>NW_026260082.1:0-619702 GCF_024291825.1 Alternaria postmessia | reverse complement strand
TTCTGTCACTGTTTTCATTTCATGCAACCCATCGTTGGATTTGACGTCAATCCCTCTGGAAAAACACTCTTCGTCTGTCGTCTTTTGTTGGAGGTTTTAGGAAAGACTCGGTAGACCCTGAATAGGTCTGCTCGCCAAGCCAACAGCCAGGCCACACGCTCACATATGTTTCCCGTAACACCAGCGCTTATGTCCCGCACAGTCAAACGAAGCTCATCGCAGTGTGATCGCGATCTATTGCTTGTCTTCGAACTTCACTTTTCGATCTTCGTCAACCTTAGATTACAACATCCGTCATACTACACGCCAACAGTCGTGATTCAGACATAACGCCTGCACATGCAAGCCGTCACGATGGCCGATACGAATGGCGTTCCCCGCAGGGTCTCCATGGCCTATATTTTAGGCTTCAGCAACAAGCCGTACAAGGAAGTAAGGTTGCCTGTACCTCCACCTCCGCCGCAAGCTAGAAAGCCCAGTCAGCCGGTCAGCATAGTGCGCACTCTCATTGGACACTCTGGAGGATTTGCTCAGACTAACTATCGCCAGATTCCCACTCCTGGTCGTATCATGGAGTGGACCGCTAGTGACGGACGTAAAGGCAAACTTACTGGCGCTGGGAAGCCGCGACTCACTGCAGCCAGTCTTGCGAAGGTGCCATCCGACAAGCGGTCGACAAAGGAAGCGCTTAGTGTAAAGAATACATCGAAGAAAGCAATTTCGACCAAACCCGCTGTCGATGGAGGTGACTGGCGGGGTGCCAACACCAATTGGGCCGACGCTTCTGTGAAAGATGGAAACAAGGATTCGGGTTCAAAGAAAGGAAATGCAGGGTTCTTGGATAGCACAGGCAACGATAGCAATGATCCGCTCGCGAATGCTTGGGGAAACGCTGGAGATGCTGCGGGTGGCGATGACAAGACAGGCGAGAAGAAGGATGAGACTACACCAGCTTGGGACACTCCGACCAATGCTCCAACCGGTCCGGAAGCGTGCGACAATCCCGCTCAGGGCAGCGAGGGAGACGAGAAAGACGAAAACAAAAACGCTTGGACAAAGGAACAAGATGAGAGGCTGATACAGATGAAAACCGAGACCTCAAAGACCTGGGCTGAGATGGGCAACGAGCTGGATGGTAAGACTAAAGATGAATGTATCGAGCGCTTCAACCAGATAAAGCCTAAGGGTTGGAAACCTAATGCAGACAACCAAGGCAGAGAGGGTAAAGGGGGTGCAGGTAAGAAGGGGAAGGAGAAAAGGCAGAACCATAATCAGGCCCAGAGCAAAGGAGGTAACAAGAAAGATGAGAAGACACATGGCAACCAAGAGGGAGAGAAGAAAGACGAGACATCATGGGTTGCTGAAGCTTGGGGTATGCCGGGAGGAAATGGTGATGTCTTTCCTGATTTATCTAGTAGAGACACGGGCGACAACAAAGACGACTCTGGCAACAAGGACATTTCGTGGGACGACCTTAAAGGAGATACTACAGGCGCCGGTACTAGTGAATGGGACACGAAGGGTGGATGGGTCTCTGGCAACATTACAGGTGGTCGAGACGGTGCTGATGCTGCTGCTGTAAAATGGGATTCCAACAGTGGAGGAAACTGGAACACGAACTCGAACAGCGATCAGGACAAGAAAAAAGACGATGCTAGCATGGCAGATCCATGGACTTCGACCGCTCCAACACAGAACTTTCCTCCGAAGCAAACTCCTTCACAAACTGGCTCTCAACACAAAGCCAGCAGCAACAACAACGCCCAGCCCATCACCACCCGTCCCCTCGAACTCGAAGTCAAACCCGACGATACCTTCTCTGCAGATGACTTACGTCTCGTGGCTCGAATCCTACAACAGGATTGCTCTATGGTCTGGAATAGGGTTAGCTGGCGCTTCAGGGACAAGACCGGTAGGACACTGCATCCTGATGAATTCGAGAAGAAGATTACGGGACGTCTCGAGGGCAAGGATTGCGAGAAGAGTAAGCGGAGGTAGGACCGCAAGGCAGTGAGGACGGTAGAATGCGACTGTTACGTTGCAGCGATGACAATATGGGTGCTCTCGTCGCTGGTCGTTCGTAAAGTGCTTGCCGGCATTTTCTCGACTTTTCCATGTTACACTGATCCTATTCATACCAACCTCTGCTCATGTTTGAGGTAAGGAGCGTGTCTTTGAAGGGTCTTGAGGTAAAGAGAATCGCATTATATCCTAAACGTCTTTCTCCAGTAGTGGTCGTGTGTATACTTCTCCGATTCTACGTCTGCTTTGTATGCATCTGCGCAAGAGCACTACTTGCATATAAAACTCAATTGGAGGGCTTTCACTGCATGAAGCTTGAGCGTGAATACTGCAGGTAAGATAATGTGTGAAAACGTTTATCTTATTCACGGTGTTTCTTCTTCTCAAGCTCACGCCTTGATTTTGCTATTAGCTATGATCCCTCCAACTTCCCGCCATTTCAACAATCCCCTGCTTTCGACGCGCACGAAGACCCGCCCTTTGTATCAGCACACAATGGCTCTCTGATACAATGTGAGAAAAGGCACGTAAGCTATCTCAAGCCCGCGCAGCCATCTGACACACTGTCGGGCCGCTGGTCAGGGCTCTGAAAGTTCTCAAGAACGTCACTTCAGCCGATAAGATGATCTTCTCGACTTTGCACCCTCCGCAGAGATCTTACAATTGATGGAAATATGATATGCTCGCCATCGTACTGTGGTTCTGAGCTTCCATAGGATTATGAGGCGACCGCTTCGCCCTTGAGGGCTCCCGGGCCCGATCTCCCTGCTTACATACTGTTGCTCATGGTGATGAAGTGACATCGCTGCAGGAATAAACGACCAGCTAGGTGGTCAAGTCTCGAAAGTCAGCTGTGGATGTCTTGACATAGTCGGAATAATGACTTAGGCGAAAGAAGGATTTCGCTGTATACTGCGTTGCATCCATATTCTTGGGTATTCTTATGATTATCTCACATCTTTGAACAGTGCTTATGCAATAGCGCTGTCCCTCCGAAGACACACCAGCTTGAATTCCTTCTCTAGCCCAGGCATGTTCAAGCGGTCAACACCCCAGTCACATGCCTGGCTCTCACAATGCAACACCAACGAGCTCAGATGACCGAAGACCTTTCCACAGCCTTCTTCACGG
This sequence comes from Alternaria postmessia, assembly GCF_024291825.1. Classification (NCBI taxonomy): domain Eukaryota; kingdom Fungi; phylum Ascomycota; class Dothideomycetes; order Pleosporales; family Pleosporaceae; genus Alternaria; species Alternaria postmessia. The sequence continues at coordinate 616,549 of NW_026260082.1, read as the reverse complement.
CACACAAACGGGTGTATGACACCAGCAATTGACCAATGCTGTACCTCGTCGATGTCAACGCGGCCAGTCCGGATAGATGCGTGCATGTCGAGATCCATATAAAGTGGTGAGTACCACCACTTGCCAAGACAGCGCGTGAGAAGCGCCGGTTCAGAAAATTTCGGGCACTTGCCTGACTCCAGATGGTTGATGAGACTGGAGTAGGTGCGCATCGGTGCGTCGCAGCCCCAACAACCGATACTGGTGGAGCTGTGTTTTGTCATGTGCTAGCGTGTTGTTAGCATGGCAGTCGCGATCCAGTAGCGTGGCAAACCACTTACGATGTGGTAGTTGCCCTCGTGGTGCGTATGATAGCCACAATCATTGCAGAGAAAGCAGCGCTCAAGATGAAGAGCCAGTTGGGCCTTCCCAGCGTGGTGCTCGCCACATTGAGGGCAGGCAAGTGCGAAAGAACAGCTCTCGTAGTGTTGATTGAGCTTGGTCAGGCTTGGAAGTACGCGCTTGCAGCCTTCGCACTGGAAGTGATCGCGTTTGAGGTGCTGTGTGAGAGCGGCCTGATCCGGGCCATCGAAGTCACAGCCTGGTTGTAAGCAATGCCTATGCTCTTACCTTGGTCAGTTACGTCTGTATGACACAGTGGGCTGAAGTAAAACTTCACTAAACATTGGAACAAAGTATGCGAATGGGCTCAAGCAATGAAGAAAACCCTTTGTGCACTTACTGTTCGTCTGTTGCCAATGCTCATCGCGCTCATCCTGGTTGCGGAAGCGGCGCTGGCATGTTCCGCACCATGTATGCTTCGGAGCGGTCTGAAGGTGGCGCTCGATCTCTTGGCGGGTTCTGAAACCAAGTAGACAGGTGAGACACACGAACTCATGTCCAACACTGTAGTTGTTCTCGAAGTGGTTTTTGAGACCCCAGTCATCTTTGAAGGCGGAAAGACAGAGGTTGCAGTGGATCTCGTGATTCCACGAATGGTCAACATGGTTCTTGAGACCATTGCGGTCCACAAACACGCGTTTGCAGAGATTGCAGTAGTTTTCGTGACCATTGCTCTGCTTGATATGACTGAGCAATGCGGCCTTGTTGAGGAACTTGCGCGAGCAGACACCACACCAATTCTCGAGTGGATCATATGCCTTCTCGCTGTCATTGTCTGTTGAGCTCGAGATGGCCCGGTCTCGCTCTCGGTGAGCCAGTGGGTGGTTGAGAATAGCTTTAGTGCGGTCCTTCACAACTCGCGGAGGGCGAACTGGTGGTGCCGGTTGCATTGCTGAAGGGCCACGCTTCTTCACCTCTTGCCACGGTATGGAGTCATCGGCGACCTGGTTGAGGAACGGATTCTGAGCAGGATCTGCAGCAGCACTAGGCACTTGAGTTGCACTACCTTCTGTGCTAGCGAACATTGCATAACGGTTGTGGCCGGGCGCAGTCATGGCGAATTGTGTTCGCCGCAGCGAGGTCGGGAATGCGATCGGTGTCAGCGATGTGGTTGTTAATCGGACCAGCTTGTTGTGTGGATAGAAGTAGTTGTATTATCGCCGCTAGTACGCATGTCCAATGACAAACAGCCAGGCAGCAAGCACCCTTTCACGTGACATTGTGCAACAAACGGATGGGAGCATCGAGGTGCATGCCAGAGCAAAATCAGAACCGAAATGCTTCGGCCGGAAACTTAGGAACCGAGGTGCGTATATGCATGCTGTTGAGAAAGCGAGAGAAACAATGAGGACGTGAACAAGACAATGGCGAAGGTGAAGGAGAAAGCCTGGTCTTCGAGTGCCCCACGCGAGGCCGAGACGGTGTTGAACATTCTAACGATGATTTGGTGAGTAAGGATGCTGCTTCATGGGATCGACTTCTCAGAATTCCAACGTAAAGGTCGCGCGTCGTCGCGATGGAAGGCGTTAGCCTGGTGAAAGTGCATTGTGAGCTTATTGAGCGACGTGAGCTGTATTTTCAACATCGAATTCCAAAACGAGACCACTTCAAGACGATCCGACATTAGCAGGACAGATGAAAGAAGTTATCAGGAGGTCGAAAAGCTAGATGTTGATCTAATGACGTAACTTAATGTTAGCGTGTCACGTTCTCCACGCGCTCGCTTCCTGGAGGTTCGTCGCGACGCGTCTTCCGCAACCACTGGCGTTGACTACCTACACCATCGACGCCATCCTTAAAAAGAAGCACGTCCTGAAAAGGATTCGTAATACCCTCGTAGTGCGAGTCGTCACATCCCGCAGCCGGCCAGGGTCCCGTTTTCGACAGCGCGCCGGCCCATGGTTCGAACAGGACCCGCGCAGATCACATCAGACACTTAGGCAACTCGACACTCTAATCTCAAGAAGCAGTGGCTCGATCGCTCCTTTCAAATGTCACAAAGAACCATTTTTGCAAGAGTCAAATTACCGATCAGCTCAACCACAACAAGAGGTTTGCTTTGCAGGTTGACAATCTCGGGTCGTTGCGGTTTGTACGTCGCGATGATCTCAGAAAAAACGGCTTATGTGACCGCAAGTCTCATACCTAATGTTGGCCCAAAGATCATCCAGTTGGTCGGCTTTTCCCGAAAACCCCATTGTACCCTTATTTCTTCTAAGATTTCTTGAACCATACTTTCCATCAACGTCATTATAGGAAATCGTACTTACATTACCCATACAGGCAACTATATAATTCATGATTCACACTAACCAACCGATAGCTCATGGATACGAACTATCTGAATCCCCTTCCTTGCTTTTGATACCTTTCTTCACCAACATCCTGGTGAAGGTTACTTGGTGAAAGCTATAGGGTGTCGCTTTCATGCGCCAGAGATCATGTCACATGTTGCAGAACGAGAGTCATCTGCGCCACAAACCAAATTTTCCTCCCATACAAGTAGGAACAGTTCATACTCTTCGTCGATCTCTCGCTCTTTCCACGACCATTTACTCCTTGTTTCAAATTGGTACCCTCTCGTACACAGAAGAATACTCCGGTTCAAACGCAGGTACTTTAGAGTGAAACTGCTCAACTGTACCTGCATAGCACACAGATATATCATACCATCCTTGCAACCCCTACGAAACACTTATTATAATAGCAAGACGCTCAACGCATAAGATGTCTCGCATTAGAAAGTGGAGAAATACGGAATCTCACCAGTCTACCTCTCATGAAGCTCGTACTTTCTGTGACCCAGGAAGATCCAACAAGCGCATGGAGAATTCTAGAGTTCGTCAGCCCCGAGAACTCACTCCCGAACAGCTCAGTCAAGCGCAGGCGCTTGCAAACATCAATTTGATGAACTATCAACATCCGGACGATGATTTGATTGAAAATATGCGCGAGAAGCATACCTTTCTTTCGAGCCAAGCAGCACAGCACTCTGCACCATCTACATTGCCCAAATCTTCGACGTTATTGTCTTCGCAGGTTGACGAGTCCGCTGGCGACTTATGCATAGCACAGCCCGGCCCATCGAACATACGTCCCATCATCCCACAATCTTCTCAAAGTTTGCAACCTCTGCCAGACTGCGAGGAGTGGGAACACCTCGCGAAGCAGGACATTATTCGCAAAGGATTAAGTCTGGACAAGGTCTGGGACCGCAAGACGTGGAGGCAGAAAGCCAGTAACTTCCAGAGACTGAAGCTGCTAAAAGACGACGGGTACGACATTGCACCTTTTTTGGGCACGAAGGGCAAGAAGATATCCGCTGACACGATCATAACCGCCCTAATAGATCACATCAAGACACGAAAGATGGATAAGGTCGACCTTGAATCTGACGTGGTCGCTCAAGCCACTCCATTGTCCTCAGCTACTGGTGAAGAAGAATCGGAACCAGCTCAAGGGGACAGCCGTGGTAATCATGCGACTTCTACTGTCGCGAACAGAGAACGTGGGATATCTGAAGAAAGATCTAAGATAGCTGTAGAGGCTCTGCTATCCAGGATAGTACCACAAGAGATTCCAGAAGTTGAGCGTATGAAGATGGAGCGATGGCTGTGGGTCACGGCGCCGCTCATAAGCACAAAGCGTAAACACTCTCATGATGATGACTACCAGCCCGAATGGTCTGAGCTGAGCCCACAGAAGGCACTTCACAACTCCTATAACGAAGCAAAGGCCAAGGGTCTTATCGAACGACCATGCACATGCTGCAATCATGATAAACTCATGCGGGTGATGACACGGGAAGAAGTTAGGGAGGCCTTTGAAGAGCAAGCTTTCGACATAGTAAAGCGGCGAATCTGTCGTGACATCTTTCGAGACTCTAGAGCGGCGAGAAGGCTCTGCCGTTTCCAAGCGTCAGCCTCATCCAGCCAATATTTTGCACCATCGGAGCCTTCTCGCATCGTTCTTCAACCGTCGGCGTTTCCCGCTAATTCACCGTCTGACCTCGACATATGTATCAGCGCCAACGGCATGCATCTAATCATGAAAGAGCTCAAGTACCTTGCATATGGCTGCAATGAGGATAGTAGCATGTACTTCAAAGACCCAGAGGAGGCTGAAGATGGAGAGAGCGAAAGACTGATGTTAGCAGGCGAAACTGGAGAAGAACACTTCCGGTATCACATTCGTCTTTATACCACTCCAAAACTTCAGATGATCGTCGAAGGAGAGACAATGGCACTGATTGGTCTAGTGAAGCACCTTCGTAAGAGCGAACTCAGACACTGTCGCAACTGGCAATATGATGTGGATCAGATGGAGGTGATTGCAGTGGAAAGTGTACCGTGGTATTTGAGCGATGCAACCCGATCCGTCTTGAAGGACCTGGAAAGGCGGTTAGAGGCGGAACAGACTGTTGGAAGTGTGGAGGTTCGTCTTGGACCCCCGAGCAATCGGGAGAAGTCCAGGTCAGATTAAACAACGCGCTTGTTGATTCGGGCAGACCTAGATCGTGAACTTTGTGTTGCTTACACTCATCGCTGTGTATACCTCCAGGGCGAATGGGGCATCATGGGTCAGGACAGAGTGAAGTGAGTCTCCATTCTGAAGTTTTGAAGTAGTTGTTACTATTTGCAGTATCCGCCACCTCTTTATGCAGTAGGTCCTAGCATTATGTTAGTGAATGAGAGTTGTGACCCGTGCTTACAAGTTTAACTTTGCAACCAACATTATCTTACCTTCACTTGGTGCGGCTTTGATAACTTCTCTCACTGCCTGTCCAGTCATCTCGAAAGTTCATTTCGCGTCCGTACCGTTACTCCGTCACTCTATCACTACAAGCTCTACTCTCCACCGTGACCCCAGATATCGGCCTAGAGCTACGTCTAGCATGCCAGCACGCACTCGCAAGCCTCGCATTAACGAAAAGGATGAGGGCGCTCTCAGTCTCTCAGAAGACGACTTCCGTCGTCACTGGGTCTCTGCCGACGGGCTGAGTCTACGCAATGCTCATCCGAAAGTCGCCTTCAATCGAGAGAACAACGGCTTTGATCATCCCAAGCTCACAGAAATGCCGTTGATCAACACCAAGGCTATTGATGCGCCAAACTTTGCCGACTTCAATCCAGAGGAAGAGACGAAATATCTGAGCATGGTTCGCGACAAGCTCAGCCTGACCAAAGACTACATCCTCAAGGAGCAGGAGCTATCGCTCGATCCTGATCGTATTGGTATGCGCCACACGACAACGCCAAAACTTCTCGCCGTACCACCCATCATGATTGACATACACGCACAACAGCTGGTTCGGCTCCTCATTGAATCGGAAGCAGAGCTTCGAAGATTGAATGCCGACACTCCGGAGGATGAATTCGATGCCGTACTAGATCAGCCAATGAGAGACTATCTGGAGCTCTGGGCCGGGTTGCAGACAAGCCTTGTGTGGCAGCTTCCTGGTGAGGACACCGCAGACAAGATGAACAAGGCGGATAGGATCATGGACGAGGTGTTTGAAAAGCTGGTGGAGCCGTAGTTTAGGGTGCGAGGGACAAAAGGGAAAGTGGAAAGGCAACCGAGGAGAGAACGAAAGTAGTCATATAGACCCCAAAATAAGCTACACATAGTACGCAGATAGTCCAGAAGTCGTCTTCGGTGCTCAAGCGTGTTAGTGTCGCTTTCAGGGTGTCAGTTCGTTTGGAACAGTGGTGCTTCAGCGAATAAAAACGACCCCATAGCATATCCAACAAAGACTCATCCGACTTGACATTTGCTCACAATGAACCACCGTACACGTACTGGAAGAACATGCTGTCGTGATTGAACCAGCCATCGAATGCGTATGACGCCAATGTGTGCCCAGTTAGGGAGACGATAGAATGTGACCTCTACGCGAAGGCTCCCAGCCCTGAGAACAAGCGGTTCCCCAGCAAGTCTGACCGTATTGGACGTTAGACTAGCGAATATATCCATCAATTTAGGCCCTATATGCCCACAATGGGTTCATTACCGACAGAATTACTCATGAAGAGCAGCGTGCTTCGTCTCGGGTCAAGGCGGACGACGACATGGCGGTTTGTGGGCGCATATTGTTCGACAAGCTCCTGGCACCGTACTATCCAGGCAGAACTGGTGACTGTGAGTTGGGTGCCGAGCACAAGCGTCGCGCTGGAAGTAAGAGGCTGCGGTGGGATTTGGATATCCCTGACGATGACGAATTCGGTCTTGGTGATGAGTGGTACGGAAGCCGACGTGCTTCAATCGAGGCGAGTTCGGGAGTTTGGGAGGATGGTTTGTTGGTGATTCAATGACCATACATCAGAGAGGCTAGTCTGTGTTGATTAGCATTACTGCGAGTTCTATACGACATGTTTACAGAAGTCGTAGTTTCGAAGGCGCAGCTGAGTGGTGCTGTTGTATGCGTCGATCGTAACAGACGCGTCGTAGAGTTCTGCCGAGAACTATGACGCCATCACCGCAACGCGTCTAATTAGCTTCAGCTATCCTTCCTCGTTCGCGCCATCTCTCCTACTCGAAAGTGAAGGGAGTCATGGCCGCACTACAACTCTCCCCTTATTCCGTGTTGTGTCCATTAGGCACCACATTTCCTCTTGGTCTTGGTGTCGAATTGATGATTTATCATTTAGCCTCGCAGTGCCTCACTATCAAGGCGCTTGGTGGACTACGTAGGATGACCTGTTCTACAACATTGTCTTGATGTGTTCTACTTCAGATCTGGTACAGTGTAAAATGGGGCGTGAACCATATGTCATCGACGGCGAGTTGCAGCACGGAGGCTAAATTCTCACATTTTTTTATTGTACATAACGCACCTCATCCATACCTAACCTCACCAGTACCCTCCCTAAACCAATCGTCGCTCCCTAGACCTTCTTGTGCAGTGGCGTAGTTGATGATTGTGCTCTTCGAGGTCGTATACGCATTATAAGCGTCGATGCCGTTTTCACTGCCCACTCCTGAGCTCTTGATGCCACCCCACGGTGAGCTTGGATCGTTACGGTGATGCGTGTTGACCCAGCAGATACCACTCTCAATGTTCTCTGACACTCGGAAAGCTTGAGAAAGATCTTGTGTCCAGATGGCTGCGCCTAGTCCAAACTCGCTATCGTTTGCTAGATTCAGCGCCTCCTCTTCAGTATCGAAGCCCACAACAACGATGACAGGGCCGAAAGCCTCTTCCTTCCATATGCGTGTGTCAACGATCTTCCTCGAAGCGCTATCCGCCAATATCGTTGGCGGGTAGAAGTAGCCTTTCGAGAAGTCGGTGTCGTCCAGCGAAGACTGCCTGTTCATCCTTTGACCACCAGTAACGATCGTCATACCTGCATCTTTTGCATCGTTGACTAGCGTCTCGACGTTACCAAGCTGCTTTGCGGATATGAGAGGACCCATCATGGACTCCACATTCTTTGGTGAGCCCATCCGCCTTTCAATGCTTTGTACCTTGGCCTTCAGCTTTTCTACTACCTGATCGAGAATCTTGTTCTGCACAATAATGCGCGTCGCTGCCACACATGTCTGACCGCTGGCAATAAAGCTAGCGAAGACGATGCCATTCACTGCAAGATCAACATGCGCTTGTTCAAAGACAATGAGAGGAGCCTTGCCACCAAGCTCGGCGGTGTAATGTGCCAGATTACGTCCTGCGATGGCGCCAATGGCGCGCCCAGCCGGTGTACCGCCAGTTACGTCCACCTTCTTGATGAGCGGATGTTCTACAAGCGCTTTTCCAGTTGTCATACCGTCGCCTGGCAACACATTGAACACGCCGTCGGGTAAGCCGGCTTCCTTCATGAGTTTGCCAAGCTCGATGCTGGTGAGTGGCGTAAGTTCACTGGGTTTCAGCACGATCGAGTTACCAGCGGCTAAGGCAGGTGCAATTTTCTTGACAGCAATCAACATGGGGTGGTTGAACGGTGTAATTTGCGCAACAACACCGAGTGGCTTACGATCGATCCAGTTGTGCAATTTACCGACGGTGGGCAAGACTGAGCGCTCCTCGGTTCGTATCAAGGCGGCATAGTATTTGAACCACTTCGTAAGAGTAGGGACTTGCGCATTCATCTCGCGGATGGCGCGTCCCGTCTGCCGCACTTCCAGCTCGATAAGTCGCGGGAGGCTTCTCGTAAGGAGTTCGGCGATACGATCCAACGTGTCCGCGCGAACATGGCGGGGCGCTTTCGACCAGACGCCAGATTTGAAGACCTTGTGTGCAGTCTTAACAACACTGTCTACGTCTCCAGCGGATGCCGCATGGCATTGTGCAAACACTTCTCCAGTTGCGGGGTCTTCAATTGCGAGTCTACGATGCTGTTAATAATTGTGGTGGGTCACAAATGAGGGGCTCCGCTAACTGACTGCTCCGCTCCACCTTCTGCCTCTTTCCCTTCTACCCACATCTTGTATACGTTCTCCATGATAGCAATGTTATACGTCGTAACGGTCAATCGTGTGACACAAAAGCAAACAGAGGATGGGGACTTTAGATGAGGGAATCGGTGGTTGCGGAGTTGGCCGATGAAGAGTGGATCGCGATAAGTTAGCGGCGGCTTACCTGGCCAGAGACCACCTCGCGTCTTGACGTCCAGATCACCTTCCAGATTCATGGCATGCCGATCCTCGTGTCGAGCGCTATTAGTGTTCAGTGAAGGATTTTGACATGATCGATTATTACAATACAATATTTTTGGGTACATCGTTCTATCTCGTGGTGCCCGCTTGTGACAACTGGCCGTAACGGCGCATGAGTAAACTTCTATAGTGGGCACAGAGCGGACTCTCATAGTGAATTGCTCTGCCCTGTACGTATGGTGGATATTCGAATATGCAAAGTGCATGCCTTCCTGCTACGAACTGACCAACTCCATCATGGCAGAGGTAACGAAAGAACGATCATTTTTTCCCTGGTCAATCCACAGGCTCATGTTAGACCAAGTACATGTCTGCCCTTCTCATTACCTCTCCCACAATCCAGATCTCTCTTTACTTCGCCCTCCGCCCCATGTGCGAGCAAAAGCTCGATCAACATGCTTCTCTCCTTGCCCTCTAACCTTGCCGCTTTGAGAGCGGATTGCAAAGGTGTTCGTCCGTTCTTCGCTTCAGAATTCACGTCGACGCCGGCTTCGATGAAGTATTTTGCAATCGCAGACGCACCGGGCGTCCTGCAAGCAAGATGGAGAGGTGTCTCTCCGCTATAGTCGGGGTTGTCGATGGAGTGACCCAGAGCAGCAAGGTAGCGGACAGTGTCGAGCTGTCGTCCTAGGGTTGCAGCGTGCATGGCGGAGTAATATGATGATAGTGGAGGATTATTGCGGGTGATGTCTGCGCCGAAATCCATAAGGAGAGTGAGGACATCAGGCGACATCTCGTATGCTGCGCGGATGAAAAAGTATCCAAACTCTGGATGTGTAGCCATTGGGTTCGCGCCTTCCCAGATAACCCTTTCTACCTCAGAAGCCGTCGCTTCTGATGGTATGTTTGCTAGAATACGATCTACAGCAGCCCTCTGATTTGGTTCCAACTCTTTCCTCTTACCTTTCGTCACAGCGATCCTGTCTGAAGTGATCTGCTTCTGAAAGATAGAGACGTCTGAGCTAGACATCGTTGATGTATACTTCGACACTTGTTTCGACGCGTGTCTAGACGCAAGTTGTAACCGAGTGCTTGCCTTTCCCGAGAGGTCAGTACACCAGCTGTAGGACTTTTTGAGTCGTGATTCCGGTGGTACCAGGGTAGGGCTGGATGCGGCACCATCGTCAGTGTAGAACGTACCGCGCGATGGCGTCATGTCGTTCCGCGATGGCGGTATCAGAAGTCGTCTTGGAATGGTAGTCTGTTCGATTGCGGAATATGAGAGAGGCTGCGCGTCTTCAAAGGACGGAACATTAGCGAGCCATGTGCCGATGCCATCGTTTGCGCTGGCTCGGGTTGAGGTTTGTTCATTGGGGCTTTTCCTCCCGCTTCTGGGCGTTTCGCCAAGGGCGGGCTCCAGGGAGTCTGGTCGTGGAAGGGTTGTCCTCTTTGCTAGTTGTGATGATGATGGCGCGCCTTCGCGAGATATGGCTGTAATACATGAGCGAAGTAGACGAACAGCCTGTAGTAGCGAAGATAGTCTATCTCGCGCTGTTTGGTTTACGTAGATCTCGTCTGTGTCCGTCCTTTTTAGTAGCTCATCGCTCTGCGTAATGAGATCGCTGACATAGTTTTGCAGTAAGGAATCCAGGGTATCTTGTTGGCAAAATCTAAGAAAAGTAAGTCCCGTGCTGTGCCCAAGTAACATACATCATGTACAACTTACAATGCGACGTAGTCCAAACTCAACTCAAGTACGACCTTCGATGCATCAAGATCATGCCGCAGGTTTACCAAAGGTCCGTCCTTGAGCGCACGCCAATCATCCTTTGGTTTGCTGCTACAAGAAAGCTTGAGAAAGGCTTTATGTAATCGCTCACTGGTGTCATCGCATGAATCTAGCACTCGTGATACAGCATCAACGAGGGACGCCGGTAATTCGGACCACTTGGCCGAAAAGTCGTCTTGCGCAATACCGAGCCCGGTTTTGATCACCAGCAGATCACTATTAATGGTGTTCAAGTCGTGACGCGCATCGCGGAATTTGCGTGCAAAGCTGCTGATGTCCGGAATAACCTTTTGGGCGTTAGCGTCTGGAGCTGCAAAGTCGAACATCTGGAGCGGCTCTGCTCACCTGCGCGATCGAAGTCCCTAGCGCAGCGCATCGTGCGGCGACTGTACTAGGACGCGACATTAGTTTGGGCGCGCGATAACAAAGTTGATGCTAATATGCACTTTGAAGAAGACGTGGATGGCGTTGCCGGGCTGTCGTCGCTGGCGTGTTTGTTTTGGAGATGGCGGTGCCTGTCGGCGATTTTTGAAAGGTGTGCTGGGTTGGTCGAGGCTGACAAGCTTGTCACATCGTGAAGTACTGGCGTACGGCACGGATCTCAAGCTCTTGCGTGCCCACCGGATACTTGGTGGTCCACGACGTTGGACGAGAAAGGGGTGAAGACACAAATCACGATCAATTCACGAAGGAAGTACGCAGCACATCGTTCGAGAAAGAGCTGGGTGTCGCTGGGCTTTGCATCCCCAGATCAGTGGCTAATGCAAGAGACGAATCTCAAATTGCGGGAACGTAGTATAAGATTTCCCGTCTGAAAGCCACCAACGGTTGAACTGTGGTGTGTTGCCATGGCTGGCAGAAAAGGAGACAATTGACTAATGTGGATTAGGCACTGCGGGAGACCTGCAGGGGATCCCGGCTGTGGATTGCCGTGGAAATGAAGCCGACTGGGCAGTGGAACGTTAGATTGTCGCGCCTCCGAATGCGAGAACATCAATTTCGCATCGCTTTGCTTTTTTGTACATACTTTCTACGCACAATGATTCAATCGACGATGCCAGGTGGCAAGAAAGAGAGGTAATCGATCGGTGCGGGCTCGATGCCATCCGCTTGGCCTGTGAGCCGCACTTGGTCCCCTTGCCGAACCTCGACATCTCTGAACGTTATGCGTGTCGCTGAGTGCCCGTCTAGGTAAATAGATGGCGCGTGCCCCAGTTTATCTTCGAGATCCCCTGTCCACACTCCCACAGTACGATCGCCAAGTTTCAGTTCGTATTTTGCTTTACCCCCAATCAAATCATAATAGTTGACAGCGATGTCGTATGTTCCCGATGCGAACGTGACGTTGGCTGTCGCGATGCCCGTCGTCGAGTTTGACGTGGTGACGATAGCCGTGTAACCGGAAGCCGTCTCAAAGGGGCTTACGGCATATGTCTTGAAACCGTCGAGCATCATATCTTCCGCCTCAATCCGGTATGGATGGTTGCCAACACGCTTGGTCTCATCCGGTATTTGCGAAAGATTGTGGTAGAACTCATTGATCGCATCGCGCCACACAATGGAATGACCAGCCTGGAAGATCTGCCTGAACAACACATGTTCGTATCGCTCATCGTCGATTTTACCCTTCAAGGATTCCCACTGTCCGACAAATTCTTGTGCGGTAGCAGCACCTTCATAATGCGCATCGTAGAAATGTTGAATGACAGTCTTGTTAGACTTCAATCGCTGTGTATATGGTACGTGGTGGAACCAGAGCAGCAAGTTATCTGGCGTCGACTCTATATTCTCATAGATCTGGGCGACCTCCGGCGGGTATTGTCCAGCGTTACCAGTGCCATTCTTTACAGTTCTGTCCATGCCGATACTGAATGCATCGGCGCGCGTCCATTGGCCCCATCCGTTGCCATCCTGCGAGGCAGGATTGGGACCGAAGTGTGTGTACAGGATGTCTGTCAGTGTCTGGATTCCGAGGTTGCCGCTGTAATTTTCGTATGCGGGCCACGACCTCATGGACATGTCTGTAAGAGTGTCAAGAACATCCTCATCGAAACCAAACGTCAGTCGGATCCAGTCTTGGAGGATCATCTCTGAGTCCACCGAGGCGTCCCAGGCTAGTCGTCCATAAGCATACAAGTTAGACATTGCTAGATGTGAGCCCAGCCACGTCGCGTTTGATCCCACTCCTGTCACACCTGCGTAGCCTCCCAAAGGCCGCTTGAAACGCTCGCCGGTGATGATGTCTTTGACCTTGGATGACTGGTTCTCAGACCTCATGTCAAACTCTAGTATCTCTTTCCATTGTGGTGCTAGGTAAACCAGATGACAGTTTTGACCAAGGTATTCGGGTGTGATCTGGAGTTCGATGGCAGTGCTCGTTTGGCGCAGGGATCCGAATAATGGCGATGCTGGTTCGCGGACCTGGAAATCAATCTACAAAGGTAGGCGTGCGTTAGTCTACGTCTTTCGTGAAGAGCGTACATATAAACATACGGGCCCGAATTTAATCTGAACAACGACGTTGTCATCAAACTTTCCGTCAAGATGTTGAAAGAATTCCAGCTGCGCATTCGCCCTGTCATTGTACCAGTTCGTTTCGTTGATGTGGTTGTCGTATACGAAAGCACGGAACATAACCACGCCACCATGCGGCTTCGCTGCTCTTGCGAACATGTTGGCGCCATCCGCGAGTGTTCGATTGTACGTCAACGGTCCCGGTTGACCCTCACTGTTGGCTTTGACGAGGTAACCTGCCATGTCCGGAACTTTGGAATAGATCTGGTTAGTGATGTTCGCCCACCATGCGTCCACTCGGGGGTCTAGCGGATCGAATGACCCTAGTGTAGCGTTTGGAGAGGCGAAGTTGAGCGATATGCCAAGTTGTACTCCTACAGGTGTGGAAGTATCAAGTTAGTTGATGTCTCCCATGCATTTCGTGTGGTCACAACTTACCATATGGTCTCATCGCATCAGCAAGCCTACCAAGACCCTCTACGTTGCGGTCATTGAGCAACGTGGCGTTCGCGTTGACGTTATTGATGATTGCGCCATTGACGCGGATTGATGCAAGTAGGCGGGCATATTCAGCGACTCGCGTAGTGTTGTCTACCACGAAACCGTCTCGGAAGAACAGTGAGGGGCCAGCGTAACCGCGCTCGATGCTGCCATCCATGTTGTCCCATTCATTCGTCCATCGAATGGGTACCTGTGGGTTGAATACTGTGGAGCCGGACGTGACATTGTTTTGCGCGAGCTGAGAAAGATATTCGAATGCGCCGTAGAGAGCGCCACGTTCATTCTGTCCTACAATGATGACTTTGCCTGGGGTAGTCGTGCTGAGGAAAAAGCCATCGGCGTCCAGATTCTCGCATTCATCAATGTTACCGAATGCCGCCGTGTACGCGTCTTTAGTTCCGACAATGATGGCAGAGTGACTCTGGTCTGCGACCGCACTCACATTGAGTTTCTTTCCAGTAATGCCATCAACACCTTTTTGAAGCTCTTGACCAGCAGTGAATACGGGGCTCACTCTCGTGCTGTTCAGTGCGATGATCGTGGAGGGTACTGACTGCGCTGCTGGCCCGTCTGGTATTGGCGCGTAGCGAAGCCAGCCTTTTGAGCCGTCTTCAGCGACAGCAACGTCAACAGCGCAGAGTAGTGTTGTAAGTGTTAGCCGCATGATAGACCTCATGGGTGGTAGTCAGTCATCCAACTAGGCGGCGCCCTTCTCAAGGTACTTTATAGATCGCCATAGTTTCTTCATGATGAATGATCAAGACGTCACTAGTATGCTTACGGCAGCAATTGTCGTGATATCTCCCACCGAGAACGCGCGACGAGGTTGGAGGGTTGTACCGTACTTCAGCCTAAAAGCTGGGCGCAGACACGAGACCAGTCAAGCGTGCGGAGGGCGGCTCAAGCTTTGCTGGCTGAATGTGGGGAGGAATGGCGGGGTTTGGAAGATGATCGGCGTCAATTGGTTCAGTAAATCCGCCGAACCGAAAAACAACCGATAGTAGCGCATCTTGATCATCACGGACGCGTGGACGAGAGCGGTGCATACTCGATTTTCGTGCGAGAGGGTATGTGACGATGTTGACGTTGGTGACGACGATGGCTTAGGCTTCCTAGCGAAACACAACTGAAGCCATTATGATCACACCGTACCCCAAACCCCAAGCCTCAGGCCGCAGCAGTTCCGAAGGCGGCATCCGTTTTCTCGGTGACGATGAGTGAGGTGATGATAACAGGTTTTTAGCAGGAACGAACATGGCTCAGGGACGTCCAAGAACAACTCCGATGCCATTAAATATTCCCTTCGTATCCGACCATTTGCGAAAAAGGAACTTAAAGGGTGCTTAGATGCTGCAAACTGGCAATCACATCACTTACACGGCCTTGATTATCACAAACACGCCAGTACCGCAGTCAGCCATAGGCCATGAAGCGTAGCAGGCGCCAGACAACTATCCAGGTTGTGACGATGTCGCTTTACAGACTCACCAGCAGCTTCAATGAAGATTAAACCAATTTCACTTCCATTAGACAAACTCTATATTGTACTTTGGCTGCTCAGCACTCGTAGCATCATTCTATCTTACCTAGGTATCCAAACGCAGGGTCTGCATGGTAACATTCCTCACCGATATTCTATCCCGTCTTCTATCACCATATATGGCTATGATTTGGCAGCCTCCTTCACTATACCTACGGTCTTCAGCCCTTCAGAGTATATAACCAGCTTGTTCAAATAACACGTAACCGACAGGCACTCTTTGCTTCATAATTCTGCTCATATGTCCACCTCACTCAATCACCTTTTTACATATCAAATCACCTACAATCTATAGTGGCACATATCCTACCACAGTCACAATATTCTCTTACCTTCAGCAGCCTCACTGTCTTTAGTGAATGCGACCGAAGGAACACCTCTTACATTGGTCTTGCATCTACGATACTTTCAGTACGTGTAACAAAACATATTGGAAACCAGAACAATACTAACGTAATCTAGTCTCCTAGGAACTCGAATATTTCCCAAATTGCTGGATATCAAGGCGTCTACTCCGCCATCATGGACAGTACCAGCGCCAAAAGCCCCATCACCATCGACAATGAGAGAGAATCCAGCTGGTATAAGCAAGCGATCACCAGGAAGGCACTCTCAAGTATACCTGATCAATTTGAGAAGATACCAAAATCTGAGACACTCGAGTTCAGCCACTGCGAAATTCTTGGCCCAACGGTCCTCGCCAACTTGCCACAAGAGGCTTCACCAATGGTACTTGCCATCGGCATCTTTGACGGCAACCTTCCATACATGAGGCAGACTGTGTACGCCTTTGTACATGGATCGAAGCATAATCTAGTTGGATTTTTCCTCATCATGCAGGACTTGAGCGTGTATCGGATACCACACGTCAGCTTTCAGAACATCGATTTCGTGGAACCCTTTTGTGATCTTGGAGACCAAACCGTTGGCCAACAAACAGTTTGCAACAGACTACGGGCCATAATTCTTTATTATCTCTTAGAAGCTGGGCATCTAAGGGGGTTTGGCCACTACAGAGATTTCTGGCAGGATTTTACAAAGTCGTGCGCGTGGATTGCGAATAAGGGAAGTCCACCAAAGCTGCAGATGGACGTACAGAGAAGAGACAGTCGACCGGCTTTAGACGCAGCGCTGATTCTAGTCCCAAATGCGGTTGTTTCGACATCTGAAGATGTTGTATTTAAAAAGCGCAAAGGTGACGAAAGATCTGACTTGGCACCACGTAAGTTACGGGATCTTCCTTATCTCTAGGAACTAGAACTAATTTATCTTAGCCAACATCAAGCGCCGCGACTACGGTCACACAGTACGTACTGGCCATGGCTTGCTTCAATTCTAAGCTGACCTTATCTCTAGGTACAACGACCCATCATCATCTCTAGGTCGTCTAGCCCAGAGAATCCGGTCATGGCAAAACGTATGGAGGCCCAGCCTAAAACCAGTAAGGCAGAAAACGATTTGCTAAAAGCAGCGATTGCTACTCAGAACAGACCGCTGGAAGTTAACCAGGCAAGAGTTCAAACAAATCATCAGCTTCAAGAACAAATCACCAGCTTCAAAGCCGAAGTGAGTCGAATCAAGGACGAATACTCGTATGGCCAAAACGCATATCGCGGCATTCAAGCTCGATACGATGAACTAAAGACGCAGCACGCCAACGCGCTCGACGACGGAGAGAGTCTCCGCGAGCAACTCCGACAAAGCCAGTTGCGTTGTGAACAAGCTGAAAAGAGAACGAACGTACTAGAGGCGGAGGTAGAACGACTTAAGCGAAAGATGAGGGAAGCAAGAAAAGCGTTAGACGATCCGAGTCCTTAACGAGAGAGGAGAGAAGGGTTGCTCTAAACTATGGAGACTATAGCATCCAACTCGTTGGTTTGGAAAGGTAAAAGCATGCCGGCGTCATCCATAAGGGTTTCGAATGCTAGAATAGCAAATTTGGTTTGCATCTGGAAGTATTCTTTGCGAGCCAGATTTGGACTGTACGGACGATATCCTCCGACCCTGCTTTTGTGTACAGAAGTGGTCAGTAACGTCTCCCTGGAGCTAGCTTTGGGTAAGAAAAGTCATTTCGGAGTACATACATTGGATCTCCACTTTCAAGGCAATCACGATTCTAGGAGTCGAGCAACTACCGTCATTGACCTCGTCGGCTTTGTCATGCTCACTGTGTACCCTAAAAACTGACCTCCATAAAACAAGTACTCCGATACAGCAAGCGGGAACAGCAAACACACTGCATCTATAGTAATATCTCCCTTGACTCAGTCTCATCACAATCCACGCTATGGCTGAAACACCCCCTATCTCGAGCATTCACACCAACACCCGCACTGTCCAAGATATCGTCTCCCTCCACAACAGAATACTGGAATGGCAAAGAACCTTGGACGAAGAACCTTGGGAGGAAGAAGAGGAGAGAGATATCGAAAAAGTAAGAGCAACGCTTGAAAAGTCCGTGCTCGTTCCAGCTGTACACGCATTCACTGGTTCAATCAAGGACGCGAGTAAGGAGTTGAGTGATTGGACATGTGTGATGGATGTCATGGTCACGTTAAAGAAGGAAGATCTTTTAACACCAAACGTAGAGGATGCTATGGATGAGCTGAAAGTGGCTGTCAAAAGTTTTACTGTGATCATGCTGGCCCTTCGAGAGAAGTTTTATCTATGAGGGAATTAATTGGGTCTCTCCAACTTGTCAAACGAACAAATGAAATGTTCCCGTTCTTATGTAACCCTAGCGCATCTTCTTGAGCTAAATCGCTGGCATTTCCCATGGCTTGTGCGGCGTCAAGAGAAGTTTTGTGGCGAGATAGCTCAGTGGCGCAAGCCTTCACCGATTCATCATCCGTCATTACCATAACAGATATATGATGATGCGGGTAGGTGATGAATAACTACGGGAATACCTTCTGGAGCATCTATACAGTACAACAAGCGTTTGTACTACCAAAAGTAAGCCAATCAGTTGTCGCCAAGCAGATATTGCAGGAATGTAAGCTAGAATGTTTACATTATGCCCGACGGCTTGTTAGCGTATGGTGAGTGTCTGGAGTCGCACACTTCCTTGAGCGAGCGGTTCAATAATGGTCAATATAGCTTGTGATTAACCTCTTAAGATGCATGTCATTCTTGACTCGTTTCTTCTTCCGCCACATACCTCGCGCACAGAAGAAAAGACTTCGACATTCCCACGTACCGATATGCCAACCTTCGTCCGATGTCGGTTCCATAAGGTCTTGGAAAATGTACTTACCCTCCTCTTTACAATTCACATCTCCCACATCAGATATCGCAACTCAGCCATCGCGTCTTCCACTTCTTTTAGTCCGTTTTGTATCTGCTCATTTGCCCTCTCGGCCGATAAGCCCAACGCTGTGTTGGGTTTCTCAATCTGCTTCTCCATAATCTCAGTACTGAAGTCGACCAGCTCTCGTAGCTTTGCTTTGGCTGTATCCAGTACGGCCATCTTTTGTTCATATGCAACCTTCCTTGCATGCTCTGTTGGCAACATTGCCACTATATCTTGTTCAATTGCGAGATGGCGTTGAAAACTGTTTATCATAGTGTCGTAGTAGCGCATGGTAGGGGTAAAACTTTGGAGGACGGAAGCTGTGGGCAGTGGCTGTGAATACTTGATGTCCGGCATTCTGGAGAGCTTTTAGAAATCGCGAATGCAACACTAAAGGAAGTTGATTCTCAGTGTAATCTAGTGGTTGACTGTAGTCAGTGGTTGCTGTTTTCTGGAGGATGACGATTGTTAGCAGATTGATATACAAGCCATAACAGCAGCCATCCGAAGCTCGTCTATTCTGTAGTTCTGGGGATTCAGGAAGTTCATGCTGGTACTCGCTGGAGCCATCCGGAGGAATCACAAGAGTCGCAAACCATCTCATCCTTGGAAGCTGCTATCGTTGGACGAACCTCCAGTGGGCTACCATCGCGGCATGCTGGATGCTATTTCCTGTGATTTGGAAATGTTTGCGCTACCCAGCAATGCTCAAAGGTAGATGTGAGATGTCGAAGACGCTATTACGTGCGCCCAACTTCCAGGGTTGTTCATGTCAGCTCGCGCAAGCGCCCCAGGCACGTGGTGACGCGGGGCAAGCGCGAGCTAAGAATGTGAACAAGCTTCCAAACCTCCTTGGTCTGCACATAGCATGATGGACGATAGTTACCACTCGACCTTGAACGAAGCGTGGCAATCACAACGTTGTGGATTGCTTCCGAGACTGTGGATGCGCTAACATCGTTTTCCGGATTGTCGTGGTTCGACCCTCTTTGGTACGCGCGTAGATATCGGTCCATGTCCTTGGAAAGCAAAGAGATGGAACCGGGGAAAATCTGCAAAGACGATCGGAATTCCTGCTTGTGAGGAGCGGACACCAAGGTACTATCAAGCACAGATACCAGCATGTTGGCTGCACGGTGCGATACGAGGCGGCCCTCCAGCTCATTCGTTGGATGCTATCAACCCATCACGACATGCGCCATCAGCCAACGCGAAGAAGCAGCTGCATCGATGCAGTATGCATATCTAAGCCAGGCAAGGCAGGTGCAGATCGCCAATTTGCTCACGGAAGATAGAAGAACATCAGGCGCGCCGGCAGGCCCGAAGCAGACCGAGGCAGTCCGTGCAAGTCCAGCACGTCCAGCCTCTCTCTTTTGTGAGGCAGCATACAAGCGGCACAGCAAGGCCGCAACTGGCTATCGATGAGTAAGAATAGAGAGGACAATCGTGTTGGACTTTTCATCGACCTGCCTGTTTCGGCGCGCCGTTTTATCCGCCACCACCGGTTCAGTGGAGACGGCGCGACTTGGCACGGCCGCCACTAATCTGGGCGAGAGCTTTGCTGGGGCTTTGGTGAGCTTCACGTGAGGGCTGCATGGACACGGCCGCCAAGCTTGAGCCACGACTGCGGGACATGTGGGCCGAGTCGCGATAGGACGAGCAGAAACATGCTTTCTTAGGAACCCACCGACGGCGAGCTTGTTTGTGCGCCCGCAGCTCTAGCCCCGAAGAGGAAGGAGACATGGCGAACAGCGTCCATCTTCCCACATGTTTGGTATAGCAGCTACCGCATTGCAGGGCCAGCATGATGGCATCACCGAGTGCGCAGCCAACTGGGAGCGCTGTCACTGCCAGGTACCAGTCCCGAATGCAACGTGAACCCCGCTGGTAAATATCGTCGGGCCAGGGTCTACTCAGCTGTTCGTCGTACAAATAAGCGGCATGCCCTTCTGGAGCTTTGCTTGACCACCGACCGTGTCCAATTGAGCTTTTACGAAGCTGGTCGCATACAATATGGCTCGTTACCTCAGTGTTGCCGCAGCTTTGGCTGCTACCGGCGCCTGTGCCTTGACACCTGAGTAAGCTCATCATTGCATTGATTCTCCTGCGCATCAACTAACAAGAGAAATAGAGGACTCCTCAGCAACGTCCGCCGTGGCGCCGCCGACCCAAGTCCCGATGGCTCCGTCGCTCTATTCTCGTACTCCCAGTACTCCTTTGAGGAGCATGGCAGCGCAGGCTCGGGCATGAACTTGATCGACCTCAAGACCGGCGAGATCACCAAGTCTGGCTTGAACGCCAGCGAGATCAACGAAGTCGCCTGGATCCCTGGCAGCGAGACTGGTATCATCTACATCAATGGCACCAACGAGGAGGTCCCAGGTGGTGTCACTCTGTGGATTGGTGATATCAAGAGCCCCAACATGAGCACTATGGTCGCTTCTCTGGATGCGCCATACAACGGTCTCAAGGTTGCAAAGACCTCGACCGGAGACATGCATTTCTTGGTCAACTGCATGGCTTACCCCAACGGCACAGCTGTCAACCCAGAGACTGAAGTCACCCCAGTGACTACTGCTCGCTACTACTCGGACATCTACGTCCGTCATTGGGACACTTGGCTAACCAAGAACCGCTACAACCTCTTTGCCGGAACCCTTTCCGCAAACGCCAGCTACGCCCTGTCCGGTGCTGGAATGAGGAATGTGCAAAAGGGCATCAACTTCACCACCACTCAGCCCGAGACTCCCATCCAGCCGTTTGGTGACTCCAGCGACTACGACATCAGCCCTGATGGTTCCATGTACGCTTTCGTGAGCAAGGCTCCTCAGCTCAACAAGGCCAACTACACTGCCTCATACACCTATGTTGGTGCTTTTGCGTCTTCTGACGCTCCCGTCGCTTTCAACGGTCCCGACTCCGAGGCCGCTAAGGCTGGCCACCAGGGTGCTTCTGGTCTTCCTTCCTTCTCCACCGACAGCAGCAAGCTCGCCTACGTGCAGCAGGACGAGGACTACTACGAGTCCGACAGGTGGATTCTGTACACCGTCGACGTTGCTGTCGAAGGTACTGGTGTCGCTGTCAGCAACTGGAAGTCTTTGAGTGCTGGTTTCGACCGCTGGGTTCAGGGACCCATTACCTGGGCTCACGACGACTCGTCCATCTACGCCACAGCCGATGACTACGCTCGCGTCAAGATCTTCAACTTCCCCATTACCGCTGACGAGAGCTTCGTTCCTGAGCCCATGACCTCCAACACCTCTGTCTCGACTTTCGCGCTCCTTCCCGACGGTTCGCTGTTTGTCGCCGCCACCGCCATCTGGACTCCCAACGAGTGGTACATCCTCGCTGACGGAAAGAAGACCACTCTCCTCGACGCGTCTCAGGTTGACCCCAACCTTGCTGGTCTCGGATCGCACACCGTTTCCGAGATCTTTTTCAACGGCTCCAACCCCGAGCTCAAGCAACAGCTCCACGCCTACGTCGTCAAGCCCACCTTCTACCAGGAGAACGTAACGTACCCGCTCGCCTTCTACATTCACGGTGGTCCCCAAGGTAACTGGGGCAACAGCTGGTCCAACCGCTGGAACCCTCAGGTCTGGGCTGACCAGGGCTACATCATCGTCGCCCCCAACCCAACTGGATCTACCGGTTTCGGACAGTTCCTTACCGACTCTATCCAGGGCCAATGGGGTAACTGGCCATACCACGATTTGGTTAACGCTTGGAATTATGTCAACACCAGCATGCCATGGATCGACACCAAGAACGGTATCGCGGCCGGTGCTTCTTACGGTGGTTACATGACCAACTGGATCCAGGCTAACGACCTCGGCAACGAGTTCAAGTGCCTTGTCACCCACGACGGTATTTCCAACACTGAGGGAGCATGGGCTTCTGAGGAACTCTGGTTCATCCGCCACGACTACAACGGCAGCATCTGGGACTCTGGCGCGTACCGCGAGTGGAACCCCCAGAACCACATTGCCAACTGGTCCACTCCACAGTTTGTCATCCACAACACTCTTGACTACCGCCTGCCTGAGAGCGACGGTCTGAGCTTGTTCAACATCCTCCAAGCCCGCGGTATCCCATCTAGGTTCCTCAACTTCCCTGACGAGAACCACTGGGTGCTCAAGCAGGAGAACAGCTTGTTCTGGCACACTGAGATCTTCAACTGGATCAACCACTGGTCCAAGGGTGAGCCTTTGGACGACCTGCCAATCGGTAACTAAGATGGTTATCTTTGTGCGACTGGTGGAACAAGGGAAAGTTGCGAAGGCGGCTTTGCTCTTGTAGCATTAATGAATACCCATTGATGAACGATTAATGATAATATATTATTAACAAATTCTACTTTCCCAAACACTACAGTGAATTTGCGCCTGTGTCTTGAGTTGTGGATTCACGAGTTCCTCTACCTGGTGGGTCCATCTTCCAGCATCGTGATTGAAGTCGTATACTAGTTTCGAGCCAAAGTGGTACCTTGCAAGCTACAGGCCTCCCAGCATGCATACTACCGATGTATGGGAAAGATCAAAGTCCATCTGCACCTACCTAGCCCACCGGATAAGGTTGTCAACCTTGATAGCTGTGCGGAGTAGTGGTATGCGCTCCTGATATCCGAGTAATTTTAGTAGCTCATGGTTATCGATATACTTGGCTAACGATCATACTATCCGAACTGACATGGTCGCGCAACATGTGTGAGCGTTGGTGCTACATACGCAAGAGCATGGACTCTAGGCATCAAGCGTCGCTCCCACTACCCGGTGGCTGGTATCCAGCGGCTCTACTACCCAGGAATAACCGCGTCTGTCCAGGTACGTACCTATTCCCGGGCGGGGCATGCGCAGGCTGCTGGCCCTATCTTGGCATTCTGATATGCTTTCGGTTCCCGGCAACAACTGCATGCTGCGCCAATGAGTGTGTCTCGACAATATGCTGATACACCAACAAAATGACTCGGTTATCCCACCGCGTGTGCATCGTTCGATTCAACACCTACATCAAGATTCCAGAAGCTTTCCTCGTGAAGTCTACTGCTGTATGAGGGGCGAGGAGAGATAAGCAGCCGCCATTGCCACCCTGCCAAGCCGCATCCTCGACTGTTCTGTAATTATCGAGAGATCCTACTACGCCTCGATGTGTTGGTGTGTGTATGTGCGTGGAAGGATCGCCAGGTGATTCCTTCTGACAAACAGCCCATGCCAAGGGGAACGGAAAACAGCGGGTCATTAACGGTGGAATGTTTACAAGGTTGGGATGAGATGCCAAAATGTGCCATGCTGCTGGGCGAGGTAAAGCTTCCGCTGATAGAAGCGAAGCCTTGCGCCAACCAGCATATGGGTTTCTTCGGTGCTCTTGTCTTCTTTCGTCACGTTTTCATCTAGCCTAGGAGATAAGCGTATGGGTATGGTTATGCCAATGCTGGTGCCATGTCTTCGAGAAAGCGATGGGGCGTCTGCGCTAGGTTAAGGTGGGAAGCATAACGCGATACTTGATTGGTGTGCTCATGTAAAGCTCTACGGAAATATGCTGCCGCGTCGTTGAGCTGCCTGTTCGGGTTTGGTGGAGTTACATCGCATGCAAACGAAGTCTGTTTCATGGTGTGGGGAGCAGCCGAGGCGAGAAAACGCCCAGCGGGACGGAAGGCTGGGCGCCATGGCGGAGCGGCAGCAGTCTTCGGCGGTGATGGAAGTGATGACACATGCCTTTTCTCGACAAAATGGACGGACCGACCTCTTCCTTCGTCGTCGATACCAGTGTCTTCCATGTAAAGACCATGTATGACTTTTTCACGGCCTGTCACTCCGCGTATGTAAGCCTGTGTGCGCATGTGCGCTTCCGCATCGCCCTGCGGCGTGGTGTCATGGCACAGCATGTCGTCCAGATAAGAAAGAGCTAGGGGTATCACCCGTGTGAATGGTTGGAATCGTCAATGCAAAGCGTGATCAGCAACGCTGCCAAGTACCGAAGCACTCAATCGATGTTGTCGCATGCGCCGAAATACCCATTTCCCATGGAGCTTGGCCAGCCGAAGCCCTGCAAAGACGGGTACTAAGCTCTAAACTGTAGTCTTGCTTTCGGCATCGCCCAACCGCCCAGACTTTGCCCAGTCACCGGCTGGTGATAAGACGGGCTTCGCGAAATGGCCTCTCGAATCTGTATGGGTCGACCGCCGGCCTGGGGCAACTAGTTGAATCCCTGGCAAAGTGGTGGAGTGTACCCACACCAGACACCTGCTCGAAAGAGAGACAGTCAAGGAATACCAAGACGGCGCTTGAAAAGAGCACATTTGCCGCTCGTGTGTTACAGGAAGTGCGGGCTACGACTATAATTGCAGTCGACTGCCCGTTTCCCTGCTGTTCAGCAGCAGCTCATTCTTTTTCCCCGCTCAACCTCATCCCTGTCTGCTAGTCATGACGACGAACGCTGCATCCAACGCCGTGGACATGGCCATGTCCAACGAGCCCGCCAAGGCTGCTATGCCTCTGTACGAGGTCGATGAGAAGCGTGCCCTCTCGGATGAACGCACGCCATCGACTCTCAGCCATCAGCCCCATGACCCCGATGTCTTTGATGCAGACTTGGAAGGCGAGGAACCCACGGAGGAAGACTTGAAGACACTCCGTCGTGTATCCGGAAAGATTCCGTGGACTGCCTTCACCATTGCGTTCGTCGAGCTTTGCGAGCGTTTCGGATACTACGGTTGCCAGGTGTTGTGTACGTCATTGCCCATGAACATACTCTAACCAAAGCGCTGACTTCTTTCCAAGACACCAACTTCATTCAACAGGACCTTCCTGTGATCGATGGCGTCGTACAATCCACTGGTCGCGATCCACGTGAAGAGGGTCAACCAGGTGCGCTTGGCATGGGTCAGCGTGCTTCCTTCGGTATCGGACAGTTCAACTCTTTCTGGGCGTACACCACTCCCATTATTGGTGCCATCATCGCCGACGAATACCTCGGTCGTTTCAACACCATCTTCATCGCCATTGCCTTCTCTATCTTGGGCCATATCTTGCTCATCATCTCCGCCATTCCCCCTGTGCTCACTAGCGGCAATGCAATTGGACCTTTCATCCTGGGTGTCATCACCCTTGGTTTCGGAACTGGAGCATTCAAGGCCAACATCTCCCCACTAATTGCTGAACAATACCGCCAGACCAAGCCGCGTGTCATCAAGGATCCCAAGACTGGCGAGCGTGTCATCTCTGACCCCAACATCACACTCTCCCGTATCTTCTTGTGTAAGTCATCACCCGCTGGCACACAAGGACCAGCCCACTAACATACCTCAGACTTCTACATGTTCATCAACATTGGTTCCCTCACTGGACAACTGTCCATGGTGTACGTCGAGAAGTACGTTGGTTTCTGGTGCGCGTGGCTGCTACCCACCATCATGTTCTGCTTCTGCCCCGTGGTTCTTTGGACCTGCAGGAATAAGTACCACCGCACTCCCCCCACTGGTTCCGTCCTCATCCGCGCCATCAAGGTCCTGAAGCTTGCCACCAAGGGCAAGTGGTCTATCAACCCCGTTACCACGCGCAAGAACTTCAAGAGCGAGCGTTTCTGGGAGGACGTCAAGCCCAGCCATCTCGGTGCGAACAAGCCTGGTTGGATGCAGTTCGACGACGCTTGGGTTGACCAGGTTGCTCGTGGTCTGCGTGCGTGCTCTTGCTTTACCTGGATCCCGCTCTACTGGCTGTCATACAACCAGATGAACAACAACCTTACCTCGCAAGCCGCCACAATGACACGTAACGGTGTCCCCAACGATGTCATCACCAACCTTAACCCCATCTCTCTCGTCATCTTCATCCCTATCGTAGACAACTTCCTCTACCCCGCTCTCCGCAAGGCAAACATTCGCTTCACTCCTATCAAGCGTATCGCTTTCGGTTTCATCCTTGCGTCTTTCGCCATGGTCTCCGCTGCCGTTATCCAGCACTACATCTATGCCGAGGGCCCCTGCGGAAAGTACATGAACAGCTGCGACGACCCAGCCCCACTTAACGTCTGGACCCAAGCCGTTCCGTACGTTCTCGTCGGATTCTCCGAGATCTTCACATCTATTACTGGACTCGAGTTTGCCTTTACAAAAGCCCCCAAGAACATGCGTTCGCTGGTCACCTCTTACTGGCATTTCATGTCTGCCTTCTCCAACGCGCTTGGCCAGGCGTTCGTGTCGCTATCCGAAGACCCGTTGTTGGTTTGGAACTACACGACTGTTGCCATCTTGGCATTCATCGGTGGTATCCTCTTCTGGTTCCACCAGCGCAAGACGGATAAGCAGGAGGACATCCTCAACATGCTTCCGGACTCGAACTACATTGGCAAGGACCGAAGACACAGTGTTGAGGAGGGTATTGCTGGACACAACATCGAGGCGCATGTGCGCACTTAGGTTGTGATCGTGCGCAGCATGATGCGATACGTTGATGTTTACGAGGGTGGCTACTGAGGGTGGCTTTACCTGTGGATCTGTTATGATCGATGATACCTATTTGACTTCCAGACTGGAAGCTAATTAATATACGAGTCTTTCACTTACCTCATATGCCTACTTTTCGTCTTATGCTGATCGTGCGCCACATCATGTTTCGCTGCATCGAAGACGACTCTCCTCAATCACGCTAATGTATAGGGGGGCTTGAATATATACGGGCGGAATTTTGAGCCACTGTTGCCTTGCGTGCTCGTTCCGCGTACCGCCGCAGGATCGCACCCTTGCTAGTCATGCGCCAGCGACATCGGAAGCGAGACGTGAGTGAGGTGAACACAAGCCTTAGCCTCAACAACAAGGTCTGACCTATTGCTTGGAACTCTTTTGGCGCCTGCATACACTCTTGGTAGTCAGCAATCTCTCAATGTGGTTTTTGGGTTGATCTGTTAGCCGCGATGACGATACGGGCGAATTACTTTCACCTTCGGAGGATCTACCCAAGGCATCTCAATTTTGACTTGGAAAGAACAACGTAGAGTAAAGACTGCGAAGCAAATCTACACTGGTGGGGTTGGCTTGGATACGAAAGTTGCGGTTCAAGCTTATACGTACGTGCCTTTGACTACGGCAAGCTTGGGTCCTCGTTACAACATGTTTGATTTGGTGTGTTCAACACAGACACACAATCCGGCACTGGCGCGCAACACTCTTCTGTCTATCGCTACTCATGTCTATTGTACTTGCGCACTACTATAAAAAATGCTGCATAAGCTATTGGTCGCTTTATATCTCCATATATCTGGTGCAGCATGTGCCAACTCATTATGTCGAGGTTATGAGACCGTTGAAGGCACCATACGCTGCTCAGTGCGAAGCGAAAATGAGCCCTAGAAGCCACGTTATGAACGTCTTCTTCATATACATGCTAGCCTCTGCGCATGTGTGACTGTTGCGTGGCGAGATTGAGTATTGCCCTATGCTCTATGCTCACCGAGTAGATCTCATCCTCAGGTTCAGTGTAGCCATGTACACATCTTTCCGGTAGATACTCGATATACTCAAACACGGTAACAATACTAGTGGTGACTCACTCCTAGTTCCTGTAAGGTTCGCTCGCGAGAGTTCGATTGAGGGGACAAGGCGCCAACATACAATATTGACGTCGCCATCAGACAGATGATTCCGTGGACATCTATGCCCTACTAAGATAGCCCACAACTTCTTACGCATGAGGATCTTTCAGATTGTATACGCCAAACTATGCGCGAATAACGTTGGCCAGATTTCGGGATCGGCATCGAGAGGGAATGAGCTTGTGGGTAAGATATTGACGGATGCGGTCGGTTCAGGGAAGATCGGTGGGCCGAGGGTAGACGACGGTTGTGGGCTGCGGAGAAGCGTGCGGGCCGTGTGGAGTGTCGATTCTTATGACGTTGACGTTCGAAGCCATGGCCAAGCGTTGCGTCGAGAGTGGGTCGATTGAGGAGAAAAAGAGGCGCGCGGTGCGAAGCGTGGGATGTGAAGTGGTGTGTGCCTTGATACCACCATGGAGACGCGTCTTCGAACGCGCCAAGGCCCGTCCCACTCGTGCCGTCATAGTGGCTTCTCCGTAACGTCGACGTGTGCCCCTACACACATCCCACGACAATACGTTCTTAAAGCTCAAAAGTAATAAAGAAATATCACAAGCACATTCATTGAATCGATCCACCAGAAAGTGCAGTAGCGCCGCGATTGTGTCGAGCCTCATGATCCCCTCTGGTGAGCGCTTATGGCCTGCTCGAGTATATCCAACGCTGTGGTTCCTTATGTTGATGGGCTCCTCGACAGTAGGTCGTATCAATGCTTGGCCTCTTACTTCACTTTTCAAGTCGCATCTTGCTTATAGAGACCTTCCCATTGTAGTGTGTAGCGGAGTAAGTCGTTCAGGAGACGGTAGGTATGAAAGGAGGGTGTCAGTATCCACGAGAGCTACGACAACATGAGCGACGGAAACTGCAAGGTAATCACAGATATCTGTGAAGCCGCTTTCGGGCGAGGCAAAAGATTCATCATACTTCTCACCAAAGTCATTTCGACATCACCTTGGCGACTTAGCCTGATTCACTTCGAAGCTCGCGCAGTTGACTCACAGACCACAGCAAACGCTGAACCGTGAGAGACGCAAGAACGAGAGCAGCAACTCAAATAAATTTCTACAGCTCCTCGCAGATCATCATCGTCACTAAGACCTCGGTACCAACATACAATTCTGTATACCGCTACAGCAATGGACGAAGTATCAAGCGATACCGATATCAGCATAACATCAGTTCGCTCATCCTTCCTCTCACCCTCAAATCTGCCTTCTCCTCCGCCCACCTTTCTCACCGTCTATCAAGTCAGCCTCGTATCAGCCTATAAATCTTGCGGCGACCGCATCAACAGTCTTATGAACACTGTCGTCGACCTCGAGATCAGCGTGCGACGCGAGCGCGATGAACCGAGCCTCCGATACCTTGTGGAAGAGCTGGAAAAGGCGCAAGAGGAATTGGTACTGTACAGAGACGTAAAGCGAAAAAAGGAGAGAGAAATCAAAGAAGAGGAGAAGAAATTGAAGTTGATTGCGGGGACTGGGTCGATCGTAGCGAAGAGGCAGTTGAACAACGTGGGAATGCATATGAGTAAGGAGAGAACAGTGCTCTGTCTGCGTCGATAGTGTAGCTGGCCGAAACATGCTTGCTGTGGATCGCAACACGAAGCGTATTGTGCTTAGTTCAATTGGACCTTGAGCTGCTTTAAGAACCACGAGTTGCGGCAGATATAATAAAAAGACACGAGTGAATTGCAAACACAGCTCGTTATGGACTTCATCAACGCACCATTGTTCATAAGAGGAAGTATATCGTCAACCTCGACGAGCAGAACGGGACGGGCTGAGTAAACGGCCAGGACCAAAAGGTTGAGATTATAGATGTATACAGGGTGATTTTACAGGTATTAGGATACAGAGGTCAACAGTTCGAAGTACAGAATGCTGCCGGAGCAAAAGAAACAGAGCCCAAAGTGGCACGCTATGGCTGATTGGTATTTTCGGTGCGGTCTCCGTTGTGTACTTCTTCAAATTCGAACATCGGATGTACCACTTCTCCCCAGCACCACAAACATGTCTTAGTTCCATCTTGTCGTCCGCATGCGCAACGCTCTTTTTGGTCAACAAAGGATGCGTCAAGATCATGTTCTTCCGTTTCGTAGCAGCGCAGGCACAACCACCGGTCAAGAAAGTGATTGCGTAAAGTGCACTGGCATTGAGAAGCTTGAGGAATCTCTTGACCCTGGGTCGCGATGGATGGCCGGCATTCATCGCAGAACCATCGTTTCCGCTGCTCCGTCGTTTGGTATAAAGCTCGAAGGACCGGCGAAGGATGAGCGACGCTCGAAGACGCTGATGCAGCCAACGTGTGGCTACCGAGATCCATTTCTAGAAGATCTTCGACGCTTTCAGGTAGACCAAAGCTATCTTCCTCAAACGGAACGTCGATGAAGCCTTGATCATGATATGGTGCTTGCAGACTGTTTGAAGGATCCTGCCACTGCGACCCAGCTTCGTCACTATCCATGTGATGTGGGCTGAGGATTGGCACCTCGAGAGGTGACAGCAGAATGAAGCCGCTGAAGTTGGGCAGTTCATCCTCATCGCAAGGTGTTTCGTATATGCTCTGGTAGACGCAGTGAATGCGGCATTCGTCGCAAGTGCTGACTTTACATCTGGCACAGGGCCGGCACTCTGTGGTAGACTCTTTTGCTCCACACTTTATGGTTTCAGTACAATCATAAGCGTAGAAGAAAGTAGACTTCTTGTGACGCTTGTTGCGGACATGTACACCTCGACCGGAGCATTTGAGCTTCCCTAGCAAATTTTCTAGGCTACCAGGTTGTGGTAAGATCGCTTCATGGGTGGATCTTGAGCATAATAACAGCGCCAGTAAGTCGTCTGGATATAGGCTGGATACGATCATTTCCAGTAAGCCATACTGGTGGAAGACCTCCATGATTGGACACCTTTGTCTGGACTCGGCCGGACTATTGTTCCGGGTCTTCTTGTGGGCCTCTATTAGCTTGCACCCTGGCCTCTTACGCTTCAGCGTCTCCATAGTCTTTGAGTTGTGATAGTCTTGTTTCTAGATGTTCTCTACTTCCGTCGTCCTACCGGTTGATACGTGTTGGCCCAATGACCAGGGAGCGGATGAAATCTTGTTACTTCTGAAGAACAATGAGCGGGGACAACAAGGATAGTAGAGTTTATGTTGAAGTCATCGTGGGCCAGCAAATCCGGAGTGAGAGTACCGGCTCATGAGTACGGGCAAGTCCGCACGACGACGGGAAACGCATCTCAAGGCGACGTACTTGTCTCACACGCTACAGCGTGTATATAGCCTTCCGCGCTTCCGATAGCGCTTAGCAGCCTACAATGTCCAGATCTGGGTCCATCTTGGCGTTGTGTAGGTGACGATGTTGTGGAGAAGCTGCACGAACGGGAAGAAGTTGAAAATGGCGCAGTGTTACCAACGCTTAGCAGTAAAGTGGGGCTTGTACTTGTGAAGCAAGGCGCCTCGTTGAGCATGAAAGAAGATGGAAATGTCCTTAGTCTCGTCTATTTTGTGCATCGTGAAATGAAAAGTGCGGTGCCGGAGAATTACGGGACAATGTTCCGATGATGGCCGATTGACGAATGAGCGGCGATGACATAATAGTGCCTCGGTGATTGCTTCTTCCCGTTCCTCTCACCCATTTTCCAATAAGCGATACATCACGACAATCGTGTACTACCTCTTCAGTGCTGCTTGCCCCCATCTCACCGCATGCTGTTCGCAGATATAGCATCTTGCGAGTTAGTCTGCAGTATATGTTTACGCGATGCTACATCTCAACACTTCTTTTTCTGGTTGCATTCACTCAAGACAATGACTTCACGAAAAAAGCCATTAGTCCGCCTAAACCTTTAGTCAATGATTCCCCATCACGGTAGAGGTGCTTGGATGGAGCAGTAGTTGATTGATTCCGTCTCCTCATCTAATTTCACTATTGATTCGAGATTCTCTCGTTGAAAACGTCGCAAGCCTCCTTGCTCTAGTTCTGATGTTCCAATATCACGATGATACCAATCTCGTCTGCTCGCTACCACTTCGAGTCGTCCTCATTTCTTCTCGTCGGGAATGGAGTAGCAGCAACCGATGTCGAGCACGTTGTAGAAAGTGCAGTCGCGCTGAACATAGAAGCCGCCCTTCTTGTAGCAAGTCGCTTTGGTCGTGCAGATACCAGATGGATCTGATCTTCCACAAGGCGCTGGGTACGGATCTTTTGGCGCACCAAGGGCGAGAGACGTGATCGCAGCCATGATTATGAGAAGCTTCATTCTGAAATGCGATAACCGTTGGTGCACTGTTTTTCGTGGAGATGTTGGTGGTGATGCCTCGCAAAGATGTGTAGAGGTAAGTATGTCGACAACTTGGTATGTGACGGCTCTTGTTGTTACGAAACCCGACGGTTTATATATACAACAAAACCGTATTTGCGACGCCGCTGACATAGCTGTAGAACACAATAGTGCTTCACTTCATCTGCAGTAAAGACCAAAATTAGCTGAGCCTACACGACCAAATACAAGATCCCAAGATCTGACCAATCCAGGCAGTTCCATGACCACTAGTCGTCACATTTTGTTTTGCGTATCTCTAGCAGACATATCATCAGGTTATGCTCTGGGCCAATGTGAGCTTCCACCTGTGAACCTCGCGATAGCGCTCATATGCGTAAATTGCATCGCAGCTCTTAGCGAGAAGATCAATATATCTTCCCCGGATTCTCGTATTCCCCAGGACGTATGATAAGGCCC
This sequence comes from Alternaria postmessia, assembly GCF_024291825.1. Classification (NCBI taxonomy): domain Eukaryota; kingdom Fungi; phylum Ascomycota; class Dothideomycetes; order Pleosporales; family Pleosporaceae; genus Alternaria; species Alternaria postmessia. The sequence goes on along the minus strand of NW_026260082.1, from coordinate 583,610 downwards.
CACATGCGAGCTAGACATTCTGCCATATGAAGGAGTTCGTACTGTCGTTTATGACCAGGATACTAGATACCTATGACGTCGCTGTATCTCGTGGCGCTAGACTCTATTATCTTGCCTTAACTACGATTCTGTCGAGGCGGAGGGACCGAGGATGTCAGTGATAGTTACAGCTGCAAGTCCAGATTCTCGCCACGTTGGACCCCTGCTTCACGCTCGCTCCCGGGATCCAGTTACTGTGTCAAACCACAGTGTAACACAAAAATTGCCAAGTATTCAATCCAGAATGAACTACTCCATATTCATTGGCTAGTGTTTTTTGCATCTTCGATCCCCGGATTGACTAGTAACAGCGCGGTGCTTTTGTTTCTGACTTTACTGCCTGATTGGGATTCGACATGGCCGTTGCCTCCAATGTGCGGCGTGATGATGTTGCATCACAGGAACACAGTGCGCCACCATCGGTCTAGCCCTTTGACAGATACAAGTCGGAGGCGACTCGAGATGGTGAGGCCCATGTCTGTACTCGTCCCCTGGGTTTGGTTTCCAGCAAATGCCGTCATGTCGTCTGTGAGTCTGGAACGCCAGCTCGTTCAGAGGCGCAGCTCAATCATCTGTCTCAGCTCGACGTGTTCCTCGAGGGGCTTGGGGGCCCTAGTTGACCAGCGGTTCCGCCGCGCTGAGTGCGATTGCAGCGACCAAAAGTTGGAAGAGCTACTAAAGGAATGTGCCGCTGTCTTGTAGACGACGGCAGTCGCACCAAAATAGTTCAAACATCGGTGCACTGATCCGAGGTTTGGTGCGCCCGCTGTCGGACACGCTAAAAATCGCGCAGTACGTCACGTACGCGCATTTGGCCAGGAAGTCAGCCTCACGTAGCTCTCCTGACAACACCGGACGTAGCCGTAAGGCTGTGGGTTACAACAGGGTGGCCAGCGTCACCGTTGCCAAACATGGATGCGCTATTAAAGATATTCCTGGTCGATTTGCTCGAACAGCGCATTGCACTGCACTCTCAACACAAATTTTCACTACACCAGGGCCCGTGTGCAACACCATGCCCGAAAGGAAGTTCGCTACGACACGCCCGGTAAGCTTCTAGAATGTCAGTAATCGAATCATATAACTGTTCGCTTATCTATACCGAGCACAGCCGGTCTTTCCATAGAAGCAGCTTTCTTCCACGGAGCTTCTAGCGCCGTGAAGTTTTTCGGGCAGACTAGCTGGCGTCAGGGACCGCCGGCGGTCAACGGCGGCACTCAGCCATGATTGGTCGGCGCCGGCACCTCCAGTAGGCAGGATCAACCGACCTGCAGCCGCATCTCCACCTTTTGTTCCCAGCATCAGCCGCATCCATTCCCACGACATCATTCTGTATGGACTTTATATTTCTGTACTTCGTTTGATTGTCGTCTACTTCCGATAAACTCTCCACAAACGCCACCATTCTGCTGGTGCGTGAAACCCGACCCATCCGTGTCATGACGAGATGACGATATCCCGCGTCTCGTAAATACCGTCTATCCAAAGAGGCTAGTACCTTGGCCCCAGAATGGCCATGGCCCCACGGAAAGGAACGCGACGAGCGTGTGACCCTTGTTCTGTCAGTAAGTGTTGGATGCAGGTCAACTATCGTGACACAACTGACATTGCCTCTCTTCTAGGAAAAGTGCGATGTGATGGCAACCAGCCATGTTCCAGATGCGAAGCTGCTAGCTGGGACTGCACCTACTTGAAGACGCATGGGAAAAGCGGACCAAAAGGACCACGTCGGACTACAGAAGCCGCCATTAGGAGACTGCAAGAACGCAGCAAGGGGACCCATGACGATGGGTCAAGAAGCAACAGCGAGACGAGCTTTGATGCTGGAAGCCCGAGGACTACCGATTTGCCTTATTTGGACCCGATACCCTTGATGAGCGATTCCGATGTTGACCCCAAAGCCTGGCCGGATATTTTAAGCCCAACACTGTCCGCCATCCCCCAAGAGCCCCACAGAATATCGACTGCCTGTCTATCGCATTACCTGGACATCTACCAAGCACGTGGATATGGCATATGGCCAGTCGTCGATGCCGAAGCACTCACTGCACGGCTTTTGACTCATCCCGACGATTTGGAAGCCTACGCACTAGCCACTGCGATATGTGCTGCCATAGTCAGCCAATTCTCTATAGATGCCGAGCCAGGCAGTCCACTCGAGGGCCACTATCGCGTTCCAAGCGGCACGTTCGAATCGGAAGCAAAGAAAGCAAGGAACGAGTCCGATCACTTGGAGAATGTGACTATATTCTCCTTGCTAAGTAGCTTCTTCCTACACGTTTATTCAGCAAACGTTGGGCGAATGAACGCTTCCACGGTCCTCCTCGGCGAGGCCATTTTCAAGGCACACATCATAGGCTTACATAAACCGACACACTACGAGCTCATGACCGCCGAGCAAATACAGTATGCTTTGAGGGTCTACTGGCTTCTCTTCATCACAGAGCGAGCGCACTCCTTGCAGCACGATGTGCCAACGACATTGAAGCGAGCTCCCAATCTTCCCAGGCTAGAAGACTTACATGATGGATCAGTTACACCTGCGTTCGTCCAACTTTGTCGGCTGTTCAATATCCTAGATGTCACCATAACAGCTGAACCTGCAGCTGCGCGCCACGCTCTTGCATTAGCTCAGCAACAACTTAGCAGTGACGAAGACCCTCGCAGTCTTGAGAATGAGCTCCAGCGCGCAGATATCACAATGACTCAGCAGTGGATGCGTATCTTCTTGTGGCAGCATGCTCTCAATGTAACGAACTTGAGCAGTCGCGCCAGTCAGGATGAGGAATTCTCGTTCCGTTTCCCCGCTAAGGTCGCCCAAAACGTTCTCAGTAATCTAAGTAGCCTCTCGCGGGAAAGCGTCGAGGCGCATGGTCCAGGCATGGTACGCAACATCTCCCTGGGTGGCACAGGACATCACTGACATAATTGTAGGAGTCCAAGCTCTTCGACGTCGCCAACTCGCTTGCTGACGTTATGATGATCATGCCCTCGCTTAACCACGAGTCTCATTTCAACGTTGGTCCTAGGGATCTGATCCACTCACTAGCGCAAGTGCTCGCTTCCTTTCGTGGTGGCAACCCTGCTGTTATCAGCATATTGCAAGACAAGCTCACCATGCTTGGGCTATCCGCTGGGTCGCCACAGAAGTTGCTTGAGCTTTCGTCGCCAGAAGAAGAACACGAAGAGTGGCACGATAGATCCATGTCTGCCCCTTCCACGTACCCGTCCTCAGCCGCCGACCCGTCGATGCCACCTCCACTTCAATCGAGCATGAGTATGGATAGAACATACTGATCTGTTCAACTCCATGAGCCAACATTCACGTAATTCGACTTTTCCGCGAAAGGCTGTGTATGCGGAGCACAGTCCCCCGCTACGACAGCCGATGCCTATAGGCTTTGTTGACCTAGTTTCGCAAGAAATACACAGTCCGTACACTGCTGCCTATCATCCAGGAGATCAAGACGATGGATCATCCGAAGTTGTACAAGTGGAAAGCTTGTCGCCCAGAGGAAATGTACAAATCTAAGCAGACCGGCTTTCTACGCACAACCATATGTATGGTGCGAGGCTCTCAAGTACGACACGCATCCTGCCGATAAGCGAGGTTCCCTGTGGAAGAAGAACATCATACCAAGGGTGCCTCCGGGACTGTGATTCGCGACAATTTGTCGAACCTCAAGAAAGGCGGGGACAGTGACGACGAGGTTGAGACGCACAGACGCTGACGTGACGGACACGGAGCTACCGGGATAAGGAACAAGGATTGCAAGAGCGATGGAGAATCAGTCTCTTGATGCGATTGAGTTGGCATTGAAGCTGCAGATGCCGATGTGCAGTACGCGCATCAATTGGCCTCTTGCAGAAGAGGCGGCTCGACTGCTCTGTCCTGGAGATTACCCTGGTTTAGCAACCGGGACAGAACGAGTGACGATGCATGTCCACCGGGTGTCGAAGACAAGCAGCACTCTAGAGATTATCTCGGTGCATTGTTGATTCAATACCGTAGTTCTGACACTCTGAGATGATCTCAAGTATGCGAGCTATTCGCCTGATTAGATTCTGTCGCTAGGTATTTTCCAGCTAAGCCCATTACAATGAAAGCGTACACCAATTAGAAGCCTTGAGGTCCACGGATCAGGTTTGGGGAAGTGATGGAATAGGAGAATCATCGCACATTAGCCGTATAGCACAAATTCCACGAGATACCATTCCCACCAAGCCATTGGGTCCACTCCGTGTGCTCATCTGCGTGACATACAAACGCTGTCCCTTCACTTCCCGGAACGTCGATATTATCAGTCGTCTCTACAGACCTTTTCGTCGAAGACAATCTCCTTTTGTAGGCTGACTACCTGCAGAAAACCCACGTCCTCGTATTCTACCGCATTATCCGCCTGCCTCTTATGACATGCCGCACCGCAAAGTTCAGGATGGCCTTTGTGACCCGCGATCTGGCGAGGACAAAGGTAAACTTTGCGTGTTCGCGGAACGACATGCAACTCTTCGGTCTTGTGGACTGGAAGAATCTCTTGCTGTACATAATCGAGGCTATGAACTACGCGGATATCTAGGCTCGAAGTTTTGACTTTGATAGCGTTGAGGTATCTCTAGATATGAGTTAGTACTGTTCGAATTTGATTGACGCATGCAGCATGCCTTGTCTTTTATCCACTCGTATAGCGTGTCCGTCTGAAAGTAAAGCGCCTCTGCTTGCAGGCGATTGTATAGGTCATAGTCAAAGCCGTTCATCTTGCTGTAGAAAAGAGGAAAGACTTCGGGACGGCGCATGAAGCGAAGAAGATACTCAAAGAGATCAGGGTCAGTGTCCATGAAGTATGAGCCATCCAGCTCAGGCTCCCATGGACCGAAACGTCCGGAGAGCTGCCTCTTAAACCAGCCAGACTCAGACTTCAGCGTGTCACACGAGACTTTGAACTTGCGCCCACCAACGTCAAGCGTAAGATGTCTTGGGTAGCCGGCAGCGACAACGATTCCTTGAACACTGAGATTAGTAGCGTCGATAAGATTGGTGGCTGTGGTATATTCAGCTTTACCGTTTTGCTGGTGGTTGCTGTCTTCGATACTAGTGGGCGCACTCGTTTCGTCGACAGTAAAAGCTGCCATTGTGGCGGGAGTGTTTTCGAGACTCATTCTGCTGACGAATAAAAGCAGTGTGCGATTTTGTGGTTCTTGTAAGCGATATGAGTCCTTGGACGTGGAGTGTTTGCTCTCAAACGCGCTAGCAGATTCACCGCTCATTGTTCGAATTCAGCTGACGAATTCGATAATTTGGGATACTCTTCGTAGACGAAATATAGTGTGTGAGGCAATGGTCTTTTGCGTTACTTCGATGCGGAGAACAAGCCTTTGCTGATGACATTTCAGATCTGCCCAAATACATGACCTAGAACCCATAATCGTTCCGAAGATTACCATTGTAAGAATGATTCATGATAGTTTGACTTCACGCCGCTCAAAGTTATGCCAAGTCTGCTTCGCTCGTCTTCCTTTATGTCTCTCATGATACATGTCTCGCTGCACTGCCTAACATGTCTTATGTCCCAGTATAGCCTCGTAGGAAGTCAAGTATGAAAGTTGACAATGCAAGCTACAACTGTCCTTTGACATACTCTTCTCGCGCCTGCCAAAGCAGCTCATCTAATTCAGTGTTCCCAACCTCACCGCCATCCACTACACCTTTTGTCTCAGCGCTATCACAGCACCCCGACCACCCATACTGCACCTTAACCCATGCAGCATCCCATTGACTCGGTTTGAACCACAACGGAATCATCTCAAACCCCTTGTCATGGATCGTGCTATCCCTGTACACCGCTACTGGGCACTCAGCTTGATTGCCTCTCTGACACTTATCATTACCCATGATGTAGCTATTATAGTGCATAATGCCCTAAATTCGATGTACGAGGTCAGCAAATGACTCACATAAGCTTTTGACTAGGAGATACCTACTGTTGACATCGTACGGCGTATCGAGATTCAGCATCCATCCGTCGTTGGATTTCCCATAGAGAACGGATTTGGTGAAGGAGCGACCGCTAAATTCATATTTGGCAGCTATGTTGACGTCATTACAAAGCTCTGCAGTCGTCACACTAGGGTCGGATTCGCGAGCACGTGCGAGAGCGGTGGAGTAATCTGTGAGCTGTAGTGGTGGAAGTACGGAGTTAGCATATATCTCCATGCATCTTAAATAGTCGGAATCTACCTTCATGCAGTCGTAGCGTACATATGTGTCGCGGTCGGATCGTCTATTTGTGGGTGTACGAAGTCAGTATATGTCTCACGCGCGGTTCGTACAGAGACACCTACTGTTGCTCGTGCATCATTCCTTCAGTGTTTTAGCTTCACGACCTTAAAATTTTGGATGGCTGTTTACGTACCCATGACATGGCCGAATTCATGTGCAATGGTCTGAACGCTAGCCTCTTCACCAAGCCACATGTCCAAATCCCATGGCTTTCCAGGAGAATCACCCATTCCCACAGTAGATGATGCGGCGCGTTTTCCCGCACGACCATCCTTCCAGATAGCGACTGTTTTGTATGGAACAGCCATGTTCCACTTACTATCAACTGGACTGTTCACGTCGATGCAGTACATGGGTTTCTTCCGAGGATCAATCCATTCAGAGAACATGATCTTATGACCACTAGCCTCCGAAGCCTTACCACCAAGCGCTGTGATCCAAAGTTCGGTGGCTGCTTCCACTTTCGCGATGTTGGCTTTGCGATGTTCTTCAGTACTAAATGTAGGCATGCCAAGTCAGTGTGTGTCTCACATGCAGTCTGTGCAGGAAAACTGATGACGCAGGGTATCTTGAACTAATCCTAATTTTCATAGGGTTTCGGTGGAACGATTCTCTCGGACGACAGGCTGCCAGTCAGCATGCAGGAAAACTTACGGAAAGCAATATGGTATGACGGTGAGACCCTTGACGTAGAGGTCTGTCCATTTCTTCGGTCCGCCGCTGCCCTCGTGACCCCAGATAGATGAGGCGCCTGATTTTACCCCATCATAGCTTGGAGTTTCAGTCTTGTTAGACGGGGGTAGGACGGCGCATGGGCCTGAGAAGATAGGTGGTTGTTGAGGAACAACCACCCCTAGGACCTGCATGGCAGCTGCCGCGAAGATTGGGAGGTATATGAGACTCATCCTGGTTGTCATACGTACGGTTGAGGAGGTATTCATAGGAACAGAAGCGTGAAGCAAGATGTAAAAGACTTTAAGCCAGTGGAAACAGAGGCAAGCATATAATCAGAGTCGTAGAAAGATAGTACAGTGTTTGTTCTATGCGCATTGACCATACTCGTACTTGTTGTGAGCTGTAGTGATCCTACACGTGAAAGAGGCTTGCTAGTACGAAATAGTTGTTGGTTGCGCAAGGCTCCCGTATGTGATCCTCCAATCACTGGACTGAGCACAGTATCAGTGGTGGTTTGAGTGGAGCGACGGTGGGCTGTCGGATCGTAGTGAAGGTGAGGCTGCCACCAGATTTCATACTATCGTCACTTGAGTATACTCCGCATCTAGTCGCATTCACTGAGGCGTAATAGAGGGCTAAAGATCTTGTTCTCGGCAGGAGAACGGCGCTAGAGATATTACTTTCTACCAAACAGCAGCAACGCAGATTGACCATCACCACGACCAAAAGCCGTGATTGACGCGCTCATAATCGAAGTCGAGATGGCGCACTCTCCGTCCAACTCAGGGATCAAAAACGTACGCGACTTCTTTGCACGCGGCGATAGGGAAAAGATCTCTCCGGAGCTCAAACAAGCACTGTCGTTGTTGCAACTATCCGGCCTCGACAGCCTCGAAGAGCGCTTTCTCGCAACTGCTGCATTTCTAGAGCCGTGGGCTGTGTTCCGCGATTCGATCTTCCTGTTGCGACCGGATGCAATGCCTCGTGCGACAACGATAGCTAGAGAAGACCGGGGGGATGGCATCTCGCGCACAGACCTATTGTGGTTTTATACACAGTTCGATGAAGGGATACGCCGCTACGATCCACGTGCGAACAAGTACAGTGGGGAGTACACAACTGACTCCAGTATTTATGGTGCGATCGACAAGAGCAACTGGAATGTGCAGGCGTACGAGAAGCATCTCTTCGCTTGGCTGCTGCAGGTATTCAAGGTTGGTAAATCACGCAACCCATGGGGCTTTGACTACTTTGAGCTTCGCAACATCTGCATTGCCTGGGAAGCGGTCTTCGTACCGATCATTGACGCAGTCCGTACTTCCTACAGCATCAGAGGCCGACGACACTACGGTCGCCTTGCACTCTACATCGAAGAACGATGCCCATCTGGTCTTGCATTCCCAAAGGGCAATGTGATAGTACCTGAGGGAAGCCTGATATCGCCCACTCCGTACCGCATCATTTCTTTACCGAAGAAAGTCATCGGCGATGATAGCGCTACATTCCAAAAGCGTGTTGAAGGGGCCGGCATGCTTACACGAAAGCACTACGACGACACCGAGAAGGAGCTTCGCGACGTGTATCCTCAGTACGGCGGTTTGGTTGAGCGACCCAAGTTCAAACACAAGATGGAGGAGTGGTTGAATGAGCAACGAGCACGAGCAGACCGTAGGAAGGCCGCGGAGACCAATGGTGAAGTGAAGAGTTTCCAGCCCCAGATGGTGAACCGGCACGGTAGTCGGAGCCCTATAAAGAAGGGCTCTCCCACCGAATACCACAACAAACGAAACAGAGACGGTAACGAAAGCCCGATCAAAAGATACTCGGATAGTATTCGTCGCTCGCTGTCTCGTGGCGTGTCCAGAACGGCGTCAAAGGAAGAGCCGAAGAGTCCGTTGCACGGTGTGACACGGCAAATCCATATCCCTGGTGAAGGTCCAATTCGCCGTGCGTCTAGCGCCCGAGACCTCTCGTTAGGTGAGAGTTGCATGAGTCTTGCTTCATTGGAATCTTCCGATACGACCATAGTCACACCATGGCCACGCCCCCATCCAGAGCACAAGCCATCCAAGCAAAACATCTTCACTTCAACCCATCACTTAGATTCTTCTAGCCTGTCACACAATCCCCAGACCGGACAAACACACCATGATACGGATGTGTCAGAGTTCTCGTCCAAGGGCCAGATGGGTGCCGCACCGCAACCATTACCCCGTCAGTACCAACATGACGAGCGGGCTGCACCACAGGTGTTAGGAAGCAGGGCCTACGCAGATGTGCGGGTGCCCAGCTATGAAGGCAGCGGTTGGGATGACGAGATCTCGTTGACGAAGCTTCACACTGTACGTGAAGGCGCTACTGATAAATCGCAACGCATTCAGCCTGCAAAGCCAGCTACAAGGCTACCCGTTCCCATCAAACCAGCTCCGTATTCTGGCGATCTTCGTGTTGGTGTAAAGGACAGCCATCTCAGGGAGATGCCTAAGCCTCTCCCTTGGCCAGGCACTTCTCCGCCTAAAGCAACAGCATGGCCGGGGATGGACGAGCTTATTCCATCCGTTCCCTCTGAGAGTTCCGTGCGACAGAATAGTACCCGGGATTATGTCAGCGGTTTCCGTCCTCAGCAACTTGTGCGCGATGAGTCCGATCGCAATATAGCCCGTATCGTTTCGAAAGAAAATATTCGCTCCGTACTCAGACATAACTCCCTGAACAGCTCAGCCGAAGATTTGACTCAGCCGCCTCCCGTATCGTTTTTGCCAGGACGCAAAAGAACCGCGAGCCCTGGCGGTACCAGGCTACAGACGTACAACGCAAATCTATTTCCACGTAGAGAGGAGCGCAAGGGAACGCCGGTAGGAGGTCGGGTTGGTGCGGAAAAGAAGAGGGATGCACCCGGTGGTTCCTACGAGATGGATGACTTCAGCAGAGCGACAGATGGCCAGGGCGTGCAGAACACGACTGCAGGAAGTGATACACGATACCACGAGAGATATCATGGAATGCATGCGCCTGATGACCGCCGCAGCTTCGAGAAATGGATCTAAGAGGGTGTTGCCATCAAAACGCCACGCGATAGTTGTGCTGGTCCTTCGGCCTCGGGTAGCTTTATGCATTCTTGGATCACGTTGGGTTTCTGTGGCTGTCATCCTGGCGGTGGGACATGAAGGTTATTGGACCTCATACACATACTCTCGATTGCGAATTGTTTCCGCGAGTGTTGGGCGATGGAAGGTTGGAGGAAGACACATAAGGTGGCTCGAAACAGAAGATAAGAAATGAAAAAAAAAATTCAAGCTGATAGCAGACAATTGCCGTGATGTATTGCGACGTTGTTCCCTGGACCTCCGCCTGTGAAGACGATAAGCTGAAGCTTGATGACGCGCAGTCATCTCGGCTGCCGAAGCGTCGGGACGCGAGAATGCCACGCTAGCATGAAATCAGCAACGCGTCATGGAAGTTTCTCTTACAGACACAAGACAATTTAAAGACAAGGCTATAAGCATCTCCAAATGCATGGAGTAGTCAAGTTTGTACTGATTTAGGGTCCAGGTAGTGCTCTCCAACCCTCATGCCTTACCAATCGGACCGAAACCCCCCTCTCGGAGCCATAACACTAAACGGCTACAATCTCCAACAGGCATGAGCAAAGTTGGTACAAAGAATTCGTCAAGAAAAGGTCAAGTTCTGGGGCGCGCCCGCACGAACTTATCTTGTGCGAGAACATACGTGCTGGATATGAAGATGCACTAGTCGCACTTATGCTAGACCTACTGCCCAATCTTCGCATACTTGCGGTAGATCGTGACAGCTCGAGATGCATGTGAGACATACGCTGACTTGGTACCTTCGCATTGGCAACTGCATAGCATTCCGATGGACTTGTACAAAAGCCTACTACCTTGGCATTTGCGTTCACACGTACTCTCCAAATTGACCATACTTACAGTGACCTATAACGAGGATATGCCATGGCCTACATCCTCTTTGACAGACACACGTCATCAACAATACCTCGCTTCAAACTCTTGAGGTAACCAGAGGAAGCCGCTGGTACCTGATTCCCGATGCCGAATTATAAACAAGCCAGAGATTTGGTCTTGCCTCAAAAGCAGGCACTACCTGCACTGAAAGTTTTCTGAAACGCCCTTCAGGATGAGGGTCCTCAGAAGCTTGTGCGGATGGCGCTTGACCCAGTAATAGAGGACGATCGATCAGATATGGAGGATACACTCCTCATCAGAACTGAATCTGTCACAGAGATACCTGATCCCATAAAGACTACATCCCATGGTTGGCGTCCATACGTTGAAAAGCCTCGCATACGTTGGGCTGGGCATAAGTATGTGCTTGAGCCAGGCGAGAGGTCCGTGTCTGAATTCCACCACGCAGAGGCGAACGAGATAAGATCGCCAGAGATGTATCCTTGGTTAACAGGACTGATCGGGAATAGCACTCAGTTAGTAATGGACGACATTTCTGACCTGTCCGCGGAGGAGGAAGACTATGGTCGCGAGTATATGATGTACAAAGAATGAGTCGAGTTCATAGAGACTGCCTAATCGTACAAGTCGCATGATAAGCGGTGTTCCGCCGCTTCGGATGTGCTTGTCGGAATTCCGAGCTCCGTGCACACGCCATCGTTGATAAAGATGAACGTTCTTGGTTGCGAAACCAAACCAATAATGAACGTTCACACAAACGCGCATATGACAAACATCCCTCTATTTGTAGGACAAGAACACCACTAGTCAGCCATCTCAGGCCGCTTCGGAAGTGGTGGGGAGCGCTATAGAAGCGCTATACCTCCTTAGGTTACGGCGGAATGGACTACCGTCATCGATCCATCGCGACGGACCTATCCAGTGTCACACATCCAATCTGGCGTCTCACATCTGCTTCGACAGCATTCGTTCAACGGGACGCGAAAGCAGCCTCCTGTCAGACTAGATTAGGTGAACGGAACGGGGCGTTATCATTTTGCGGATCAATAACCTCGGCCGCCCTCTAGATCCGCACCTGCTACAATCCGATCGCACGGTGCTAACATGGGCGGTCTACATTCTTCGAAGGTCGAAGAGGTCTGGAAGAGCGACGCTCGACATGCCATGGAGGCAGGAACCTTTTGCGTTATATGTGGCAGCCCGTTCCATATCGAAGGCGATGTATACAACATCGATCCCAAAGACATCCGGTTTCAGGTAAAGCATCCCCCGAGGAAGCTGTTGCAAAATATTAATTCAATACAAAACACAGTGGTTGAACAACCTTCGTCTGCTTGGTAGCATGGCCGACGTGGCCGAACACATGGTAGCCAGCGAGGGGTCGATGTAAGAAGGGGCCACGCTCATTCTTTCTCTTCTTCAGCTAAAGTTCCGAGAAGCCCGGTCAACGTTTCCGAACTGCCCGATATTTATCTCTCAGAAGTCGCATCCTTCAGCTTGACTGGTTCGGGCTACTTTCGGATTGTCGACGACGCTGGACAAGATGATATCTGGTTCGACGCTCTTTCTTACACAGGCGACCATGGAACATTGTTTCCGTTGCATGAAGGATGCATCGTAACGAGTTGTAGAGTTATAGAGCATCGGTATTCGACAAGAAGGGAGGTTGGACTAGAACCCACTCTCAAGATATTGTATCGACTACTAAGTACTCGCTTCGACCAACGGAAATGCTGCACAGACGAACCAAACGAGACATCAAACGACATCTTCGATCTATGCTCCTCCTCTTCGGAATATGGTGCTAGAAGCGTGTTAGCCTTGAGCAGACTGGATTGGTGGGGTGGGAAATATGATGTAAGGTGCAACAGTACGTTTCTGAAGCAGACTACTGATGATATATAGAAATTTTATACCGACCCCATCGAAGGGAAAGGTACTGCATCCTTTGTTCAAAGGGTATTGCAAAGCTCGCCACGTAGAAGAGACGAGCCAGAGTACGTGTTGAAAGCAACACGTGAACCCCAGAGACTGGAGCGCCTTCCTACAGAAATGATGGACGCTATCTGCAGCTATCTACCAATACAATCCGTCATCGTACTACATCGCACATCGAAAGCACTCGCTCTGCGGATTCCGCTCGACTCTGTGTTCTGGCGAAATAGTCTTCGGGACGGAAGTCTCCATCCGCATATTTGGGATCTAGACACGAAGTGGATCGAGCACCATCTATCTGATCCTAATGCAGCGCTTTTAGATCCGACTGCATCCTGGGATTGGAAAGTTGCTGCAAAGCTTCTTGCGACGAAACGCTTTTCGATAAGTGGATGCGACGACCGCCTACTTGATGTACCTGACGGCTTTTGGAACCGATGTAGGATCTGGGCTACTATTGAGGAGGCCCTACAGGAGCAAGACACCACGCTCCAGTGTAGAGCATCACAGCGCTGACGAAACACATCCAAGAATGGGGTCCTGAAATTCTCCAGATTTACGAAAAGCCCCCGATACCGCGGCACCAGACGAATTCGTGTTGTGAGACCATTTCGACAGCATAGGGCATCTACTCACGAGAAGAGGATTTGTGGAGCTTTATGTTCCACTTACAGTTTCTCAGTACTATCGCTCCACAACTCTACAGATGTCCAAGATGTCCAATGTGTTTACTTTCGCCGCTCCGCTAGCGATGCGACAAAGTCATGCCAGCTTCCAGCGAAACTCTCGTAGAAGCCGCAGAACGCACTTGTTACAAACAGATACTCTGCTCGCTCGCAAAGCGCTATCGTTAGAGCCTTCACCTCTCCTTGTGGAACAGAATGTACTATGTACGCAGTTCGAGCACGCTTGTACGGCGAAGTAGAAAGCCACTCCTGGTATCCTTCAGTCATAAATTCCTCGTAGGATGTTTCTACAACCACCGTGATCTCGGGTCCAGGTGCTGCAAGCTCAGCGCTTACTGCTGTACCAGGATTATGAATCATCTTGGGCGTTATCAGCTCGGATTGCTCGGTCTCGTTTAAGAAAATGTTCAGACTTGCCATTTTGTTCTCGACGACACCAATAAGAGTTCGCGCTCTGCGATCGATAGCATCGAGGTACTTCTTAGCCTCTTCTGAGTACAAATTCACCGTCTCATCGACGAAGATACCTTCGACCCTCAAACGGTCATCCTCTCTGGCTCTTCTACCGTATGTTTCGATGTCCTCTAGAACGTCTTGAACCGGTCGTCTGCAATAGGCTACCCGTACATAGCCCAGGGTCGTAACATTCGGCAATGCATTTAGCCGTGCTATTTCCCGAACATAGTCCTCATTCGGCCACCACGGTGCTGCACCTGGCCCACTATTCGGATTGATGATGACGACAAATCGAACACACGGATTTGCGGCAACGCTGAGAGAGATCAGTGAGAAAAAGGTTAATAGCAGGGGGAAGCTACGCTGTGTAAAGAGGATCCCATGCGCCGACTTGTGGGTAAATGTACAGTGGGAGGAGCACCTTTGATTGAGAGAATTGCGACATGGCTATCGGAATGAGGGTGGTGCGAAGTGGAACAAGTGTCTCTTCCGGACCCAATGGAGTGCTGACTAATCGCCTCCATCCACCAGTCGCATGTTGCTCTTACCACGTGGTATTGGCCGCTGTTCTGCGCGGTGCAAAGACGCGTTCTCCGAATACAACCCATATTCGAAATTGGGATTGTTTGGCGCATCTCGGCGGAATGAAGAATACTGACCTCCATCCTCCGAAGCGCTCGGAGGAAGAGCGTGCCAAGACCTCGGATCGGTCACAGATATTACGGATGCTTTCCTCTATAGGATGGTATATGTATGAGGAGTTCGCATACATTGTTTATCATCTTCCAGGCGGCTGTTACCACGACACCTTTTCATTTCTAATACAGATATTGACTATACTCCGCAAACTCAACTACCACGAACACATATAATGGACTCGCATAGAACCAAAACATCAGCTGCGTCTGATACAGCTACGCAGTGTGCTAGTGGTGTTACCACACCGGATGTTTTCGCGGAAGAGAAGGAACAGCAGCAGTACAAACAGGATATGGAGGAGGTCAGATCTACTCACGACGATGCAACCAACAAAATTCAAGAGGAGTATCCTAGTGGCATGCGGCTAGTTCCCATCTTGATCGCTGTACTATGTGCAGTATTCCTTACTGCTCTGGACATGACCATCATTGGCACTGCTATTCCCAAGATCACCGATGAATTCCAGGGCCTCAACATGGTCTCTTGGGTGAGTTTAATACTCTAGTGATATGGATTCGAATTCCATGGTTCTAACTTACTCTAGTATGGCTCCGCGTACTTCATGACATTTGGTGGTTTCCAATCCGCATCTGGTAAATTCTACCGTTACTTTCCGCTTAAGTGGTCGTTCCTCGGGGCCATCTTCGTCTTTGAGATTGGAAGCTTGGTCTGTGCCGTGGCTCAGAACTCTACAACGTTCGTCGTGGGTCGCGCAATCGCTGGTGTCGGCTCTGCCGCTGTAGTAACGGGTGCGTTCACTATGGCTGCATTGTCTGCCGAGCCAAAACGACGACCAGCTCTTATGGGCCTTGTTGGTGCAGTATACGGTCTATCTAGCGTCGTCGGTCCGCTTTTGGGAGGTGTCTTTGCAGACACGGTGAGCTGGCGATGGTGGTATGTAGGCACGTTACCATAGATGTTCTACTCACCAGCTGATGATGGCATAGCTTTTACATAAACCTTCCTATCGGCGGGGCCTCTGGAGCCCTTATATTGTTCACCTACAAGACCCCACCGCAAGTCGTCGTCGTCAAAGCGACTTGGAAAGAGAAGTTTTTGCAAATGGATCCTCTCGGCATCGCACTTGTCATGGGTGGCATCGTCGCGTACATCCTGGCACTCGAGAACGGTGGCCAGAAGAAGCCTTGGGGCAGCAGTCTTGTCATCGGCCTATTGGTAAGTTGTTACTGTACAAACTGAATTTGAGACATATACTGACTTTGTATATCCGTATGTTAGGTAGGCTTCGTGGCCATTCTCGTCACCTTCATCGTATGGGAGATCTTCAATGGCGAGCGCTCGATGCTTCCACCCCGTCTTCTCCGCGAGCGCACCCTATGGCAGCCATCCGCTTTCATCTTCTTCTATTCGTCAGCGTATCTTGTACTACTGTACTATCTGCCGATCTACTTCCAGAGCGTTGACAACCGAAGCGCAATCAACTCGGGTGTACTCAACCTTCCTTTGGTCCTCGCAATGGTGATAGGCAGCATCATTAGTGGCGGTGTTGTATCGAAGACGGGCTACGCTGCGCCTTTCATGAATGCAGGTGCTATCCTAGCGACTATCGCTACTGGTCTGATGTATACGTTTGACATCGGCACTGGACTAGGCAAATGGATAGGATACCAGGCTCTTTATGGTATCGCAGTGGGCTTGGGCTTTCAGATGGCCATCAATACAGCTCAGGCCAACGCAACGATAAAGGACATGTCCTCGGCGACGGCAACAGTCTTTTGTATGCCCGAAAAACATATACCAATGGAAAGAACTAACGTGTTGTAGTTTTTCAAACCATCGGCGGCGCATTCTCATTGACCGCTGCCCAGTCCGGCTTCGTAAATCGCATGATTACCACGCTTGCGATCACAGCACCAAACGTGGATCCGCAAGCGGTAATCGGAACTGGAGCTACTCAGCTTCGACAGACATTCAGTACCGAAGATATACCGGGCATTGTGGTGGCATACATGGCAGGAATAAAAGTCGCACTCGCTATTGCGATCGCTTTGGCGGGTGTAGCGGTCCTAGCTGCCGCACTTACACCCTTCAAGAAGCTCAACATGGAGAAGGTTCAGGCCGGAGCTGCGTAATCTTCAAGCACGGGGGCTTGCTAGGGTCGAAGGACACGTTGATGGCATTTGTTTAGTACTTCGTTGCCTATCGAGGAACATAGATTGTATTTCAAGGAGGTTCACCATCCTAGCTACATGGGCAGGTAGCGTCCCCCTGCACTTGTGTGTCATTTGTAATGTTTACAACCTTCTAAGATTAGTCTCATAGAGTTTAGATGTCGATCGATTCACAAAACGCCACTGAGGCCTTTTCGTACAGCCAAAAATACGCCCATGTCTGCGTTGACTCGTTTGCATGGTAGACCTTGTGCTGCTGTGTGATTGGCCTTTCAGCGACCAATGACCGTTGCCGTACAAATCAGGCCTCCAGACCCAGAGGCACATTTCCCATTCTCGCTGGCCTCTTAGCGACATGTTCGGAGTCCGAGGCTTCTTCCGCCGAGCTGCAGGTGGCTCGGTCACTGTCCCCCGTACTACCTAGGTGTCAAACTCGTCTCGTATGAACAATTTCGCATTCGATTCCATCGCAAGATTCATCACACCCTCACTAGCGTACTTCTGCCAAACTTCGGATTACTCTCCTTGAGTGGAGGAATCGTACGTGCCACCGAATCGGGCTAGCGTTGGTTGCCATGGGGCCGGCTGTCAATGACACCAACGTGAGCAGCTTTGAGCCTCCCAGCAAGCGGCGCAAACTTCGAAAGGGCACGACAAGCTGTTGGGACTGCAAAAAGCGGAAAGTGAAATGCACATTCGATGCAACATCAGATACAATATGTGTAGCTTGTCGTCGTCGAAACGCGCCATGTGTTCGCCAGGACCAGCCGGATGAAGTCCTTCTTCAGGAGGACGATAGCAGCCCGTCATTAACATCGCTGCGTTCAGGCGATGGGGTCAACAGGACCTATCCAGCTCCTGCTCTCTCTTATGAACAACTCCTTGAGCGCCTGCGAAAAGCCGAAACATTACTTGCGCAATCGGAAGACTTAAGACACGACTCAGCAGCAATCGACTTTGTGCAACTTCCGACACCCGGCTCTGCTGCACTGACACCGGAACAAAACTTTCTGCAGGCAGAAGACGGTGAAAACATCTCGATCGGCCTACGTCAAACGTTTCCTGCTCAGCGAGACCTCGATCTCATATGCAGATCGGACCGCAGCGCGACCTTGTATAGCTACAAATGTCTCACGGGATCCAGCAACCTCTTAGAGCACGAATCGTTCGACATTGCCGACGAATTGGCCACGGTTCCCGACGCCTCTACTACACCCCCAGTTCTTATGGCCAGGCATATGCTTATTCTAGCCCTCATGCTGCAGTACTTTCGGTGTAACGGAGCCGATCGCCTATCTGGAGACCCGAATGCTCTCGCCGTGCGCATGGTGGATACGGCTGTTCGCATGGTCATCACCAACGATCAACTAGTAGGCTGTATCGAAGGACTGGAGTGTATAATATACGAAGCCATCTTCCAATCCAACGCCGGCAACCTTCGGCGATCGTGGATAGCTTTCAGAAGAGCCATGGTATTTGCGCAGTTGAT
Organism: Alternaria postmessia; assembly: GCF_024291825.1. NCBI lineage: Eukaryota > Fungi > Ascomycota > Dothideomycetes > Pleosporales > Pleosporaceae > Alternaria > Alternaria postmessia. The sequence continues at coordinate 565,278 of NW_026260082.1, read as the reverse complement.
GAGGTTGGATACACCCAACCCTCCACCGATCAAGTTCTTAGAAAATAAACACAGAGTGGGCCCAAAATTCCTATGGTTTCGAATTGTTCATATGGACAGCTATCTGAGCCTGATGCTCGGTCTGCCCCATGGAGGCCAGACTACGAACATGGAGGTCCCTGTCCCTGGAGAGAGCCTGAGCTGCAAAATCGATCGAGCACATACCCTCATCGCACGTGGTATCGTTGACCGCAACCGAGGAGATCCGCTTCAAAACATTGAGGCTACCCGCAAACTGGATCGCGACCTCCAGAACGTGACAAAATCCCTTCCTGACAAATACTGGCTTGCACCAAGTTTCACTAGGCTGCAACCAAGCACGAAGGAGGCCTTTGAGGAGCTAATGCGGCTTCGAGATCAGCTTTACCAGTACAATTTGCTTCATCTTCTGCACCTGCCTTTCCTCTTACATTGCGGCAAGGATTCAGATTTTCATATGTACGCCAAGATAACCTGTATCAATGCGGCCAGAGACGTTCTTACAAGATTTGTCGCGTTCCAAAATTTTCGACCAATCTCGACCCAGTCATGTCACACAGCGGACTTCTTCGCGCTCATGGCCGGGATGACGATTTTGATCGCGCACATAGACAGCTGTCGCTGGAAAGATCATAGTTTTCTAGTACATCAACGACCCGGCGACCGCGCCATGGTCGAGCAGCTTGTCGAAAAATTGGAACTGGTTTCGACGCAGACGAACGAACCCCTCACAGGCAAAAGTGCTGAGCAGCTTCGGAGCTTGCTCGAGATTGAAAGCGACGCTGCACGTGGGTCGAGTCATACTGGTGAGAGCACTGTCGATCGGCTTGAGGAGGGCTGCGGCGAGCAGTTTCAGCTCTCGATACCATATTTTGGAATTATCAAGATTTGTACAAAAGGCATCACGAAAGAAGGGCCTAGTCAGCAGGCTCCTGGTGTGGACATGCTTGTTGGTCCGTCGTCCTCAAACCTGATGGCTGTCGAGAATAATGTCTTTTCCACCTTTGGTCGGGACATTAGCGATAATATATCATCCGACCTCCTTGCAGCACAGCCCAACACACAGAACTTTCAGACCCTACAGTCTGGATTGACATCCTCTGATACAATCTTCAATACGCCACAACACTATCCTGGACTGACCGCAGGAACGAATGACTGGGCGTTCCAGGGTGTAGATGCGGCGTTCTTTGATTCGTTGATGAAGGGAGTGGGTGATTGGGAAGAGACACTACTGGGAATCTGATTGCCTCTATCAATGGTCGTGTCTGTGACACACGTTCCACATTTGCTTCTTCATGGAGAGGGATTATGATAGTATAAATGCCACGTGTTCAATCATCATCCTCGGCAACAGTGCGCTGGCTTTCTAGGTGGTATGCTTAGAAACCAAAACCGTTGAAACAATGAGAGGTCGACGGGCAATGGTTCGATTGACCAAAACGTCGGAGCTGTACTCACAGATATACTTCGTCTATGCATTGCACTTCAACCAAATGAACTATTCATCTGCCCCTAGTCATGCTGCGCCTTGTCCAATAGCTCTTTCAATATCTTTGCCGTGCTCCTCATACCTTGCAGCGAATTCTCATCCGGCCCTTGCCCCGGTGTCCATGTCGCGTGCGCGAAGTCAATCATCTTGACTTCGGCCAATTTAGGCAGAGTCTCTTCATCGTCTTCATCCTCATCTTCCGGATGTGCAGATCGTAGCTTCTGCTTGGTATTTGCGTACTCGTCTACGTCACCCTCATATACCAGTAGTATGCTTGCGCTGTACATCCTGCTCTCTTTGCTTTCAAAAACCTCTTGGATGTCCTTGACCTCTCCCAGAAAGTAGGCGAGCACCTCCCTCGCCCGATCGAGCTCTGCTTCTGACTTTGCACCAGGGAAGATGTAGTCTGTGAAGCCTTCACTCACGTTCTCAGCGCTGAATTTGCGTCCATACATCTTGTTGTACACCCAATATCCGTCTTCCTTGTCCGTTTCCACATACTCCTTCAGGTCTTCGGGGATGTCGGGTACATCACTACCCTTGTACGTGCGCATACCCGCTATCCTAAACCCTAGACTGCCGCTTGTGGTCTCCTTGCTTACGGCATCTAGACGCGCTCTTTTCTCCGGCTTCGCAGCCTCATCCCACAGCTGCGCGCCAAGCTTCAGATCCAGAACATTCGGTTTCTTGAACCCATGTGTAATATTCTCTAGCACGATGTGAAGATCTGTAGCGAGTTTCTTGCCATGCAAACGCTCAATTGTACCGTCGGCCGTTTGTATGGTGCCGCTTTCGACAGACTCGGTAGCGGCGGCTTGGTCGGCTGAGAGGGAGAGTTGGCCCATGAAGGTGGGGAGGTGACGCGCGAGGTCCGGGTGGTCGGTGAGGGACTCGTAGAAGTTGATCTCTGCAAGGGTGCAGGGCTTTACTACTACACCACCAGACTCGTCGCTGAGGACACCATCGCTGGGTTGTGGTGTTAGTATGGGTGGGGAGGCTGACAGGCGGCAGGCAACAAGGCACTTACTGACCAGCAGCAGCACTGCCATATGCTTTCAGATTAGACGCGTCATATGCTTTGGTTGCCATGGTTTTCGGATTGTATAGCGAGTCTTGCTATGTTATGAACGTCTTCGTACGCGTGGTTGGTGTTCAGGTGGAAGATACATGGTATGCAGGCTGCAGGCCCCACGACATGTGTTTCAGGGTCCTTTGCGAGTCAGCCAATGCCGTCATCCAGGGTATCACGATTCGCGCTAATCCAGCACAATCCATTGGTTTTGTACGACTTCAAGATTATGTCTTATGCCATCCAGATTTTGTTCTTATTATTCCCCATTTAGAGGCCCATCATGAAAGTTACTGCAACAGATACCATCGCTATGTGCCTCGACCGATTGTCCTTCATCGCCGCTAGCAAGAACCAGCATCTCACCTTGACTTAGTCTTCAATGCGCAAGTATCAAATTACTGGGCATGGACTCACCGTGAAAGCGCGTGAGAGTACGAGATACCCGGAACCGGAAGTTGCGACGGCCAGTCTTAAGTAGTCGTGCGCTCTTACCTCAAGATGCAAACGCAGTTACCCACCATCTCGGAAGGCACTGTTTGTTGTCGCCTCACCACGGCATCAACTCTCTACACACGATCCTTGCCCATTGCACCCCTTTCTCCTCTCTAAGCACATCAATTCCATCTTTCCCAATACCCAGTGCAGAAAGCAGCAGATATGGCGACCGCGATCACAGCACCCATTGTGGATGCAGGACCTACCGATGAAGCCTCTAGCAACAGTACTGCTACCTCTGCCATTGAAGACCATCCAGATGGTGCAGAGATTCGTCGTCAAGTACGTTTACCAGTCTCCGATCTTTTGGTCAGTCATGCGGTCACACTAATCTCCCTCCAAGGTGGAGTTCTACTTCTCCGACGAAAACCTTCCCACAGACAAACACCTACTACAGTGCTGTGGTGGACGCGAGAATCTCCCCGTCTCGATCAGTCGCATTCGCGGTTTCCAGAGGATGCGCCAATACAAGCCCAAGACCCTCGTTACTGCAGCTCTCCGCTTGAGCGCCTTTCTGGAAGTGTCTGCTGACGGAAAGACCATCAAGCGTAAGGTACCTTTGACTGGAAAGAATATCCTCGATCCAGATTACTTCGATGCCGAAGATGACGACGATATTGCCTACGCCCCGGGTTCTCGAAAGGCGAAAGCGCAGCAGCCGGCTCAGTATCCAGTACCACTACTGCCCCAAACAAAGGCAAAGTATCCCGAAGGGGTGTCTAAGAATATGCTCAAAGCTACTGGGTTCGAGAAGGCCTACATTGAGCCTGTTCTCACCCCTGTGGAAGCTGCCGAGGAAGAAGAGATGTACACTCTGACCAAACCGTTTGTCGAACGTATCGAGATCGCCATCCAGCGCTTCAAGCAAAAGCGTCGCATGCATGAAATGTATGCACATGTCTTCAACAAGCTCATGCGCTTTGGCGGAGTAGAGTCTGGTCCTCGCATGTATCAAGGGCTTTCCAAGCACGAGATGAATGAGATGGGTCCTGAGGAACTTGCAAGGGCTCTCGCTGTCCACAATGTACCCTGGGACCGCTCTAATGAGAACAAGTGGGTCGTAGATTTTGTAGCTCTCTGCAAAGCCTTCCTGTAGGTTCATCTTACCCTTTGCTCCACTGACACGATACTGACTGGAATAGATCATCTTGGTATCCCGCCCACTATGGCTATGCGTCGTATGCTATCAAAAATGCTTGCCAAGTTCCCCGCTCCTTCCTCGGGTATCTTCGCTTTCACCGTGTCTGTCCCGAATTCGATGACCAGCTTGCCACTGCACTTCAAATCTGCGATCAGGCTGAGCAGGAGCTTCCAAAAGTCAACTCTCTAGGTCTTGCCCTGCCCGGAGATTTCAACAAATCTGCTAGCGTCTTATTCGGTGGTGCCCAGGCTGGTATGTATACTGGTAACAAGTCCTGGGCGGAGGATCTGAAGAAGGAAGGCCTGGCGGTTGTGGAAATTGGTATCCGGGACGAAGAAGCCAGGATCAAGTTCGGCACTGGCATCGCTGTTCTGGGTTCGGAGGCGCAATATGACATGTTTGAGTCTGGGCAGCTAAAAGTTCTCGGCAAGGACACTGCCTACCTTGAGGTCACTGCCATCAATCTTCCCGACAACGATACCAAGTCTGCATACGCAGAGCAGAGCGAGGCCTTCAAACATAAGCTTGGACAGCTTGGACCCCTCGGTAAGCTTTCCTGCAAGACCTGGCACACGGACGACTGCGACGACTACGATCTACCCAAGGATAAAACCAAGTACCCCAACGGTAAGCCACGGAAAGCTGGCAATGGCAAAGAGTACGAGTTTTGGATCGAGGAGAGCATTCTTGAGGACTGCTTCGTGGGCCTGAAGATGGATGCCACTATCCTGCTCCTTTCTGGTGGTCTCACCATTCTCGACGACATCAAGGAAACTATGTGTAGCTTCTACACTTGGATCCCAAACGAGCTGTGGATGGAGAGGAAGCCAAAGGAGGTGCGATGGTTAAAGAAGGGCTTGGGTCTTGACGAGGACGAGGACGAGGTTGAGATCCTTGGAGGGAACAAGGCGAGCGCGGATAAAGATGCTTCCGATGACGATTTCGACGACGAGTAGAAAAGTAGTCGAGGGACGAGCCGATATGTTTTCGTGGCAGGACTTTGATGAAACAGTAGTCCAGAATGTCGTGGTCTGATCTCGTGCCGAGCCGTCTAGGACAATGGAAAATTGACAATGTTTTGGTTTGGGAAGTAAGATTTCAGAAAGGGAGAGTCACGATGTATTTCCAAACATGGTAAGATTTGCCGTGGACGCACGTATCCCAGGGTCAGCGAAAAACTGCAGTTTCAATGAGAACATACTAAGAAGCTACTTCAAATTCATTGCGTCCTCAGTGCGCGACAAGTTGCAACGATCGCGAAGGGGGGTATCTTCTTCCGCTTGCGCAGGCTGCTAGGACGCGCCTGTACGCTATGTTTGACAAGCGCCTGCGCCACATTCCCACGCCTCAGTTTCATACCAGCGTCCTGCAGGCCATTGACAAGGATAACATCGCAAAGATCAACTAAAGCATACAGTGTCGAGGCCGAAATATCCGATAACAATATCGCGCAACGAAGCAATGCCACGGCTTATACCTGCGTCGGGGTGACTCTTGGCTGGCAACGACTAAACACCACGAAGACACTTGGGCGATATTTCAACACCACACCCAGTGCACGCTCTACGATATGGTAAGACGCGATACCCCGATATGCGGATACTTCGGCGAGCGAGCCTATTGCCAACATCTTGGCAGAGACACATGCCATGGCTTTCGTTGGTTTGCCAAGGCCACGCCGCCGGATGATGTGCGTGGATTCGTGACGCGGTCCTCCCACAAGCAACCCAGAGAGTGAAAGAGGGAAGTAGGCCTGCGTACTGTACTACACATGCCAGAGGCAGGTACGCGTATGGCGGGTAAATATTGGCTGCACAAACGGATTGCATGGTGCAGTGCACCGGTTTACCCGTTCCTGTCTCGCATAAGAGACTGATCTGTCGCAAGTTACCCGGCTGTACCTAGCCAACACATGTGAGACGAGATGGGGGCGTGGGAGATGATGACAAGGAAAAGGGACGCGCAGCAAGGTTGATTGCTACACGCGCGTGCGGAGTGGAAAGGGCAAGGGACTGCCAAGAGCCTTGAGTGCTCTTAGCAAGCGGAGAACGCAGGTGGGCTGCTGGGTAAAACGTGCGTTACCGCCGCCGGGCTTTTGATTTTTCTGGCTTCGCCTTTTCCCGCTGGGTTCGTTTTCTGGCTATTCGACTATGCGCCTTTGCGACGAGGGTGCTGCTTTACAACGACGTTGTGGTGTTTGCTCCATTACTGCGACTAGGATATGAGTGACAAAGGTTCGGCATTGCGAAAGAGCGAAAACTATCACTGCTGCGGGTTGTTGTGATCGACAAACCATTTTGGGTCGGAATTTAAAAAGAGGTGGACCAGAGCGGAGCGGAACATGTCTGCTAGGATGCAAGTTACGAGCGCCGCCTTGGAAGCGCGATCAATCATGGGGTTGCCGAATCGGGCTCAACATGGTATGTTCGTCTCCAGTTTTCGCGACTAGACAACATGGCACAACATGGCGGCTGACTTTCATGACAGCGCAAAACTTCCTGAATCCTTACATATATGACCCGTCTTACCCTCTCGCCATAACAGGGGCGATTCTCGTACTGTTGGTCTCTGCATGTTCTCTTTATCAGTACATCCGCCTCAAGGCGTATTTCTTCTGGGCAGCAATCATCGCCATTGTCATGCTCGACCTGGGGTTCATATGCCGTCTGGTATCTGCCTATGACGAGCACAAAGAGTCGCCCTTCCTTGCCTCCTGGCTCATGATCCTGCTCGCGCCCAGTTTCCTCGCTGCAGCGTGTTATACTGCATTCAGTCGTGTTGTGTGGTTTTCCTGCCCAACCTACGCACTCAACTTCAAGACGCTGTGGTGCTTTCCCAGATACATCACCGCCACTTTTGTGTCCTTTGACCTTTTCAGCTTCATCATTCAACTTGTGGGCGCGAGTCAAATCAGCCGGCAATACGACCAAGATACGCAAGGGAACCGTACTATCGCTTCGTCGGAACGGCAAGCACTACCTGGCAGGATTATCCTGATTTTGGGGCTGGTGCTGCAGGTGCTGTGTTTCCTCAGTTTCTCTATCATCAGTATGCGGTACTTTTACATTAGCCGGCACTGGGCTGCTCATGACTTGGGAGACCTGCACCTTTGGCGCAAGTTGGGATATACGATAAACCTCTCCTCGGTCCTGATCGCCTTACGAGCGCTCTACCGTACTATCGAGATACCCCATGATCGCAACTATGGGTTGTTGTACCTGCAGAGCCACGAATGGTGCTTCTGGGTGTTTGACGCCGCCCCAGTACTCGCTGTGCTAGTCGTGTTTGCTGTGTGGCATCCGGGTCGTTATCTACCCAGAAGCTATACGGGATGCAAGTTGGACAAAGGCAGGGCTGTCAAAGAGAAGGATGAGATCAGTTCGATGAATGGGGGTAACGGTGGACATGACACCGAGTTGAGAAACTTCAAACCTGAGGATTTCCAATCTGAGAGGGCTGCGACGAACGTATAGAAATTTGACATGAGACGGAAAGGGTTGCTGTTTATGATACCATTGCATTTAGCGGGATGGCGTTTTGAGGGTTCATCGGAATGATACCATGCTCAATGATACACCTGTATGCCTACTCCAATTAGATCTTTTGACCTGTGCTTCTTCGTAAACACTAGAGCTGTTCTTGTCAATCAACTCTTGTTCGCATCCCAGTGCTCCTTCTCATTAAAAACCTTCCTCAGTTACTGAGAACGTACGCGCAACAAGATGCAGTCCATGACGCACAGCCCTGCCTGGCTTGCTACCCGAGTCTCGAGCGGTGTTGCAGTTTCAGTCATCGTTGCCAGGGCCAGCTTCGAGATCTCTAGGATATCAGATGGAGTGCTTATACCCTCTAGAAGGGAGATGTTGGCCAGAAAGTGTTGTGTGTTCTCCTTCATATGTCAGGCTGATAGTGCATCCTGAACTTCTTGTTCGCGCGATCAGCCGCTCTTGTCTGGAACTGCTCCGCGTTGAGTTCAAACACAAGTGGCTTCATGGGAGTCTTCCCATCTTGCTCAGGAAGCGGTACCTCAAACCGGAGGATCGTGTGCTCTTTGGGGACAGCTGAATTTGTCAGATACTTACCACTTACCTAAGTCTTGCTTGCTAGACTTACATTTCACAGAGTTGTTCTTGGTGATGATCTCGAATGTGAACCTTGTGTCACGAACGATGATACCCTCCAAGCCTACGCGACTTACACATCGGCTTCGCACTACAGTCACGAGCGCCCCGTGCATGTCGGCAGTCGCAAGCAGTTGTCCACTCGAATTCGGCGTGACAAGGACACTCCGCGCAGTATCGCTCAGGCCTAGCACGTCCCTCATGTAGCCAGCCCACAAGTTGTGCAACCCCTCATAGAGGGCGTAGTTTTGCTGCTCCTTGGGAATCTCGTTCAGGCAGAGTGCACGCTTTTTCGCAGCGGACAATGGACGAGGCTTGTTCTTGCTGCGCTTCCGAGCAGTCTGTTTGATCTCGTTAAGGGCGCGACGGCGGACCGCGCGTGCAGAGGGTGTAGGCGAGGTTGCGCGAATGTGAAGGGGCCGCTTCAGCACGCGCTCGTGATAATGCGATTCTGCGGTCGAAGGGGAGAAGGCGCGGTGCAGCAGGGTTTGGGCGATGTGTGTGTCTCCGTGTGCCATGCTGGCCGTAGACTTGTCGCGACGAATTATTTCCAAGTCTTGCAAGTCTCACTGGAAACTACGATGGCTAAAGTCGCAGCTCCTCGGAATGCATGAAGTTGGTGTTCTTGCCATGACGAGGAAGACGGCGGCGCTAGCGCGCACAAAAGCGGGCTAGACCGGTGGCTCGGCTATCGTTTTGTTCCGCTGCCTCCCACACAATTTCGAACAATTCGACCTCAGCTTCTCGACAACACCGCTAACCCGCAGCAACCGTCAAGATGAAGTACATGTACGTTTATCCCCGAGCACACGACTGTCAAACCGCCGCATCGCACGATTTTCCCGCTTCCGACCGGTCAATGGGCGCCTCGATAGCAGATTCCACCACGAGCAAACATCAGAATCCAGGACTTTTGCTGACAAGTGCGAAACAGCCACTCTGAGGAAGAGCTCGCCATCCCCGAGGGCGTCAAGGTCGCCATCAAGAACAGGAACGTTCTTGTTGAGGGTGAGTGCGCACGATAGAAGACGCATAAGGAATCCAACACTGACATCTCCAACAGGTCCCCGAGTAAGCCAATCGCGATAGCCTCGACCACCTCGAACCGATTCTTACACTCTACAGGGCAAGCTCACAAAGTCTCTCGGCCACTTGGCGGTCAGCTTCACGCACCCCAAGAAGAATGTCATCAAGATCGAGCTCCACCACGGCTCCCGCAAGAGCGTCGCTACTCTCCGAACTGTCCGCACCCTGATTGTACGTCGCGCGCATCCTCGAATTCCCACACTGGTAAACATGGGAGGACTGGGCTGACTGGGAATAGAACAACTTGATCATCGGTGTCACCAAGGGATACAAGTACAAGATGCGCTACGTATATGCCCAGTATGTTACACCAGCCGCACATCCCTCCCGAACCCGTCGCAGAGCATATCCCATCCGACGCTGCTCTCCAGGCTCCCCAACAAATCAACGCAGGACTCCTGGTTGAGATGCTGGGAGCACTAGGATGGATATGCTTATGCTGAGCGTCAAGCGCACATTGCTGGATATGACTAACATCACACCCAGTTTCCCCATCAACGTCAACCTGGAGAAGAACAAGGAGACCGACTGCTGGGAGGTGGAGATCCGAAACTTCATCGGCGAGAAGCTCGTACGAAGGGTTGTCATGAGGCCCGGTGTTGAGGTTGAGGCGTCGAAGAACCAGAAGGATCAGCTCGAGCTGTCCGGAAACGTAAGAACTGCGGTGCAACAACCAATTCAACCAATGCTAACATCATCCAGTCGCTCGAGGACGTCTCCCAAGGTGCCGCCGACATTCAGCAAATCTGCAAGGTCCGCAACAAGGATATCCGAAAGTTCTTGGACGGTCTGTACGTGTCGGAGCGCGGCAACATCGTCGAGGACGCGTAAACGGTTCTGGGGAGTACGGGTTTCTTTACGGGCAATGAGCATCTATGAACTTCTCTGCATCATATGCGGTTGGCGCCTGGGGGTCTAAGATCAAAAACGATGTTCAAACAATACCACCATGACTTGATGGAATCGCGCCGGCACATTCACGATGAAGTGTGAGGTGATGAGAAGTCAATAAGATCAGTACTTGCCAAGAGACATGAACGATCTGAACTTCAACACCACGGCGAGCTTTGGCTTATCATGCACTTGGTGACGAATCAAATCTGTGCTGAATGCTCATCTCAGAACCCCTAGCCTCTTTCTAGTGCTTTGCCTGTGCAAACAACATGCCCCACATTTTGAACTCGGGATGGGTGTGATGACCGTTGTAACCACCCTTTGATATACACGTACCGACAAGCACATCCTTCTTTCGGCAGCTGGATAGTCCGCGGATGTGATATTTACACATGACGTACACGGCGGCTCGTCGTGCCTGAACCCCGCATCGTGGCTCGTTGCAGTATCTACCACCGGGATAATGATGAAGCTATCGCCGCAAAGCCCGACCTTGACGGCTATGTACTCGATTGGGAAGTATGTGGTGCAGACACGGAGAAAATGCCGTCGTTGCAGAGTATATGAAGTGCGTGCCGCCTTACAATGTGGTGGTTCATTCACGCCTCTCTGTTGCTCGCCCCACCACAGCCTTGCGAAACCCAAGTACCCCACTAAACACCAATCCGCAAGCGATCCACTGATTTGCGATCATGCCGGATAAGCTCGATGTGCAGGGTCTCCTCCAGGAGTCCAAGGCTGAATACAAACGCCTAGGAAAGAGTGGCCTGAAGGTCTCAGTACCTATCCTGGGTGCCATGAGCATTGGTTCCTCTAAATGGCAGCCCTGGGTCATTGAAGAAGAAGAGTCGCTACCGCTACTGAAAGCTGCGTACGATCGCGGTCTTACGACTTGGGATACCGGTATGTCCGATAGGCTGTCCGCTCGGTTGCCGTAGTTCACTGATATCTTGCAAAGCCAATGTCTATTCCAATGGCGTCTCCGAAGAGCTCGTTGGCAAAGCAATCAAGAAGTACGACTTGCCTCGTGAGAAGCTCGTCATCCTCACGAAGTGCTTTGGTTACGTTGGCGAAGATCCAGGTCTACGTACGATCCAGTATGGCACGGAGCTGCCTCAGTTGAAAGACTACGTGAATCAAGGTGGTCTGTCACGGCAAGCAATCTTCAACGCCGTCAATGCATCGCTCAAGCGTCTCGATCTGGAGTATATCGATCTTCTACAAATCCATCGCTACGATCCAAATACACCTCTCGAGGAAACCATGGAGGCACTGCACGATCTGGTCAAGAGTGGAAAAGTCAGGTACATAGGTGCCAGCTCCATGTGGGCAGTCCAGTTTGCGCAAATGCAGTTTACTGCTGAGAAGAATGGTTGGACCAAATTCATCAGCATGCAGAACCATTACAACCTGCTATATCGCGAGGAAGAGCGTGAGATGAATCGATTCTGCAATGACACTGGCGTTGGTCTTATTCCGGTATGCTACCATTTTCGAGCATCAAGTCATTCCTTCACTAACAGCCGATAGTGGGCACCACTATGCCGTGGCCATCTCGCTCGCCCTCCCTCGGCATTCGGCTCGACCACTCGTTCAGAAGGGGAACAGAAGGCTGGCAATCAGACCTCTGGTAACAACGAGCGTGACAAGAAGATCATCGGCCGTGTCGAAGAGATTGCAAAGAAGCATGACTGGAAGATGAGCCATGTTGCGCTAGCATGGATCAACAAGCGTGTTGCGAGTCCCATCATCGGTTTCTCCAGTGTAGACAGGATGGATGAGGCACTTGCAGCAAGGGGCAAGGAGTTGACTGAGGAAGAGGAGAAGTACCTCGAAGAGCTTTACGAGCCCGTTAGGATTGTTGGACATTCATAGAGAAGTCACGCGATGAGCTCTGAACGAGTACACGCAAGTGACTAGCAAGACAATGATGCGCACTATTACACGAGATGTTGAGCTATTTCGACCTTCCATGTTGCTTTTTCAAGTTGACTCATTTTAGAGTTGAATATTCGGCTGCATGCGCCTCATGTACGCAGCCTCACATGGTCTTGCGAGGGGCGGATAGTCCAGTCGGATGTTGACATGTACCTCCGCGTGGACCATGAGCCCTTGCAGTAATCAAGTGGACCTCTGATACACTCGGTCCGCGTTAGGGCCCGAAGCTGAGATGATACGCGTCGATGCGCGCTTTGTCAATGTCGCCGAGCGCAATGACGTCGGTCACGCGATCTATCTCACCACCGTACCTGATCTTCCGGAACAGCCGCACAACGAAAGCAGATAGCTGGAGTAGGCGAAGTGCGAAGAAGGAGGCTCAATTGCTAGCTTTCAAAGTATATCTTGTGCTGTGAGCCAATGCTACCTGGTGTACACGCACGCTTCGTCCGTTGGCGTTTGTTCCTTCCCCGCATTCTGGGCGATGCTCCCCTTCCCCGCATTGGCTCGACCATTCACGTCTCACGCCGGTTCGATTGGACCACAATGTGGTGATCGATCAAGTGACCGTCTCCTGTGCCTGCCGGCGACAGACTGAGCCCCTCATAAGCTGCGCCCTCCCTCCCTTCTTGCTCTTCCTCACAGCCTCCACTGTGCTTCAGACTCTCACCCCTTATCCATAGCTCTAAGCAATTCCCATACAGCTTCCCAAGCTCTTTCATCATCTACAACTCTTCCCAATCTCCCAGTAGCTCAGCTGCAACTGCATATCACCACAATGGCCGCAGAGACAGAAAACACGCTTCAGAAGGTCGACTCTTTGACTGACCACCAAGATGGCGCCGCTAAGAAGGGCCACCGCAGAGTCAGCTCCATGGCTGCTGATGTCTACCGGATCGAGGATCTAGGTGAGTGCTCCTGTGACAATGGCCCAGATGAGGGGTCGTGCGTGAGGGGCAGGCGAGCTGACAGAAGCACAGAAAAGGAAGGCAAGAAGATTGAGATCGCAATCGAAACCCAGAAGCTGAATTGGTAAGTGAATCTTCCTGTTTCGTTAATGCGAACCATCCGACAACAACGTCCAGCGGCTCATCGTCATCCGGATGGCCCCGGTCAGCCCTGATACCTTGCATCGTACTAACACAATACCTCTAGGAAGCTGAACAAGTCACCATCCACTGTCGAAGACCCATCAGTCTTGAAAATGCCACTCACCGAGCCCAAGCTCAAGTCCATCGCCCTGCACTTCCCGCTAGGCCTAGAAGTCACCGCACGGAACATGAAAGGTGTCACCATCAAGGATGCACTAGATGCCATCCACAAGCAGTTCAAGAAGCGCGTAAGTATCCCCATCCATTGTATCTTACCATCGAGCATCGTTGCCGATCCTCTCATACCCCGCACCATCTAGGGTTACCGTGTGTCGAAGCATAGCTGACCCTCTCCTGTAGGCAGATGACGAGTTCGAAAAGCCGTACCTCATGGGCTTCGAGTGGGACCCAGAAGAGTGCTATACCCGCTTTATCGTCCACCAGTCGGCCGTCCCGACGGTAAAGAACGATTTCGGCTCAAGCAAGAAGAAGAAGAAGAACAAGGCCGAGGGAGAGGAGGGTTCCTAAATGAACGACTCGCCCCCTTCCCTGACTTCGACTTCTACACACAGCCTCAGTCATACTTCTGTGCTTCGGCAACGGTATGTGCGGGGTATGGATATGCACTCGGGTGCTGGTCAATCTTCATATCGATATGGGAAGAGCGAGCGCGTCTGCTGTGATGGCGTGGCTGGTATACTGTATGCCTGCATTGGCAGACGGTGTACTTGCTGTGGCTATCGAGTGGTGGATATGCGTCGTGGAACCGTTCGCGGGATGCTCGCTGGAAAGGCAGTATCTGCTCATGTATGCTCTCGGGCACTCTTTCGGGTTGCTGAAAAGCACCTGACATAATGAGAAGACCTGACTATCGTGAATGATCCTCTTGAATCTTGCTATGGTGTTGATGTGAAGCTTCTGACGTTGGCTGGGGACCCACCCCACTACGGGCAGCTCTCCACCACGCTGCCTGTAAGCGAAGGCACGTTGCGGGTTCCCGCGGATTGAAATGACTTCCTCCATGGCCCATAAACCGCGCCTGGCTCATGAAGTGGTTCAAATGGTTGTCGCTTCTGTAAAGACAGCACGCGCAACGCGCAAAGTTGTCTATAGTGCCCGCTCCGCTGCACTCGAATCGGAGAGCAGGTAGCCTTGCATTGGTAGCGCTGCAAGCGCTGGCGTTTCACTACCCTTAGCATAAACCTTTGTCTTCCGACACCGTACTTTGAGCATCATTAAAACCCGTTTCTCTTCCTTGTACATCGCATGTGCATTTCTGTATACAATTTCAAACCTCTGCATACTTGGTACAGATTCAAGTTTCATGCGCACAACCTAGGAGAAGACCACACCAACCTTACCCAGCGTCACAACGGGCCAAAAACATCAAGATCCGCCTGCATATGCCATCTTGTGATAGCCATCTATCAAGCTAGAAAGACATCAATGCGATGTTCGCAAACCTCCAGATACGACCTGCACCTGCCAAGACCCGACGCCGCAAGCCTAGCTTATCCATCCGCGCTGGCGTTACAAAGCGCAGGGTTTCGACTGTGTCAGCCGTGAGTGCCAGCAATGTGCCCTCGATGAGCTTCATGGAGGGGTTGTTTGGCGATGAGTTTCCCGAAGCTTTTGGGAGCGGGGCTCGGAACAAGAAGACCATCACAGACTTGCCGGCAGAGCTACTCGAAATCGTATGCGAACATATCTCTAAGCTCGACATCAAGCGATTGCGGCTCGTGAGCAAGCACTTCGCATCCAGCGTGTATCTACGCATAGATCGCATCTACGTCTCGCCTAATCGAGCTAATCTGGACTATCTACATCAGATTCTGGCCCATCCTACATACCCTGGCCGTGTGCGCGAGATTGTTTGGGACGATGCTTTGCTCAAAGAGTATTCGACGTTGGAGGGATTCCGTGCCGCAATCATCGCCGACGAAAGAGAGACTACCAGAGCCATTGAACGTCGACTTGAGGAAGCCATGGAGATCTATGGTGATAGTGATCCCGATTACCGACCATTGGAAATGGAAGACTTACTTCAGGATGGTCGATTGACTGAGGCTGCGAAGGAAATCCTTCTGCGATACGATGATCAGTTCTCAAGAGATGTTCTTGCTAGGAATGCCACAATGATGAGCATTGAAGACAGCTACGCGTTATATCAGGAACTGTATCGCCAGGAACAAGAGCTTGTGGAACAGCAAATCGATGCGATGGCACTGCATCAAGCCCTGAATGGCTTTCCAAATGTGAGAAGAATAACGCTAACGACTGACACTTGGCCCGCATGTAATGTCGTGCCTCGATACAATACCCCCTATCATCGTTCGTTACCTCTAGGTTTCCGCAAACCAGCTGTCTGGCCATGGCTTCGGTCCGACCAGGAGTCAGAGGATATGTTTGCTCAGTGGCACCCTAGTGCTGCCAACCCGCCCAAGAACGCAAAGCCCTTGCCAGCGGAACACAGGAACTACGGCGTTGTGGTGTCTGCTATACTCGCCATGCCAGATCCGCACATCGAAGAGTTCATAGTCGAATCTGAACACCAAGCAAGGTCCTATTACCACTGCTTCCTCACCGAAACTTCACAGAATTACCGACTTACGAAACAAATGTTCCAGCGGACACGCTTGAAGCGCCTAAAAATGATTTTCACTCCTCCAAATGACTATCTTATGAGTCCAGAAGGCTTGAACAATCTCAAGTCTCTACTGGTAGAACTACAGTACCTCGAATATCTTGATCTTGGCTTCAACGATAGTAGATCAGGCCGGTCTTGGCGCTTCTTTCTACGATTCAATCCCATCCCTGAGGCCATGAGATCGCGCTTGCGGTGTCTCACCCTGCGGAATGTGAAGCTGTCAGAGGAGGACCTCAGAGACATGTTTACCACGTCGCCAAACTTACAAAACGTCACATTACATGATTGTTTTCAGCGGATGCGTCCAGGATGTAATTGGCCGTGGCTCTTTAAGCAACTACGAGATTATTACCACGGCGAAGTCAATGTTAGCAAACCAAGCTTTACAGTTCTGGCACCCCTGTCTCGTCAATACTCACAGCTTGTCAATGAGGAGGTGGACGACTTTTTGTATGGCGATGGAACCGCCGAGCGTCCGTTTGTAACTTCGCCACCAAGACCAGGGGCTAACGCTCTTAAACCACACATGGGATGGAAAGTTTGGGATAGGGACGAAAGCGTGAGAGAACGAATGGCTGAGGTAGCTGAAAGGGAGGAGATGCAAGAACGCGATGACGAGATGTAGTGGGAAGGTTGGAACTTGACACATGTCAAGCGTAGCCTAGAAAGCGAAAAATAGTCGCCACACCAGGGTTCGACATAAGGTTCGAGTATCTCTAGATACTCATGGCGTCTTTGCAAGAGCTACCTACACTTATGAACCCAGTATTCGAACGCTCGCAAAAATACACACACCCATATGATAAGATTATGGGCTCCCATCGTATCGGTTTAGATTTGGTCTGCTGATACGTCTGGTCCAAACTCTGTGAGCCGTATTCATCGCACGTCTATTGGAGGACACTTCTAGGATATTGCCGCGAACTGAACGTGGAAAGCGGTGGTAGATAGACGAAAGGAGATGACAATATGGAGTGGAATGGGGTGGCAGAATTAGGGTTTCCGTGACCAAACAACGATTGAGAGAACCTAAGAGGTAGAAGTAGAAGGACCTGCTGCCAGACGGTGACCAGCTAATTCAGTATAGACGTCAAGTTTCTACCAGTCAATCCGATTAGACGTGTATTTACGCACATAATACGGCGGAGTAGCACGAAGAAGCTCGGTTTCACATATTGTACCAATCTACTTGTTATATGGCATGAAGCTATGCGCATGAGTCCAAGTAACAGATCCAGTAGACAAGCGACAATGTATATATCTAGGGTAGAGTTTTAGTGTTCAGGGTACGTACCTTCAAGGTCGTTACAAAAGTCGGACGCAATGTAAGAGAGGACATCATTCGTAGTACTACAGAGACACATTTAGAAAGGGTAGATAAGCTTGCCTTCTGCACAGATCTCTTCAAAGATTTTCACAACTTGAACCTTATGTTGTAGCCTCCTACCTCCACTACTATTCCGATCCTCTTGAACGCCTTCAGTGCCAATGTATCCTCCTTCAATATCCTCACTGCTTCTTTTTCATACTGTCCAATCCATGTTAGAAACGTCTAGTTAACTAGACCCTCGACAGTTTCTGGCCATTTGCCTAAGATCATGGCGTTCCCTGGTGTCGCTCCTGGTAGTGGGCTGAGGAGCTTGACCTTCTTTTTCGCCTCATCCACGTCCGCGACATAGATATATCCCCTGATACTGCTGTCACGGATGACAGCCTGTGGATCATTGGGACTAGCTGTAGTGATGGCCAGTAGTTGATTTTGCATTGCCTCGGACGGTGTAACCTTTTCGAAGATTTGTCGCTCGACAGTCATGCCGTATTCGTCAACCCCACCGTTCACGTCTCCTTCGATGACGCGGAAGATGTTGAGGTCGGCAGCATCGGCCATTTGGCTACTAGGGGCAAGTGTCTCGTCGCCTTTGCCGAAGAAGTACTCTTTGATTTGGGCGTGGCGGAGTGCTTCCATGTATTCTTCACTTCGATCTACACAACCGCCGGACTTGTCGAGACGGATTACGAAGACGGTCTCGGAAGGATCGCTGCCGGTTCGGGCTGAGAACTTTCGGGAGAGGTCGGAGTAGAGGCGTTCGGAGCCGAGGGTTATGAGGACGTTGACTGGAGTGGTGTTAGTCGCATGATCTTCCTGTGCTGGTACATACAACTGATTGCCTATCTTCTAGGACGTTGGATTCCGGAATCTGTGTACTTGTAGGCATGGGCAATGCTGGAGGGGAGAAGGCAGAAGTAATATTCAAGACATCACACGTACTAGAGAACTCAGAAACAATATGTTCTATGTTGTCGTAGACGCCATTCCTCCCTTGGCTGATGGCGCCTGAGCTATCAATGATGAAGCCAGCCTGCTTGCTGAGCTTGTCTTCCTCCAATCTACTTGTGACAGCAAGTGCCATGCGCGTTACCAACGGCTTGAACACCTTGCCCTCCTCCGGGTCTTTAAGACCGTAGTGATATACCAGCGGCATCTTCACCGGAATAGGGCTGGGCCCCGAGATTGGACTGCTTCCCCAGCCTTCTTCAATGTCTACGATGGACGAGTATACAGCTGCTGAGAAGGAACCGGGCACACTGAGCATACCCTGGCGCGGATCCAGGTTTATGACCATTGGCTGCCTGCTAGTCTTGACAGCATAGGACGTGAGGGTTTTGACGAGTGATGTCTTGCCCGAGTTCTCCGGCCCTACGACAAGCACTCTTGGGCCCATCTCGACACTGCCGCTGGCGATGCTCCTGTCGCGCAAGTTTTCTAGGGCGAAATGTAGGTTTGCACAACTCATCATGGGTGTCTCTTCAGCGATATAGTCCGACTCAACCTCTCCGCCGATGTCGAGCTTGCAGCCGTGCCATGTGAAGATGGCGCCCTTTGTGCCCTGGAAGGTGTATGTGGTGGAGGGTGCCAGCTCGGTACCAAAGAACTCTGCAGTGCCCGACTGCAACTTGACCGTGAGTGTTCGGGAGAAGGATACTTCGAAGCGGTATTCGGTGTTGGCGGCGAGCTCCTGCGTTCGTGTGGCCGTCGAAGTAGGGCCATTTTGCGTCTCGGCAGGCTGCGAGGAAAGGTTGAGGCCTGGCAGAGAGATCATGTTGGATACGGCAATGTAGAGAAAGCTGACGCGGTGTTACTCGAACGCGACAGAAGGTGTGAATCCTGTATTTTAGGCAGACTTGGGTTCCGTCGACTCGCGCGACTTCAACGTGATGGTGTATCGCGTACCTAGAATTATAAAAGTCAGTGAGGCAAGTCAGTTGATAGTTTTCGAGTGGAGAAGTCGCGCCGCAGTCGCAGCGCCATCACATCGAGGAAGCGTGCTGGAGCTGGAGCTCGGGCCCTGCGGACTTAACACGAGCTTATTGGCGGAGGTGCTGGGGGATGCTTTCCCCATGCATGCCACGCTATCAGTCCCAGAGTCGCCAATCTAAACTGCAATTGAACCTCGACGTCCTTTCATCTATCTTTCCACGACACGGAGCTCGAGTCGTGCCAAGTCATGTGCAACATTCCCGGCTGAGAGCCTTTCCATTTGCGCCACATCTACATTAGTCTTCCGCGATTCCCGACAACGATTACACATCTGGGCTTTGTCGGATTCGCAAGAGCTCGGCGTGACACTCAGACTCTTTCGATAGACCATGAAGTCTCCACTAGCATCCTTGTCCTTGGGGGCTCTGTTTACCTTGCCATCGGCCTTCGCTGGACTGAATAATGTTGGAGAGCAAGAGCCTCTAAGACCCCCCATCGACCCGCTCAAGTACAAGGCAGCATGTCCCGACTACAAGAACTATGCGATGCGACCACAGTACGTGAACCCCATATATAAGAGACGACACACGCTAATTCATGCGACAGCCCACCGTATAGCGCAGGTCCCATGGAACTACCCTTCCAACGGCCATCCAAGTACTGCCGAACCTTCGAATCGCCTCTCGTCGAGAAGGTCATCGATGACATGAATGAAAAGATAGTCGACAAGGACCTTGCTCGTCTGTTCGAAAATGCCTTCCCCAACACATTGGACACAACGGTACGCTGGCACGTTGACGGGACTGTTAAGCACAAGTCCTCGAGACGAAGCTGGGACCCAGCAGCGTGGAAGGGTGCGCAAAGCTTCATTGTCACAGGAGATATCAACGCCGAGTGGTTGCGCGACTCTACAAACCAACTAGCGCAGTATCAGCTGCTGGCCAAGAAAGACAAGGACATACACCAGCTCATTTTGGGAGCCATCAATACACAGGCAGAGTACGTCATTGGCTCACCCTACTGCAATGCCTTCCAGCCCCCTCCGCCGAGTGGGCTGAAACCGACCTTCCAAGGCGATGGCGACAACGTACATCCAAACTACGAACAGTCGTTCGTCTTCGAATGCAAGTACGAACTCGATTCGCTTGCGCATTTCCTCTCCTTGTCCAATCAATTCCACAACCACACCGACTCCACAGAATTCATCAACGGCCGCTGGCTGCTCGCTCTTGACACTTTGCTCAACGTGCTCCAGCAGCAGTCGAAGCCTACCTTCAACGAGGAGACAGGCGCATACCAAGGCAACGAATATACATGGCAGCGCCAAACCAACATCGGTACCGAAACACTCAGCTTAAGCGGTCTCGGCAACCCACTCAATGGCGGTACAGGGCTCGTCCGCTCTGCTTTTCGTCCCAGCGACGATGCCACAATCCTTGGCTTCTTCATTCCCGCCAATGCCATGATCGCCGTGGAACTACTGCGCACAGCTGCCATTCTCAAGAAAGCAGGAAAGAAACACATTGCAGCAGAAGTGCAGACTTGGGGCGAGAGAATCCAGAAAGGTGTATGGGAACACGGCGTCGTGACGCACAAGAAGTATGGCGAGGTTTTTGCCTTTGAAGTCGACGGCTACGGGTCTTCCATCTTGATGGACGATGCCAACCTGCCCTCTCTACTCGCTCTACCTCTCCTCGGCTTCACGGATGCAGACAATAAAATCTACAAAAACACCCGTAAGATGATACTCGAAAAGAACGGCAACCCATATTACCTCACCGGTTCCGACTTTGCGGGTATTGGCGGCCCTCACGTTGGTGTACGAAATGCTTGGCCTATGGCTGTCCTTGTGCAAGCCATGACCTCAGACGATGACGAAGAGATCATGACATGCCTTGCTGCGGTCAAGAATGTGAGTAGCTTGGGTCTGGTGCATGAGAGTGTAAATGTGCAGTCTGGGAAGTCGTATACACGCAGTTGGTTTGCATGGGCGAATTCGGTCTTTGCGCAGACCGTGTTGGATTTGGCGCAAAGGAAGCCACATTTGCTCTTTGGTAAAGGGGTGGAGGCGTACACTGTTGGTTAAAGTGGTTTCAAAGGATGATATCAGTCGCTGTCTCATCAACCTGCTTCTCATCATCGAAGTGTTGTAAAAGGGCAGCCTGCGAGATGTTCGGCGGGCGATGTAAAACGATTTCATTAGAGCCGCTTATATCACAAGAATTCCTTGTCATCTAGTATTCCCCTCCTATCTACGTCAAACATCCAGCCAAATGCATCCAATCCGTGCCAAAACGCTCCAGACCTAATGGGTATCCAAAGAAACCAAAATAAAATAAAGCAGAGAAAGTAAACAAGCGATTAAACAATGTACAAAACAACTGAGTAATTAGTATGGGGTATTTCAGGTCGTGCCATGGCCAAAACAAAATGAAGAACACAACCGCTTGCTTTCAAAAAGATCCAGACCGTCGCACATTATCCAATAACAATTGTCATCTGGGTCAAGAGGCTCCAGCGCTTATCGTGTTGCGTTTGGGCTCAGCCGGTGAAGCTCATTTGGCTTCTCAACTTCTCAGTAGTTCTCCTCCTCGAAACAGAGCGCTGTTCGCCTGTTCCCTGAGCAAGGTTCGTCCAGTCTTCCCAATCAGAAGCCATCTCTGTGAGCACGTTGCCCATGACCTGTGCACTGGCCATGAGTCCATGTTGCTCGCCCTCTAGAATCCGCACTTCGCACTTGCGCATCAGCTTGCCAAGCCATCGGACGTTGTCGACTGGTACACGCGAGTCTTTGGATCCGTGGTGGATGACAACAGGTCTATTGATGTCTTCGTATCGGAATCCAATGGTTTGCTTAGTCTCAAGACAGACGATCAGGTCAGTTGCAGGGTTTGCGTTTGCCGTTGCGCGGTCCCAGATGGCGAAAGTAAGCCGTTCGTCAAAAGCGCGTTGGCGTTCGACCTCGGCCATACTGAGCATTTCCTGCATGCGTTGTGATTCTTCGTTACTGGCGTCTGGGCTCGACAAGGTCAGTGTGCTTGCATTCGGCAAGACTTGATCCATCATCATCATCGAATGTCGGTGAGTATCCTTCAGAGATGGGCGGGTTGCTGATTGCTGTGGCGGCACTGGCGACGGGGCCATGCTCTTCCGTCTAGTCTTGGGTGACGTTTTGGGTCCGGTACGCTGAAGGCTGGCGCTTGTTGCGCTGAGGAAGGTGGAGTTTGCAACCTTGAGTAAGGACGGGGGCAAAGCGCGGAGGAATCGTTGCGATCGCGGAAGTTGCTGGGTAGGTGGTGAGTCCTGGCTGATGCCAATGGGTGCCATTTGCGATGGCGGTATCCAAGGCGCAAGGAGGTGTACGCGACCGCGGATATGCTGTGGCATTCGTAAAGATGTTGCTAATGCGTAGACGGCGCCGGCAGAGTGCGCGAGCATGGAAAACTTGTTAATTTTCAAAGATTGGCATATCACGAGTACATCATCTAATACATGTTAGCCGAGAATCTCTATTGCAATGATGGGCACTTCTCATACCAGGCCAGCTGAGAGGCGTCCCGGTCGGGTCGGATTGACTGCCTCCAATACCAGGGCGATCTGGCGTAATCAAACGCAGCTTCAAAGTCGCAGCGAGCTGATCGTAAAATGCCATCACATATCTAGTCAATCCCATGCCTACACAGACAAAGACAGCGAAGCCGTTGGGGTCACCGACTTCTGAGAATGAAATGAGTCTCCCAGTTTGTGGATGCCGGATCTTCTGTGAGAGACGTGATGATTCTAGGTATTGGTGCACGTCCAGGTCGATGGAATCTAGACTTGCAGGTCGCTCCTCGATGATCGGGTGTGGTGGACTTTGTACTGCGGCCGCTCTGGACTTTTGCTCATTCCGATCGACTCTGTCATTGTGCTCTTTCTCTGCCTTTGCTGGCAGATCGGGGTGCGACCACCTCTTGCTGCTACTTGTGCGCTTACGTTGTAGTTGCATACTGTGAGACTCTGGCGGAGGAGAAATAACATGCATTGAACGGTGTCGAGTAATAGGCTCTTCACTGGCCGCTCGAGAGGGTGGTGCCAGTCTGTTGGGTGAATCCTCGGTTACACTGGAGGAGTGTCTGTGTTTTGAGGACTGGCCCATGATGATCGAACTAGTCGCCGCTCGACGCCCGAGCGCAGATCTCCCGCCGACGCACAGTAGTGAGTTTGCTCGTTGGGGAACAGAAGATTCGCTACTTGACTTGGTTGCCTTTGAGATGATGCTTGCTGCACCGGGCGATCTTGACAACCGTGGGTCTAGTATGGTCGGCGTCGGCGCAGACTCGTCCAGACTTTGGAGCGCAAGCGTATAATCGATCGGAAGTGGGGTAAGTTCATCACCGTCATTCAGTGTCAGACTGCGGTGCCGCGAGTGGCGCAGATTGCGTGGTTGTAGTGGTACCGAGAGGTTAGACTTATCACCTTCTGCTTTTTCAGCCGGCTTATCCATCGGCCTTTCCGTTAGCTTCTCGGCCGCTAGGGCGGTTTCCTGCGATATCCCAAGCACTCTATGCGCCTTTGTCGAGTTCTGCACCCTCCTTTCGTCCTCTGACACGCTTGAAACAGACGAGATGGGCGACGACTCGGGACTAGGAATGGATGAAACGCGAGGCACGCTGGGTGGTGTCGCCCCTGCGTGTGCATCAACAGGCATCTTTCCGGCTAATTTATCTCTTCGCAGTTTCTGGTCTCTGAGTTCTCGGATTCTTTGAGCGACCTCATTCTCCTCCTGTTCCAGTTCTTCCAAGATCTTCTTCTTCCTCTGTGCTTCGGGGTCCATCTTTTCCTCCTCTTCTGGGACCATGTCGGTCTTGCGAGACTTTGGACGGCTCTTGTCCCCCGGTCGGCGCTTCTTGCTCTTGCGCGCGGGGCTGCCTGTGTGCTTCAAGGATGACCCGCGCTCGGGGAT
The DNA here is from genome assembly GCF_024291825.1 of Alternaria postmessia. Classification (NCBI taxonomy): domain Eukaryota; kingdom Fungi; phylum Ascomycota; class Dothideomycetes; order Pleosporales; family Pleosporaceae; genus Alternaria; species Alternaria postmessia. The sequence continues at coordinate 541,079 of NW_026260082.1, read as the reverse complement.
TAGTCCGCTGTCTGAGGGGCTTTCGAGATGATGGGCATCGACTAGGTTCAGGCGCAGTCGGCGTGGACTGTTGTTCCTGCTGGGATGCCGCTGGGCGAATCTCGACGACTCAGCCACTGTCTCGAGTGAGCGTTGTTCGTCCTTGGCAGAGGAGGGCTCTTCGCTGATGGTGTCTTCGTAAGGGAAGAGTTGGTGGGCGATCTTCTTGGAAGGGGAGCCAGTGGGGATATCGTCGAGGTTGTGTACAGTCACGCGCTTGCGTTCGGTCTCCTTTTGTCGTAGTCGCTCGCGTGAGCTCATGTACATCAAGCTCTTGTGCCCCTTTGCGCTTCTCTTGCTCTCTACCGACGACCTCGCACTGCCGACTGACGGGCGCGGCACACCTGCCTCAACGCTGATGTTGCCGAAACTGCTCCCTGACCGGTTGGAATGGGTAGACTGCAGAGAGCACGAGCTGCCGCCGCTTCGTCCGATGTAGCTGCTGAGCGAATGCGCTTTGCTTGGTTTCTTGGGCGCGGTAAGGGGGGAGAGGCCGGATGGCGGCTTCGAGGTTCGGATGACAGGCGGCTCGCATGCGTCGTCGGGGTAGACGTCGTTCTGGTCTCTTATTGAGTTGTGGTAGTTGCCATGGTCCACCGAAACTCCATCGTGTCCTGCGATCGAGTTCTTCTCCGAGTGGGTGCGTACGCTGGGCGCAGCGGATGCAGACAGGCCGTTGTCGTAGCCGACGAGGAGGTTCTCGAAATGGTTATGCGCTGGGATGGATATGGCGGACAGCTGGTCGATCAGGGACGAGATAACCTGGGGCGATGCGGCCGTGGTGCGTATATAATTAGGCGTGCGCTTGCTTGGTCGGGCATCCGTTGTTTTGACAGACGATGGGAGAGAATCGCGCCGTCGCGACTTCGCCGGGGCTCCAGTGGCTGCTGCACCGTTGTCGGTGGGGGAAGAGCGAACGGGTTGCTGGGAATCCATTTCCGCCGCGTGCTGCACGAGAGCAGGCCGTATTCCAGATTGGTATGCCGTCTATGTCACTGTGTCTGGAATGCTGCAGAGTTGATGATCAGTGCATGATTGGCATGCAGAGTCCCCGGGCCCGGTAACCATGCGCGTCCAACTTCAGCCGGTGCCTGTCAGTAGCAAAACGAGACTTGAAAACTGCAAAGACGTCGAGAGCGTCCAGATATCCAGAAAGATACCAGAAAGACAAAAAACTCGCCGAAGAGATGGGACGCCTGTGTTTAATTGCACATCGGGCAGCGGGCGCCCGAGGCGAATTGAACCTCCTCAGGGATACGCGATGCCGTGGTTTGCAGCGGCAGGGGCCACGAGCTAGTCTCAGTTGAGCCCCCCGTGAACTTTAACCCCTCGCATATCCTCTTTTTTATACCAACAAGAAACGCCTCTTCTGGACATCCCGCGTTTCCTCGCCTTCTGTTCATTTGCCAGCGTCAAACCTTCCGCCTATCGTCTACTTCTGCGGCTGCGTTGCGCGACTGTCTGCTTGAACATGTACGCCCGTTCAGCTGCAGGTCCTCATGCACAGGCTTGTCTTGACTCATGTTTGCTCATGCATATCCCCAAAAGAACCGATCAGCATTTGCTTTGGCCATGTTTAGGCGCATCTTAATTATACATGTTCATGTTGTTTCTTCTCTTCCACCTCCATGCTTATGCTGTTTACTACGCGACTATCGCCCCTCCCGTAAGCTGGGACTTTCGGAGAATAACGCACACACCACATAATCTATCTAAGACCCGGGAGCAGCCGAATATCTACTAGGTTACCCTTCGTCATCAGCGGATATTGAGACCGAACATCCTTGCTCCTCATACGTTGGAGACAACTTGAGGGTTGCTGTGCCGCGATAAACAATGCTCACACTGACTCGTGCACGCGTCACGTCGCGTCACGTAGCATCACATGAAGAGGCGACGCGAAGACTGCACTTGCAGTAATAACAAAGTATCATCGAATGAACTTTCTGGTACTCATCATAGTCGAATACAGCCTAGAGTCTCATCCGGTTATCATCGGTCTCCTAAGACCACACTGAGACGCTCGTCTAAGCAAACAAGCGAGTCCCGTGTTCTATACAGCCCGTCGCAGCGGCTTTGGACGAGTGCTCACTGGCCCAGGCTCACTAGGTGCCGCGTCGAATTCCCAATGCTACGTCTACAATGCAACCTTCTTCTCTTCAGCCGACCTTCTCCTCTGCAGAACAACCACGCATATGATGCTGACAACTATAGCGGATACTGATAGCATAGCTCCTATGATGGTGAAGACGTACGATTTGTCGCTCACCATGACTTCGAAGGCGAGGCTATTAGTAAACTTGGGTTCAAGAGGGATGACCAATATACTGCAAGAGCAATACATTTTTTTCTTGCTTTTAGTTAAGTAGTTGACTAATGGTATTTGAATTTAAATATTGTGTACTGGAGCGTTAAGTAGTATCCGCCATGCTACAAGACAGCGTGAAGCGTTCGATGGTCTGTTTGATGCTTCAGGACTACGACAAGAGCTACACAGTCTGCCTGTAAGTCCGACATCATAGGTTGCTAGGGAAAGACCCATTCTGGTTCGTGCCTAAAGCCATTCAATTTATATATCTATAATAAAAAAACGTCCCTCCGCTCATGTTTCTGGAAGTTGTGGTTCGCAGTCACTAGTGAGCTGCTAGTTGTACTGACGTACGCCAAGCACTGACATGGCCAAGTGGGGCTCGGACCAGGAAGCTACGGCGCCTGTGCCCATTCGGCTCACAACACGGCCCTTTCTAGAGAACTAAGTGTCCTTCTTCTTGTAGCTCTCCTTGTACCTTCGCATCTTGAAACAGTGTGCAAAAGGAAGCACTAGGTCTGGGCCAGTAGTTGTCTTGTGTCATCCGCACGCGCCAATACCGACCTTGGGAGCTTCCGACAACCACGTTGTGACCGCGTGACAAGTTCTATCTTCTCGCATTCGTTCATGAACCCCATCTCAACCACTAACGCCCATCATGGAAAGATCCAAGTCAAGGTTGAGTTCTCCAGAGCGAGCCAGTTCTGTGGCGTCAAGGGCTACGGCATCCCGTGCCAGCAGTCAGGAAAAGCTAGACGATATTGAAAAAGCATCAACTGCTGTCGGAAGCCCGCAAACCTCTCCACTTGAACACGATAGCATATTCAAGCCCGAAGCGGATCTTGGGAAACTCCCTGGTCATGGAAAGCCGCGCAGAGAGTCAGAATCTACCAAGTTTGGTGGTGAAGAAGAGAATCCAAATGTCAACGTATCGTTTCACAGACCATCTACTCCGTCTACTGTTCACAAACTCAAGGGCTCCACGTACCAAAATGTCGGCGAGAGCGGAATTAAGAGAATGCACAAATTCTCACTCTACGAAACCAGTACTCGCTTCTACCTCATTGGTGCCGATATCACGGACAGGCAGTTTCGCGTGCTGAAGATTGACCGGACTGCTGCACCTGGGCACTTGAACATCTTCGAAGATGACATTGTGTACAACCGGCGAGAGATGCACCAGCTTTTGGATACTATAGCTGATGGTAACAAAGCCACGGGAGGTATGAGGTTGAAGTGCAGCACTTGGGGTCTGTTGGGCTTCATCCGATTCACTGAGGCATATTACATGCTTCTGATATCGAAAAGATCACAGGTGGCCATGTTGGGCGGCCATTACATTTACCAAGTCGATGGCACAGACATGGTTCCACTGACGACTGGATCAACGTCAAGGTACCAGAAAGACCGCAATCCGGAAGAGGCGAGATTCTTGTCTATTCTCAACAACATGGACCTGAACCGATCCTTTTACTTTAGCTATTCCTACAACGTGACGAGAAGCTTGCAACAGAACATCATCCATCAACGGACTGCGCTTAGTGAAGGTATCTCCAACCCCGAGCGCGATTTCCAAGACATGTTTGTCTGGAACCATCATCTTCTGAACCCTGCGCGGGATGCATTGAAGAATGTGTACGACTGGTGCCACCCTGTGATACACGGATACGTGGACCAGTCTTCTCTGGATATATTCGGGCGACGAGTGTACCTTACCATTATTGCTCGGCGATCCAGATATTTCGCTGGTGCTCGCTTTCTCAAGCGCGGAACGAACGACCTCGGATATGTCGCCAATGATGTTGAGACAGAACAGATTGTGTCTGAGCAGACTACCACGTCTTTTCATGCCCCTGGACCACGATTGTATGCAAATCCATCCTACACATCCTACGTGCAGCATCGTGGTAGCATACCGTTATATTGGACCCAAGACAATACTGGCGTAACGCCAAAGCCCGACATCGACCTAAGCCTTGTAGACCCCTTCTACAGTGCGGCAGGACTACACTTTGACAACTTGTTCGATCGATATGGTGCTCCAGTATACGTTCTCAACCTCATCAAGGCGCGCGAGAGAACCCCGAGAGAATCGAAGTTGCTCTATGAATACAAACACGCCATCGACTACCTCAATCAATCCTTGCCGAATGACAAAAAGATAATATACGAAGCGTTCGACATGTCAAGGGCGGCCAAGACGAGAGGTCAAGACGTCATTGGCACTTTGGAAAATCTGGCTGAGAAGGTGTTGCGTAAGACTGGATTTTTTCGCAACGGCGATAACGAGTTCGATACGCCTCAAGTTCAAAACGGAGTAGCGCGAACCAATTGTATCGACTGCCTGGATAGAACCAATGCTGCTCAATTCGTCATTGGGAAGCGAGCACTAGGTCGACAGCTGCAAGCGCTGGGTGTCATATCTGGCAACACAGTAGAGTACGACTCCGACTGCGTTGAGCTCTTCACGCAGATGTTTCACGGGCACGGTGACACCATTGCGATCCAGTATGGTGGCTCACATCTGGTCAACACGATGGCTACGTATCGGAAAATCAATCAATGGCAGAGTAGTTCACGCGATATGGTTGAGAGCTTCAAGCGCTACTACCACAACTCATTCCTCGACTCCCAGCGTCAAGAGGCCTACAACTTGTTCTTGGGTAACTATACCTACCGTCAAGGCCAACCAATGTTATGGGACTTGTCGACAGACTATTACCTCCATCATCAAGATCCGAAAGCATTCCTTGAGCGCACACGACGCGATTATGTTCAATGGTACACACTCTCGCATCTTCAACAGCGCAGATTACCACCCTCAGTCATGCCAGCCCAGCCAACCGAGGAAACTGCGTTTGACTTCATCAGCTTCCGTGATGACTACTGGCTCGAATACTACAGACCACTAGCTATCTCTTCGTATCTCAAAATCTTTGCCTTCCGTCTAGCTAAGCCACGACCAGGTCGCGATAGCCGCGATGGAACATTTCCAACTCGCAAGGAAAACATGTCCCCGTTCGTCCCTCGCACCAAGCAACAAGACCACGACGCACAAGGAAGAGACGGAAAGAAAGGCCCTCGAAAAGGCGTCACTATACTTGATCCGTCCAGCGAGACAGAGGCAAAACCAAATCGTATCCCAGGTATTCGCGGTAGAGATTTGCATCTTAGCGTTGATTCATCTGTCCGACATTCGATTCTCCGAGATTCGCACTTTGAGACACATCCACCAGCTCCACCACCATCAGCATATCAGTCTCTGACTAATTCAACGTCAACTTCGACTGGCCTCTCATCTACAGTCAAGCCCGGCTTTAAACCAGCTGATAAAGCCCTAGTCCATCAGTGGACATTAACGCAATTCTACGAAAACAGCATGAATCCATCTGTATCCCACGGCGAAGAAGAAGAATATGCCCGCTATATTGAGCATCCACTCAATCTGCCCCTCGTAGTCAGCAGCGAAATGCCCAGCGCTGACGACCCCAGCGCCATGGAATTCTACGATTACCTTTCCATGACCGAAGGCAGCATCCCAGCACCAAAAGACTTTGACGAAGATGGCGTTCAGATCACGCTCTCTGATCTACCTCGCCTAGACACGGATCTCTCGTCTCACCACTCCTTCGCCCGCCCCATGACCTCACAGTCAGTAAGCACGCCCTTCTCCCACGCGCCCTCCTACTCGTACCCGCAAACGTACAATCTACACCCACACGTCTACTCTGATGTCCAGCAGCCGCCCCCACAGCCACAGTCTACCGGAAGCAAGTTTCAGACCCCAGAAGAGGACATTGAGGAGTTTGAAGAATTCTTGCGCGTCAAGGAGAACCCGCTGGATGTAGAGGAAGAGGATACGGCGAAGAAGAGGTATAAGGCGTATAGGCAGTGGTTGAGGGGCAAGAGTTTCTTCAAGCAGAGTAAGGTTGATCCTGAGTGGCAGGCACAGCTACCAGTAAGGTAGATAGGAGGAGATGGGATTTAGGGTATCATGTGCTTTGTTTCTGGCTACTTGAAATGTGTTTAATGTCGATGTGGCACTGTCACTGGCTGTACGACTCGTGGTCTTTGATAGTGCCTTGAGGGAACTCTTCGCCTAATCTTATACTATCTCATCTGTCATGCCTGCGAGTACTCCGGCGCCGACAATACCTCCGTCTTTGGCCTCCTTGAGCGTGATTTGCTTGTTTTTGTTCGACGAAGAACCCTCCTCGACCAGGATATCTATCCATTGCTGACATGTCTGTAGCCACTTGGGGTATTGTGATATCGTTCCTCCGGCGTATGCTATTACCAGCTCTTCTATCTCGCGTTTCCCCTTTGCATGAGCACCGTTACTTGAGGCCTGTTGCTTGTCTAGTGCGACGTCACCCACACAGTTCAACAGTCCAACGCAAGCAGCCGCGATGAGAGCTGAAGAGCGCTGCTGGACAGCTTCGGCAATGTCCCGTATCAACTCCACCTTGTCGACAGTCCAGAAGAAATCGTCCGAATCTTCAGGATCTGGGTACCTGCTCTCGAGCTCTTCCTGTACGATGCGACCCCCCTTTCGCGCGACGACTTCCGACAGGAAGCGGGTTGGTAGGGCGTTCTTAAGCATCAGTGATGATGGTACGTGCACACTTTCTTCTTTTGACACAACATCGACAAACACTAATCGTACAATCTCGCCAAGATACCGCCCAGAGGTCATGTACTCGAATGGTTGGAAGCCCGGTGCATCGCTGTTGGCGTCGAGTGTCATGTCCCAGGACGTCTTGATGTTCAAGTCGACCAAGGGCTTGTCCGTGCCACGAATCGTCCACTCTGTGTTGATGACGACGGTTTCGACGGCATCAGGGTTTGAGAGTGCACTTCTCTTATCAGGATGAAGACTCTCTGGCTTCATTGGTACGGTTGCGTTGGTACCAGTACCGACGATGAGGCCCATGGCAACGCGGCTGTTGGGTGCTGCTTTGGCTGCATAGGCAAGGGATGCGAATGTTGCTACTGTGTCGTTTGTGATGGCCGCTACCCGTATCCTTGGTAATTGTGACTTGGAATGGTTGAGCTGGCTTACTGCATCATTGGTGTGGCAGTATCGCGCATATCCAGCGAGAAGCATCTTGCCCAGGTTCAGATCCGAAGTTATGGCGAATCCTTTGCCCATTGGTAGCAGAGTCGCTTCTGAAAGACGATCTTGTCTGCACTATGCTTTAGTAAGGTGTTACAATCTACGGGTGGATTTAGACTTACGCCATCGGGAAGCTGAAGGTGATGCCAAGCAGAATCTCATCGCCCAGAGGAGATGTAATATCTTTCATGGTCTCTTGCTCTTCAAGAGCACTCTTGACAACCTCGGCGATACAGTCACCAATCCAGGCAAACAAGTCTTCAGCTTGGTCCATCTTCAGGTGATCTCCAATGGGCCAGTCTCTGTCGTGGCTCCTCTTGATGCGAGCAAACACGTTTTCGCCAACCGTGCTACTCCGTGTCCGCTCATCCTCTGCGGCGCCATCTGGCTCTCCGATTAGCTCAACAAATCCGACTCTTAGATTCGTGCCACCAACATCGATGCTCAAGAATTTACCCTTCTCTTTCCCCGTGGGTAGTGCCGTGACGGGAGTGACTAGAAAGTGCTCGGTGGAAGACTTGGCCAGATGACTGTAAGTTGCCGAAAATTGCTGGGCTAGAGGAAGCAAAGTGCTCGTATTGATAAAGCCGGTCAATGCTTGAATCGCAGCCGATGCAGCGTCTTGTTGATCATCCGACGCCATGTTTCGGGTTGGTGCCGGGCTTCAGGAACGGATCTAGGGGAAGTGATGCAGGGCTGCCGCATGTGTTATCGAATCTGGAAGTGGAAGGCGGCCAGATGGAAAGGGGGGGATCAGCCTCGCGGATTGCAGAACAATTCAATGTCTGAGCAGGATAAGAAGAATGTCAACAAGGCAAAAAGTCATCTCATCATGAGCAAAGAAGCGAAAAGGAAAAGAGAGGCGTGGGATTGGCAGGCTTTACGCGCGCAGCAGATGAATGGTTCGTGAGGTAGGATTCGTGTAGCCCCTCCGAAGCTCGGTGTTACATGCGTGTAGAACGCCACACGGCTACAGCACGACGGGCACGACGGCCAATTGTTCCGCCGTGCTGTCCTCCTCGGCTCTTTTCACGTGTTTGGGAAGTGCACGCGTTGCGAGGAGTGTGAATAGGGCATCACGTCATACGGGAATGTGGCTTCTCGACGTGTGCAACGCTCACTAAATACAGAGTTTAGATTGTTTTGCTTTTGCTGGTACCTAGATCTGCCGCTCAAAGCCCTAGTCAGCCACGCTATCAGCAATAAGCCCGAACGCCTATCAGACCATCTTTCCCCATTTGACCATGTCCATCACATCACACAAGCCCATCGCATCTAGCAGACCAGCCCAACACTTCTAGCTCAGCACCGCAGCGTCCAGACCACCCGCCCATTACGCCTATACGAAGCCATAGATAAAAACCTCGCGTCGGCCCCGACACCGTCCCACGCAATGGAAGAGAAGGCGCCCCTCCTCCCGGACACGCACGAGCACATTAAGGCGCCGCCACCCGACGAGACAATGCCATCCCGCAAGACAAGGAGGACGCGACTCCAGATGGCGGCGTTTGTGTTGCTCTTCAGTCTGTTCTGGCTGGCACGCACCTTCACATGTACAGACATGCACGACGAGGCCGACACCAAGGTACCGGTCGATGTACACATCATGTCAAAGTGTCCGGATGCGCGCGACTGCCTGAAGAAGCTCGTCTTGCCCGCCATGGCCAACGTGTCGGACAAGGTAGACTTCCGCTTGAGCATGATAGGAAGGTACGTTGCATCGTCCCCGCGCAAGCAGCCGACGTAGCTGACACACATGCAGCCTGACAGCAGACGACGGCGTTGAATGCAAACACGGCCAAACAGAATGTCTAGGCGACATTGTCATGCTGTGCGCCGCATCCGAGTACCCCGATCCTAAACTCTACCTTGGCTTCACCAACTGCCTTACAAACGATTATTCCGAGATACCCGCCCGCTCCCTCATCGAAGACTGCGCACTGGAGCATGGCCTGGACTTTGGCGTGCTGAACGATTGCATGAGCAAGGAGAACGGCGCATATGGCATGGGTCTCTTGCGAGATAGCGTGCAGCATAGTAGCGATGTAGGCGTGACCACCAGCTGTACCGTGAGATTGGACGACAAAGTGCGCTGTGTTACCGATGGAGGCAGGTTCAAGGACTGCGAGGGTGGAGAAAAGCCAGAGGATCTGATTCGCGACATTGAAAGACTGTACGATGAGGCGCAGGGTTGGACATATTCATGAGCGGCGATTGAAATATTCTTTCCGGGCACATAGGATCGGCGTTTGTAGATTGATATACCCAACACACCTCGCTTTCACTCGACGACACGCACCTATACACTCAGCAAAACTCGCGTCTCCTTGAAACTTGCTATGTCTTGATTTCAAAACGCCTCCCATGCGCGGAGGACCTAAACCAGTGCAAACAATAACTCCAATGCTAAACATGCACAAAATACCTCCCACTTATTTGTAGCCCCCTCTCATTGGAACTCGCCAAACTCGCCATCGTCGAAGCCCAAATCCTCCGCCGTCTGTTTGGGCGGTTGAAAGCTGGCAGCATCAAAGTTCTGCCGACTTCTCCTCCTTTCCTCCTTGACACTCTTCGCACTTGGTGGCGGTGGCAGGAATCCGGGACCCCCACCCCCACTTCCCGGTGGCGGCTTTATACTGAACAGCGCATCTTGTTCGCTCTTGCGATCACCTTCCTCACTCTTCTCGCCTCCCTCATGTGATCTTGACCTGCGTCCCTTCAAGCCTCCCAGATTTATCGATATCGTTTCGCCGGCCTTGAGACTGAAATCGCGTTTTGGTTCTTCGGCGACGGGCGTTTGTGCGGATTTGGAGGAGCGGGATGATGATGTCGCAGCGGGGTTTTGTTCAAAGCCAAGTACGCGACGGGCGTCTTGCAGCGCAATGCTAAAATCAAAGGCTTCGCTGCGTTCCTCGAAGCCCATACCCAGGATCGCCTTCCTGCCCTCGCCCACGACGGTGATGGCGAAGAAGCGGCTACTGTCCAATGCTTGCTCTACCGTCCTCTCACTTGTGTATGGCGCTGCGGCGAACAGGTCCCCCGTTTTTGGGTCTTCCAATAGGAGTGTTGTTGTGACCTTCTCCTCTGCATCGTCGTTGCTTTGTTGCTCCTCATTCGACGGTATTGACGTCTCGACGACGCGTAGTCGAGCCGTGAAGATTTGGAGCTTGTTGTTGTCGGCTGTCCAGGTCGAGGCCTGGTAGCCTTTTGTAGACGTCGCAGGTGGGATCTGGTAAATGTGGACTTTGGGCGCGAGGTAGAGGATGCGTTGGATGGCGGTCGAAGGGAGCGGTTTGCCAGTCAGAGGGTCGACGTTCATGATGGAGGGATTATTGTGCTCTGCGCAAGTTTTCTACTGTTTGGCAATGCTCTCTGCTATGTTGGGGATGTCTTGCGATGGTTGTTGCAACATTCGTCGTCCCCTGGATCCAGAAAGTCGGGGGAGCTAGAATCTTAGCGGGGTAAGGGTTCACTCGAATCGCGAATCCTCCAATGCTGACTCTAAGATGCCAATAATGTTCGAGGGGCGCTCCGATTCAGGGTGGCTGTGATCTCAAACAGCGTTTGAAACCGGCGTGGTCGGAGGGATTGGAGGACATGACTGCCCTCGATTCTTCTTCAGCGGTGATGCGTTGGCACTGCAGGGTCTCCGCGCTTTTGGATGGAGAGACCCCGCCCATTCATATTCGTTGCGGGACATATGCAGCCCAGGTATGGTGACCGCTTAGCGCTGCGGAACATGCGTTAGATCGTGCTAGTTTCCACTTTCTACTCTGATATCGACATTCGCTATGCTTGGGTTTTTCTGATTCATCATGCTCAGGCGATCCAGGCAAGGCTTGCAGTCATCACGCGCTCACTCAGAAAAATGGCCATGGATGTTCTGGGTTGCTAGTCTACTTCCATCGCACAGGGTACGCGTGCTTGGTCTATTTTTGAGCTCAACAGCAAATCGACTACAGTCCACCAATCCGGATGAATATGTACAGGTCAAGTATATACAAGAAGGTCGAAGTAAAGTCGAGGGTCCGTCTCTAGATGTACGTGTAGCAGAAAGGTCCTCCCATAGTGCTCATCGCATCACCAACAGTGATGTTGCCAGGGTAGGCATGTCCGAGAGTCATGGTGTCGGTGAGCTTGGTGGCAGGGGCGGTAGGGTCACCCAGGGCAATCGTTCCGTAGATGGCATTGGTCCTGTTGGCAGGGTTCAAGTTCTGCCACGACCACCACACGCGGTCGATTTGGGCGTGGTGGAAGTAGAAGTATGGGTCACCTGTTTCGTTGTTAGCCGAACGTCTTTGTGAAGCTGACGTAAGAGAACATACCAGGCGAAGTGAAGAAGTCAGAACCAGGGTCAGCACCAACAGTGAAGTGACCAGCCCTAGTAGAATATTAGCATGTCTTGAATACGTCTTCCTTGAATACAACTTACGTATGCACACCCATGAATTCGGTGAAAGCTGGGTCACCACCTTGCATGTCGTACCAGAAGGTCTTCATGTCAGGGCTGTTGAGCAGCTTCACAACCATCTCATCGTTGGTCCACTGCCTGGAAGTCCAGGCAGAGATGTCACGCTTCAGACAGCGAGGGTTGTACCCAAGTCCCATGTTGGGGTCTGTAAAGTCGACGATCGGGTTGGGAGGCGTGCAGAGAGAGTCGGTGAAGACAGGACCAAGGTTGACAGACCAATCCTTGAATGGGCCAGACGTTACACAACCTCCACCAGTTCCCTTGGGGATCTTGATCAGAGGAGCATCATTGGTGGGGATACCGTAGAAGGTCTGGTTGCTGCATCCAGCGTCACCGTTACCGCCCATAGAGGTGGCAGAGCCATCCAAAGTAGGGCTCTTCATCGGGTTGTCAGCCCATCGGGGCCAGTTGTAGTATGGCTGATAGCCCTTGTAACCGCACTCGTTACGGAGGGTTTGCTCGTAAGCGTAGGTGAAGTAACGATGCCATGGGAGGAAGTTGCCAGTGTTGTGGATGGCAAATGTTTGCTTGATATGTGTTGCCACAAAGTCGTCTACAGATGTGGAGATGCGAAGTCAGAGTATGTCTCACATGCATTTCGTAAAGTCATAACTTACCGTATCTGTTCTTGCAGCCCGGGCACTCAGACTTGGGTGTCTTAGGAGGCAGCTTGGAGATGCACTGGACGGCTTTGACATAGTCGTTCTTCTCCGGTGTAGTAAAGGTTGCCCTAAGTCTATTAGCGTACAATCCACATCTCGGTTGCTGGCGCCTTACCATTCCTTGCGAACAATTAGGTTCAGGGGATTGCACTTCTTGAACTGGTCAGGCTTCTGGGTAGCCTGATAGATCTGCTGGTTGATGGCAGCAACACCAGCGTACAAATCAGCCTGCAGGATCTTGCCCCCGAGGACGTTGGGAGACACATTCTGCCTCTTGTCGAATGAGATGGCGGGAGAAGCCTCTTCGAAGGAAGGGATGGCGCTGGCTAGTGCTGCAGGAGCGAGCCAAAGGAATGCAGCAGTACGCATGATGGCGTTTCGAACCGGTTAAAGATGGGTGATCGAAGGTCTAGAGAGGCTTGTGAAGGATGAAGACGAGCAAAAGACTGAAACGGTCGAGGACGTTGAATAAGGTTCCGGATGAAAGGCCAACACAAGCTAGCGATTACTGTATTAATATTAGGAGATGAAAGAGGCGTGAGCAAAACGTGGCGATGCCCTGTCCAAAGTTTTGAGGCTGCATGTGCCTTCAAATACTCGCAGGAAGCAATCCAACACTCGCCTCCATCTAGTCTAATATCGGCATAGAATACCTGTGCTGTACAACATCGTACTGTTTTCAGACCCATTAGCTCGGTTTGTTGTTTCCGGGCAGGTAATGATAGGCATTGAGTCAGTCGGTGTGGCCCTTGAGCTTATGGCATACTGATGTTTTATTCGCCAATAACCTTGAGGCGTTCGAAGGGGTTCGAAAAGCTCCTTGGTGCATGCTCTACCACCGAATAGGCGGCTGGCGGCTGGCGAATGCCGAGGTCGCCTTGTGGGATTTGACAAGGCGTTTTCAAAACTCCGCTACACGTGGGTTCGCATGAGTCTCGCCCCTATAGGTGAGTGGAAGGAAGGATTTGGGGCGGATTTAACGCCTGTAAACGAGTGTAAGACGCGTTAGCGGGCGGACACCATTGGATGCCTGGCTATCGGAGCTCTCGGCTGCGAATTCACCAAAAGTGGGCAGGGTAGTGGGTAGAATGGGATTGTCAGGGACTGGTATAAGTGGCTGCAAGAAGTGGATGCTAAGCCGTGTGGGCTACTACACTTTTTTTGAAATGGCTTCACCGAGGAAGACATACCGGCGCCTGAACACGTCCCAGCACAAGTGCTAGCTGGTCGTGATCGATGTGCTCGGGTTCTACCCTGAAGCAGATTTACATATCGATCTGACCAGGCTGTTCGGTCAGGGGAGTGAATGGACAAATCGAAGCATAATCCTGGTGAAAGCTTCGGCTTGACCAGGCGCCACTTTAGTTTACCCGGCCGCGTCGCATGATGTCCGGGTGCGGGATTGAGGGGAAGGGCGTCAGGCTTCTGGAAATACATCGGTACCTGCTATATTCTGCTTGTAGTCCGATGAACATGATGGATCGACCAATTGGTACCTGGTACCAGGTGCTTTGACAGGCATTCATGCTTAGGCAATATGCATTAAGGAGGCTAATAAAAGTTTTGATCGGAGACCCTGTCCACGGAGAGAAGCTCTGGAGTCCTGGACTACGAACGGGAGGGGGGAATAAGGTAGGCGGCCCGCCTGGTCACGCTATCTCGGGACAACTGCCAAAGACCGGATAATTGAAGTCCCCGCGGGAGCGGCTTGGTCGCGCCTGAACGATTAGCGCGAACAACTAGCGCCTGCCAATACTCGACCACCGTCCCGTTTACTCATCTAACATGCGACCACCTACTTCGTCTGCGGCAGGTCCGCATTTCGCCTAACAAATTACCTACCTAATCCTCCGACTGTCACTGCACTGGTAGCTTTCCGATGGCTTTTACTTTGATACGCGACACGGGAGCAACACGCATATCTCACGAGAACATTTGCGCAGCGCTGTGCGACGCAGCTGAGCAGTACTGTTCTCGTGACTAACAGATGGAGGACAGTCGTGATGGTGATTGGCACAGAACCAGAATCCCCACTATGGAAGGAAGAGGTCTGAGACTGGCCCATGACCAGGGTATGTTCGTTTAGACAACGCGCAGCTTGTCTCCATCTCCGTGCACAAGACTACACTCGTCTCGACTATGAGCCATTGACGGGAACGCATGACAGCTCTACGTAAAGGGAAAGTCGCTACGGTAATCCAATAATCCTTCAGTAAAACAGCACTTTGCGTCCAGAAAGCGTTGCTTCCATGTGTAAGCACCTACTCCTACTCAGACTGCGAATCGCGCAGAGTAACTTCTACGGGAAGTTGTTGTTGGAACTCCGTCTCCCAAGAGCGGAATTGATCGTCTGCAGTCTGTATGTTCCTTGTTTATGATCGTGGTTTTAGCCCTGGATCACTGAGTGGACGGTCCGGACCGTTCGGAATCCGCAGTGTCGATGGAGGAGGTTGTATCGTCGATACGTTCTGTTGCTGCGCAGTCGTGTCTTGCATGCATTCCCTCTTGCGCATGAAGAAAGCAATGAAAGTATCTGTCTTGATGCTCAAGACGTAGCAGTTGAGCGGCACGTCAGAAGATGAAGGATTAGACTTTGCGACTGCAGAGCCACTGATGACCTCGAGAACGGCTCGGCACTGAAACCGCCACTCCGGTTATTCCTAAGCTGCACGACCCTGCCGAGCCGTCGTGTCTACATTAAAGTTGCGTACCATGCATATACGGAAGTGCAATTATTGGTCAAAGCCAGTATTACTCGAGACATGTGTTCGCTTGCTCGCAGTTCAGGATCTTTACAATCTGCATGTGCCTAAGTGCTACTTTGGAAACAGCCTGCAGAAAGTGTTCCTGAACAATGCTCTAATAGCCTGGACACCTACGTCCAAGCAACAAGATCTACTCATCGCTTTCTCGTCGATTGCGCAACCGTTGACATGGAGTACCATGCCATTGTTTCGAGACAGGAAGGGGGGCCGCCGATGATGCCAGCTCGGTCACCAGAATACATGGCTGAGAACCAGGCTGGACGCCTGCTGGCAGTGGAAGGTTCCTTGTTCGCGTTGTCGACAGCCGCTATACTGATGCGATTCTACGTCCGGATCTTCATGCTGAAGACCTTTGGTTGGGATGGTACGTATGATCCACCGATCCGAAGTTGTGGCAGACATGACTGACTGTAACAGACGCTATGATGGCGATTGCTTTGGTAGGTTTCCATACTCTTACTACGCATGCGTTCTGGTGCGAAGTCACTGAGGAAGGGTCGGTTGCTGATTATAACCTTGCAGGCTCTTAGTTCCACCACCTTGGGACTATTCTTAAAGGTCATCGGTCTGGGTCTCGGAAAACACGCCGAAGCCTTCCCACTGGAGAACATATTCCCATTTTTCAAAGTCATGTACTTCTACTCGATATTCATCATCGCTGCCTACAGCTTCATCAAGCTCTCCATCGGATTCTTCTTGTTGCGACTTGCGGACCGAACCAAATGGCGGCCATTCCTTATCGGCATGCTGGGTAAGTTAACATGCCTGAACTTCGAAGGTCAAGCAACTGACAAACAAATAGTCTTTATTGGTGTTTTTACCATTGGTTCGACCTTTGCTATCATTTTCCAATGTATTCCGGTGCAAGCAGGGTGGGACTACACCCTACGCCCACCGACCGGGTACGCATTCCATCTACGCCCTATATCGTCCACGATATATACTAACACGATTGCAGAACTGCAAAATGCTACGACGCTAATATCTTTAAGAACGTTGGTGTCTTCAACTCGTCCATCAACATCGCCACCGATCTGCTTTTCGCTCTGATTCCCATACCAATGGTGTGGCGGTTGCAGGTTACAATCCAAACGCGCATTGGGTTGGCAGTCATCCTGAGTCTGGGACTTTTCGCCTCTGCAATAGCCATCTACAAAACACCGATGCAGTACAACTTCTTCAAAATTACGGATTGGTCCGGTGACGGAGCATGGTATTATATCTGGCAGCAGTACGTGCTCATACTTTCCAATTCAACTGTAAGCTTCGACTAATACTTCAAATAGAGTCGAAATGCACGTGGGCATCATCGCCGCCTGTCTACCTACCATGAAACCCCTTTTCGCGAACTTCTTCGGCCAAATGCGTTCCCTCGCTACAAAAGGCCGCACCACTGGGTCCAACGGCCTCAACAGCACGCCTTTCCGTTCCAATGGATACATGAAGCAAGATGACATGCGCCCCGGTAACTCATTCGCTATGAAAAACATGAGTGAAAATTCCTCGTCGACCGGCCGGGACCCGTATACTGAGGACGCTGTGCTGGGTAAGGATACATATCATGCCGAGGCGGGACGGGGAAGGGGAATGAGCAGACCGAGGAGTCAAGCTGGGGAGAGCGATGAAAGTATCTTGGATCATGAGGTTGGCAGGGGTAACAGGAGGAGTGTGCTCCCCAGGGGTATGACGATCGTAAGGACAACCGAGGTAAACATCTCGAGGTAGCCTGAATTACGATGCTGGCAAGTTGTACATATTCGATCGGTCCAGTTGTTGCTGTATTGCATTGCGAGAGATACCCTTGGCAACAGCCCTTCTTCATTGCGCGATGTTTGTAGGAGTACATAGTAACGGTCGTCTCATATGTGGCGCATTCTCTTGAGTATAAAAATTTCATCAAATTCTAGTCTATCGTATAAATCGTATCTATAGCCTTTCTATGCCGTCGAACGTTTCAGTCTATGGTGATGCCTTGGGATAATTCTCTCCCCCACATAGTCTGTCTACGCCGCAGCCACTGCCGTGCGCACATCATCAAAAGGATTTGGTATCTACTGCGCCGCAACATAGGCGGTCCCAACTCCCAGGACCAGGAACCAGGAATGGTCTTCCCGAGACCAAATTTCGGCAATCCCATTTATTTCTTGGTCTGAACTTCAATTCCAGCAGCGCCACTCTTGTACGCCTCGTAGCCTTCCTTGGCAGCAGCCTGGACAGTGGTCTTGCCCTCTACAATGCTCTTGCACTTGGTCAGGATATTGGACCAGTCCTCGAAGACTGTGAATGGCACGTCCTCGCGCGCGCAGTAGCTGATCAGGTCGTGACCCTTCTTGGCGAAGAGCAAGTCTGTTTCGCGTGCTGCAGAGAGATCTGATACACCGTCGCCGGCGTAGAACATTGTTGGTCGGAGGTCCCCGGGCAGACTGGAGTACTTTCGCAGCTCGATGGACTTGTCGTGACCAAAACCAGACTCGGGGTGCTTGAAGAGGATTGTCCATCCACCCTCTTCGTTGATGTTCTTTCCTTCCCTGGGGCCGACGTGGTTGCCCAAGACCTGCATCTTGCTTGCATCTGGGCCGACCAACTTCTCCAACAAGGCCTTGATTACGGGCTCCATTCCCGAACTCAGTACCACAACTGGGATGTTGTTCTCCAGCGACCACTCGAAGAAGGCCTTGAATCCGGGGTCCAACTTGATGTTGTCGACGAGGTATTGGATGCATTGGTCGTAGGGCTTTGTGACACTGTCCATCATATCTTGGAAGGAGTCGCGGAAAGTGATTTCGTTGTTGAGGCAGGCGATGTTTCCGGCGCGGCGCTTGTCGCGGCCGTAGCCAATGTTGTCGGTCATGAAGTCATTGGAGTCTTGGAGGGTGATTGTGCCGTCAAAGTCGGTGAAGAAGATGAACTAGGCGTTGTCAGTATAAGAGGTAGCCAAGACGATTGAGAAGTTGTACCTTTGGGTTGCTCTTCATGGCAGGCAGTTCTGCCAAATCAATCTGTGTGGAACCCATGGTGTATGTGACGGAAACGAGCGACTGTGTTGCTGGTTCTACGTCTTGACTGTGGAAGTAGAAGTAAAGGGCGCTCGGCGATATCAACAACTTCTCAAAGATTAGATGGAGGGGCACTAGGGAAGCCCTGAATCGGAATGCCGGCAGACGTGCAAGTAAGGGACGCTGGCTAAAGGGCCAGTCATCGTCATGCCGCAACCCCACGCGCCTTGGCACGTCGCCTGCGCTCGATGCGACGCCGCCCGCTTCGGGGGTCCGCATTTTGGCCCTTTTTCGTCATTCGTCATACAGCTCAGGCGCTCTTCATGTGAGGGTAGAGACAAGAATGAGGCCACTGCTTCAGCATGCTTCACGTTCGGTTGTCGCCAATACGGTAGCGCCTTCGTCACCATCTCTGAGCAATGTTGCTCGCAGCGCATCGTCCGTCTTGTCGAGGTGTCGCCATCGCACAGCTCCTGGTGCGTTGAGGTGGCATGCAAAGACGCCGTTGAGCGCCAACCCATCTGCACAATGGTCGCAACGTACTTTCACAAGCTCAACAAGATGGAGGGAACAAGGAAGACCACCAAAGCCATCGGATCCCATCGCAATGCCGCCGCCCGCAAACGACTCCAATCCTATACAGCAACCTCCGACCAAGCTATCAGGAGCCCCGCCATCACCAGAGGATCAGGAGCGGTTAGAGAGGAGACTCAATGCTATACTCGAGGATCAAATGGCTATCAAACGAGCCGCAGAAACTTCGGTGGCCGCATTGCAAGAACCGCCCGCTCCCAAGATTGAACAGCCTCCTCCAAAAGAATCGGAACCACCCACAAAGGATGAGCCCTTGGATAATATTGCTCGCGTACCGGACGAACACCTGCCTTCGCATCAAGAGAAGCAGCGATGGAGCCTCTCAAAACGCTTCTCCAATGCCATGGATGAGCTGCTACCGAAGCTTGCCGTCGTCACACAAAAGGTCAATACATACACTGGAACCGACTACTCTGGCGTCGAGGCACTCAGGAGGGAGATCAAAGAGCAGGGTATATGCAATCACCTTGTACCGCTCCGACGCAGCAGCTAACACCGTGCAGAGAAACTTGTCAAGGCCCGCCGTCTAGCCATCGACTCCGCTAAACAAGCCCTCGACACCGCCCTCGCCCACCAAGCTACCTCGCAAAAAGAAGTCGTCGCTCTCCTGGAGCGTAAACATTCATGGTCAAATGGCGACCTTGAACGTTACATGGCCCTCATTCGCTCCGAACACATCAATGATCAAGCCGTTCGGGAAGCCAAGGACGCCGTCGCAAACGCCGAAAATGCTTTGGAAGACGCGCGAGCACAACTGGAAAAGAGGGAACGTGCGCAATACCACGAAGAGCAGATCTGGAGCGACACCATCCGAAGGAACAGTACTTGGGTCACGTTTGGCCTCATGGGTGTTAATATCTTCCTGTTGCTATTGAGTTTGGCAATCTTGGAGCCGTGGCGAAGGAGGAGGATGGTCAGGGAAATCAAGAAGGCTTTGGAGGCGCAGCATCAGATTGCTATGGATGCTGCAGCGTCATCGGCTGCTGCTACTGCACTTGTGCCCGTGTCAGCCACGCAAGGTCTAACAGCAATTGAGGAAGACATCGACAGGGTTGTTGATCGTACAGACGCACCTGCCAAGGCACCGCTCGTGGTTGCCGACGAGGTCGTTGAGGAGTCCCCAACAGCGGGAACAAACATCGTATCGTCGGTCGAACCTGAACTCGTTCCCGAAGTCGTCCAGGAATCCGCTGTAACTGTTGAAGCTGAGGCTCTTACTCCTGAAGAAGAGACCCTGACACCAGAGGAACGCGTTACCATTGCTGAAGAAATCTCGTCATCTCACACCACTCCCCCCTCCAAACTAGAAAGCTGGCAGCAAAAGGCTAGCTTCATAGCACATGACATTGTTAGCGATCGCGTCATTTCAATGCGGCGGATCGACTATACCAGCGCCATCCTCCAAGGCGCTGCGGCTGGGGCTGTCATCACAGCGAGCATCATTGCTATGCTGAGGCCGAATTGAAGTATCTAGCTTTTGTACGAATAGTATTTATATCTGAAGAATGTATATAATCCATCAATTGAGGCGTTGCCATTCGCCTCAATTGCTTGTACAATGTCGTGTAGTGCATTATTCTCCTCACTAATTATACCAACCAGGGAGTCGAGCTTCTCCATGCGTGGCACAACCACCGCTTTGATCGCATTTACGACCCAATATGTGCAACGTTGTCGCGAAAACGACTATGGGTTTCCACATATCCCCCCTTGCCCGACATTTCATGGCAGACCGAAGACCTTGATATGGATCAACATCAGCTGCGCAAGCAGCAATTTGTTAG
Source organism: Alternaria postmessia (assembly GCF_024291825.1). NCBI lineage: Eukaryota > Fungi > Ascomycota > Dothideomycetes > Pleosporales > Pleosporaceae > Alternaria > Alternaria postmessia. Next base: position 520,344 of record NW_026260082.1, on the reverse strand, counting down.
ATCTTCTTCAGCTCGTGTAGTGCGTTGTCACGAGCATGGGCCAGAGCCGCTGTTTCTATCCCTTAAGACAACCCTCTGGTTGTGTTTGGCTTCAGAGGCACACCTAAGTACTGCCGAGCAGTACAGATAGGAGTGCCAGGAGCAAGGATATGGTATCGGTCAAGCAGCACGCAGTGATGGCTAGGGCCCGTATCCAGTATCCGACAAGCCAGGCTTAGCAGATGAAAAAAACGCAGAGTCCCAAGTCTGCCTACTCGCTCATGTCCTCACTCTCGTTGTCGTCGTCAATCCTAGCAAGCACCTCGTCCTCCACTTTCCTCTCTTTATCAACTGCCTTCTCCACTTTCTGTAGCATGGGCAGCTCTCCGGCGCCATCCCAGGCTCTTGCTCTCTTGATAATGTGCTGTGACCGTCGGATAACCTCCTGTTCCGCCTTTTTGATGGTACCACTAACCCGCACGACTCTTATCACGACAGGTATATCGAGAGGTTTGGGAAGGTGAGTGATGTATGTGAGGGCTGCCCAGACCATTTGGTAGTGGTCTCGTGGACATCGTATTATGGCGGTGCTGGTTGAGGGAGAGCAATAATTGACTGTGCACGTCATTAGTACGGCCATCAAAATCCCCCGAGGCCTTTGCAACATACCTTTCAGTCCCGAAGACACCATACCCGAGCCATAGTCGCCAAACAGCTCTTCAACACCGTCCCGTATCATACGTATGATAAGACCCTGCTTAAGGGCATCGGGCGTCGGCGAGTGAATTTGAATGGCGTCCGAAAGTTGCGTCTTGCTCTTCGCGGGAGGCTCCGGGTATAGGAAGTTGACTACCAGGTAGCGGTTCTTTACGCGCACCATGCTGGCTCAAACTGTGTTGTGTGTCTCTGCGTAGCGGTGGAGTATGCGCGAGCTGGGAGAGTGTGGGGTGTCCAAGTGAAAGGCAAACGAAACACGGAAATTAAAATGACAGGCAGACCCTCGCTGCTACGCGATCGTAACCACCGCAACTGGAAGTCTTCGAAATTGATACCTGCGACAACTCCCGTTTACGCGCATGGAAGACGCGAAGTTGACTAAAATCGCAAGCAAGCCCCATCAATCAATCGCAAGCGCAATCCATGCATTAGCGCATGAGGCGTGAACCGTCTTGGCTATGACGCACATGGCTAGAGGCAGCATCCCCAGCTTTAGTGGCACTCCTTCCGCAGCAGCACCAACACCATCAACGGCTACCACTACAACAGACCCACATCATCATCATCATCATCACCACCACGCTCTAGTCTCTCGAGGGCTCATATCCTACTCGAAATCTCCTTCGAATCCCAAATCACGCAAACAACCGAAAGCGCCCCCGGCTACGCGCAGAGCCCTTGGTCTTCCTCCGCCAACCTTGAACATGGCGTCTTCGTCTTCTTCCACGCCGCTGCTCTAGTATGGCCTCTCTAATACATGATACAAATTGGAAACACCATTAACTGATAAAATCACAGCGCATGCATAGCTCACAACACAACCGTCTTGACCGAACACACCGCCTCGGCCTCCTCTAATGCCTCCTCTCTCGTCTCTCTCGTCCTCCCACGCATCGCCCACGACAAATCCGCCCACAAAACCATCGATCAATCCAAGTTCTTCATTCATTGCCTCGTCAAGTCGCCTTCAGACTTCCCCAACAACCAGTCCACGGCCGGCGGCCTCACCTTCCTCGTTATCGCTGAACGCGACCTCGGCCAGCGCATACCCTTTGGCTTCCTGACGAACCTCGAGAAGAAGTTCTTTGCTGAATTCGAGCCTGGAAGCACAAACTTCCATGACTTGCCGCCGTATGGGTGTGCGAGTTTCAACGGCGCGTTGAAGAGGATGATGGTAGAGCAGGGTGGTACTCAGGCTGGACAACAGGATGCGCTCAGGACGGCGCAGCGCGAGATCGAGGGCGTAAGGGAAATCATGACAGAGAACATTGAACGTGTGCTGGAAAGGGGCGAGCATATGAGTGTCCTGGTTGATAAGACTGGCAGACTGGGTGAGAATGCGAGGGACTTCAGGGTCAGGTCACGGACGCTAAAGAGGAGGATGTGGTGGAAGAACGTCAAATTGATGGTACTGCTAACGCTGGTTGTCATCTTTTTGATCTACCTATTTGTCGGCTTCGGCTGTGGTCTTCCTGGTAAGTTCACTGAACATGGCAGAATCTCGTTAGTTTGTATCCGCCTGCCTGGTGTAGACGGCGACACCCTGAGAACGAGCACTTTCGTAACTCACTATCTCTCGAATCACAAGCTAACGAACATCAGGTTGGGGGCGATGCCTCGGCCACTAAACTCCTGCCACTACTGGCACAATACCATTGCTTTCCGAAAAGCGACAAGGACTTCACGAAGCGTACACGACGTGCTCAGAGAGATTGATGTTCTTACGCAAAGTCCGACGACTTCGCGCAACGTGGGGAATCTGTTTCCATTGTATACACCAAGGGCGAGGCGTCCGGCGTCTTCCCTCTTCCCGGCAGTAGTAATGACTACCTTTGTTTCCAATTCCGTTGTGTTTGATCCCACCGTTCCACCGACTCCAAACCATGCAGATCCCTATCCATAATACCGCCGATAATTACCCAGTCCGATTGATGTACCGATCTTCCTCTCAACTCCGATCCATATTCCCAACCTCGATCAGAGGACCCACCCAAACGCCAAAAGAAAACGAAATAAAAATGAAATGACTTTCCCCCTCTTTGAAAATATACAAGAATAACACCGAAACGTGCTGCAGAAAAAGTGAAATAGCTTCCCCCCATCCTGATGTTGATAATTATACATCATATATATACCGTTAACCCGTGGCCAAAACTCCGTGGAAATGCTTTTGAGTATCTATCTACAATCTTTGCTGATGATGCTCGTCTATGTCATGGTATAAACTCGAAAGGAAAGTATGCGGAAGGAAAACTTTTTGTTGCTTTCTTCGTTTTCGTGAAAACCGTCAAACGCCTGCCATGAAGTCGTGCGCTGGATGATCTGATTAGGGAGCCATGACCATAGCGAGAAGCGCCATACGGGTGTACAGGCCGTATCTCATCTGCGATGCTGTTAGCTGGGATGTCCTTATGGATCAGGGTTAGACTTACCTGTCTGAAGTAGGCTGCCCTTGGGTCAAAGTCCACCTCCTCGTTAATCTCGTTGTTCCTTGGGAGCGGATGCATGACAATCATGTTCGCCTTGGCTCCCTTCAGTAGCTTGTTGTCAATGACAAACGCATCCTTGACAGCCTCGTAGCTGGCAACATCTGGGAAGCGCTCCTTCTGTACACGAGTGCAGTACATGACATCCGATGAAGCGACGATGTCGTCGGTCAGCTCAGTGGTGACCTTGTTCAGCTGACCGCGGGCCTTCAGTGCATCAGTGACACCAGTAGGCATGGGTAGAGACGAGGGCGACACAAGGTTGATGGTGACATCGTAGTGAGAAAGGAGCTCGCAGAGGGAGTGGACCGTTCGGCCATACTTGAGGTCACCAACGAAGGTAATGTTGAGGCCTAAAAAGAGTTAGTGTATGTCTCACATGAGGTTGGTACAAGGAAATTCTTACCGTTCACTGTGCCCAATTCTTCTCGGATGGTGAAGATGTCCAGAAGAGCCTGGGTTGGGTGCTCACGGCTACCGTTACCAGCGTTGATGATAGGCACATCGGAGAACTTGGTAGCAATGTTGATCGACTCCTCCGACGGATGACGTAGGACAATGGCATCACCGTAGCAGCCCAGAGTGCGGATAGTGTCTGCAATGGATTCGCCCTTTTGTGTAGACGACACCAATTCATTGATGACGACGACCTCACCACCGAGACGTTTCATAGCCGCATCGAAGGAAGCGGAAGTCCTAGTTGATGGTTCGCAGAACAGAGTGCAGAGGACGCGACCCTTGAGGATATCAAGACAACCCTGGCGCTGAGTACCGAGACGCATCTCTTGCGCGATGGTGAACAGCAGATGAAGGTCTGCACGGGTGAATTGCTTGACAGAGGTAATGTGTTCCCTCTTGAACGGAGACCTTGCAAGAAGTTGCTGCAGCGACAGCGAGCCGTTAAGCTTAGACAAAGGCCCTGAAGATGCATCGTGGGCTCCGGGAGCTGCAGCAAACTCCTGGAAATCTACCTTGCTGATCTCCATGTCGTAGTGGCGAGCGATAGCCTCAATCAACAACTTCGCGTTCTTCACGTTGGTCACCAGAGGAGTCTGGTAGTCAACGGCCATACGACGGGTACGGTATCCTCTGCTCATGTAGTTGGCAGGCCGACGGAAACGGTTGCTGGATGGCAAGTTGATGTACAAGTCGATGAGGTTGTTTGACAAGTGCTGGGTGAGCGAGTACTCTTGCTTTTGCTCGTCGTGTTCACCAGTGGACAATACTTCCAAGAACTTAACGGGGATACCGTGCTCTTGAATGTAGTCAGCAGTTCCAGCAGTGGCGAAGAGGTTGTAGCCCATCTTGTGCAGACGCTCGATTGAAGGCAACATCTCTAACTTGTCCTTGAATGAACCAATAGACAGCAAGATGTTCTTCTTCGGCAGCCTGAAGCCAGTGGCAATGAGACCCTTGATATAGGCTTCGTACTTGGTACGACCGAAGCAGGCAACCTCACCAGTGGAAGCCATCTCCACACCAAGGACAGGATCAGCACCGGAAAGACGGGAGAACGAGAACTGGGGAACCTTGACACCAACGTACTCGGCCGGGATGTTAGTGGGTGGGTACTCAGTCACAGGTAGGCCTGACATGGCCTTGGTAGCCATCTCGATCAAATCGACACCCATGACCTTGGAGACGAATGGGAAGGATCGGGAAGCGCGGACATTGCACTCGATAACCTTGATCTCGTTATCCTTGGCAATGAACTGGATGTTGTAAGGTCCAGTTATGTTTAGTGCAGCTCCTATCTTGCGCTGATCATGGGTTAGTAAATGCGTGGTAGATGTATATAGCTGAAAAAACTTACAGTGGCATCTTCGATCTGGCGAATAGTCTCTGGGTCAAGGTCTTGAGGAGGGAGAATCAACGTAGCATCACCAGAGTGAACACCAGCATTCTCAACATGCTCAGAGATGAAATGACCAATCATGGTTCCGTTGCGAGCGACGGCATCCATTTCGATCTCCTTTGCGTTCTCGATGTACTTGGTGATGACGACTGGGTGCTCCTTCGAAACGTCGGCAGCTTGATTGAGGTAGTTGGCCAGGTCGTGCTTCGAGTAGACAGTGTTCATGGCAGCTCCAGACAGGACGTACGAGGGACGAACCAGGACAGGGTAGGAAACTCGGTCGCAGAATTCCATCGCCTCGTCAATGCTGGTGAGCTCTTTCCATGCAGGCTGGTCGACATTGATGCGGTCCAACATACGAGAGAACTTGTACCTGTTCTCGGCATTGTCAATCATCTCGGGGGAAGTACCGAGGATCTTGACGTTCATGCGGTGCAGAGGAAGGGCGATGTTGTTGCTGGTTTGGCCTCCCATGGAGACAATGACACCGCTGGAGTTCTCAAGGTGGTAGATGTCCAAGACAACCTCTAAGCTGATGTTGTCAAAGTATAGCCTGTCTGCTTCATCGTAGTCGGTAGAAACTGTTTCCGGGTTGTAGTTCAACATGACTGTCTTGAAGCCCTGCTCTCTGAGAGTGCGGATAGCGCGGACTGAGCACCAGTCGAACTCAACTGATGATCCAATGCGGTACACACCTGAGCCGAGAACCATGATACCCTTGTCGTTGAAGCTGATGTCATGCTCCTTGGCGTTGTATGTCAAGTAAAGGTAATTGGTCACGGCGGGGAACTCAGCTGCGACCGTATCAATCTGCTTGACGACAGGGAAGATTCCAGCATCGACACGCACGCGGCGGACGGCAAGCTCGTTCGAGGCCCAGAACTTAGCGAGTTGGCGATCGGAGAAACCGAGCTGCTTTGCCTTCTTCAACAGCGGCATGGTGATGCTGAGGGTGTTGTAGCTTGCCATTGATTTCTCGAAGTCGCTAAGAGACTTGAGGCGGCTGAGGAACCACTTGTCAATCTGGGTCATCTCCCAGATCTTGTCGACACTGTATCCAGCCTTCATAGCGTTGGCGATGGCGAAGAGACGCTGGTCGGAAGGTGTCTGTAGCTCCTGATCGATCTCCATCAGGGCTGGAGTTTCGTTGAAACCGAGGTTGCTGGGATCGATCTCGCGAATAGCCTTTTGAATGGCTTCTTCGAACGTTCGACCAATGCTCATAACTTCGCCAACACTCTTCATGGAAGAACCGAGGAGTGTTGAGACACGGGTGAACTTCTTCAAGTCCCAGCGAGGAATCTTCACGACAACGTAGTCGAGCGATGGCTCGAAGCAAGCACATGTCACACGTGTGACTGAGTTGGAGATCTCGTTGAGAGGAATGTTCAGACCAAGCTTAGCTGCAACAAAGGCAAGGGGGTAACCTGTCGCCTTGGAGGCAAGAGCGGAGGAACGCGACAGACGGGCGTTGACCTCAATGATGCAGTACTCCTTGGAGAAGGGATTCAGTGCGTATTGAATGTTGCACTCACCGACAACACCGAGATGGCGAATGACATTGACAGCGGTCGTTCGGAGCATGTTGTAATCAGTGTCGGACAGAGTTTGCGAGGGAGCAACCACAATGGAATCTCCCGTGTGGATACCAAGCGGATCGAAGTTCTCCATGTTGCAGACTGTGATGCAGTTGTCTCGGCAATCTCGGACAACTTCGTATTCGATCTCCTTCCAGCCCTTCATACTGCGCTCGATGAGAATTTGAGGACTGGCAGCGAAAGCCTTGTTGCAAAGGTCGAGCAGCTCAGCCTCGTTGTTTGCGAAGCCACTTCCGAGCCCACCAAGAGCATAGGCAGCTCGGACAATGACAGGAAAGCCGATGTCCTTGACGACGCGCATAGCCTCTTCTACATTGTTGGCAGATGCAGACTTGGCACATTTCTCGCCAATCGACTCCATGCTACGAGCGAAGAGCTCTCGGTCCTCTGTAGTGATGATGGTGTCAATCGGGGTACCAAGCACTTTGACGCCGAGGCCTTCGAATTCGTCCTTCAGTTGGATACCGACCTGGAGGGCGGTTTGACCACCGAAGGTCACGTAGATACCATCAGGTCGCTCCTTCTGGATGATCTTGCGAACAAAGTCTGCGTTGACGGGCAGGAAGTAGACCTTGTCGGCAAGACCCTTGGAGGTTTGGATGGTGGCGATGTTGGGGTTGATCAGAATCGTGTAGATTCCCTCTTCCTTCAAAGCCTTGATCGCCTGACTTCCAGAGTAGTCAAACTCTCCAGCCTGTCCAATGCTCAAACCTCCACTGCCGAGGACAAGCACCTTCTTGACGTCCACCCTGGGGGTGAGCTTTCTGTTCTCCTCGAAGGTGCCACCGGGGAATTCGACTGGCTGTGACAAGACTTCGGATGATGTCATTGATTTCTGGATAGTGCTGATGAAGACATCGAAGAGATACTCGGTGTCACGAGGGCCAGGGGTGTGTTCGGGGTGAAATTGCACACTGAAGTAAGGCCTGCGAACGTGTCGGATACCCTCGTTGCTCCCATCGTTAGCGTTGACAAAGAGCTCTTCCCAGCCGTTGGGTAGTGTCTTGGAATCAACGGCATAACCGTGGTTCTGTGACGTGATGTGGCACTTGCCAGTAAGCAAGCTGGTGCAAGGGATGTTGGCACCACGGTTACCGAACTTCATCTTGACTGTATCGGCGCCAGCAGCTCGTGCGAGCAGTTGGTGACCAAGACAGATACCGAAGATGGGTGTTCGCGCTTCGTCCATAGCACTCTTGATGTGCTTGACGGTAGACTCCATCATAGCTGGGTCACCGGGACCGTTTGAGATGAAGAGACCATCGTAGTCTTTGCCAGCGAGCGCAGGGAAGTCGTAGTCCCATGGAACCTGCAAGACTTCGACTCCTCTCCGGACCAAGCACCTAAGCTGGTTGTATTTGAGACCGACGTCAACGGTGACGACACGTACGGGACGGCCAGAGGGGTGCTTGAGGGCAGTCGCAGGATCGGGCTTGTAGAGCTTGGGTTCCTTGATGGAGACTATACGGGTGTTAGGATGGGTCTCTGCTGGAGTTTGGGTTTTGCATACCTTCAGCAACCAGATTCTTCTTGTTGGGGTCAAGCCATTCGATCTGCTCGAAGCTACTCCTCCAGTCCACCTCGTCGTCGGCGAGGGTCTGGGTGTTGACTGCACCGTTGGTGAGGGAGGTGGAGGAAGGAGTTGGTCCAGTCCTCTGCATGAGACGTCCCAGCATACTTCCCTCCTCTCTGATGCGCTTCGTCAGCGCTCGCGTGTCGACGCCAGTGATGGCGGGCACGCCCTGCTCCTTGAGCCATGCGCCCAGCGAAGAGGTGGCCAAGTGATGCGAGTATTCCTCGCCAGCGTATGTAGCTACAACCAATCCCGCAATGTGGATCTCGCTGGACTCGAAGTGAGCTGGAACGCCCTCGAGAAGGGCGTCCATCTCTTCCCTCGAGGGCACACCATAGTTGCCTACTAGGGGGAATGTGATGACCAAGATCTGGCCGCGGTAGGAGGGGTCTGTGATTGACTCGGGGTAGCCAACCATGCCCGTCTGGAAGACGAGTTCTCCAGAAATGCTCTTGTCAGCACCGAAGCTGTTTCCGAAGCAGACATAGCCATCTTGAAGCTCAAGAGCCAAGTCGTGGCTTTGGTCGGGCTGTGAAGCCATAATTGAAGGTATAAGTGACAGCTCTAGGGCTATGGAACCCTTGAGAAGCGAGACTGCCAGGCAATTGTAGAGAAGAGAAGAAGTGAAGCCTGAGAAAAAAGTTTCAGAGCCTCACTGCAACGAAAAAAAACGTGAGTAGTCTAGCTGCCGCTGTATGGCGGGGTTGATTGGCCCCGCCTTAGCGAATGACGAGTTTGGTCGGCCTTTCTGTGCCTCGCCGAGAGTCAACCACGATCGTAGAGCACCAAAAAATATTGCTCCGATATCGACGTCGACTACGTCTTGGTCCCCTCATCGTGGTGCTCACCAACAGCTGATGTCCAAGTCATACCGAAACTTGATTGAGATCAAGACAGGTTTTACAGCAGAGTCAGTGAGCGACTTTGGATAATTGAAAATTTCGTGCACTTCCCACGAGATCAGCACCTACTGCACATCAAAACCTTCAACAAAGAATTTCTTTTGCAAGGGCTCGCCTGGCGGTGTGAAGCCGGAGCTGCATGCATCGCCAAAGCTGCCAATGGTGAGTAGCGGGAACACCTTTAACGAGGTGGAGCTATGATCAGCGCAGGATCCAACGGCTCATGCACGGCGACATCACCGTCTGTCGTGCCTCTGCGCGCAGAGGCATTTGTGTGTGAATGAGCAGATATCGCAGGCCGTGGGAGTCTGAGGTTTTTGAGTCCGACAGCGGCTAGGTGACAAATAAGATGGAGCAATTATCTGAATGTCATGCAGGGCCAGTAGCCTCGCCCTAAGAGCGAAAGGCAGGGTTGCCGTCAGGGTATTTATTGATCGAGATCGTCTAGATGCCTTCAGATCGCGGACATTTTGACCGCATCCTGGGGGCTCTGAGCGATGGATCAGACGAGCTGATGGCGCGATACGAAGCAGTGAAATGCCTCAACAGCTCCTCTGTAACCATGGATCAGGTGGTGGAGAGGGCCGCGAAGAAGGTTTCGCCTACCTCCATCAGGCATGTGGAGGATCTGAGGTATATTGTATGCACTCTGCACCCCAGAGTGCTAAAGATACCCACTTCAGGGCAATCGTCTCGATGACGCCTTTGAAAATGGCGCGTTTTCCCCTCCGGCAATGGCTCACATGGCATTCTGGACGTGCTTTTGGCGGCGCCCCTCGTTGCAAGCCCTGTCTGCATGTGCGGCGTGCCCGCGTCTATTGGCTACAGACGCGTCTGGGGGAGGGACGACGCGAGATAAGGATCGAGTCTTACCCGTCTGCATCTTCTCTCCAAGGCGAACATGGCGCATGACGGGCCAGAGTTCTCAGGCGGTGAACTGCATGTGGCACGAAAGTAGGCAAGAGCGCTTTTCACGATCCTCCATCTCGTGCTTCATTTCCCACCCGTGATGAAACCTAGCACTCTCCACCCAACTCGCACCACCACCCTCTCCCCTACCTACGCCGACGCTGACGAGGAATTTCGTTTCCTTTAGAGGCTCGAGGTAGTTTCCATGTTCGCTTCATTCTTCAGCAAAAAGTCACGCCGGCCATCTGAGACCACGCCACTTCTCGCGGCCATCAACCGCTACCGTCGTCGCCAGAACGGAGAGGACTCGGAAAGTGAAGATGAGCAGGAGGGCGTAGCGCAGTATGACGGCGACGAAGATGACGAAGACGAGGACCGCCAGCGAGACGGGCCCTTGCTGCCCGTCTTTTCTGCGGAAGTTTTGGGTACGCGGAGAATAATGCTTGCTTGCTTGCTTGTTCATGGCACTGACAATATCCGCAGATCGCATACCCATCTACAACACCACGCACGCCATTCGCATAATCCTCGTTCAGCGATGCGAAACCACGCTGTCATGGGACCAGCTGCGCTCCCCGCAAGTGTCGCAATTTCTCGTCAAGCCCATCCAGCAGCAGATTCGCTCCGACCAGTTCTCGCGCGGGCTGCTCTACTGTCTGCTCGCCAACTGCCTACAATTCAAAAAGGAAGGAGAAGAGAATCCTGGTAATGTGGGCGTCAGTAAGACGCGGGCGCTCATATGCGAGCTTCTGGCTATGCGCATGCTGAAGGAGTTTTCCACGCGAGAACTCATCGATGCGCTCTCCTACGACTTCGATCCTTTGCAGGGTATGATGGTACAGGAACGTGGTACCAACACCCCAGGTGGCGCGAACTGGTCGCGGCAGGCGTACCGTAATGCTGCGCGCATATCCACGCTCGAGATTGCTATTCGCGCTCAGGCGAAGAAGTTCCTTGCCCATCCTCTGGTAGTGCGCCAGCTGGAAGCCATCTGGGCAGGCACCATTGTCTTCCACTCGGCAGCCGATAGCCTACACCGGAAGCCAGACTCCCCCCAAGAACGTGGGTACAACGTCCGCGACAACCTCTCCCCACGGACAGGCCCGTCTCGTCGCATGTCGCCGACCAAGCCCGCGCCTCCCCTGCCTCCGCCTGCCGCGCTTCTTCGGCGTACAGTAACACTCTACGATCCCCACGATGCCTCCCTCTTCAAACTCTCCCGTCTACGTGTTCCGCGCTACCGCAACCTGTTCTCGACTCTCTCCTTCGCCATCATGCTGGGCCTGTTCTTGGCTGTGCTGGCTGAGAAGTCGGACGATATAACAGCACTTGAAGTCTTGTTCTGGTTCTGGAGCGCTGGATACATGCTCGACGAAGTAGTTGGTTTCTCTGAACAGGGCTTTGGTCTATACATTATGAGTGTTTGGAATGCCTTTGATCTAGGTATCCTCCTCATGTTCATGGCTTACTATGTCTTACGCCTTTACGGAATTCTCATGCCCGACGTCAGTCGCCACGGGGTGGCTGCTATGGCTTATGATGTGCTGGGATCCACCGCGGTCCTGCTTTTTCCTAGGCTGTTCTCGGCTCTGGACCATTATCGGTACTTTTCGCAGCTGCTCATTGCCTTCAAGATGATGGCTATGGATCTGGTTGCGATTCTCGTCCTCATTGTGATAAGCTGCAGTGGTTTCTTTGTCGCTTTTAGCTTGGCCTTCAAGAGAGATCTCGGGGCTTCCGATGCCGCATACGCCATCTTCCAATTGGTTATGGGTTTCACACCTGCCGCATGGGATCTCTGGGGCGAGGTCAACTTTCTCGGCAAGACTCTTCTTGCTCTATTCCTCTTCATTTGTCACTTCCTTATCGTCACCATTCTTGTTACGGTCCTGACCAATTCCTTCATGGCAGTCGTCAAGAATGCCGATGAAGAGCATCAGTTCCTATTCGCAGTCAACACCATCTCTATGGTCAAGTCGGATGCGCTCTTCTCCTACATCCCGCCGACCAATATTATTGGGTGGCTGTTAATCCCGCTCAAATACACCATGTCTTTCAAGAGGTTTCTGCGCATGAATCGGCTCGTCATTAAGTTGACGCATCTTCCCATCCTGTTCGTAATTTTCTTCTATGAGCGCGTTCTTCTGTCGCATCTATCGTACGGTCCAACCGATCTTGTCGAACAACGGGGTCGGGCTGAATCCAAAGCACCTGTGCCTGCGTTCAGCATTCGGGGCCCTACCGAATTATTCAGCCCTCGCCTCCGTGAGCCTTCTGTCACTACCTTCCAGAAGGACCAGGCACTCGAGGAGGTGTTCAGGCGACCCTTTCGCGACCCTAGCTTCCAACCTACACCTCGCTATCCGACGCCTAGGAGGAACTCGGGCAATGTTGTATCGGATTGGATGAAGAAGATGGGCGACGATGATGAGAACACACCGCCTCAGGACGACTCACGATCAGTTTTGGACCGACTCGAGGGGCCCATTCGGCCATATTTACGGCGAACGAAAACCGCCGGTCAGCCGAGACGTAGGCACCCGCTCGCTACCAGGACGGTGGTTTCCGATCCCGACGACGCCGCAACCCCATTGGGTCGGGCCATAGCAGAGGAAGAAGAACCAGACTTAAATTTAGCTATGACCATGGAGGAGGTGCCACAGCAGACTGATGCTGATGGAGATGACGAAGACGACGACGCGAGTACCGATCAGCAGGTCACCCCGCGGGTCGAGCAGAGTCAGAAGGATAGCAAACGGCCTCAGACAGGATACGAGTCTTCCGAAGATGAGTCTTTCCGTACGCCCATGACTATGCTGCCCAAGTCGCAAAGCCGCACTCCAGCCATTGTGGCCTCACCCTCTGATTCCAGCTTCAAAGCAAAAGCACCTCTATCACCTAGCAAGAAGCGATCCAAACCAGGGCACAACCGCAACACTTCCACAAGCACAATTCTCTTCAGTCCTGTCAAGGAGACTATGAACGTGTCACGTGCTCCATCTCCCGAAAAGCGGCCGAGGACAAGCGCTCGCAGCGGGACAGCCACTGGTACAGCAACTCCGGGACGTCTGGACACTTCAAGTGGAACAGGCGCCAAAACTCCAAAGCGGGCTAGTGTGCCCCCTCCTGCTGCGGCTTCTCGTCCTCGTGCGATCATGCCACCACGCGGGATGTCATCCAACCTACTGTCTAAAAGCAACCTGGCACGCGAGCCCTCGTTCAATGCCATTGCTCTAGATCTTGCATCAGATCTCGGAGACAACAACCTCAACCCCAATTTTGGCAATCTTAACGGTCTACCTGCATCGTTTACCACGCAATTCGAGATGGCTGCTAGAATGAAGGCACATGAAATGCAGAAGGGCAGCGACAACGACTCTGAGTCTAACCGCATGAGCAGAATTATGCTTGCGCGGATGACGACGCTTGAAGAAGGCTTCCGCGACATGCTTCAGGAAGTCAAGGGTTTGAAGCAGGGAGACAGCCAAGGAGGTAGTCGCGGTACCCACTCGCCGCCGAACGAGCCGTCTACCAAAAAGAAGGGCAAAGCGAAGAAGAAGATGAGCATTAGACGAAGTGATGAAGAGCCAAGGATGGGCTCCAGCCTATGAAGAAGTAACGAGGCTGTATGTGGCGCATTGCATATGTCGGTGTTTTCAGGGTCATCTTGCATTGCTTGCATTGGTCATTTTGGGTTTGGCATAACTGTTTTGACAAGATGATACCCCGCGGGTGTTTTCTGTCTAATCAGCGGCGTTTTGTCTAGTTTGTGAGCATGCATCGTATGTGCCTTGCTTTTGTATCATTAGTTTTGGTTGTCTCTGTTGAAGTCTGGTCGTAATTTCTAGTTCAAATACATTGGTATTGCAATGTATAGAAGTTGTTCGTGGTTGGATCGATTCGTGGTTTCAGTGCCCGCAGATTTTAAACAGTGATGAACCGGCTCAATTCATGCCTTAAAAACCCTTTCGAATTTCTCGTGAGCCATGTTTGGGATAAAATGATACACTACTTAGAATGCTATCTGGCCATTTTCCAAGCCAAGTGCACCGTATAGCACTCTCAACATCAACCATGCATGCCCATGTCTCCATCAGGCCTACTGGAGATATAGCTGCGATTTGGAATCCCCTATGACAACGTTTATATGTAAAGCAGCTTTTGTTCTCACGTCATCGGGTCTGATCAATGTATCACGGTTGGATCTCGAGGTCACAGATCTGCGTTCTCTACTACGATCAGATACTGCATTGACAGCAAAGCGACACTAACCGTGATAGTAATGAGGTCAGATAGCTGTATGAAGCGTAGAAGCTAGTAACTTCCCAAGTTGATGCATGCTTGACTGCTGAGAACTTCTGCAAAGGTCTAGATGCCGCAATCCATATGCCCCTGAATATCCTTCACAACAACACGTGTATGACCGAATATGATCCCAGCACTCAACACAGAATGCAGGAACGCGCATGTAGGTGTTGCGCAAACCACCTCGCTCCCTACCGGCAAGGCCATAGCCACATCTATATTTGTTCGGACAGTAGACGTTCTAGAATCGAGAAAGTGGGTCCAGCTCCTAAATGAAGCATCGATCTGACGTCGAAAGCATGTTGTGCGTTGTGACGCGCGCCCTTTCCCCACAAGCACCCTATTCTGCGGGCAATCGGCGCAGGGGAGAGCTAGCATATTCGATGTTTCGTATATTGGAGTGATCCGTGGATTTCCATAATTAGGGTCTATAGCTCAATTGAACCCTTGATTTTTAAATCCAAGTAACACTCCTCAATCGCTTGACAGGCTGCTGCTGCCATTCTACTAGAGTCACAAGCGTTAAGCTATCAAACATTCCCCCGCATCATCCGATACCCTTTGTTCGAGGAGACCGGAACGTTTTACCCCGCAAATCAACACGAGCCTCACACGACCTTTCAGCACACAAGGTACACGCACTGCGGAAGAAACAATATGGCGCCTATGCACAAGACACCCAGCGAAGAAGGTACGTATTTCTCGTTTTCCACACTCCCATCCATCAAAGTTCTTGATGGAAGGAGAAGCACCACTAACATCTTGTCCTCCTATAGAAATCGCAAACACGCTCGGTAACCTTGAACTCTCGACGTCACACCCACAGAAAACTGCGCAGAAGCCCAAATCCAAGCCCGTGGCAGATAGCTGGGAAGCCGAACTCAGTGGCTCGGATACCGAAACCGAAGATGTAGACTCGGGCAAGTCAGAAGCAAAGGGTTCACCACACGATTCTTTACAACCACTGTCTACATCCACGTCTCGCGATATCCCGCCAAACCCGCCGCCGCCTACACCCGCTAGTCCGACGCAGTTTGAGTACCCGGATAATGTGCCGTATAGCTTGAACTCGAATCTGAGCGATAGCGGGAGTAGGAGCTCGAGCAGAGGGGGTGGCAGTCTGGACAAGCGACCAGAGAAGACAACGGCGGTAGCTGGCAGGCTGATTGCAGGTGCCTTGGGTGTTAGGGCACCGAAGAGGACGGATGAGGAGAGGGAATATGATCGTGCTATGAGGGAGAAGGAGAGGAAGAGGAGGAACGAGGAGAGGGAAAGGGAGAAGAAGGAGGCTGAGGAGAGGGAAGCGAGGAAGAAGGCTGTTTGGGATGATTAGGGGAGCGACCACGCTTCTGCTAGGGCTTCGCTAGGTGTATGATACGACTTGGAAGCCTCTATAATTGTGTATATGTAGTCTACGAAAATGTACAAATTAGGATTGAAGAGCTGGTTTGAGTTGCACGGAAATTTGAGTGTGTTAGTATGGCACCTTCACTGGCAAACGAAGATATTGGACATTGAACGTGTTCGGCTAAAAGCCAAAACGTTGCTTTGCTCGTCGTACCCACAGCACCAACCCTCACACATATTATACAGACTGCTCATTGGTGCCAAAGGAGTGCATGTAAGTCATGAAAAGTATGTAATGAATTCAATCCTCCTCGCATGTGGCGCACCATCAGCTAATACGTGAAGACACAAAGAGCGCCGCGCAAGGCGGGCTTGATAAATCCGTGACGCCCGAACCCATAGAATCATATCTGAAAGCAAAACCAATGCCTCTTTTCCGCCATCGCCGCCGCTGAAAGCAATCGTGTACTCGTAGGTCTTCGGCAAGTCGTACTCGTGGGTATACAAGGTGATGACTTAGCCGCCGGGTGTCGAAGTTTGGTACAGCTGTAGGGAGCTCTGCACAACGCTGCGGGGGGTCGCCGGTCAGCAGCCACCAATCTGCTCCTGGTGGACTTCGAGAGTGTCGCCGTCTTGCATGTCGAGCTATGTCCTGTCAGCAATTGGCTCAAGAAATGCAGCCTCGCGCTAATCGCGGGAGACCACTATTCTCCTACTTACCGTGTCTGGGTTGTCTGCAGCTGTTACGCGCTGACCGTCGAACAGGAATCGTACGCTCGAGATGTTCTTTCCCTGGCGGTCGCAGAAAGCGTTCATGAGCTTGCCAAGGGCAGTGGTGCGCTTGATCTTGAAGAAGACCTCGTTGTTGTTATCCGTCACCTTGATGTTGAGGTGCTCGCTCTGGCCACCATCCTCAGGCTTCTGCTGCACGTTGGGCGAACCGTTGTCAGACATTTTGGGGTGTAGAGAGTTCGTGGATGGCTGGGTGTGATTCTGGGTCGTAGAGCGATAGGGTAAGGCTGTTCGGCAAGGTCAGTCGGCTGTGCTAGCGGAAGCGGTGGACGTTAAGGAAAGGACGTTTTGCCGTGGGGGAAGCTGCTTTATGTGGTGCGGAGATAGCCATACCTTAATACCGGCGCTTTGGGTGCAAATTACGTCGGGTAATGGAAGGCTCTCGTGAGGCTGCGCAGACGCGTCGGGGGGTTTTGTAGGAGCGGTGGCAACGCGCGAAAGGTTATGTGAAGGAGGAAAGCGCAACGAAGAGGTGGGAGCACTGAGAATTAGTGGGGTCTCGCTCTTAAAGCATTGGCCAGATCCAACCAACCGGATTCATCTTCATCACCTTTACCTGCAAAGCACAATTCCTCTTACCTGAGCTCTTGCAAGACTGCTGGCTCAGTTACTTCAATACTTACCCACCTTTTTTGTACAAATTTGTGCAGCGTTTCGGCTGTTTGCGTGCTTCACCATGGTATGCTCATGATGTCACATCCATGGCACTGGCGAGAAACACCAAATTGACAAAGTCTTAGGGGGACATGGACAAAGACCTAAAGACAGACCCGCCATGTCATCCTAGAGCATGTGCAATCCAGAGTGTGTAGTCTGGGCAATTTGTAATCCATCTTACTGAGAGACAGATTGTATACAAAAGAACAACTACAACGAAGGGAAATGCAGAAAAGAGGTACGCATCTCACACCTGAAACAAGCTATGAACATACATGTATGAATTCTAAGCACAAACTGACTTTGGTCAGATCGATGCCTTGTATGAATGCTGTAATGCTTTCTACAAAGAACAAGGAGAAAATGCCAGTACCGTGAGCTGTCCAAAATATTCGCTGCTGAAGTGAGTGTTTGTTCAATCATGTTCCCCTACACAGCATCTCTGACAGCGCCTTAGGCTTAAGATGGAGCAACGTGCTAAGGGTATATCATAGCTTCCAAGGCAAACTAGTGGATGAGGACTAAGGTTCCGATGTAATTGTAGTCATGTATCATAACAAACAAGAACCCAACCATTTGTCCTGAGATTGACACCGGGACCTCAATCGTTCTCTCTGTGCTGAAGTTTCGCATTTGTAGCCTTATAACAAAACAATCCGCTGCATGAAACCGCGGGCATTCGCCATCACATTACTATGAATGTAGGAAGGGAAACGAACGTCTATGACGCCCATCGCAATCAACATAGTGTTGGGAAACATAGTCCTTTGTGAAGCCAGCAAGCCGACGTGAGATCATGACAAGATCGGGACCTGGAAGCCAAAGAACCGGCAAACGACATGATGTCTAGAGTAATTCTCAAAGCATTCAGGAGTTTGGTCGTTAATTTATGGGATGTAACAGTTCCTATATCATCCGCACTGTCAATCCCCACTTGGGAGTCCAGCCAGGTTACCAGGAAGCGTGTTGATCTGGGACAGCACGAGCGCGTCATGAGAAACTGAAGATTCCTGACGAGACTCTAAAGGCGCCGTCCTGTGAAAACATTGTACCGAGAAAATCTGGGTAAGGGCAGATTTCGAGTTTTATGTTCGCTAGCGTGTCAAGTCTTGGCGACGCGCTAACTTGCAGCGACGTCCGGGCGCGACTTCTGTTTTGTGATGGGCTTAGGGCTGTCAACCACGAACATCGCAAGCTCCCAACACGATATTGGCGCGTGGCTTAGTCAAGTGTTTCTGAGATCGCCTTGTCTTGTTCCTTCTGTCGTTTCCAAGTTTCACCCATTCCTTTCATCATGGCTTCACGATCACTATCGCGCCAGTCGCAGCCGACTGCAGCTCAGGTAAGTCATCAGGAGCTCCGACTGCCTCCCATCATACTTTCAATCTCCTTACAATAGGCGTTCACACTCTCTGTAGTCTCATAACAACAACGCGTTTTCCTTCGGAACGTCACGAGTCACGAACGGCACCAAGGCCAACGACCCGCTACAACCGCTGCGTGCAATGGCCGAACGTGTAGGGAAAGAGGTGGAGAAGTTCGCGGAGCGAGTGGACCACTGGCATGTCCACGGCAACGAATCGAAGAAAGCCAAATATCAGACCACGGTCAAGCTCGTCGGGAAGTTCCAAGACGTTGCAGAATCACATGTGAAGGAGCTGAAGCGGACAACGGAAGCAGAGAACAAGGGAAGCCTCAGCAAGACTGTCCGTCGGAAAATACAGAGTATGGCAGATGCGTCAGACAATGCAGGACAGAGTGTCTTCGGCCAGTCGTCCCAATCCGTCATTCCATCTATCGAGTCCAGCGCCGTCCCCGATTCCGCGAGCGTCCGAGAGCTACGAGAATGGCAGGCAGAGCTTGCAACATGGAAGCTGCTGAAGTTGGTCATCGAGCATTACAACCCTGAACCTGGCACTGATGTGGCGGCGGAGAAGCAAACGCGATTGGAACAGGTCGGCGGAAATGCACGATACTGCAAGAACAGCGAGATCTGGGATCGTTTTCTGTTGGAGGATGACCAGGCCAAGGAGAAAGCGCTCGTCCTTCGTTGGCTAGAACAAACGGCCCGCGACAGCGACAGCGATGTGAAGGCCATCATTACAGGGCTGGAAGAGCACTCTGGAAAGGGCGCGCACACCTGGACAAGCGGCTGGTTGGAGACCAAGACAAAGATCAAGCAGGCGAAGCGCATGGACGACACAGACCAACCGCTGAAGCCGATAAACTCGAACCTCAAGACCTCTGACAGGACCGCGAACCTCGTTACCCAACTAGACCCAGATGCTCCTTCACGGCAAAAGCGCGCACTCGAGAGGAGCGACGAGTATTATGAGCGCTCTCTCTGGATGGTTGCATACGAAATGATGCGACGCGGACTACCCTGGAAGACCATCGTCGACTGGTGCTACGAGAGGAACGAGTCGTGGCGCGGCGTCAGTATTGGAGCAGCGTACGAAGGTCACCCAGAAGGTGGACCAAATGTCGCAGGCCCGACCGTCGGATACCTGTTCCGCCGAATGAGCTTCTACGCTGCAAGGGGAGCTCGGATACCATATGAAGGTGCTGTATATGGTCTGCTGAGTGGAGATTTGAAGCAAGTACAAGCAGTCTGCAAGTCTTGGGATGATCATCTTCATGCCCACTACAACGCACTCC
The DNA here is from genome assembly GCF_024291825.1 of Alternaria postmessia. Taxonomy (NCBI): domain Eukaryota; kingdom Fungi; phylum Ascomycota; class Dothideomycetes; order Pleosporales; family Pleosporaceae; genus Alternaria; species Alternaria postmessia. The sequence continues at coordinate 500,566 of NW_026260082.1, read as the reverse complement.
TGCTCTCCCGATTCGACTCATATCTTCAGAAGAATTATCCGAGCAGAGTGACAGAATCCTTGACTCAGAAGTTTCTCTTCCAAGATGCAGTCGCCAATATCGGAGACTGGGAGAACTCACCTGAGAAGGTGATTGAAATTCTGAAGCAACAGAAGAGTACAGCATCCCAAGCGGTCTCTCCAATCAAGCTTATTCAGAGCGCACTTATCGCCAGAGACACTGATGATTTGATGCTGAAGGTCGGTGTGGCTCTTGCGGACATGTTCGACAAGGACGACCGACCACACAGTCTCATCATACATCCAGACTCGTTAGAAGAAGACCGAAGCCCGATACCTGCTGGAGACCATCGCACATTCCGCGCAGAACAACACTATCAGACTCTCGCGAAAGATCCACATGCTTTCCGCATCTTGGTTCACGTCTTCATTGTCCTTCGCAACGGACTACACACGCTTTTCGAGGATACACATCAAGACAAAATATTCTTGGCTATGGACAACGTCATCACAGCCTACATCGAGTTCCTACGTCTTACCAAACGATTCGATACCATACCGCTCTATGCAGCACAGCTCATCCCCGAACGAGCCGCCTACAGTCTCGCGCGTGTCCTCCCCGACATCAAAAATAGCTCTGAGCAACGTCACTCTGTTGCACTCATGGAATCATATCGAATCGACGTCGTTCAAGTTATATCACAGAGCTTTACGTTTGCTTCTAGGGATAGCGGGTTTACACACTTTACCAAAGAGGGTTATGGCGTTATCACAAATCCTATCAAGCGGTTCAACATCCTGGAGAAAATTACTCTTCCGACTGAGCAGCTGCTATGGCCGGGTGTTCGTGTCAAGCGGACATTTGGTGGTGCTGAGATAAGCCCACAAGACGAAATAGTCATAGATGCGGTGCAATGGTACAACTACGTAGGGAAGGACTACGAAAACACGTTTGGACACCTAAAGAGCGCGCTAACCATCTTCTTGCGTAAGTTGCTTGCGATATAGACATTCGGAAACTTGCTGACATGGTTTATAGTCAATGGTCGACTTGCCGCTGCCGAGAAGGTCATTAGCGATCTCAGCGTCGAGTCTCTGTCCTTGTCTCGAACAGAAGCTCTGCTCGGCTATCCCTTCGATTTCACCACGGCAGGTGCGGAAGAACAAGACGAGCAGCAGCTCCACGAACATCGCGACAATCTCTCGACTTCTGCACGAGCAGCCGCTATGCCTTTGGCACAATTGCCTGACGCCGATCAACACCGGGAGATTGTAGATAACCTACGTAAGAGCAGCACGGCATACTACACGCTCCAGCAGATTGTTCGCCTGTTGGTTCTCTTCCGTGAATGGCGTGAAGAGGAACAAACACTTATTCAGTCAGTCACTCTTCTTTTCTATCACTCTACGCACACCAACTAACGATGCCTCCAGAATTCGTGCAGAACGCAAGAAAGAAGGCGCATCTGCCAAACACAAGCCTGACACTCAACGCACGAAGGCGCTTCTAGACTCAATATCCAATGTCTTCGATACTCTCATTCCTGCCATCTCCCAAGCCTCGGCTGCAGACCCAGACTACCTTACACACAAAACCTGGGACCTGATGAAGGCGTATATCCCAGACATGATACTCGCATACCTCTCTGTTTTACAAGCGGCCTCCTGGTTTTTGAACAAGGATCCTGCAATCAAGGCTATGGAGGTCGCTGTTGTAGTAGCAGACAAAGGCAATGAGTGGGTCCAAAGGTGTTTACTTGAAACGGGGCGGATGAGCGAAGTGCTGGAGTGTTTGGCGGCAGTGTCAAAGTGTATGTTGAAGTTGACCGAGGGCGGGAAGGAGAAGGGTAACAAGAAGAGGGGTGGAAAGGGTGAGACGCTTAGGCTGTGGGATTTGGGTGCAAGATAGATGTGGGAATATGAGTTGTAAGATATCAGTCGCAATGGGAGGCCATGCAGCATGCGCGCGCTTTTGATTTTAGAACAGGACAGAGAGCATAGTAAGCAAGCAATCACGTCGTCGAACTACTTAGCATCCTGCATCAGAATGACGGTGATGTAACCCGCTCGTTTATCGAGCAACAGAGTCACCAGATAGGCAAGAAAAGCTGCATACTGACTTGAGCTCTACCCTTGGAGCTAAATAAATTTAATCCTTTCGTTAGTTACACATCTGCGCAACGATATATACAAAATTCCATGACGAAGAAGTGAAAAAATGAGAACAATGCCGAAAGCCAGCCCTAAGAACGATGCTTGAATCCATCGTGACCCTCCCAAAACGCCATTTGGTGTAGGTCATCAAGGTGTCGTGTCTATCCAAAATGCAATGCATATATGCGGTTTTCGCTCAAAACCATTCGCTGAAAAAACTAGAATGAAGTAGAAGAGAAAGGAAAAGAAAGCCTGTAGAAGGACCCGGCGAACGATGCTATGCAAAAAGACGCCAACGCTGATGATGCGCGTAGTGAGAAGTCAGGTATTGTTTGTGAATGTGGTGTGTGAGTGATGGTGATGGCGGTGGTAGGTGGGTAGGTAGGTAGGTAGGTAGGTAGGGATGATCTGATCAAAAGTCGACACTCCATCTAAACCTTGGATCCTTTTCTGGTGGTCCAAAGTTCCGGTCAAAAGGTACTCTTACGATACCTTCTTCTTCTTCGTCCCAGTCGCTTGAGATGCTGAAACCGCTGTTGGATAGCTCTCGTCGCGCCCTTGCGGCCATGTCCTCTTCTGAAGGTGGTAATCGAATCTTGGCTTCTACCAGGGGTGCGGAGACGAAGTGTGAATCGAGTAGAGCGCGTGGGGATACGAGGTCTTGAAGGCAGTTAAGGGAGGATATATCGGATGAATTGAGAGGTTCGCGGTGTTTGGTGTAGTAGGGGATGGAGTCGGGGGTCGACGTGGTTGTGAAGCGGTGGTGCGCTGGACTGGGCTTCTCAGGCATGCGCAGAGCGTTCTCATCGCTACCGTTGGGAACTGATGCTGTGACTGGCGTATCGTTCCTACCTGAATTGCTGGACAAGACTGTGGAGAGGGCAGGACGGCTCTGGCGGACGCGAATTACTTTAACGTCCGGAATGGCTGCGGTGCGAGGTGCGGAGTTGCCTCGGATGATGGTATCACTGGATTCACCGGACGAATGCTGAGTGCTCACAGTATCGGTTCGCGCCATAGCCAGGTCACGAGCCATGGCTGTGTCTCTTCTCTTTCTCCGACGAGCGCTGCTGGTGGCAGAGGGCGGTCGAGCTTGTGGCGTCCTGCACCGTGATGGGTTGAAATACGAACCATTTGGTGATGCTGATCGAGCCTCAGGCGTCTCGCCTCGCTCCAACTTGTGCATCAATTGCCTTGTGCTGACCTGGCGACCCAAGCTCAATTCTACGCGGCTACTTGCGCCACTGCCACTCCGACTCCTGTTGGACGCTCGTTCTTTGCCAGCCATGACACTAGCTTTGGGTGGTGGTTGGAGCATCCATCGGTTATCAATGGGGTCGGGAGATGGAAGACTGACGACGGGAGGGTGCAGATCATTGACTGGTGGTGCGCGCGCGGTATAGTAGCTTCCAGATGTTGAAGTAACAGGCCTCCGTATTTGATAACCCGCACCTCCGACGGAAGAGTCAGTCATGGTTTGTTCGAGATTGATTGAAGGCTCGTCGTGGCCCCATAGGTCCTCGTCTTCCCTCTGGTATCGCTTGTGGTTCCACGTCTCGTCGTCGTCGTCGAGAGTATCGTCACTGAGGCGGGTATTGCCGGCGTGGTCGACGTCGATGCTGCTCCCACCATTGCTCAAAGCCGAGCTCTGTGTTCCCCGTGTCGGCATACCCCTCGTGCTGCCTGTAGTTGCCGTGTTGGTCCTCCGCGCTCTTCGTGGTGGTGGCCCTGGGCCCATGGCGATTTCCTCTTGCCAGTATATGTTGGTACCAGTCGGCTCGGGATGATGGTATGCGTCGGGCTGCTCCAGCTCCAGCTTCTCCCTCACTTTGCGCGCGGCCTTTGCTGCTTTCCTCCTCTTTCTGCCGTCTGAGTAGCCGGTGCAGGGTGCGCACGAGGCATAGTGGAAGACGGCACTCTGGACTCCTCTCATGAACCAGGCCATGTCTTTGGATGATATATATTAGCCAACCTGTAGCGTGCGGGTGGGTGAGGCCAGCAAGGGATAGGACGCGCGTTGTGATGTAGGTCGGGTTAGAAGACGGTCGCAGGCGCGGGAGCACTCAGTCGTCGAGGCAGTATGGAGAGTCATTGCCGCTCTCCGTCGTGGAGGCTTCCAAAAGGTGAAGGGAAAGGGTCAACCGCAGTGGAGCGCCGACGTTTCGTCGTTGGTTTGGGCGAGCGCGGTCCACGGATCCGGTTTCCGGCCGGGGTGGACTAGGAGTGACGATAAAGACGTCTGGGCAAGTTGGCGGCCGGATGAGGGTTCTGGGATCACGTCTCTTAACACGCGCGCTCTGCCATGGACGCACACAATTGACCTGGGCCTTTGATCGATGGTGAAGATGACGAACAGTAATCACAAGCTCGACGAGACTGGTCCGCGATCGTCGTCCAGCACTCCCAGTTCCGACCTAGCGGAAACTGTCCCGATCGAGCGCGAAACGTTGACTTTGCTTCTAGCGCACCGTGGGAGCACATCAGTCTCCATTAATAGCCTAACTGTACACCTGATGAAACACATGTCCTCTTCGCCCTGACTACACTACTCACACAGGCAGTAGGCGGCCACTCTGACCCTTTGCACCTTCCGTCCGAGGCCAACCTGCAGCATGCAGGTATGCAGCCGCGGCATTACTCCCCCGGGTCGGTGTTATCTGCAAAGCCCTGCCAACACATGCATAAACTAGCGGGGTTGAGGCTGCCATGTTTCTTGGCGAGGCTGCCGGCCTGGGGAAACTATTGGCTTTCTCCCGAGGCCACCAACACACCTCTACGTGCAAACAAGCATCGCATGTCCGTGTCAAGCTTACAGCACCGAGCAACGTCTTGTTTATGCAAAGAAAAAGCAGATGGTATATTGCTCTAAAAATGGCATCTCGACCACACAACGCCATGTCATGTCATCATAAACCAGTCCAAAATATCGAAAAAAAAAGAAGCGAAGAGAATTTGGCCATCAAGACGGCCGTGATGCAGCCATGTATCATCAAATGCTGAACCCGCGCCCATGTCAGCCATATTACTCGTGTCTAGAAGTTTTGGGGGACTGTCCCGCTGTGGTATTAATTACGCTGAGCAGACTGTACGACTTGGTCAACATCGAGATCCCGCCTGACACACACCAGTGTGATTGAAACACAGTAGAGCAGTCCTAATGACCACTCACTCTCTGATTTGCGCCTTCAAACCAGCATTCTCTCTCTTCAATCGTGCATTTTCTTTTCGCAGACGCGCAAGCTCCTCTTCGCTCGTCTTCAATCGTCGCTCTACTTCTTCGCTAGCCCTTCCTTTGCGAGCGCTGCTTGTCACCTTCTCCAGTTCTTCGTTGAAGCGCGCGTATAATGCTTCGTTCTCGGCATTGACGTCACGGTATAACTGGTCTAGGTGCTTGCATCGTGCTTCTGAAACTTGTAGTGACGAAGTAACATCGTTTGATATTCCTGATGTGCGTGCAGATAGAGTGTCCAACGTGGCTTTGAGCTTCTCCAGTGTGGCAATGCGATGTTCAGCTGACCTTGAAGGCGTGCCTCCTGTTATTAATGACGGAGCCGAGCTCTGAGTCGTCAGGCGTGGGGTGCTTCTAGCACTCAGCTCCTGGCCGATGGCACTTAGCTCGTTCTGCAGAGCTTGCGAAGCTGTGTCTATATCGCGTTGCTGAGTTTGCAGTCGCTCGCGCAGCTTTTGCGGCGATTGCATTCTCAATTTCTTGGGAGAGTTTCCTGTCAAGGGAGTGCTCGGTTTGGTTGGAGACCGTGGCGTCGAAGGTGGTAGCTTGACAGCGTTACCAGACCCGTTACGCTCGTGCAAACCAGCACTGGTAGTCGGCCTTAGGTTTGGGATACTCGAATTGTTTGGAAGGCTCAGAGGATTAGGTATTCCAGAGATAGTCTCGCTTCGCTTTTTCGTAGGACTGTTCGACTTGATTGTTACTTCATCCATGACATCCGGCTTCATGGTAACCGATTTGCCCCTTACGTGGGCTGGACGCTCTGTCCCGACAGCAGGTACGTTCTCTTTCTTATCCGGTCTGTCTACCCGCAATGGTGAACCGAGTCGCGTAGGCGTCGGTATCGATGATGTGTGCTTGTGGAGCGCCATCGTAGCGGCCGCAGGAGCCAAGGGGGAGTCACTGATTTGCCGATTCTCATGGCGTAATGAAGGATCAGCTTTGCGAGGAGTCTGTGGGGACCACGCGGGCACATCGTCAGCATCCTGCAGTGTCTTGAGATCACTCAAAGAAGAACGGCGCTTCTTGCGGGGAGGCCCAACAGTGGGAGGTACCTCTCCAATAGTCCCAAGATTGCCCACGAATCCTCGGCCGTTAGTGTTTGAGTTTGGATTCGGATTTGAGTTCGCGTTCTCAAACGTGAATGCGCCAAGAACAGTTGGACGATCGCGAGAAGACGGACGCTTCGGCGACAAGCGAGCAGCAGCGTCTATTGAGTTAGAACGAGCAAGGTGCCCAGGACCAGACCTTCCCATGCTGGGTGGTTGGAGGTCTGTTCCGTGGCTGTTCTTACTAAGAGAGCGCCAGAGCGAGCCTACCTTGGACTCCTTCTCCGACTTGCTGTTCTCTCGCTCCAAAGTGCCAAATCCAAAACGCCTCCTCAATGACGTGTTGGAGTTGAGCGAGCCCGCGGCTGCATATCGACTCTTGGAGTCCATGGAGCCCCAGTTTGGGGTATTGAAACCAGGTGTCTCAGCCGGGAATAGTGCATCGATATCCTGGACCAGGCGATCCATGAGAGATATGAAATCGTTTGCATTGCCTGCAGGCACTAGCATCTCGGCAAATGCTGCAGTGAGGATACCTCGATCTCCATCGTTGCTAGTACCATCCAGCAGCTCCGCCAAGAGATTGATGACTGCCCGGAATGCCCGTTGATTGGGAGGTTGGAATTGATCGAAGGTGTATTTGAAAAACTCCTCGAACTCATCAGGTGGCATGCTGTCTGATCGCATCTGTAAAGAGACCAACGTGGCATGCGACAGCACAGGGCCCATTCTCTCTTTCCAAGCAACGCTCAGGAACTTCTCGAACACTGCGAACAAGACATCCACCGAGGATTGCCCTGCAAGTTCAAGGTTAGTTGGGTTTTCCAGGAGTGTGTTATACAGCTCATTGACAACAAGTTCATCTGCGACAGCTCTAGCGCGGACGGAACGTCCAACAATGTTGCCTTTGCGTGCGTGCAATGCTAGAGTCAGGTTGGCCAAGGTATCCTCGAGCTTCGCGAAGGGATCAGTCGGCGCGGCACCGTTGAAAGTAATGCTCTTCGTAGTGCTGGACGAAGTAGGGCGTGACATGTCCCCGTCATGACTGTACGTACGGGTTGAGCCAAGTTGAACAGGAGGCGCCATACGTGGTATCTCTCCCATAGTATGAGCATTTCGCTGAAGTCTGCGGGAACCTCCTCCTTCACGATTTATGCTGCCACTGAAGTTACCCACGCTACCGCCAAAGAAACTAGACAGCATCTTTACTGGAGAGTGTGGCCGGCTCTTGCTACCTGTTTGTTGTTCTGCCTCATACATCTCCAAGGCAAGTGACTTGAGTATTTGCTTGTTCCGCAAGAGATACGCCTCGGCTAGCACATGATTCTTAACACTGTTGCGCATTTGGAAGTAGTTGGCAAGTCGCTTCGTGAGGACAGGTCGAAACTCTTGGTCGGTAAGTTTGTCGCGTGCCGTGTAGCCGTTGGCACCGTTTGACTCTAGCAGGTAGAGTCCGTCTCCGAGCATGGTAATTGTGACGGTAAGCTCGACACCATTGTCTCCCACTGAAATGGGCTTGGTGAACTTTGACCCTTCGACTAGAATCTGTACTCTCGCAGGTTCTCTTCGACCTTCAACATACTGACCACCAGTCTCCTCAGCCACAGATGAAAAGAAGCTCAGATCGCCTGGCAAGTTTCGGACGTCCCATTTGCCGCCATCCCGCTCCGCTTCCGAAAACCTGCCTTCAACGCGAGCTTTGGTAAGTTCTTCGGTGACCTTGTGCCCTTTACCCTCATAGGCGCCTTGCAGGTAGAACATGCGAATGCCAAGCTTTTGACGTTCTCGACTTCTTGGACGTCCGGGTTGATTGGCGAGTGGCACAGAGGATATTAGTTGTAGGATATTTCCCTCCGAGTGCTCACTGACGAAGATATCGCTGAGACCCAGATATTGGTGGAAAGAGAGTTCCGTAGTACCATCATAGGATTCGGCGAACTTGGGGTTATCTAACTCAGCGAGCAAGCCACGTGCATTGATCGAGCTGTCCTCCGACTTCTGAAGAAGCACTAAGAAATCTGTAAAGATTATCATGATACCGGAAACCGTAGCAGGTCCAGACAGTTCACCATGGTATGGCGGAGACAGCTCCACACAATCAATGACTGAGATGAGCCGCCCTTTAGGATTGAATCCGGATGGCCATGAACTGACCATCTTGCGCAAGCGATCAAACACTCTGATTTGCGCTGCTGTAGGACCCTCTCTTGTGCATATATCCGAGATCATGTCCCTCGCCTTCAAGAACAACCTGATTGCAGGATGTCTAACTGGCAGTTGTTTGATGATGTTGTCAATATACAGATTGTATCGCGGTAGGCGTTGAACCGGCTCGATAAGCATGGATGTAAGTCGTTGCTCGCCCGTCTCGTAGACCCTTTTTGAGAAGCTGGAGGCTGGTTCTTTTGTGAAGTGCTTTAGCAGCTGTGAGAAGTCACCATGAGCAGCCATGTAGTCGGTGTAACAGTCGGCGAACTGTGGTAGCCACTCAAGAAGAGCTCTGGCAACAGCTGCAGCTCCAGTGACATCTGGTGCGTCCTTCTGTCCCCGCAACGGTGCGATATAGACGTCGTCTGTTGCTGTCTCGATATCCTCGATCGCCCCGTTCTCGGACTCCTCTAAGATGATACGTATGGCGTCCAGGAATTTGGAGTTGACTTCGAGTATCTTGTCAAGACTAGGAGGGAACAAGCCTCGTAGCGCCTGTTCGGTGGGGCTAGAACTCGAGCCTGACCTTTGCTTCGCCTTCTCTCGGAATTCGACCGCTACAGTGTGGACCAGCTCGTCCAGCTTGCTCACATAATTTTCCTCCGTGTCCAAAAGCTCACACATCTCTCGCCGAAGAGTCTCTTTTTGTTTCCTTGAGAAGGACTGTGACCGGTTGAGGGCGGTTGGTTTCGAGGGCGCGCGGCGGAGTCTGGATGTGGGGAGGAAGGCGGCATCTCCAAATAGCTTGACGACGGGTGCGTACTGTCCGTACCGCTGTTTGACCAGATCTTCTTCAAGGTCTTCAAATTGGCCCGACTCGCGTGTTTCCAGCTTCTGGATGCTTCCCTGTGGTAGGACTACATCCAAATCTATCCAGGACAGCGTCTGCTCGCCCAAAGCATGGCGCACGTCTACTATGACATCTGCGACATTCTCAACCTTGATCATCCTGGCAGCGACGATGGCGGCGTGCGCCTCGGAGAACAGCCTGGGGGCCATGGGCAGGTTGTCTGAGTTGTATCGCTTCTCCCAAGCGCTCTTGATCTCCGAGGGCAACTCGAGGAAGTACTTGTACAGGCTGAAGGCGAGACCGCGACAAATCTCGTCGCCCTGTTCCTCGCGCGGCAGACATGTGACGGCATTGTAGTAGGTAGCCGTCGGCGAAATAATCAGGCGGGCGAAGCTCTGGAGGCCGGCTGGTGTGAAGACGTGGGTCTGGATGCGCGAATGTGTCGCCTGTGTGGAGGTGGCCGTCGGTCCGTAGAAGATGAGCACGGGGGAATCAGAGAGCAGCTCGTCTGTCGTGTAGAAGAGCGACAGATCCTCTGCGGAGAGGGCGGCGGGCTCGGGGTTGATTACAACCATGGTGCCAATTGCGCGGAAACGAGTGACGGATTTGGCAGCTAGTAATCAGACGGGTGAAGAGGACAATTAGTACAGTGGTTGCATGGCGCAGCCGCACAAGCAGAAGCAGAAGGCGAGGGCGGTGTTGTTGTCGTGTTGTCGTGTTGTCGTCGGCGTCGTGCTAGGAAGCCATTGGGGTAGAGAAGGGACAGTGGAGGCGCGTTCCGGGTCTAAACAACAACAAATCCCATGGATCTTGTTGAAGCCCGAACCAAGAAAGCGGTCATGCGGCTGCGACCAAGCGCGGGTGGGAAGCTGCAGCGCGAATAACCAAGGTGCCACTGTCTGCCACAGGTGCGACAAGCAGAAGCATGGGGTTCCCAGCAAGCGGCCGCAATGACAAGTATTTTTGGCCTGCAAATGCTGCCCTTGCAGCTTATCGTCCGAGCCGTCTGCCTGCTAGTTGCACATCGCCGCACCCCGCAGTGTCCACAAACAAAAAAACATCGTCGTCATAGCAGCTGCCGTCATGAGATGAGGTACTGTCGGCTTTCAAGAGTGTCAGCAGTTTGATTTCGGAGTGGTGCGGTCAACCAAGACATGGCCACGCAGCAAGATGAAGGCGGTGTGCCCTTCTCCATAGCACACCAACAGCAGCATTTCCGCCTGCTCGAGCTGCCCCCAGAAATTGTTGAGCTGATAGACGCGCCCAATCCCCCGCTGTAGGTGCGCCGACCTGTCGTTCCCATGCGGATACCCTTCTTACTGCAGACGCCAGGCTTTCTATCAAATCTCAAGCCCAGTCCGCCGCTCCTGGCACGTCCAACGCGAAGCCTGCATATGCAGTACTTTGTACGCCGAACAAATCTTTCCAGCTGCGCCAGGTCCAGACGTCCAACTCGCTCTTCCTGACCCAGCCTGCCCTCGAAGCCCCTGGCAACGAGATACCCACCCCTGCCACACGCGCCATTGCCCTGTGTACCACGACACTCGAGGCCTACACATCGACTGCGTCTGCTGCTGCCCTTCTGAGGGAGACGCTGCCGATATACGACATTGTTGCCGGAGACGTCGATGCGACCAGCAACAGCAGGAGCAAGACCAGCATATACAACGATCTGCCCGTGTCGAATGGAGAATGTCAGGCAGCATGGAATGAGCTGATGGCATTCGAGGCGGATGGTGGATCTTACCAACCTTCGCCCAACGCCCTCTCACAAGTGTGGAGATCCATCAACGCTGCTGCGCTGGCGGAAGGCATCAAGCTGGACGCGCAGTTCCTGACCAACGACATTACCAAGGCTGCGGCTGAAGAGGGACATCCGCCAGGCCTCGTAGAGGCTGTGTTAGCACATCTATCCACAGAAGATTCCAACAACAACGGGCCATGGTCATGTCTGGACAGAGCAAAGACGGTCGTCTTTACGGGCAGGACGTTGCTAGAAGCCAAGCACGGTAGCGACTTCCTCATCGCTGACTTTACTGACACGTGGGAGGACCGCCTGCCTGAAGTATGGCGCAAGGACGCACAACTTAGTGCCATCGAGGGCGTCTACGACTTCCCCTCCGATACGACTATAAGGGCAAAGAGCAAAGCCTCCACAACATCTATTGCGGACAATTCGGTAGCAGCCATGAAGCCATCGGCACGGAAATGGCACGAGAAGTTTGCCAAAACGCGGAATAAGTGAAGCATGACTGCATGTCGTGGTTGGTAATGGCGCGTGCACGTGACCGCGTGCAACGCGTTTGACCGGCATCGGAAAGTCCAACTGCCGGCCGCTGGCTGCTTGCTAAGGCAAAATTCGTCAGCCGCGACTGGCTAATCGCTTTCCAAGGTTGCGCTACATGCAAAACATAGATACCCCAAATAATATCATCTTATCCTCTTCAAGCGCAGTTCTAGATTTTCTTTCTCAGCGTATGAAGCGTGTTCAATTCTTGGCATCCGTCATCAGGCTTCCAGCTCGATCAGCTCTGGCACGGTTTGGAAGGCATCACTTCACGACCAGCCCTAAACTGCATCAATCGATTCCTCCCGCAAACATGGCAACTATCTCAGGAGATGATGGCCCTACTGCGCCAGCCCCTCCTGTAGTCAACGATTCAAACTCTATACCTGCGACCAAGGAAGAGAAGGCTCTACCCAAACTCACGCCATCCGAGTTTCGTCAGTACAACAGGATGGCCGAACATATGAACTATTTCCACGATAACTTCCGTGCGACCTGGAAAGTTCTCTATGGGGCTTGTGAGGCACAGAAGAGGCCCAAGAACATGTCTATCCGCCAGTTCATTAGCACAGGCCAGCAATTTTGCCGTAAGCACCAGACTGCAAAGCTCTAGAGTAAAGTCATCTAACAGTCTGCATGATAGATCACCTCACGGTGCATCATACGATAGAAGAACAACACATCTTCCCTGTACTAGCCAAAAAGATGCCCGCTTTCAAAAAGGAACTCGAGCTTCTTACGCAGCACAAGCAGATCCACAAGGGTCTCGATAAGCTGGAAAAGTATCTAGAAGATTGTGAGAGCGGGGAGAGGGAGTTGCGATTGGGTGAGTTGAAGGAGATCCTGGATTCATTTGGGGATGTATTGTGGCAACATCTGGACGACGAGGTTAAGCAGCTGGAAGCGGAGAATATGAGAAAATACTGGAGTTTAGAGGAGATGAGGAGGATTCCTATGTAAGGGGTTTTTGCTTGAATTGTGGACGAAGAAGGGAAGCAGGCATAAAAACGTCGAAGCAATAATGACTTTACGCTATGGAATGCCTGCAATTTTCCGATCGACTATGATGGCTTCAACGTTGACGGGCCACCAACACCTATCCAAAGATCTTTCTTCCCTTGACCAGGCATTCAGTCCTCAAGACAAAACACCAAACGATGCAAACTGCTAAAGCTAACGCACTAGCGCGACCCTACCCCCTCTTCAAACAAGTGACAGCAGACCAAGCGTTCCCTGAGGCACATTCATGTTCGTCTCGCGCTATTGATTTGTTTTGAAATCTTATTTTCAGGTACGGTCCCCGGGTTGCTGGGGGGGGGAGCCGCGGCACTAAATTAGTTGCAGATCCTAGATCAGCTCACGGCACGAAATGTGGTTGTTGATGTAGAGGCGAGCCGGAGATCTAGACCGATGAGGTCCTGGTATGTATGTCTAGCCTAATGAGGAAAAGAAATGCTTGGTATATCGTTGGTAATGCCGCTGCTATCGTACACGTACAGAGAAAAAAGAAGAAAGACGCAAAGTCTATGTAGACGACCATCGTCTCCATACCAGAAAGAGATGGGGTATGTTGAACACAAGGAAAGAGCTTTGCTGCCCAGCAGTAGAATTATACCTTTTCATCCCAAAAACGCCTTCGCTGTAAACACCTCATCACACAACCCCATATACGTATTTATGGGCTCATTTGGGAAGCTGCAAACCGATCATACTCCTCTTCTTCAGGCTGAGAAAACGTCTGGGACTGCGGAATTCCCACTCGATTCTCGGCGTCCATCCGCCCTCGCTAACAACATCTGGTATGCTGGGCGCACCGCTATCGCTCCGTTGGTGGTATGCTGGTTGAGGTGGTTCCAGGTCGTCTCCTGTAGTACGACTAAAAACGCTCTTCGTCGGACTCCTGCTGATGCTAAAAGCCGACTCAGTAGGACTAGGGAGTTGCTGCCATGGTCCACCCAATCTCCTAATTATCCTTCCCTCTTCGCTTTCGCGCCATCGCTGCTTCTGTTCTGCCGTTGCAAAGGTGGCCAGTGTACTGGTGGATTTGCTGATGAAAGAAGACAGGCGTTGAGAGATGACGGAGCTACGTGCTGACCTGTCTGTCGCTTTTGGTGGTACAAGAGAGCTACGGGCTGAATTCCTGCGTACCTCCATGTCTGGCGGCGCGAGCGAGCTACGTGAAGAGTTTCCAAGGTCAATCTCTATGATCCTGGGTGCAGCGAGCTCTTCAACCTTCTCGTCATTGATTTCTTTCTCTTCTTCCTCGCTGATAGTCTTCAGGGATCTCTTATCGTCTTGTACACTATCCGAGGATGTAGGTCTCGAATCTTGCATTTCCACGTCGTGCATCTGTGGTCTAGCATAGCTACCTGGCCCCTTTGCGCCATCAGGAACGTGCCAGCGGAGATCTATGCGAAGTATGGCATACATGAGCACAGTCTGGATTTCGACGAGAAAGTTGAAGATGTAGAATGGTGCCTTGCCGAGATATCCTGGTAGAGGTTGCGACCGTGGAACTGGTGCTTGGAAGGTAACGCCACAGCGAAACCATGCGCCAATGGAGAGGAGCGTTGTGCTAATCAGTAGAACTATGACTTTTGTACGGAGACGGCCGATACCGAAGCGGTCAAGTGGTGAGTAGGGAATGAGCAGTGTGAGCATCGTAATCGGTAAAGGCAGTATCGCGACGATTGCAAGAAATGTTGCGCCGTATTGCTGGAAGCTGCGGTCGGTAGCTCGAGTGTTTGGATTGAGGGTATAGAAGCTCTGGACGGTGGCCGTAATGACAGCGACAAGTGTTAGACCAATCAATACGTAAAGGACCTTGAATGCGATTCCAAAAGCAGGATGCCAGCCCACTGATGGATGCGTCGATCTCACTAGACGTATTGCGAAAACAATATTGATGACGAATAGGATGAGAACACCTGCGGAGACGAAGATTTGTGCAGCGATGGCAAGTCGAACGTTCGTTGGGTTCGAAACTGATGCGAGTCGTAGTATCGATGTGAGTATGCGCTCCATGCAAAAGCCTTCCAAAGAGTCAGTCTCCAATCCCTCCTAACTTACAACAAGACCTACCGAAGATGAAGATGTTTGCCAGAAATTTATGTCCTCGTGCTCTATTTTTCTGGAATATTTTCATGTGTACCCCCGCTCCAATCATGAAGAAGAACATGAAAATTGTTTGAGCTGGAATGTCGATGCGCTTGATCGGAGGACCGCCTGATGGCCATACCATGGGAGGATATGGAGGTCCTTGTGCTGCCTTTGCCATGTGAGCGACTTGTTTTCATCTATGTCCTGACCTCATACGGCCAGTTCATGTAGTAGTGTGGACTCACCATGGAAGGAGGCATGCCGCCCTGCGATGCCATGTTACTGATGAGCGATGATTAATTCGCCTTATTGAACCGAATGTGCTCCTCAGACAGATAGCAGGACAATGGACCTGGGCAAGAAGACTAGTCAATAGTCAAGATACCAGGACGTCGAAGCGGTACAGAAACCTTCGCGCAGCGAGGCACAAAGCTCACCATATATATCACACCGCACCATAGCAGCCACCACCCCACTCATGTCAACACGCCAGCAAAACATTTGTACTGTGTTTTGCCCATGCGTTCAAACAGTAGTGTGGTGTTTGATGTTAGTGTCTGAATCGCGAGGCTGGAACACCGATCGCTGCGCTATTTTGGGGTTGCCGCTAGAACTATATCAGGCATCCAGCATTTCCTCACCACGACAGCCCTGCCTATGTTGTATTATTTTCGAGTAATCCCAAACTGCGATCTGCATTATTCCGTCAATTTGTACTTTAGATATTATGTATGGTGTTAGATCCACACTCTGAGAAAGTCACCGGCTAGCTTCCATGATCAAGCACAATGCTCTTGCACAATCACATGCCAATGGAGGGTTGGATGTATCCACCTTGGGAAGTTAGAAATACTAGGTTATGATCGTTGATGTGTTCTATTATTATTATTTTGAGTGTTCATAAGAATTATCGACGTACGTTGACGATGTCGGCCCAGCGCTTGGGGCGCGGGTCTGTAGTAGTGCTATAGGTGACGTTGCGGATCAACCATGAAGATGTTTCAGGCTGGACAGCGAACTAATCGATGGCCTTTGGCTGCTCGCATTCCTGTCTTGTCTATTCTGAGTCAGTTCTCCGATTGCATTTTGCTGCCTCTACATACCAAAGATAGTCAGACTGGACTTCTCGTCCTTGTGGCTCGTCACGAGACTGAAGCTACTGGTCATTGATCTCGATCTCACTTTAGGCTTTCGAATGTTGAACTGCAGGACGCAAAAAGCTGGCGCCGCCATCAAAAGTAAGGCTTATATTAGCAGAGGCATAGCCAGTCTTGTCAGCATCATCAGTATCACAGTTCTCTTGATATATAGCGTAGCTTCCATCGTTCCAGCCCCCGAATGCGCACTGATTCTGCATCAACTCGAACTCGCCAGGTCAGAGAGCTGACATAGCATCACAATATCGCTCGGTTCGGGATTCGCTCGACTACTACATCAGGCTCCAGAGCGCTCCGTGTCCTCGTCAAAACCAATCGTCCAACCCCTGGATTGGGCTGAATATCTCCAGACTTGGACGGAGGATGCGGAGCATCGCGGTTTGTTGTCCTTTCCACCTTCAAAACACTAGAGATAGCCACGGGATAGTCTGGGGATACAGACAAGGGCCTAGCTTCTAGAGCTAACTCGCGCATGATGCTAGGCTTGTTTCGCTTGGTCGGAATTGCTCTTCCTCGGCGGCTTGATCTTTTTGTGGAACTGAGCCGGAGTTCAGAACCGACAAACCCGTCATGAGCATTTCGGTAGCCTGAATCATATCGTGGTTTGCCATTGGATTGTGGTGAGGAACCCTTAAAGAGCTTTGCGGGACTTTTTGAGATCATGGCATTTGGTGAGCGGACGATGTTCGACAAGTGAACTATACGAGGTGATGGTCGGCGTTCAGTGACGATCAAGCTGCGAGAAGTCTGTGCAATTGTCAGCAGTTTTAGCGTTAAGATAAAGCTGAATTACTTCATCACTCAATCTACCTGCGGAACGCATTTGACTCTCTTCGATAGGATCGATTACAGCGATGGGGGTAGTAAAGTTGACAGCGGCATCCTGAGGTCAAGTAGCGTTAGCTAGTCACAACATTGTTCTAGTGGCATCCGCGAAGCATCCCTACAACCGGCGTGGGCAGTCCATCAAGTGTTGTGGTCCGCAACAAGGCGAGCTCATTCACTGGTAGACGCCTTTTCGGATTGCTCGATAGCCCTTTGTTGTTTCTTGTTGTTTCTTCCGCAACGGTAGTTGGGATAGAATCTTCCGAGGTTTTCTCTCCTTCTTTGTTGACATTGTTTTCCAATGGTTCATCGTCTGTCGCAGCCTCTTCGGCCACATCGGACATGATGGCCGTTGTCTCCATCGATGCTTTGGAGGTCAACACTAGCGGTCCATTATACGCTTCTAGGGCTGGTACGTCACAATTGACTCGAGGGGACAGCGGAGCAAGAGACCTGGCCGGTCCGGCAATTATCTGAGTAGATCGCCTGAAGCGTGACGGGCGGGTGGGCATTTCCCCATGTTCCATACACTGAAGAAAGACGCTCAGTCGCAAACGATTGCCAACAAAGTTAGCGTCATGGGCCATGGTAGATAGGATGGTCGTTCACGTATGAGCCAGTGAGAGTACAGGAGGGTGCAGCCGAAGACGCATGATGTTCATACGAACATCAAAAGTCTGTCGTGTGAGCAAGCGAGATCAAAAGCAAAGGGAAAGGGTGATGGCTGCCAAGAAAGCTATGACCATTGCGGGTACATCCGCGTCCCCACCGCGGACGCGTCGCGAATCTTTGCAGAGGCCCTATGACACAGGACTCTCTCAATTGCAAGCTACCCAGAGGATATTCGACCATGTCAATGCCGTCCACGCCAAGATGGCCTGCAGATGAGACCGGTGTGCCTGAGATAGTCGGTGACGAGTGCTTCGGAGACTTGGCGGACAAGCTGTGCCAGTCAGTTCATGCATGTGAATGCGCCATTCAGCAACCTGACCCGAGTTCAGATTTTTTGAGCATACTATCAAGACGCCGCATACTTTCGAAGACTTGCGTAGATCGCAAGAGGGGAAGGCCCTTCAGCCTCTCATCCTATATTTGTCTACCCAAGTCGATCACCCTGCCCTCGTGTCAGCTCTCCTGTACGTCGAAGCAACCCATACCAGATCAATGGAACGCCAACGAGTGATAAGAGCTGACTAGCCTCAAGCGCCCTCAAAGGGCATTTCTCAGCCTTGGAGGAAGCCAGCGACGAACCTGGTGTAAATGAGGCGCGAGGCTATGCATGCGAATTCGTCGCCTGGCAGTTCTTGACGAATCTGAAAGAGGCAGATATTATCGAGTCTTTACTAGTAGAACTCCCGCCTGCAACAGCCCCGAACACTCCAGATGCATCGAGCCACCATCATACGTACGAAGACGGACGCGATGTCCCACATGCGGACGAGCGGTCGCCTCTGCTGCCAGTATCCAATGGCGATTATTTTGGGCACAGCGACTCTTCCAGATCTCGCTTCGGCTCATTGATGTCGCGATGCGAGAACCTAAGTGCGCTGGAACTTGCGACTGTATCCGGTGCGAAAAAGTTCCTATCACAAAGACCAGTCCAGAAGATCATCAACGGCTTGTGGAAGGGCGACATCGTGTTTTGGGAGACCCTCAATCTACACTCGGAGAAGAAACCGAAGAAATATAATCGGAAACAGGCCGATCCATTCTCACGTCTACGCGTCCCACTATATCTGAAAATATTCGAGACACTGTTCTTTGCGGCATTCTTAGGACTATACTACGCAGTGCTGGTGCAGCGCAACAACACCAGGGTCACCATCCCTGAGATACTGCTTTACGTATGGATTGCCAGCTTCGCATACGACGAATTTGCCGACTGGCTTGATGCGGGGCAGACTTCCTTCTACGCCTCGGACTTCTGGTGGACTTGGGACATCAGCATCGTTGTCGTCGGCTTAGTGTTCTGCATTATGAGGATCGTTGGATTGACTACGTCTAACGCTGCAACCATCGATCTCGCATACGACGTACTCGGACTAGAGGCTCTTTTCCTTGTGCCGCGCATCTTTGCTCTCTTGAGTCTCAATCGTTACTTTGGAACCCTCATCCCATGCCTCAAGGAGATGACCAAGGATTTCGTCAAGTTTTTGTCCCTTGTAGTAATCTTGTATCTAGGTAAGCCATTCGATAGTGAAGCAGTCTTGTTCAATGCTTACCAAAAACAGGTTTCTTGACTACTTTCGTACTGCTAGCTCGTGATAGCAGATTCAACCCCAAGCAAATGGCAAGTTGTTCCATCGAGGTTACCAATGTGCAATTTATTGACTCGTACATTGTAGAGTTGGATCCTGATTAAGGTCTTCTTCGGGTAAGCGAACCGACGTTGCTGCTGCTTCCTGACCAGCTAATGCTCCTCCAGTTCTAGTTACCTAGGATTCGGTGAGTCAAATCCCAGACAACGACCAAGAAGGCATTCACCGCCTCATGACTAGTGACTGACAACAGCCGTCTGCAGATGTCGCCGAAGAGATGTACGTACTTCGCCGAACAGTAGTGTTGATGGTTCGCTAACCCTGCATAGCTCGCCGTTCTTCGGTCCTCCCGTTATGGTGAGACAACTATTTGGAATGCATTACTTTACAGTCTGCTGATATACACGCTAGCTGATCTTCGTGACTCTGACGAACATACTTCTCATCACATCCTTGATATCGCTTCTGAGTAACTCGTTGAGTAAGGTACTTGGATTTCTCATTTCTCATTACTCCGCATTCCCAAAGTTGCATGCATGTTTATGCATGCCAAGTATAGCAGCACAACGGCCAACACTGCGCCATCTCTATCCGCACTCTCCCCAGAGTGCACTCACATCGGGAAGCGCATTTGGTTTCTTCCGGTTGGTGTTTCGGGTGTGTGATACAGCCACACCTTTGCAAACCCACAACCATGACCGCTGCTTCCTACCCTGTCGCCCGTGAACAACAGGCTATACCATATCTTCTCTTGCTATATTGCGTTCAAGAGGATCGATATTGACGAGGAAAAGGTTTTGGATCATGCGCGAGACGAGTATCTCTTCATGTACGTTGATACAATCGCAATGCGCCGCTCGACAAGCACTAACGGTATAGCTACTCCGTATATGTGCTCGAAGCATCAAGTTCAAACAGATTGACGTACTTTCTGCCTCCACTGGTAAGTGTGTGATTCAGTGCTATTATCGGGAGGTTAAAGCGGGCATTAAGCGCCGGGTCGTGCAATGGCCAATCGACACAGCCTCTGCGACCATCGTGGAAAATGCGCTTAGAACCAATCAGTCAAAGCTTCCTGGTCTGTTCGTAGGGACAGTATCGTCGGCGGATGCTCTGCCGTTGTCACTTCACTGGCAAGCCTTGTTCTGCCGCTCAGGCTTTCTCGACTCAAGGACGCAGTGAACCCCTGCAAACCCACGATGCATTGGAACTTGTGACTGTGCCCGCCATTTGCAAGGCTGACCGGCTTCCAGAACCTCATCCCGCTAGTCATTCGACCTTTGCGGCTCGTTTTGCCCTCGGAGCGGCTTAGGAGCGTTCGGATCGTCTTACTGAAGGCTACGCATTTACCTCTCGTCTCTGCAATCTGGGCTTTTGAGCAACTTACCGACACCCGGAATCGCCGTGTAAAAGTGACGTCCTTCAGTGGACCGCAAACACCTACGCTGCCTAGAAGGGCTCTCCGGCTGCCTGTCAATTCGCCACGCCTACTGATGGCAGATGCACCAAATATGCTTGGAAGGAGGCCCCACAAGCATCAGGCTCCAGCAGGGTTTACAGAAACAGATGCTCAGTTGAAGACACTAGTCCTCAAGCTTTCGGCGCAAGTTGAAGAACTTACTGCGATGGTGTCACAGGCCCAACAGCAACGCGAAGCGAGCACATCGGTCGCTTGATGGCCGGCGCTTGCAGCCGCGGGAATATAGGTACATTCGGCTAGGTACGAGCACCGTGAATCCGGTTAAAAATCAAGATGATGATATCTGTCCGTCTCAAAAGCTACTCAAACAAGCGTGTATGGAAATGAGATGTTGGTGTCTCACAGTAACAACGGCATCGGGGCCACACCTCATTGAATGATCAACGGCAGATGCAGGAAAGACATCCTTCACCAGACTGGGCAGTTTCATGGGGATGCACATCGAGCAAGGGTACGGCCTCCCTCTCCTCTTGCGCCTCAAGCTCCGGTCGGAGCAAGGATGCTGTGTTCGGCCCGCTAAGGTCTAGCTACCCGACCGTCTGGTTCACTTACCCACTCACCCTAGTCGAGCCAGCATCCTCCGCCCCTGCCACTCTTTCATAGCCCCATGAAGCTAACAGGCGCCTGCCGCGTAGGCGGCTCGAGCTCCCTGTTCATGCTGCCCGGTCTAACATAATTTCAGAATCTGCCTAACACCCAGAAGCCCACTGTTTGGATGTACTCTTTGAGAACGCACTGGCGCAGCATACAAATCGGTTCCATCTTGGATTAAGTTGCATCTTGCATCGCACAGATATAACTCGTCCCGGAACGCCCTGCAGCTGGAATCCTCACCCAGCTTCTACCACATCATTCCTATCTTTGCCTACCTTCATTCCTCGCCAAACTATTCAACTTCAAAGACCTAGTACGCGGTTTGCATCAATCCCTTTCATATCCTTTCATCATGTATTCGTACGCGGACCAGCCTACGCCACCCTTCAACTCGCCCTACCAACAACACACGTCACGGACAGGCTCCCTACTTGAATCGCCTTATCCTTCACCAGGGCGACAGGAGTCGCGACCGAACTACACACACGGTCTTGGTCTATATGAAGTACAATCAGTACAAAACGCTCTGCCTCCATCACCTCAACCATCGGAAAGTTGGGGTGGCCATTATTCAAACGATGCCTCTGCAGAGCCTATCGTAGAGCCGTATCTTTCAGGAGCTTTCGACCATCCAGTCTCTCGTTCGCCAGTGCCGTGGAGTTCCGCTCAACCTTCACCTCCCACATCACCACCACTATACAGCCCGCGCGCCATGTCTTCTGCCGCCTATTCGCCCAGTGGCCCAAAGCCCTCGGTGTACCCTGATTTGAAGATGGAGGCTTCTTCATGGAATTCGTCAGTTCATATTGGATACGGTACAGAAGCGCCAGTCACAATGAGTGGACCTCCGTCGAGGCAGCAACCACTTACCGTAGCCCCAGAGCGGCTCAGCTCGAATATGTATCCGTACGAGCATACATACCCAGAGCCTGTCATGTCTAAGTACGAGCCTGCGCCGATGTACAGCTGCGATGGCCGTACTTACGAAAGGACACCTTTGATGGCCAGTCGTAGTAGCCCACAAGCCCAGATTGCACAAACCACCCGGTATGCCAACACAGCGTCGTTGGTCAACCGCAGACGGGCCCGCAATCGTAGACACACTGACCCTGCTAAGGCTGCATTTCATTGCGAGCTTTGCCCTGAGAGGGGCTTCGCAAGGAAATACAACCTCAGACAACACATGCTCACGCATGACTCGTATCGCCAGAGGGCGCATATCTGCCCGCACCCTGAGTGTGGAAAACAGTTTGTGCGCAAGACCGATCTAGCTCGACACGATCAAAGCGTGCATACGGACGTCAGACCACACGTATGTCCCAAGTGCGCCGCTGCCTTTCCACGCAAAGACACGCTCAGTAGGTCAGTAACGATTCGAGCACTTGTTCCTTTCATCTCCCTAATAAATGCTTAGACATAAGACGGATGGGTGCCCCAGCCGCAATCAGGTGTCGGTGGAAGACACAACGTACGGACATTCGAAACTCTAATGCAGATCGGACTCAGCTGCCACGCGACTCCTACTCGATCGCTGGAGCTTGGGATAACGAAGCAGTTGGCATATACGGCACGGAGGAGCATGCTCGAAGCGATTTGGTTTTATCACAGCTTATACTATGGGAGATGGAGATTCTTATTGCTGATTGACTTGAAGATTCTGTTTGTACTGCGTGGGTGGGCATCTGTATTACGGCGTTTTGGTGCGCTCCAAGGAATGTAAGAGCGATAGACAGACTGCAGTTACGTAGTGAGGTTGCCTAGCTTCATCGCATGATGGCCCTCTCGTTTCCTATGCGAATATGATCACGCTTGTTTGCAACTGCTTCAGGACTCTTCTGCGATGCAGAAAACTCAAATCATCAACAGCTCGTCTAGCGTGACGCCTTGGCGGTCCAGGGTGACTTCAAGGACGCCACCGAGATCGATTCCTACAGACTGGTTGCAATAAGCCGGCACTGCCCATAACGTCTTTCTGTACAACCCACCTGCGTCGGGGATACACCGGGGATCACTACCGCAAGCCACGAAGCGCGGCCCTTGTCAAGCAGGCTAAAACTACATGGATGTGATCTGTTTGTGAAATGTTGCAGGTTCTGTGCATATTAAGCGCCCTCGCTGTGAGAGATTTCGCGCAGGCCGCACCTGACTGGCCAACGACACGCTGGGGCTGTGGCACGGCGATGCAGCTCGCGGACGGGCCCATGGTGCTACTAATTAGACGCAGGATGCTCTTTTGCAGGCTATATTGTTACCTGTCACTTCAGTTCAGGGTTAGTCCGGAGCAGCTACGGCAACAAGGACAGCAGGCGGCTGTTACTCATGCGATGCTGGAGTGTTGTTGCCATGTCACACATGGCTCGCGACCCACATCACATATTAACCCTGGAAGTTGTCTCTGCAACTTACCCGTCTACTCCAAAGACTAGTCGCATAGCGTCGTCATGGGCGCTTATTGTTTGGTCGTCTGGCCTGGTCTTATCTGGCTCGAGCCATGTCGGCTCGTTGGCCGCAGCGCTAGTCCCCCTACGTCACGGCAGCCAAGCTCCTCCCACCATGATCCCCCAGCGACCTCCCCGTTCTGTCACCCTCGTTTCGACGCGTCTCTTTTCGCTTACCCTTCGCTTTGCGTCAACCTAGAACCCGTCGCAATAACGGCCTTCTGCTGCCTGACCCGGGCTTCTGGGTCGCAGCCAGCCCGCGGCTGCGCGCTTTTTGGCCCCTAAGATGCTTTCCTCTCTTCCGCACTGATGCAGGCCATGCGATCAGCGTCTGGCTCAACCCCATCCAATTCCACATGACGGCATCGAATCCAAGGGAGCCGAATCAAGCAAGATGTGCTCTGGCTCCAGGCGCCACTCAGGTGACGCTCATTTGATGCGAGTGACGATACTCGGGTGCGAAGATACGGGACCTTCACATCCCGTTCCGGCTAGCCATTCGGCCTTGGACGTTTTCTATGCCGCGGGATCAAGAAACATGTCGCCTGTCCGGGCCGGACCCTCAATGCATGCTGGCCAACACTACCTCGACTGAGACATTCTGCTGCAATGCACAACAGTTAGGTCGCTGTTCAGGCCACTGCAACGTCGGCACCTCTTCGCAGTTGCTTCCACATTGACTCTACGGTCTGCATGTATTGATGGGGACTAATGACCTGCCTATACCAGAATCGCTCCAGCCTTCATGGTTGAACTCGTTTGACTCAGTACCATTCTGAAAGAGCTCGAGCCTATCTCCGCCAGGTCCTACGACGGGTCGTCGCTGACATGCATGGGTCTTTTGTACTACAGCGTCGAGTCTCGTTCGTTGCAACATTGCACCGTGCGCAACTCAAGCAGTACCGTTGACTTGGTCACTCAAATTCAACAATATACAACCAACTGTAATGTGCAACCTATAAGGTGCCTGCAATGAGTTGACCGGAAAGTCCACATGCAATTTACGCAGTCAGCAATTTCTCAAGCAATTTACTGCCCCGTATTGATGGGAAGATAGATGCAATAGTTGATCGTAGTGTACAAAACAAATTCGATCTCATTTGGTCTTCAGCTGCATGATTCTTTTGGATGGAATATGTACAGACAATTTGTTTCATGAACAAACAACTAGCGGCCCAGATGGCTGTCTGTAAGTCACGGCTGCGCATCACCATGAACCTGGCCTGAAGGACCAAGTTCTAGACAAGTGTAATAACGTGATGCAGGATCTGCGCAGAGTGTGCGTAGGATGAATGGCCTAGGTTACTCCCGCACCCCAAGGCGCATATGTATTCAGGTACCTACTCGGCAAGGCCACTTGTCGCGCCCTTATATCATAAAAAGTCTGAAGGCGGATTGAACGGTTTGCTCGGATAGTGTAAGTATCAACGAGGCTACAATTTGACAAACCGTCAATATCCTCGTTGTAACATCACGCACAAAGCAAACGGCTGGAACAACAAGTTTGGCGTGCACGGCAACTTCAATACATCGTGTTCAGGTCGCTGGGAAACCACACACATGGCACTGGATACACCGAATGCGATACCACGCGATGAGTATGCACGCGCTCTTGCTGGCGCCATCCGGTGCGCATCGCACCTCGCAAAGCGCTAAGCGGCGCTTCTGGGGATCCAAGTCGATCGGTAAGGCGTTAAGAGACATGGAGCTTCCGCTGCCCGCGCGAGCCGCATAACCCCTGCTAGCGATGTGTAGCCGCGCCTTTACTCCGCGATAGACGCCGGCTCGCTAGAGTTGCGTACAAACGCAGCTAAAAACAACGTCACATCTAGGAGGCTCATGCCCCGCATCTGCGGAACTTATCGATTATCCAAGCTGACTTTGAGCGCAAAGAAGTATATCCGGACCTCATTCACTTTTGGTAAGAGTTTTGATTTCTACACTGTCTTGTCTCGTCGTGGAGTACGTAGAGCGAAAGGTGCGTGAAGTCATAGCTGATCAGGCCCCCCGTTTATTCGTTCATCAGCAAATACTTTCTTTGTGTTCACATCGACCAAAGACATAGCGCTAGCGGCTTATATCGATCCGCTGTGGAGCGCTTGTGACAGTCTCCACATTTATACGTCTTCTGCCTGACTTTCGCGGTGGCTTTGGATGCCGGCGCCATACGCTTAGCGGCAGGCCACGATACCTTGCAGCGCCGGTGGAGCTATCGATCGGCTTTCTGTCCTCACTCTGCGATTACGAGGTTTTGTAGTTAGAACACACAATACACAACGTTCTCTGGGTACAAAGTGTGTCTCTGCTTGGTACAGGAAAATGCCTTGACGATGAACTCTCCAAACGCCCGTTCTCGTAATTCATTCGGAGTACTATGTTTCTTCGTGTGGCGCCGAAACGGAGAATTATGTCACATATCTCCGGAGCCCGTTGGAGGCTCATCAGGGTACCTCTTGTATACCACGAATCAACCGTAAGAATTGCCCAAGACAGCTTACTATTTCCGGGTACGGCTTGCCTCTTCCCCGGCCAATAGGACTACAGAACGCACGGGCTGCTTACCGCATACAGATGTAAGCCGGGCTGGATCTGGCACTCTCTTGCGACACTAATTTTATGCAAAACCCACCCCAAATTCCGGGAGCTGGGTACGCTTGGAATCCGACTGCAACCCTGATTACTTGGCAGATTACCCTCCACGATCGAAGAGGAAGGCAGCGAGGTGCATACCTTTTGCAGTTAGTCTGCACATCATGCACACGCCCACCAAAAACTTCAACGCCAGGAACGGTGGCTCAAACGAGGCTGACCACTTTCATGACTCAAAAAGATAACTCTCTCTGATGCAGCTTATGTGTGTATGTTTTGGCCATAAAAAAGCAGTGATGAAAAGCGTGATATGCATTTCGGGCTATCGGGTCGAAAACATCGTCACCCTCATGACACCGTAGTAACTCTCCTAGCCTTGCACGCGAATAATGCTGGCGGCATCTCCGTTGACCCTCACAGCCTGGTTCACTGGGCTCGGAGACCATCTTCAAATAGTTAGGGCTCTTGGCAGACAGACCTACGGCGTCTGCCTGGCTTCGGCACTTTGGGAGGCTGCCGTCCAACATTGTTGCTGTACCTTTCGATGTTTGTAAGAACAGCCTTGTCAAGCGTCAAGCGTCAAGCAAAAGACGTTGAAGCGTGAGTATCGTCCGATAACATCCCCGGCCCCCTTTGCAATCTTACAACGTTGCGGCACAGCCAGATCGGTACGGCAGCTGGAAACTCCCGCGACCGTTCACTTTCCACAAACAGATGTTCCTCCGAGATCGTCGACTCAGTGTGCGCGCGAAACTGTGCCGCCCGATCAAAGCAAACGATGAACGCAAACCGAGCGCAGGCAGGAAACCTCCGTGGGGGATGAACCTGGATCTCCTCATCTCGCTTGCGGGGAAGCACAACCCTGGCTTCCTGCCTAGTTATCGTACGAGCGTCGAAAACACAAATCACTAGACATCGATATCGGGCTACATTGCTCGCATACTGCACTTCAGATGATAACATATCCAGCAGACTGGTAGCGATCTCTCGGCGCTCACACACATTGTTACACCAATCCAGACTCGATTCCTTCGCCAAACCACGTCGGCACGCACCTATCCACGAGCCCCGACGAGGTGCTTCACCCAGTGCGAAACTTTTCGAGCTATTCAGCTTCATTCGTAGATAGAGAATCTGCGAAAGGAAGTTTTAGTAGACACCGTAGTACCAATTCGATGACCCATCACAGGCAAGAGTCCATGCGCAACAGCGGTCACAGCCGGATTATCGCGACTTTGAGAGATGAGAATAGGATATTTCTAATCCTCCATTTGGTATGTGACCATCACCACCACCTGCAGCGTGCTGTGCTTTCTCGTAGCCATTGATTACGCGCCTACCGTCCGCCGATCCGCATCGCACAATGTTATCATCAACCGCCCTGCATTTAGCCCCATTTCCGCTCGTAGGATGAGACAAAAGATGGATAATTGCATAAATCGAGCGGAATGATCCAATGCATATTAGTTTACCTAGGCAGGTGGCACCCAAACCCGGCAAGCGATGGGCCAATTGTACGTGTTGATGTTGGATGTGAATGGCGATAAATTTACCTTCTTAACGGTTCAGCCGTTCGCGCTTAGACGCCGTGACGGCTCGCGGCAGACAGGGCTCAGGAAGCCGGCATCCGAAATTTTCACATTTCCAGGCTGTATGCTCCCGTGTAGGACAGCTGTTCGAGCCGGCTTGGGTAGCATTCCACGCTAAAATGGTAGTTTCAAACCCTCCACTTGTATCCGGAGTACCATGTACACTACCTCGGGCCTATATCTTCGGATCCGAAGGCAAGACATGGCGCCCTTGGCATTCGTCAGGTTCCATTGAAAGAAAGACACGGCCAAGGAAAGAGGGGAAGTGGGCTGAGACAGCCTTGCGGGAACAAGAGGAAGTGTAGGTAAGCTTCTGTGCCTCGCGG
Organism: Alternaria postmessia; assembly: GCF_024291825.1. NCBI lineage: Eukaryota > Fungi > Ascomycota > Dothideomycetes > Pleosporales > Pleosporaceae > Alternaria > Alternaria postmessia. The sequence goes on along the minus strand of NW_026260082.1, from coordinate 472,495 downwards.
GTGAGGCTGCCATCTGGCAGCAGGCAAGACATCCATCACCCTCTACGCAGCGGCAAAAGCAAAGTGCGCCGATTCTCCAACGGTAGTATACTGATCATTGTGACAACCACAATCACCTGTCTTTCCATGCTATGATGTCATGTCATTGTCACTGAATTCTTCCTTCGCGTTTAGAGACGCACTGCGCAAGCGCGTTCTCAGCCCCCACACTGTTTGATATCAAACACTGGGGCCTAGTATCACACCAAAAAGCGTCTGACTCTTCAGTAAGATATGCTAGATACAAGGAGGTAGTTACTGCGAAGCTGCATGAGTGATTCAGCAGCCACCAGCCATGAACAATCAGCCGCTACTCGAGCCACCGGTAGTGTTTGTTGATCGCCACCACACTCAGGGTGACCCTTTGGTCTCACATGCCGTGCGAACCCAACGAGACGGTAAATAGACCTCCTTACCCCAAGGTATATCCATGAATGACAGTGAAGAGAACGAGTCAGTAAGCCGCCATTCGCCTTTCCGACCTTGTTTCGGAGCCGAATCAGAAGGGGTAGCATACCGTGTGCCAAAGCTATTGTAAAGCTCGTCATCGTCACCCTCCTCGCTAAGCTTCTCCTCATGGAGAGACCATGAGTCCACCCCGCGTCGAAAGAACATTCCAAATATGCAAGGGGTAAAACTTCCATCGCCTCTGCCTTTCACCTCTCCCTTAGAAAGCCACGAGACTGAGCGGTGAAGCACGTGGATAACTTGCGCCTTTCACGTATCGAGTCAACCCTTGCGTATGGACGAGGTTCTTATGCGCCTCATTTTCTTTACACGAGAACAGTATTGGTATCGTTAGTGAGTGGACTAGATCGCATTGCTGCATGGTCTACACGAGAAGAAAAAGGACCAGGGATCCCATCTTAGACTAGCAAAGAGCTTCCTTGATCGCCCGAGTCTCAATCTTTGAAAATGGTGGAGTGGCTTTTCTGGAGTCTGCACAGTGGCGGCCCAGCACAAGCGAGACATCCCTTTGCTCAAATCTTCGTAGCCTCTGTCCAGTCACTAATTCTGAAGACGTTGATGGGTCACTGTTTCGGAATGAAGGACTACTACACACATACATGCAGGTTCTGATATACGGTATAAACAGTTTAGCCGTGACTACAGCCGTCGTTCTACATGTATCAAGGGGTACTTTATTGGCTATAGAAGTACTGCAGTCATGTGGAGACTCTCACACGTCTCACAGCCATGCATTGTTGCATACTCTACTACGTCATACGACAATCTATTCAAAGCTCATGGTTAGAACAGACTGATGGTAGTCAGGCAACCAGTGACTATAGATATTCTCCAACCACGGTCAACATCTGCAGGCGGTTATACATATCTAAGCCGCAGTGCTATTGCTCAACCGAGTGCATTTGGCGCGTGGAGACGCAAAACAAGTATGATTGCAGAAGATATTCGGGTGTGAATGTCGGAAGTTCTAAATATATTACGTATTCATCTACATACTTATCGTACCTACGCAAGCACCGAGATGCGGTGTTGGAGTGGCGCAGCCAGCACCGCCCTGTCCGTGCCGCATGCACTCGAATTACCTACGCCATATGTTTCTGCCGTTTCAATCGTCATTCGTGAGTCTTTCTTCGTGTCTTCTCGACCTATCGTCTCACGTCTCGTACATGCAAACTTTTGCGAAGCGCTCAGATGAAGTCTCCACCGCCAAAGCCACCGAATGGATTTGGCGGTCGTCCACCTGCTCCGCCGAAACCACCGGGTCCGCCAAAGCCTCCTCCGCCTGGGAACATGGGGCCTCTTCCTCTATCCTCCCTCAGTGGATCACCAGGTCCCATCGGATCGTAACGAGCGCCGGGTGGTGCTCTCGGATCATACCCGCCCTGTCCGCCTTGACCGCGAAACAGTGGATCGTCGAAAGTGGGATGCATACCGCCACCACCGAAACCACCAGGCCGTGGCAGTCCGCCTGCTAAGTGTGGTCTGAGAGGATCGTTCGGTCCAAGACCTTGTGGGTACAAGTCGTCGTGGCCGATATTGATAGGATTATTACCAGGCATGCGACCTGGTTGCCGGTTTACTTCCAGTTCATCATCAAAGCCGGGTATGGGCTCTGGTAGATGCCGCCCAGAGCCTGGTCGCGCGGCGAGAGGGTCATGGAACGGATATGGCCGCGCAGGCTCTGGCTCGTTGGGGGGTTGCCGTGGATTCGCAGGCTGACCTCGTTGCGGTTCTTGCTGATCTGCTGTGGGTGTGCGTTCTCGATCCTCGCTGGCCTCCTCATATCCTGGCTTGTTCAACCCAGGTGCCAGTTTCTGGATGATGGAGATCTTGAGAAGGGAGCCTAGATCGTTCAGCCTGCCTGGGGATATGAAGAGCTCTTGCACCTTCCGCGACACGTCCTCGGTTGACGCGTCTTCAGATACACTGAACGGTAGCTGTGATTCTGAGATGTAGTCCTTGGTTGTAACTTCGAAATGTGTAGTCTTGTCATCGCCCAGCGCCAGGGCGTAGACGACCGCCTTGCCTCCCAATCTGTTGACTTTGACAAGGTACTCCATGGCTGATTGTGCGTGCGCGTATCGAAAAGCGTATGAAGAGGATGCGTTCCATTCTTTGGGTAATGCGGAAGGGTTTTCAGCGTCTGCATGCGCTTCTATGAGTTCCCGAGTTATGACAAGTGACGAGCGGAGCAAAAAAGATGGATGCTTACCTATGCGCTCGTCTTCGCCCAGTCCGATGAGACGGAATCCAACGGCAAGCATGCCAGCGTGGACAGACAATGCGACAGCTTCGGTTCCGTTCTTGAGCTGTGAAGAATCGCCTTTTGGTAGTGACGTCGCCATGAAGAGAGCGAGCGAACCCGAGCTCAGCGGGTTGCCTGTAGTATTTTGGGTTACCATGGTTGCAGATGCCGGAATGTGCTGCGGGTCTGCAAGGTCGTGAGATGTGGCCCGGAGAATTTGTAGCGTCAGTTGCAGGTGGTAGAGGTGTTGTAAGAGAGTGGTGTATATGAAGGAGCGTCAAACCATAAAAGGTGCAATTGCATTCGTACTTGGACAGCAGGCAGCGACCAACGACGCGTCGGCGGGGTCCGGGGCGCGCTAATGCACATGCGGGACTGTTCGATCTTGATCTGCAAGCCTCACGATATCTGTTCATGCACGATGCAAGTGCCAAACTCGATAAAGTTTCAACTGTACTACTTCCATGACATCACCATTGGCATCTATGTGCTGCAAGAAAAGCAAGTAATATTGCTGAGCAAAGGAGCTGCTCAATGCGCATCCGCACGCAAATCGAGACTATGGTACTGCTGAAAAAACATATGCGCCACACCACGGGGAATAATCTAGGACCAAATGCGCCACAGGCAATGCAACAACAAAGACATGAGGAAAATCTGCATCGACACCGGTATGAAGCCTACTCTGGCACATCTTGCGAGTTGCTTGCCGCAAGCTCGTTCGGTTCGAGAAGGCTACAGTCAACGTTAGCATGTCCCAGGCAATAACAGTGAACTGATGAACCACTTACGAGTACTGTTTGTACAACGTCCCCTCGCCTCCCTTCTCCAAGTCTACGTTGAAGACATAGTAGTTGCCTTCGCTGGTGACAACCATGATCTGAGGGCCGTTGTTGTTGAGTGCTACTACATTTCTAACAGGCCCTGAAGACAAGCTCGTGGGCGAGCGCGGTATCTTGACCCAAGCAAAATCGCGCGATGGCTCCCATATCTCTGCTACAGCGCTAGGTAGATATCCGCCGACAGTAGCAGCGAACGACTTTCCAACGGTTTGCGATGTGCGTCGTATCAAGCTACCAAACGTGGGATTGATGGCTTTCCGCTCTGGCGACGTTATATCTGCCGTGCTCGTACCAAACTCGTCCTCTGTCTCTTGGCTTGCTCGACTATTGCTGCGCGCATGGGACGCCCCCATGGGCTTGCTGGGCCCGGAAGAGACGCTATTACTTCTGCTGTTGGGCGCTCCTAAGCGGAAGATGTGGACCGTCTCGGTCGCTGACGATACGCTGAGCAAGGTCGATGTGGAATTGAAGGACATGCTGTATATCCTAGCTGGTATGGAACCCCTCCTAAACTGGTACAGCTTCTGTGCATCGGGTATAGAGAAAACACGGATGATGGTGCCCTTTTCTGATGCCGTCGCCAGCAGGGTGCCATCGCTGTTCAGCGCAATACAGGACAGTGGGGAGTTGTGCGCCTCGATGACGTTGACTGCCTCCATCTTTGTCGCATCGTATATCAGGACCTCTCCGCTTGTGGGCGCAATGTGATCAGTCTTGGGCGGCGCATGCGAAGGCGGCTGGAAGGTAGCGGGTGCGGCTTTGGTGGGTAGCGGATAAACAAGATAGTTGTTTTCAGATGATGCGGATAGGGCGCATATCGCTATGCTTGTCAGCAACTGTAGAGCAGCATTTCTCTCGACGTACCATTCGGATTAGGCGACGTCTTCTCGGTCTTGAGCATCTGGAGGTTGCTTATATCGTAGATGTAGAGCTCCGACTCGAGCACAACTACGATTCGCTTCCTGTTCATCCGCATGGCCAGAATGGCTGTTCGAAAGGTCATCTCACATATGGTCGAGTGCCTCTTGACAGTGTCAGTACCTGTATAGCCATGGCCGCCTAGCCAACGAACCTTTGTGTTTTGTATCCGCAGCACTCGTGGCGACAGTGTGAGAGCAACTAGCGATGTCGAGAAGAGCATCTCCAAGCTCGAGACATCTCCCTCGCGCGACTCGGACTGCTTGTTGAACGGGTCCGTGGTGTATATGCGGTAGCCATTAGGCGTGCCTGCAGCAGCTGGTCAGTACGGATGAAGCTTGACGTAGACGTGGTGCATACCGACGCCCAGATGGCTATGGTCTTGGTTGAATGTGACAAAATTCATGACTGCCGTGCGTGTCGGTGTGTTGGTGTCGACTGCGTGCTTGGGCGTACTACGAAGCTTGGGGACTATATGCGCGTGCGAGGTTGGTGGAGCTTTGGGCAGCCGTTCGCGAGAGATCAGCCCTATAGGCAGCGTACAGAGGTAAGCGCAGGCCCGAGCGATGGCGATGCGGAAATCAGCATGAGTGTATACCTGCGTGCGTGGGCGATGGAGATACTTTGGAGCTATGCGCTGCTCGCCGCTACCACTGTCTGACGATGGTTCACGCGCCCATGCAGGGATCCCGACGTCAGCTAAGCCCCGCGCCGTGGCTGGTGCACCACAAAAACATTCCTCTCCCACGTCCATGTCGGCAACATCTGCCAATCCGAGACATGGCCAAAGACACTATGCGGCCCAACAAGGTCCTCCCGAGGACCAAGGGCAAGCAGAAGACACTGCGCGAGAGAAGAGATGTTGACATTATGAACGTGAGGTTTCCCAGCCTCTTCAGCCAAGCGTCCCTCTTCAAAACCAAGTAACTAATATCCACGTCAGACGAATGACAGCAGCATTGTTTCCAAAAGGAGTGTGTCCAAATTGTATCTCATTCATGAACCGGACTTCTATGAGCCCTTTGTTCCAAAGTTCCTTCGACGCAGTAGGTGACTTCTGCCTCGAATCCACGTGAACGTACACTGATGCTCGACTCGCGTTTCAAGACCCGTTGATTAATCGAGGATACTGGCTACGCATGCACGCTGTTGAACAGGCGGTCCGTCGGTTTCTAGAAGAAGGTAATTCAAGGCCAAAGATTGTTGTGAACTTGGGATGTGGATAGTGAGTAAGACATTCATCGCCCACTGGCAACATGGAAAAAAAAAATACTGAACTCTGAAAGCGACCCCTTGCCATTCCAGTTCTGGCACAGATATGCACCTCTTACGCAATCGGCAACCTTTGTAGACGTCGACTATCCACAGCTGATGCAACGGAAACGGGATACCATGCTCAGCAATGGTCTTCTTCGAGACGCTTTGCTCAAGACCAAACTGCGCCATGCCAAACAGCCTGTATATCTCCGCAGTGACAAGTACATGGCTTTGGGCTGTGATCTCAAAGACCTCGTGACACTCGAACGTCTTTTGCGGGCCGAATTTGATGTTCCGTCGTCCTCGATCCTGTTCGTCGCCGAGGTGTCCATCACCTATATGCCGCTAAACGACTCTGATGCACTTATACGATGGGCTAGTACCATCGAAGACGGTTCGCGGACTCCACAAATTCTGCTCAAAGTGGTATGCTAACAGATCCAGCTCGCTTCTGCATACTAGGTACTCGATCCTTCACCTATGTATACCATTGCTTTCCTACTGACTTCATATCGCATAGAACAGTACCTTCCCCAAGGCCCAGCCCATCCCTTTGCCAAGACTATGCTGTCTCACTTCGACAAGCTTAAAGCATCAATCAACGCGGTTAAGTTGCATTCATCGCTAACTCAGCAAGCCACTCGTTTTCGTAATGCAGGATGGCCAACTCTAATCATGGCCCGTAATCTATGGGACCTTTGGTCCGATGATGCTTTTACCCCTCCCGCGCTCAGAAGCGGGCTGGATGCTATAGAGCCGTTTGACGAGTGGGAAGAATTCGCGCTATTTGGCGGTCATTATTTCCTACTCGTCGCCTCGAATTCGGAGCAACGGAGAACGCCCAAGTCGACCCACAGTGAGGCAGCAGCCACCGGAGAGTGCAGCAAGGCTATCGATGCGCAGAGTATAGCCCTTGAGATTCCAGAGCAATCCACTGGTGCCGTGACGCCACGACGTTTCACAGCAGCTTTCGCTGTTGACAAGGACTCGGTGGCCTTCCACGGAGGTCAGGGGACGCGTGCTCGTCTCGCCGATATGGATGTCCTGAGGCGGGAAGATCACAACGGGGATCGTATCAGCAAGCCTTGTGACTTGCTACCTACTGCACGCATGTGCCATACTATCACATCAATGCACAACGGTGAAGCGTTGTTGGTCGGAGGACGCGGATCGCCTACCCAGGCTTGTGCAGATTGCTGGCTCTTCGTTCATGGAGCTTGGACCAAAGTGGATGACCTTGTGCCAGCGCGATATCGTCATTGCGCCGTAGCTGTTACATTAGGAAGTGGGGAATCACAGACCCATGGTGTTTTCGTCTTCGGTGGCAAAGCCAGTGACGGCACAGTACTCGATGCCGAACACTACTGCGCCTTATGGACTGCCAACAACGGATGGCACAGCATTCCCGTTGACGGACCGCGCCCGTCTGTACGCTTCGGCGCCGCGATTTCCACGATCGGTTCTGCTCAAGATTGGGGGTTGCTGATAGGAGGTGCCAACAAGAGCGGCGTGGTCATGGAAGACGCGGTGTGGGAGTGGTCCGTTTCCGTCACACCAACACCACGACTCAACTTTAGGCACCGCACCAATGATGTGCGCAGCAGCTTGGAAAACTCTGCATGCGCGCGTATAGGTGCCAATCTAGTCCCTTGGAATGATTCCCTGATGTTGATTGGAGGTGTTTCAAAGAAGCATATCCACTCTCTATCAGACGACTTCCTGCTCTTGAAATGCAAGAACACGGCAATCGAAGTGGAGTGCCTCAGTATGCAGGTCTCACCACCAACAGCATGGCCTTTGCTAGTGGGTGTAGGGGCGGTTTCAACATCTCGAGGCGAGATTGTGCTTGCAGGAGGAGGGGCGGTATGCTTCTCAATGGGAAGCTACTGGAACGAAGAACCGATGACCATATTTCCCGGTCCTTCACAAGGGGCTAAGCCGTGGCGTCGCGTTGTGCCGAGTCAGGTCAGCGGCGCAGCAGGCACAGAAGGCACAGCACAAGCGAGCACTGCTGAAACGACGACTAAAAGCCAACGAGGGGAAGCGAAAGCGAGAAAGAGACCTGCTACTGCTGCACGTACTACTGAGATTGCCAGAGTGCAAATTCAGTCGTCAGATGACTTTGCGAAGCTGACGGCGTCGTTGAAACCGGCCATCATCGAAGGCCTCGATATCGGTCCGTGCACAGACTTATGGACACTTGACTACCTAAAAGAGAAGCTTGGCCCAGAAAGGGAACTCGTCATACACGAGTGCTCTTCAGACCGTATGACATTCAAGGACAAGAACTTTTCGTACATCAAGAGATCGGTCTCAGATTTTCTGGGCGGAATAGCACAAGGGTCTCATGCGTATCTTCGTGCTGTGTCATCAAGTCAGCCGAACAAGCTGCCCACCAAACTTGAAGAAGATTTTCCGACAATCTCCAACGATTTCCGTGTGCCCGCTGTGTGCAACATAGTTCAAGAGAACTACCACAGCTCACCCCTTCGCATCTCCGGGCCTGTGACCTTATGGCTACACTATGACGTCCTATCCAACATCCTCTGTCAGATCCGCGGTTCAAAAACCCTATTTCTCTATCCGCCTACCGATGTGTCCCTACTGGACTTCCCCCCTGGTGGCTCATCCTCCAATATCGATGTCTTGACCTCTAAAAACCCTAAGCTTCGGCGTACTCATCCCCACGCTGCTTCACTTAAGCCCGGTGACATCCTATACATACCACCCATGTGGAGTCATACAGCCACACCGGAAGACGGCGTTAGCGTGGCAGTCAACGTATTCTGGAAGGGGCTGGAGAAGGGGTACGCGGCAGGTAAGGATGTGTACGGAAATAGAGACTTGCAAGCATATGAAAACGGTAGAAGAGACGTGGAGAAGATTGTTAAAGCATTCAGAGATCTACCAGTCGACGTGTCCAAGTTTTATCTAGCTAGACTTGCGGACGAGATATCGGAGAGATCGGAAAAGCTGGGAGAGAAGAAGCGAACGAGTGGTAGTAGGGAAGATGAGCAATAGATAGTACGTATGCTGTCGGCAAATACAATCTGTGAACAGTTCTATTTGGCTTTTCCTGATTTCGATGTCTTCTCAGAACGCAAATCGCGTCCACAACATTTTTGGAAGCTTCATTTTACCTTCTTTCGCCTTTACCCTGCACCAATGGCCACTACTAACATGACTGATACGATATAAGAGTACTGAGTGTGGATGGCACGCAATGTATGGTGGATTTTGATGTGATTTGGAGAAACGAAGCTTGGATGTCTACTCCGTCTCAATAGGGTGTGAAGGTCTACAGCTCTTCGTCCCAGACTTCATTCCAACGTCCGGCATCCAATTCAACAGGCCCATCAAATCGACCAAATCTCGGCGGTCCCGTGCCTGGCTCGGGTAGACAAATCCATTCTCGTATGCATCCAGGTACTTCGTGTTTACTATGGCTGACGCAAAGCAAAGCTTGGTGTTCTTGTAATCCGGGCATTTCGACCTCACCCTGCCACTTCACCGGTTTTGGTCCGTCCTCTGAGGGTTTGAGTTCCATACTCTGGCCGCGACTGAGAAACAAAAGACATTTGTCCCGAACGAGATCGTCCATGCCACTGAACGCTTCATCTAGGATAATGATATCAGGATTCCGGATCGTGGCGCGCAGGAATAAGAGGACGCGCTGAGCTGAAAATGAGACTTCGCCAAACAGAGTGTTGGATGCCCACGCAGTAGTCTCGCTACCTTTTTCACAGCTGCCGAATCCAGGTCTAAGTTCCGCCTCAAACCAGTTTAAGCATGCATCCACTCTTTTCTTCGCCTGTCCATCTAGTCTTGGCTTTGTGATTGGTGTATCAGCCCATGCACTCTCCAATGTTGTTCTCAGAGTCAATCTCTTCGGAAACAGTGCATGAACCTCTGGACTCGCATGACCCATCCGCGACTGTATTTCGAAAATGGTTATGCCGGGGACGCCGGGCTCGGGTAAGCGAGAGCGCTGGAAGAGCTTTACAGGAGCAGAGTAAGTCTGTGGATGATCTGATGTCACAAGGGACAAGAGAGTAGTCTTGCCGGAACCATTCGCCCCAAATATACCCCAGCGTTGATTCCGACACACATCCCAATGAAGACCAGATCGAGAAACGCCATTGACTTCCTGTTTCCAGTCTCCTAAGACAGAGTTCTGGCCATAGGCAATGCGTACTCCTTGCATCTCGACGACGGGTTCTCCGATAGTAGGTATAGAGGTATCCACTCTTTCGTAGCCGTCTCGGCTCAGTGCCGGCGTACCTGGCGATGTTTTGGAGTCGTCTCTTCCTGATTGTTGTCCTGCTTTCGCTGTGTCTTTGATGCTTGAGCTCTGTTCATCATCCTTGAGACTGTCGATCTCCCCGTACTTCTCTTCCAGATACCTCAACACCTCCTCCTTTGGCCCCAGCCTATTAACCTTTCCGTCTTCCCCAGCGTACACAACATGTGTAATCCAGTCAGGAACATCGTCCTGCGGTCGTAGACTGAGAACAACACGTGGTGCGTTGGCTTCCGCAAGACGATGCAAAACCTTGGAGATGTGCTTTGTGACAATAGGATCAAGCCCAACTACCACGCTGTTAGCTTACTCTATTCAAGAATACAATAGCAGCACAAAGCCAAGACTCACTAAACGGCGCATCCAGACACAGCATCTCGGGCCTACTCAGCAATGCCTTCGCAATTCTCGCCCGTCTGCTCTGCCCATTGCTCAACATACTGACAGGCTTGTCGATAAACCTCTCTAGTTCCAAATCCCGCATTACCCTCTTCATATCATCCTCATCCACACTCTTTGCCTTCAATTCCTCTTCTCCAGGGTTCATCGTTACGATACCCGTCAGGTATCTCTGGACAGTGAAGTCGGTATCTTCTCTTAGGGACTCATAGCGTGCCGACAGATAGGCGCCACCAAAAGCTTTCCGCTCAACATCGAAGCCCACATACTCGATCGCTCGCTCGGGGAAGCGGAAGCGTGGTCTATTTTCTGTGATGGCTGGGGTGAGAAGGTAAGGGAAAGACCGCGCTGTTGGGGGGAAGCAGAGTAGTTGACCGCGAAGGACTTGGAGAAACGCCGTGCGAATGTCAGATGATGGGCTGAGAACCGCCCAATGCTGTTTCGGCGTTGAGAAGGATGGTAGATCTAACGTAAGGCCCGAGAATAACGGCGGGTTTGAAGCAGCATCTTGACCTTTTGACGAAGGATGTTGGCGGTAAAACGTGCCATTGGCGATTTTAACGATAGGCGACGACGAACAAAGCCTACGTGAAGTTCCAAGTCTTGCACATCTTGTGGCTGCGGAGAACAGCGCTTGCGGTCTTCGCATTTCGGAATCGCGGTGTTGTTGCACTCATGTTGGAACGGGATAAATGGCCTGCATTTGGTGGTGTTTGACGCAGCGGAAAAGTGTCCGTGTCCGCGAAGACGAAGTAGGAATGACGTCGCGCGCGGTCGCTTGGTCTGCCGAGGTATGTGATGGATGGCGTCTCCGCATAATTGTTACGCACGACAGATAGAGGCTCTAACCCTTCTCGCGCGAGCAACCTGACATGTTCCCTAGTTTGCAGCCGTCGAGGCCAAAGGTATGTCGTCTACAGTGGTAGTTTTATCAGACTTGCTGACAGAACGTAGCCTCACCAGCAACCCGCAACACCCTCATTCGCGCACCAACAGCGACGCGCCGCGCATCCGCCATCACAAGCCTCGCAACAACCTACAACGCAGCCTTCAAACCCATTCACCAACGTTTCGAAACCACGATCACAAATCGAAGCTATGCCACCCTTTGGCCCCCCACAAACGCCAGCTACCTTCTTCACACCTGTCTACGACAGCGCAATACGGCATCCGGTATTCTTCACGCAAAATCTGAAAAAGCCGCCGTTTCCCATACCACAAGCCGCTAGTCAAGGCTGGAGTCCAGTGGCGAGTGGCTATGTCATGGAGCAGAGGCGAGCAGAGGTGACGGGGAAGACGAAATTATGATCATGAAGTAACGTGTACAAGCATTGGGCGGCGTCGAGGAGTTCAAGGTGTCCGATTTGCACTCAACTGAAGAGATTGAAAGACATGCGACATCTGCAAGCTATACGAGCTCTGGTCAGCCACGTTCGTGGATGCCTTCGGCTCGACTTCAGATTGTCTTGATTAGGAAACTCGCTGTTTTGAATTGTGCTACCCTTATATTGCTTGTCTTCTTCTAGTAATGCATGCTACCTAGTGTAGCGGGTATCTCTAGCAGCGGTCACGTTTAGACATATCCCTCCCTTCCGTTCCAGAGCTCCTTCAGACCCCACACATCCGGTTTCCTACAAGCTCTGCCGGCCTACAAGCTTGCTGGGTAACAGGGCTGTCGTGATGACACAGCCCAGTGTTACTCCTCCAGCTAGATATAAAACACTGTTGATGTCCCTCCCTGCACCACCACCAGCATACAAATGCTGTGCAATAAGTGGACTGATAATGCCGAATAGCCTGCCCCAGAAACTCGCGATACCGCATGCCGTGCCTCTGATAGGTGCCGGAAAAGCCTCGGGTGTCCAACCGTACAAGACCGAGTTGAACATGGATTGGAAGAAGTACTCCATGACGTTGAAGCCAATGTTCGAAGCTGCCGAGTTGACACTACTGAAGAGGAAGATGGAAATGCCCATGAGCGCAGAGGAAACCACCATTGTCCATTTGCGGCCCACTCGTGATGCACGATAAGATAGAGTTCCGAGCACAACGCCGAGAACTCCGGGAAGATAAATGAAAATGTAAGAGCGGTAGGTGTAGCGGAGCGAAAGATCAAGGGCGCCGTTCTTTACGGCCAAAATCTGTGGAAGGTAGGAGCCTAACGGAAAGTCAGTATACATTATCAAGAGAACAAATGTGCAACTCACCTGCAACAGTGAAGCCCCAATAGTCGCATATGTAAGTAAGCCAAACCAAAAGTGTCAATCTTGTCATCTGATAGCTCGAAAACAGAATTTTGAAGCGGTCGCCTTCTAATTTCAGCTTCTCAGCCCATGTGGACTTGAGCTGTTTGACCCCACCTCCAAGCATGGGTCCAGTATTTCGGTCAGAATCAAACTCTCTTTCAAGTGCTTCGAGATCCTCCAGGACCAATGTACAGTTTGTACCGTTGTATTGAGCCATAGTATGCAACACTTGGATGGCTTCTGCATCTTTTCCACGATATATGAGGAATTTCGGGGACTCCTGGAAGGTAAAAATAACCGAACGCAAGACGAAGACAAGTATCGTTATGCCTCCCAGAGTAAAGAGTAGATAGCGCCATCCCATATTGTCTTCCCTTGAGCAACAGGCCTCTCCTGTAGCAACGATGCCGCAAGCAGGTAACGCTCGATCTCCCTCAGAGAAATTGGGACTGCAAGACCAGTTGGGGATGAAACCATAGGCGAGCACTGAGCAGATAACAACACCGATTGGTTGGAAAATGGACAATAAGGGAAGAAGGTAGCGCTTGCTCTGGGGGGTGGCTTCCAAGGTTATCGTGGTGTCAATGGGAATGTTACCCCCAACGCCGAACCCAGTAAATGCCGTAAGAACCAGAATGGCGTTATAAGTGCTTGGAGCGCCAATGCAAGTGCCGAAGATGCACGCGATGAAGACTGTCAGGTTGAAAGAGAACTTTCGCCCAATCACGTCCACAAGGACACCCCACACAAACGCACCGGCGGTGAGTCCGATCGAAAAGGCAGTGGATAGCTTGCCAGTTTGATCAGCTCCAAACCCCATTTCCTGCTGGATGGGCGAAAGGACGAGGCCAAATGCCTGTGCCCACATCAAGTCAATCATGTAGCCAAAGCCGCAAAGGGCCCAAATCGACCACTGGTATCGACCCATGCCCATGAGGTCGATCTCGCGGTTGATGAGCAAGCATTTCTTCTCGTACAAAGAGATATCCTCATCGCCAAGCTCTTCAGCTAACGAGCGTGAACGCTCCGGGTCGTCCGATCGATCATGGCTAACAGGCTTCTCTTTGTCTGTGTCCAAAGATGTTCCGTCTCTTGTGGTTATTTCTTCGGCAAGATTCGTGTGGTCAAGTGTAGAATAGTTTCGAGAAGAAGATGCGATTACCTCGCCGGTGTTCAAAAGGGCGTCGCCTTCACCCGCTTCAGAACTCGGACGCGACATTGTTGGGTTGTTGTCTGAGTACTCGACAGACGGCGAAATGTTGAGAGATGCCCCTTCGGCGCTTACCCCTCCTGTGTGTGTACCATAGGCTTCACATGGGCGGCACTACACTCCGCGGCGGGGGAAGGCTAAGATGCGTTGGGCAGTAGTTAAGCGATGCCTGATAAGCACTTTGATTGCGCCGGTGTAGCTGCGGTGTCAGAAGTGTCAAAGGAGCTGCATCCATGGCATTGCGTGCAGACGTTGAGTGTCGGGTGCTAACGCTTTGAGGCTCAGTCTAGGCAGATCCTGTTGTTCAACACGCCTGGTTGTTAACAAAGGTGCGACAGGAACGATCATTGCTCTTGATGGGAACCTGAGGATATCAAAATGGAGAGACAAGCATGTTTCGTACCGCTAGTGGATGTGACCGGAACATCTTCCGGTAAACATTGCCTTGTCAATAGTGGTGAAAGCTTACAGTTCAATCTGTGGAAGTCTCTGCTTGTATGCGAAGGGATGTCCTTAGGTGTTAGGAAGGTCAGCGACGTAGCAGGCATATATACATGGGTATGCGGATTGTTCTATCGTCTCTGTTACTCTCGCGGCCGTAACAGCGTTGTCGTCAAAATGTCGTGCGCAGTGACGTATCTGTATGCGAGTCCTGAGTAGCGAGCATGGGATTTTGAAAGCGCATGTCATTGTAGATGCGAGACCACCCACACACTGAGACACCGCACGACTAAAAAGTGCGGCAATAGATAGCAACATGCGAGGGCTTGTGTCCCATGACCCGAGATTGAGTGGGGATGTGCAGGCTGACACTCGGCTTGCCCAGTTGGGCGGGCACTTGATGCGAAAGATCGCGATCTGAGATTGAACGCGAATGCAACGAAGACTGAACGGTGAGCGAACATTAGCGAAAGTCGTGAAAGTGAGTGAAGGCGAAGAAGACAGATCGAGTTCTAGTGCAGTCAAAATGCAGGACGCAGGTCTCGCTGCCCATGCAGCGTTCAGCTAAAAGGGTCTAGCTCCACTTTCCGGCGCATGTGCTGCCAAGGCCGGAGCGGTGGATCTGTGCGCCGTGATGCTGGAACTTTTTTTCGGAGACATAGCAAAAGTCCAAAGCCGCGAACAACGCTTTTTCAATTAATCTATTTGCAATGGCTCCCCGTAGAAAGCGCCAGCGGCTCTCGCTCGATGGAGCAGAAGCAGTCACAGCCACCGCCGATGTTGAGCAACCCTCGAAGCCTTCCACAGCAGCGCCCAAAGAAGCTGCACGCAGACAACTTTTCGTTCGCGGACTTGCGCCCACTGTCACCACCGAAGACCTGACCGAATACTTCTCCGAATCATACCCAATCAAGAATGCGCTCGTCGTGCTGGATAAAGAAACTCGCGAATCCAAGAGCTACGGTTTCGTCACATTCGCCGACGTGGAGGATGCGCAAAGAGCAAAGGAGGAGTTGAACAACACAGAAATCAAGGGAAAGAAGATTAAGGTCGACTTTGCCGAGGCCAGACAGCGAGAGGGCGAAGAGAAGCGTCCCCGGGCTGGTGACAGGGCCAAGGCAGAGCGCGAGCAGCAGATCAAGGATGCGCAAACACCAAAACTCATCATTCGCAACCTTCCATGGACTATCAAGACGCCAGAAGATTTACAAAAGTTGTTCAGAAGCTATGGCAAGGTCAACTTTGTCAATCTGCCCAAGAAGCCAAATGGTGAACTGAGAGGCTTTGGCTTCGTCTCGCTAAGAGGAAAGAAGAACGCGGAGAGAGCGATACGGGAACTCAACGGCAAAGAGGTTGGCGAGAGGCCCATCGCTGTCGATTGGGCCGTGGATCGAGACACATGGCAGAGCCTGCAAAAGACCGAGCAGGAGGGCGACGATGCCAAGGACGAGGGGGAGGACGAAGATGAAGACATGGAAGATGCGGAGAGCTCTGCCGTCAGCTCGGACGAAGATGACGACGAGGAAGACGATAGCGAAGACGACGAGGATCTCGACGATAGCAACACCGACTACGAAGACATATCGGAGGATGACGAGGACGGTGGTGTAGAACTTGACCAAGAAGACACCCGACCAAAGCGCGAGGAGTACACCGTCTTCGTACGCAATGTCCCCTTCACAGTAGACGACGAGCGTCTTAAGGAGCACTTCCAGCAGTTCGGTGGCGTCCGATTCGCGCGTGTCGTGGTCGATCGCGAAACGGAACGACCAAAGGGTACGGGATTCGTCTCGTTCTTTTCGGAAGAAGACATGATCAATTGCCTGAAGGGAGTCCCGCGCGTCAAGCTACAGAAGAGGAATCTCGACAAGAAAGACGGCTCCACCATCACGGTTACACACTCTGTACTCGAAGACGAAGATGCCGACCCAACTGGCAAATACACCATCGACGGCCGTATCCTACAAATCTCACGCGCAGTGGATAAGAACGAAGCCACCCGTCTGACAGCAGAAGGCGCTGCTTCGCGCTTCAGTCGCGACAAAGACAAGCGCCGTCTCTACCTTCTCTCCGAGGGAACCATCTCCTCTAACTCGCCCCTATACCAGAAGCTCTCGCCCTCTGAAATCAAGATGCGCGAAGAGAGCGCAACAATGCGACGTAAGCAGATCCAAGAGAATCCTTCGCTTCACTTGTCCCTTACTCGCCTGTCTATACGCAACATTCCCCGCAGTATCACATCTAAGGACCTGAAGCAACTTGCTCGTAGCGCCGTCGTTGGCTTCGCAGCCGATGTTAAGGAGGGCAAGCGTCAGAAACTTAACAAGGAGGAAGTCATCCGTGGCGGTCAAGAAATGCTTGTCGCCGAGAAAATGCGTAAGAAGAAGGGCAAAGGTATTGTCAAGCAAGCCAAAGTCGTCTTCGAAACACCTGCTGGTAGCAAAGTTTCCGAAGATACTGGTGCAGGAAGGAGTAGAGGATACGGATTCATTGAGTACTACACGCACCGAAATGCACTTATGGGCCTGCGATGGCTCAACGGCCACGCTGTAGACTACAAGATCAAGTCTGGCCCTACCCCAAAGAGCAAGAAGGCTGCCCAAGAAGCGCTGGAAGATAAAAGAAAGCGCCTCATCGTCGAGTTCGCCATCGAAAACGCCAACGTTGTTAACCGACGTTCGGACCGCGAGGAAAAGTCCAGAGAAGCACCCAAGTCAAAGGCGGATGGCGAGGCTGACAACAGCGATGCCGAGCCGGGTGCGACTCAAGGTCAGAAGCGCAAGCGTAGTTCTAGCTCTGCAACCCAAAATTCGGGCAAGGGTAAGAAGAACGGCAAAGGGAAACAGGGTACGGGTGCTGCGGAAGCTGACGCGGAAGCCGCCGCTGCAGTGAAGAGCAAAGACGGGAAACTGGCACAGAGGACGAGAATCATTGCGAAGAAGAGGCAAGCGAGGAAAGCAAGAAAAGCTGGAAAATAAAGGTTATGATTGCATGTCGTTAGTAGCATTAGCGAAGGCGTTGATGTCAATGGAAAAAGTGGTTATTGATCCATGGTTTTGCTGACTTTGTCTCGTGTTTTTCTTCCGCGGCCTTGGACATTTGACAACATGGAATATGATGAAGAAGCAGAACATTCCGCTGCAAGCCACTTTACCCACTGTCGGAGCCTGGCCGATGATTCGCCCCGGACCATACTCGCTTCTGCTTGTCCCTTGTTCTCTTGCTACCCACCAAATCGTTGTCTTGGTGATTCGTTACAATTTCTGTGTGTACGCTGATTAAGTCGCCTAGACTACTTCCGTCGAGACGCCATTCCTTTTGGGTACGGTGTCCTACAGGGAAGACGATTGATAAAATGGAGGCTGGCTGAGGAACGGGGAGTGTGGGAGTACCAACCACTCGAGACGACGTGTCGTATGGAGAGTGCATAGATGTGCGAGTTCATAGAGCAAGCTATTTCTACGATTCACAGTGGCACCGACATTTTCAGGAGCTTAGATTTGTACTTGAGATGTACTTGACGTGTACGTTTTAGAATATCTAGGTAGTCAAACTCGTGTATGGCCTCTTTACCTAGGATCATATGGTTTTGAAATTTCTGAACAGTCCACCGGTTTTTCCCCCGGCGGAATATGCCGAGGAACGATATCGGAATCTGTTCGTACGGATCCTGCATCGTAGTATTGCCGTGGTGTGCAAAGGAGCGCATATGCAGTGTTCCGGCTGCAGTGACTGGAAGGAACATTGCGCATAAACGCTCGCGGGTGAAGCCGTCTGCACAACTTATCGGTTCGTGGATGCGGCGTATGTACGAGAACGCGAGTGCCTTGCTTTGAGTTCGATACCGAGTCAGTAAACACAGACAAAGTTGATGGCACTGCTCATTCTGATCCAAAGATCGCACTGTTAGATGAGATCGATCGTGATGGATCTTGTGTTTCCGGAACATCTGATCGTGTGCCTAAATCGGGTGCGTCTTCCACTGCGTTTTTCTTTGACGTATACTACTACCACCAACAAATCAGGTTTGTAGTAACTTTCTCCAGTACTCGATACACCCTACTGCCAGCCAAGGAACAGCCCCTTGAGTATCATGGGTCATGCTCACATCCAAGGCGGATAGAAGACGCGGCTGCCTCAAGAACGAGCCGTAGGCACAGCTCCAGGGATATTTTCCTTGGCTGCAGCTCAAATTTACGCTGACAATCCGGTTGACTCCATTCACCCCTGTTGGTTGTATACAGTTGTATACAGTTGTAGTACAGAGATAGCAGGGCAGGGCAACGATATCAGCACCTCGAGAGAAAACCATCTGCAGGTGCAAGGGCCGGCTCACAGACCGGTTCCCCAGCGCCTGCTTTGCTCCTCATTCACGAACCGTTTTGCATGGAGAACCATCTTACAAGTCTCGAAATCTGTAGTGTTCTGCGGTACTACGATGGTGGCTTGATAACTTATGAGCACTCACAGTGCTTTTCGTTTGCTGGTACCACTAGGAGCCATCCAAAGAAATAGACCAGATTAAGTGTAGGGCTTTACAACAGGTAGGGAATGGAAGACTCTCACTAGCATTTCGTAGAGCGGTACAGCGGTTTGACCATGATAGTAACAACCTTTGTGAATTTGTGCGAGGAACAATGAACGACGGACAACCAAGCTCAGAAAACACTCGCCTATGGGTGAAAGCGCATGACAGCAAACACACACCAACGATCTGGGGGTTAAACCGGGGAAGCGGTTGGGAGTTGTGATAACCAGGGTAGGGAAGGGATTGGCTCTCAAGTCCTAAGCCAGTGAGAGGTTCATGCTCATGAACGATGTTCAATGTGGTCATCCTATCGGCCGAGCTTTGATAATTGGGGTCCATGCTCGCATCTTCATGTCACCATGACATGCTACACAAGGCCAGATCGAGAAGGAAAAGATCACCCTTGTTTGTTAGCATGCGATGTACGCCTCAAGATCAGATGTGCTGACCTGATTCAACTACCGACTCGTGAGAGGCTACAGACGATCGTGTCAAACCAGGCATCTGTGCAGCCGTGGCATGACCGCGTGCTGAGCACAACGGGGAAACGGGTAGCCCGATGCATGCTGGACTTTTCGTAATTAGATCCGCAGCCCCTGGTACACTAGTTTGATCAACGGGGCGTAAGCAATCGTTCAGCAGAGCTCGGTACCTAGGTACCCAAAAGCTTATCCTGCATACCACGGCCAGCGTCCTTTGGTTCTCATGTGCGTTCGAGCGCAAAGGTGGCTTTCCGTAGACTTTTAACTCATGTTTGTTAAGCTTCCACCGGGACGAAAGCGTATTGTCTACAGCGACCATAACCGTGGACCGTACAGCAGGACCAATTGAACGCGTCGGGTGTCCGTGTAGGTCGAACCTGGGCATTGAATGACTCCTTCCCAGACTAGCTTCTAGCAGACAAGCTGGGCGCGGTGTTTTCGCCAATGGCCAACTTTTGAGTAGTCGAGCACCAAGGCTCAACTACCAGCATTTAGGGACTGTGAAAAGGCGTGCATAAGGAGTGCCGGCTGCAGATGCGTATGAATCCTTCTGGTATGGAACTGTGTCACAGAAATTTCAGTCTGCACTCTGTTCCAGTAGGAAGGAAAAAAGAGCGTGGGGGTTGCGATAGTACAACGACACGACTGACATCTTTGACCTGTCAGGCAATCAGCTAGCCTAAGCCCGTATGTGATGCGTAACTCAATTGCTGCAGGCACTCTTTCCAGTAAATGAGATTGTTCAAAGGAAGGCGCGGCTAAGAAGTTTGTCAAAGAAGCATATAAAGAGTCGCGACTTTCTCCTTTTCAGTGCAACCCCTAGACTTCCCCAGATTTTCTCCACAACCTTCTCAAATTCTGCGTACCAACAGCCGATAACACAAAAGTTCGGCACGTGTATACCACGGCCACCAAATCTCGAGTACAAGCCACAAACGTGCAATCTCGATGTACGTTTGCGGGGTTCCACCATAGCCAACAAGCTGACAATGATTATAGTGCCCGAACACAAGACCGAACAAGCAGTCATACCATCGACACAGAAGAAAATGTGCTTTTATGAGAAGATCACATTCTCTTGCAGCCATGTTGAGCATCTGCTCATACAGCATTGCCATTTCGCACGCAACGATCCTGGCCATCAATGTTTCGGCGCTTGGAACGTCAGACGAGAATGGTATCAACGAGAGATGAGTTGTAGCGACTGTGTAAGACAGAAACAATACAATTCTGCAACACATGGGGGGCAGTCAGCATACACCGTCGCCAGTGGAAGGTAGTTGTCCCTGCACGAGTGGGAAACAAGAAGCCACCCATAGCTACTTGTTGTATATCTAGAGTCTTTTCTTTGTCTAAAAGAGCTTATATTTTCCCAGCGAGTTTCGAGTATCTGGATCAGATAATAGGAGGAAATATTGTAGTCGTACTTGTTGGGTTTCTGTCATTGTTGTACGCCTGGGCGGTCGTATCGTGCTTAAGCGACAGGTCTTGACGCCTGTGAGATTCGGGGTCCAAAGCCACCACGTCCGGCCATTCACACATTCACTGTATACCATTAGCTCTGTATGTGTATATCACCAAATATAGGGTAGATCGAAATACAATCTCACGCAAGCTGCAAACGTTATCCGGTATGCTTCTGAGAAGGAGACTCAACACTATTAGCGGCTCAACCAGAGATGCATATTGAGAATGGCTCGGAACTTTGTGAAAAATACTTAAGCATATGCTAGCGGGCAGACGATGATGGGCGTACTGATTTAGCGAACTGGATGGCGTCAGGGAAGTGCTACCTGTGGCCTTGCGGGATGAAGAAGTCTGTGGCGGAATGAGGCTTGTGCGACCCTAGCCTCAGCCCCACCCTGCCATGCCGAAGCTAACATCGTGACTTCCCATCGTGGGCATTCAACGTTCCACATCACCAACATCGATATACAGCCCTCCACCATGTCAGATGCTACAGAGCAGCCGAAGAAAGAGAGGTTCGCGCCAAAGCAACCCGTCACACTGAATCCACCGAAGGATGATGTCATTGAGCGCGATTACCTCGCAAAGTGTGATGGTACGGCTTCTCCATGACTGGCGAATGCTGGGTGGCCAGTCGCTGACTAGCAGCAGGTACAAATGATGGCTTTCCAACTCTAGTCGCTATCAAGGTATCTACCACTGTTCCTGAAGTATGGTATCTTGCACATGCAGAAGGATTGATTTTGATTCAGGGTGACGTCTTTGACGTGAGTGGTAAAGAGACGTATGCACCCGGGAAGGGCTATCACGGTTCGCCACCCCTGAAAGAGATATTGCGTATCACAAGAGCTAACCCCGTGTGCCAGTCTTTGCGGGGAAAGAGCCCAATCGCGCCCTTGGGCTTTCTTCCCTCAAGCCTGAAGATTGCATATCTGACTACTCAGAGCTTTCCGACAAGGAAAAGCAAGTACTCAACGATTGGCATACGTTCTTCAGCAAGCGGTACAACATAGTCGGCCGATTGCCTTCGGAGGGTGCTAATCTTTGAACAACATTCTTCTCCAAGTCCCGACTAGAAGACGAACCATTATTGACTAGCACAATGCAGAGAAGCAAATCAAGAAGGCTACAACCTCATCTGTGTAATCACTCCGTCGCGGTTGCTTTGTCATCAGTAACGCCCCCAATCTCTGTTTAATGACGACTATCAACTGCCCATACACATATCACCTTCACCTGCCAGTTGATCTTGTACAGCCCGGTAATAGGAGACTATTGGCGTACTCACAGTGCAGAGATGCAATAGCCGGCAGATTTCTTATATAGCTCCTACTCCACCAGCCTGCCTAGCGACTCAGCAAGTACCACAGATCGACACTAACCTACACCATAGTTTGCCAATCGACATCCACAGTGCAATCTCTAGCATCGTACCGTGTTGTCTTTGCTAAGAAGAGGACTTTACCATTAGTGCGATAAGAGAGTGCACAACTTCTGCAGCAGCCAGAACGGTGGTTTCACCCGGGTTGTCGTAGATAGGAGCCACTTCAACTGTGTGGGGTGTACTATATCAGCATTTACCAATCTCACAGTGGACTTGCTCCAAACCAAAGGATACTTACCGACATCTGCTCCGATAACATCCAGTCCTTCGAGACCATCCAATATGGACAAGAGCTCTCGCGTAGTCCAGCCACCGACTTCGGCTGTTCCTGTAGCTATCATTCTATGTTAGTCACACCGTTACCTAACCTTCGAGAGTGATGACTTCGAAATATTGCTGCTGTGTTGAAGGTGACCGCTTGTGGCACGGTGACAGTTCTGTCGCACAGAGGTATGTTCCCAACAGGGACTTACCAGGTGCGAATGCAGGATCAAGCACATCGATATCGACACTGATGTAAACCTTTGTTCCAGCCACCCGAGACTTCAGCCTAGCAATGACACCTGCTACACCGAATTGATCGATTTCTCTGGCTTTGACAATCTCGAACCCGCATCGGATATCATTTCGCAGATCACCCTTTGGTCGTCCCATGGGAGCTCGAATGCCCGCGTGAATACTAGTGTTTCGAATCAAACCTTCCTCATGCGCGATATGTAGGAATGTTCCGTGATTAACACCTCTGATTTGAATTTTCAGCAAGTTATGGAGTCAATTTCGACATGCAGACTTACGCGTAATGGGAGATGCCTCCGCCTGCGGTATATTAGTAGCTAGTCATGCATCGGGATGAATTTGCTCACCGAGTACTTCAGGGTCCCACGTGTCTTCCGAGTAATCAGCAAAGTCCAGGCTGTAGTATTACTAACTTACCCAAATGGCTGTCGAAGTGGATGACGCTAACCGGGCCCCAATGGTTGTGAGTCGATCGCAGCGCAGATAGCGTTGTGGTATGCTAATCATAGGTGTATGAAGTCAGTGTATGTCTCACATGCAATTCGCGCAGACACTTACATCACCACCCAACGTCACAATCTTTGGTGTTGTGTGCTCGCTCGAATTGGTAGGTCTTGCGGACACGATCTTGAGAATGACAGTTAGACGCCTGAGTCGATCACAACTTGGGGTTACTAACTTCATGTGCTTTGTCAAGCTGCTTTAAGGCTGCAGTGTTGTCCTTCCAAACTGGTTAGCTCTCGTTCTTCTCTGTTTTGCTGGGATCACCTCACCAAGAATGTCAATGGCGCATCACCGCAGTCAACGATTTTTGCCCAATCCTCAAACACGTTCTCACCTGAAAAGCTTTAGTAATGCATTCGTGTCTTATCTCATAATGACGAGCGAAGCTTCATGATGGCAAGTGGAAATTCAACAATATCGACGCGCTGGCCATAGCACAGCAGGTGGTTTGGCGCGCGAGCCTTACGAACACGACACGTCAAGATAACGTGGTGTGACAAGAGTCGTTACCAGTATCACCGCCTCGCACAACAAAGTGAAGTCCGTGCTTGCGGAACCAAGTCCAAGTCCCTACACGCACACCCCTACAACACTGCAACATACCTGTATATATGGACCAAGCACTGGCTGGTGATATCCGGCTCGAGCCCTGTCGAATTCCACTCGGGCCGAAGCGCGCTCCAGGTCGTGCGGTAACACCCTACCGGGTGTTAGCCTTCTCCAAAGTGATACGTCCAACAGTGACACTCCGAGTGTCATCCACAGGACAAACTTGACCCACTGTGTCGAATGGTGCACCTAGGATTGCAATGTCAAATGGCACCACATCGTGCTGTTCCGGAGCCAAACAGTGTACGTAAGGAAGGTTGGCATATGTCATCAGACCTGCGAACTTCGCATGAGTGATATCTAATCCAAGGTTCTGCTGAGGAATGATTTGTTGCGATGAGTATCCAGAGACTGGTGGGAATGTAATGTCTCGAGCGCTTGTGGAGAGCTGGACAGACGACAGTAGAAACAATAATGATATGAGCGCCATTATGAATGCAGGAGTGTTTAAAAGATGAGGTACGGTGAGTAAGGAAGTAGGAGTCTCTCATGCAACGGTATTATATGCTTATCTTCATTATTCGTTGATGGCATTCTATACAGGCGCTCCAAGCTCCAAGCGGCAGGTCTAGCCGATCATACCCCTCCCAAGCCCTGCAACGGCTGCTAGTCTGCTACCTCTTCTAGAACTTGCACATAATGCGCAACTCCGGAACTCTTCATTGTCCGCGGGTTTTATTCTAGCAACTCCAACTCCTCTTCGTTTTCGGTGCCGTCCTTAGGACCAAGGAACATGATATCGTGCAAACATTGATCCCAGTCCGTTCCTGAATGATCGCCCGCCAATCTCTTGTTGTTCGCAGTCTCTCTGAGGCGCCACCAGTATTGAACCTTCACCAAAAGACCTTCCTTTCCTTCGTCCCACAAATTGACGCGCATTCCAACCCATCCTTCCTGAATAGCTCTTGATTTCATCTGTTCCACAGTCAAGCCAACAGGCGCAGTGATGTCATCGGAGCCAAATCCGAACTCGCCGGGCCGCAACGGGCGTATGGTGTAGACGCTTCGCTCTTTTGCTCGCGTTGTCGCCCGTGATCCCGTTGCATAACAATCAGGGCGACCCGAGATGCAAGTTGAGGATGAAGCAGGTGCATCTATTGGTATCTTCCCCTGTTGTGCGTCTCGCAGATACTGCACGATCTCATCACGATTGGTTGCCGCATAGGAAGGCGTTGGTCGGCAAATTTGCATGCAGTCTGGAGAGAAGAAGGAGCATTTGCGGTCGATGTCTCCAGTGTGCCGATACGCGTGGTAGGAATGCTTGATGGAAGCTACTATATCCGCTGTGGGTTGATTGTAGTCCGCCATGGTAATTTGCAATCACTGTTCTAGGGCCTGCAGCTTCCCCTTTATAATTATGGACAACTCGCAGACTTATCTTTAGGGTCTCTGTCTTTCGTAGTGCCATGCACGTAACGGTTGCCTTAATAGTAGTGGACAAAGCTGAGCTTGGATGTAAGCGCAAATGACTCAGCACTCCTCTGCCGAATCCAGCAATGCACTGAATCAGCAAGTAACCAGATTTCTGAGGCACCCGGCTCACGAAGAAATACGGAGCTACTTGTTGAGTACTAACTAATCAGCGCCGTTACTTCGCATTCATACAACAGCTCTTTCGTCGCTAGACTTGCAACACCAACCACCGTATCAGGTGGTCTATGTCCTTCAGCCTCCTTGTCCATGTATTCCATCCAAAGCTCTCCCCAGCCACGATCTACAACGTCCTTTTCGTCCTGCTTCGGGTCACCAGTTTCCTTCACAATGTAATGTCGGACCATGACCTGGATAGGAAGCGTAGTTAGCCAAGTCGATAGGAATCAATCACAACTCGGGGGAGTTTAAGCAAAGTCTAATGCGTACGATATCCCGTGGTGTTGCACCAGCAGCGGCTAAGCACTTGTGAATGCTATCATAGGCGCCCTTTGCTTGCTCTCTGAGATCAGAGGAGATGGGACCATCTTTTCGCATGCCTGTTTGACCAGCAAGAGTGATCAGTTTGGATGATGACACTACAGGAGTAATGCAGACTTGATTGTAGGTTGGGGCGGGTTCAGGTACGGAGGGTGGGTTGAATGCATGAGGCTTTTTGGATGCCATGACTGGAGTTTACAATGCCTGAACGTGTGACGATTATTTATGAGCTCTACATGCTTCTCATGTCGAGTATGACCGGTGAGCTATGAGGGGTACGTTCGCGTGTACCTGCCGTGGGTACTATGTGGGGTACTGGCGTGAAGCATGGGCCATGGTGACATCATCGTCTTTCGTCACGCGAATCCACTTTCAATATGCGAACCGAACGCGACAGACTTCAAACACAATCCGGATGGCTGATTAAACACAACCTCATCATTGGATCATAATGGGGGTACTTAATTGAGGTACGAGTATCCACCTGCAACCGGACGAATGGGATGCAGCCAGACGCGCCTGCATCCGCCAGAATGCGGGGAAAGCTTCAGAGACCAGAAGGTTAAAGCCGTAAGCTTGTGACAGCTCGCGCGACCTCAGTTCACACCACCTACCTCTTGTTCGATAGATACTGCTGAAATTATGGCGTCTGGCTGGTTCAGCTCGTCGTCAAGCGACCCGACGCGTCCTCCTGACGTCCGCTTCCAGGTCGCTGAAGAGAAACCTCACGGTTTATACCTGCAGCCCAGCTCTGGTGGTTCGAGATCCGCCACGAACCGCTCAGCGACGCCGACATCTTCGGCTTACGTGGATACAACTCACTCCAAGACGCATGTTCACAATGCTTCACTCTTCGACGTAGGCATCTTGAAGGACACGCTTGTCCCTTCGCTCACCCTACACTCTGGTCTGGCTCTCATCGCATATGGGGCTGCACGATACACAAACCGCGTTGAAGCCAAGGACTGGCTTTGGCCGAGCGGTCAGGTTGTGAACGCTTGGTGGTCAGCTGTTGGACGCCGTCTCGCTCAAGGCTACACAGTTTCCCAGGCATTCAGTCGTCTATCATGGCACGAGCGTGTTATCCTTACCGGTGTCACACTATGGGGAGGACGTCTCTTCTACCGTATCGTTCGCCGCTCCCTTCAGCGAGGTGAGGACGATCCGCGATATGCCGAGGTCAAGAAGGAGGAAGGCTTCTGGAACAGTGCTCTGTTCAAGGTTTTCGTTCCTGAGGCTTTCTTCCAGATGCTCATTAGTCTTCCATTTACCGCGCCGTTCCGACACGAAGGTGCTGTTATGACAGGTTACCATCCCTTCGTTCAGATGTTTGCCGTCGGATTGTTTTCATCTGGTCTGGCTTTGGAGACACTCGCCGACTACCAGCTGGACCAGTTCAAGGCAGAGGGCAACAAGGGCATTATGCGCGAGGGAGTATGGAGCATTGTCCGCAACCCCAAGTATGTACCCGTGATCTAACTCTACATCACACACTAATTCCTTAAAGCTACCTCGGCGACGCCCTCGTACACATATCATTCATCGTCATGCTCTACGGTTCCGATATGCTCGCTCCTGTCGAACTCTTAGGTCCCGCCGCAAACTATGCCTTCCTCCGCTTCTTTGGCGGCGATGCCGAGAAAGAGAAACATCAAGAGCGTCGATACTCTGCTTCTCAACCCGACAAGTTCCGCGAGTTGGAGAAGTTCAGGGCTGACAAGAATGCTTTCTGGCCAAGCGTTGATGAGCTAAGCAACAAGTGGCTATGGACTGTGCTGGGCGTTGGAGGATTGGGTATTGCAGTTGAGCAAACGCTTAGGGCACTACACTAGGTCTTACAATCTCAATGTGAGGAAGTGCCGTCTGAGCGGATGGCTATAGGATGGGGTTTCAGTCTACTTAACCAGACTTGTAAGATACAATTAGCCTGCATAATTTTCAGTTATTTTTCAAATCATGCACGTACCTCCTACACATTTAGAGTTTCAAACGGTATCACCGATGCTCTGTTCCGGCTCAATATTTCACAAGCTTGATTGACTGTTCCATAATTTGGAGAGTCTGATGCGCAAATACATCAACGATTGTCTGCCATAACAAACGCTTGATTCGCCAAACAATACCGGCAAACCCTCCAACTCCAGGGATTGTTCCAACTCAGTACCAGCTTCTTGAGGCTGCTCCCATCTCTCTCTCAACGCATATTGATATATCTACCGTCGCTGTGTGAACTCTGTAGAAGGATCAACAGTAAGCCATGGATGGAAAAGATCTTGCCGGAGTCATCTTTGTAATCGTATTCCTTCCTCTGATCATTGTCCTTACTGCTCTATGTCTTTGGTGCAATCGCCATCCTCGAAGTGGAAGAAACTGTCAAAGACCAACTCCATCACGTACGACTGAGATGCAATTGCCTTATTTCAATTCGCCGCCATTCGATGGAGCGTATTTCTCTCCACATTCCAAACCATCCTACAACCGTTCCAAGAGATATGCGCCGAACAAATATGTCTCCGGCCAGCCTCGATACACTCCACGAATTCACACGGACAATACAACACATAAGCTTCCTATGAGGCAGCAGAGACGACAGCAGTTACGAGATGAGCTGTATGACGGGTTCGATATCACGCCTGAGATGGTTAGACCGCAGTTACCTGATTCGGCCTATGCCGACCTAGATATTACTTATGAAATGCTTGGAGGGCATCGGCAAAGGAGTGTGCTAGCGCGGGCAGGAAGACCCAGGAGGGGATCGGCTCCTAGTTGAGGAAATATGGGGTCAGTGTCGAAGGTTTGCTATGCGCGAATTTCACGGTACCGGGACGAACTGCACTCGATCGAACGGATCGATCTATTGTAAATAGGAGCAGATAGACCTTGTCAGCTGATGGCGATTGTATATAGCCCACGAAAGCCGTTTGAGTTATCGACACGTTTTTAACAAACGATCGCTTCAACGAACGTAACTACCTAGGTACGCCATGATCAACGAGACTGCCGTTCATGAATACAAAGTCAACTGTCACTGCACAAAATCCATTTTCTCTTGACCAGCTCACTCTGTTTCAAGCCCAGTGTACACGTGCCCATTTCCATTATGAACGCAAGGGACAGAGCAGGTATGGTCTTCATGGCCGTATTAATCCCATGCTTGGTAATTGGAGTGCTTATGTGCTTCTCCTGCCGCCGCAGCCGAGACCGACGAAGTCGACCTCCCCCTTCCCAGAATCTTCCCACGCCTAATCGTAGCGGTGGAGCGGTTGGATCCCCTGCACCAGTTTCGACACAAGCGACAGCACCATTATCCGTGCATGTACCTGACCACACTGCTTGTTCCCATCGATCATCGGCTCCTCCCACACGGACCCAGTCAACTACATCTGCCCAAGGAGCAGTACAAGCAGCTGGCTTGCCGAAGTTCGAGCAAGATCAATTGCTCCAGCAAAATGGTGCCATGGGATCGATAATAACTGGTCCAACATCGACACCATCTGTGACAAGTCATGCTTCGACAGCTAGGCCGGGAGGTAGCACAACCCAGACAGGGCACCGGACACAGGCCTCTTAGAGTTGATAGAGATGACCATCGCCACCAGACACGCAATCAGTCAAAGTATATGCGATGTCGTTTCGCCCCAGAAAGGAGGGTCTTGGAATATGTTTTACTGGCTATTGCAATTACAACATAAACATGAATTTCTTTCTTTCTCTTCTCATGCTTCCACCCTCATCCAAAGGTACACCCGCATATTCTGCGCTACGACCATTGTTCAACCTACGATTCTCTCTTACCAACACCCATCTCAATATTGCGGCTAAGAAGCCTACGAATAGCATGAAGCCAGCACAGATGCTCATGCCCTTGACATAGTAAGGGCCATCTTCATCGGGAAAGATGCTCGTACCAACGAGCGGACCCATTTGACCGATGATGTTTAGAAGAGCCATACCAGTACCTTTCTTGCTATCACTTTCCTGGTTATTGAGTGTCCATGTGATGATAATCGTGATAGCGCTGAAGAAGCCAGCAGCGGCGGGGTAAAGCGCTATATAGCGGACCATAGTCTTATCGGACTGCAGGTATCCGGATATTGCAATGGTACCGTAACCGAGTGTGGCGAGGAGGGAGTGAAGCATGATGAACGTCGAGCGTGACTGCATGCGATCGGAATAGTACGCAGTTGTAAGCACAACAACGAATGCGAAGAGGTAAGGTGGAGCTGAAAGTCCTTGCGCTGTGATCGACTCCCAGCCCATATCCCGTATGACCGTCGGCAAGAACACAGGCATAGCTGAACGTGAGTATACAATGTCAATGTACGTTTTGCATGCGTTTAGTACAGGGACACTTACAGCTGAAAGCAACGTTGCAAGAAAAGAACATAAGTGCTGTCAGGTAAGACTTCGGGTCCTTTAAAGTTTGGAGCACTTCGTGGAAGTTGACACGTCCTCTTCGCCCACTCTGATACTTCTCCTCATCTTGATCTTCATTTTCCTTTTCCGAT
Organism: Alternaria postmessia; assembly: GCF_024291825.1. Lineage (NCBI taxonomy): Eukaryota > Fungi > Ascomycota > Dothideomycetes > Pleosporales > Pleosporaceae > Alternaria > Alternaria postmessia. The sequence goes on along the minus strand of NW_026260082.1, from coordinate 442,221 downwards.
CTCAGCCTCATTACTGCAATCTCGCGCTGTCGTGGGCTTAACCACTTCGCCGATCCCGGGCCATCTGGTACGAAATCCCATGCCCAAACCGCTATCAACACGGACGGAAAGCCTTCAAGCAGAAAGAGCAGCCTCCAAGGACTGAGTGGACCGTGCTCACCGACTTTCGTAATAAGGTAAGCTAGTGCTCCAGCAAATGATGCTGAGAGAGGGCTAGCACTGATGAAGAGTCCAGTTCGAAAAGCCAGTTCAGACCGGCGGAAGAAAAAGGACAAGTAGAAGGGTACGCCAGGCCCAAAGGCCGCTTCGCTGATGCCGAGGAGGGCTCGCAGAACGAGGAGGAAGCTGAAGGACGTTGCGACTGCCTGAAGCGACGCAACTACGCCCCAAGACAGAATACACAGGGATATGTAGATGTGCGGCGGGACGATGCGGTACCTAACAGCATTAGATGCGCTTACTTCCCCACTTGCAAAGACCTACATGAGCGTCATCCACTCGAATAGGATGTATGTAATATAGAACGCCCACAGCAACCACTCATATTGGGTAGAGCTGAGCTTCAGATCATCCGCAAGACCGGCTATACGCGCATTGCCAATGTCTATTAATTCCATCAGCGTCCATCACCAGACCTACCAGATCTGCTTTGCGCACATCTGACGTACATATCACCCCTCTGAGCCTTCCAGGTGTAGAAAGTACTCACTCGACCGATCCAAGAAGCTTAACATGTACAGCAAGGCCATAAACGCGACTAGCCTGCGATCAAGCTTTTTGAGCACTCTTCGATCCTCATCTGGAGTATACAGCTCGTAGCTCTGGACAGAATCTAAGGAGGCGCGTCGTATGCTGGGTAGGAAACCCTCGTCTTCTTCTCCCAGCTCTTCTTTGTGTGCGGGTTCATCGTGGGGAGTGATTGTTCGAAGTTCGAAAGAGTTCGGTTCGTGTATCATGGACAGTTGATCATCAAAGGATTGTGAAGAGCGAGGCGAGGGTGTGAACTTGGGCGAGCTCTCATCGGTGCTGTTGGATGCTGGTTCGTGCTGTCTGCGGCGGGAGGAGAAGGGCATGCTTAGATTGGATTGCCAGGAATGAACCGCACCAAACAATGAGAGATCATGTCGAGAATGAAAGGGGCGCCGAGGAAGAGCACGAACGCATTACTACTGACGAGTCGCGTAGACTCGAGTATGTCTAAGCTGTCTCGCTCGTGAGATGACGCGTAGAAGCCCGTGCGCTGATGTACCCCACAATCGGTACCTGCTCAGCCCTTGTATACAGATTGGGTGATACCATACCAAACCCAACGTCCACTCTGAAGACAACCCATTGTATTTCCACAGACGTAAGCATCAGAGGGTAATCGATAACCCAGTTCGTACTGTGGGCCGTCTCATTGATCCTGGAGTACAGGTCGGAGATCCCCTGGGCGCCGGGTTATTACGGGTGATTCATGTTGTGCAGAATCATAGTCCCGTTCGGCCAATGTTTTTCACCTTGTAGTATTCCAGAATAGGTGCTTCTGCTTGACTGGTTCTTTCGATCTTCATGCTCAGTATACGCAGCGGCCATCTCAGGGGTAGGCCCCCATGACAACACTTCTCGTTCACACCTCCGGGAATGTTCGCCTTGGAAAAACCGTTCCACTTATACATCTCCCTAGCGATCTTGATATATGCATCTCGTTTGTCGAAGTCCGAGTATCAAGGCAAAATATTCCGTGGTCTCGGCGTCAGTAATATGCTTCAGAAGTCCTCGGAAAAGATAGTCTGTATTGTGCTTGACGCTGGCTTTGTCGTACGACAAACATGTATCTACTATAATGTCCCGACTGCAGTGTTTCGCCTCATCCCAAGTACGGAAGCTCTGAATCAGAAGCTTGTAGGTTGCCGCCTCGTCTTTGTCGAGGACAAGCTCGTGGACGAATGCAACTCGATCTTTGTTGGTTGTCATAGGCTTATCTTCGTTGAAGCTTTGTACAACATGGCCGTAGGCTTCTCCAGAGGCAAAATTAAGATCTTTATCTTTAAAGGAGGGGAAGTCCAAGCTCGGATAGGGTTTACTGGCAACACATCACCGATGTCGTTTGAGAGCGGTGCAAGGATCATCCACCTCTGCCTGCAAAAATCAGCACCTATCACAGGAGAACGGCAAGCCTGAGTCCAATTATGGCTGCTGTTGGTGATCATACATGGGTCACCGAAGGGGAATAAATAAGGCTAGGTGAATATAGTGGTCGCGAAACAATCGCATTCGTACGTATCTCGGTCTTCTCCCATCGTCATGTAAGACTCTAATTGGGCAGCTTCCAGTCCTTGTAACTCCATTTCTCGGACAGATGATACTTCTTCTGCTTTCCGTAGGCGACTGGTCTCCTGGCTTCAACCTTGCCCTGAAGCAGGAAAGTCCTGAAGCGATCCTTGAGCAGGTTGCCCTCCGGTTTGAGAAGACGCAGGGAGTCGCGGAGCTCGTCTGGCAGAACAACTTCGAGTGGGGCTTCTGGTAGACTGAGGCAGGTCAGTAGATGGTCAGTCTATGGGGCATCAACAGATACTTACGGTGTCTTGCCAAATTGCTTCTTCCTCAGCTCCACTTCTTCGCCGTCATCCTCCTCCGCCAGTTCGGCATTCTTCTTTTCAAGAGCTTGTCGGACAGCTTCTCTTGCCTTTTCCTTTTCTTCTACGCTCTTGGCTAGCCTCTTGATCTCCTGCACTTGTTGCTCCTTAGCCTTCATCTTTGCTTCGTGGACCGCCTTTCGTTGAGCCTCCTTTCTCCTCTTGATCTTGTTCCGTTGTGACAAAGATTTCCTTTCTGGTCTCTTCTTCTTTCCCTCCTTGTCTTCTTTATCGCTGAAACCTTCCCACTCACTTTCCCAGACGCTCTCCTCACCAGAGTCGGATTCCGTCTCAGCGGCTGCTCGCTCCATCAGCTCAGCCTCTTCACGAGCCTCCTGCAGGCGCTTCTTCTCGGCCTCGACAGCTTTGTCGGATTCGCGCATAAGCTCATTCTGCCAGTCTTCCAACAGCGGGTTGTACGACTTCCCACCGGTGGGTTTGCGGACTGAGGGGATGGCTTTGCCGGTCTTTGCCTGCGAGATGGGCGCGTGCTTAAGGGTCTTGGGCTCGACCTTGGGCTTCTTCTTCTCCAGGTACGTGAATCGAGGATCTTCCTTGACCTCTTCTACGGCCCAAGGGTCGTAGGCAGCGTCGCCGCCTTGCACCACGTCCTTCTTGACCTGCTCGCCTCCGTATGCAATCGCCCTCAGCCTGTCGTATTCCTTGCCTGATACCTTTGCCTTCTTTCTCTTGCCATCGTCGGCAATTTCCGATAGTCGCTTCCTTGTGGATACGGCGGGGACGGCAGAGCGCTTGGCGAGGATCTCGTCGACTTTGAGAGGCTTGTGTCGTTTCGCAACCTCTTTTTGGATTTCGGCAGATCCAACGATATCGACGGCGAAAAGCTCATCGGCCGTCTTTTCAGAGATGACACCACTGTAGAATCGTTAGTATAAGTTGCTGTATGTGTAGTGAGACTGGAACATGCCCTTGGATGATCTGGTCGCGCACATCCTCTAGGCCAGACTGAATCTGCGTGACATCGACGTTCTTGCGCCAAGCCTTCTTGCCTTTGCGACTCGGCTGCTTGTACTGCGCGGGTGCTGCTTCGGTATCCGCCATTGTATCTTACGCTCGCAGTGTTGGAAGTTGTGGGGTTGTTGGCTGTCGCAAAAAGTTCGACCCAAAATTCCGACCAACAAAGCGCCGCACGGGCTAGATCCACCCCAGACCCCTGTAGCCTCTCGGTAGTCGGTGTTGGCCGCCCAGGGTACAAGGCCTCCAGATTCGACCGACACTCCTATTCAAACATCACACCCCACCAAGACATACGGTCAGAAGATTGCTTCTGATACTCTGGGATAGCACCTCTCCAAGTTTTTTGCTTTTTTGTAGAACCTCCAGCCCTACTCCACAATGGCGCAGTCGGGGTACTCAAACCCGCTCAAGAAGTTCAAGTGAGCTGTCCTCCGCGGCGGAGACCAACTTCGTATACTAACCGGCTGCAGGCTCGTATTCCTGGGCGAACAAAGTGGTATGCATACTGTCGCGAACATGGCACTTTGGAACATGTTTGCTAACATAACCTCACAGTGGGAAAGACGTCTCTCATCACCCGCTTCATGTACGACTCGTTCGACAACACCTACCAAGCGACAATCGGCATCGACTTTCTGAGCAAGGTACGCTCTTTGTGAAACCACTGCAGTGACCGCGTTCCTGAGCAACAACTGACTGTTGTCCGCAGACCATGTACCTGGAGGATCGAACCGTCCGCCTGCAGCTCTGGGACACCGCCGGCCAAGAGCGATTCCGCTCGCTGATCCCCTCGTACATCCGCGATTCTAGTGTGGCCGTGGTGGTATACGACATCACGAACAAGAAGACATTCGAGAACACAAGGAAGTGGGTCGACGATGTTAGAGGCGAGCGCGGCAACGACGTTATCATCGTGCTGGTCGGCAACAAGACCGACTTGAACGATAAGCGCGAGGTCACTACGGCCCAGGGTGAAGAGGAAGCCAAGAAGAACAACTTGATGTTTATCGAGACGAGCGCCAAGGTCGGACACAATGTAAAGGCACTGTTCAAGAGAATCGCGCAAGCGTTACCGGGTATGGAGGGCGAAGGTCAACAAGGGCAGAGTCAGAGTAGGTTTAGTTGTACACATTGCGGTGAAGAGCATGCTAACTCAGGGTCCAGTGATCGACGTGAACATCAACCCCTCGCAGCCACCAGCAGACTCGTCGTGCGCGTGTTAGATAAGACATGGCTGTCCGGCAGTCAATTCGGTTCAATCGCTCGAGGGCGTACTGTAATTATTTGGGATGATTTGCAAGTCTGAGGAAGTCATTGTCAGCAAGGCGTTCAGGCAATCAGGCATGGGCTGCATGCATCTTAACGTCGAACACGTAATCTGTAGTATAGCAGTGCGTACCCAAGCGTACGACTGCATGACGTCAATGGAGAGATGCCGAGTGCTGTTTGGATTGTATGCATTGGAAGCCCACATCTATGCCAACGCCCGCCCCAGCCAGATGGATCACGCTCAACCGGAACGCCGGCCGTGGAATCGACCGACCGCGCTGATGCTGATACATGTACAAGAATATTACAGGGGGTCGTCATCAGATGGAGTGGGGTCCAAAAATGCGTGCTGAATTCACCGAAGTGCTATCGTCTTTTTACTCGAGGTCGCCCGCCGAGCCAGCCTCAGACGGTGTCTTGCTGCCGCCGACGGGGATTGACGTGTCTACTGCGATCATCTCGGCGAGGATGTCGAGGACGGGCTGCCAGGTGTTAGCGAATCATCAGACCAGGCCAGCAAGCAATGGCTTCTTACCTTGGGCACCGTCTTGTCGTAGATGTTGATCAATTCCCGCGGGTTGGGGTAGACCTTCAATGCGCGGTAGAAGCATAGCGCCGCCTCCACGTTATCCGCACCTGCCAGAGAATTAGCACCACGTCCCACGAGCGGGATCAAAGTCAAGCCATACCCTTCTGTACCATGCCTTCTCCCTGCGCAACCTCCTGCATAAAGTACGCCTCCACCTCCTCTGGGTCCTTGGGGAAGCCCTCCTCGTTTGCCCGCTCTACCGCCTCCCGGATCGCCTTCTTCTGCTCGGCGCCCTGTGCCTCGGCCTCCTCCTTGGCCGCCCGCTCTGTTCGCTTCGACTCCTTCTTGAGCTGCTTGCGGAAGCCGGGGTCGTTTCGTCGCTTGTAGTCGAAGTAGGCGGCATATGCGAGAAGACCTGTTACGATGGTGCCGGCGCTAATGGCCGCAATGGTCGACGGTTTTAATGACGAGTTGGACATGGTGGCGGTGCAAGTTGCGGGTGTGAAAAGCGCAATTAGGCGAGCAAGCAACAGGTATATCCCTTGGAAATGGCCGAAGGAGATGGCGGTGATGTGGTGTGGTGTTTAACTTTTTCGACAAGTTCAGGGAAGGCACGATTCAACAAAGTGGGCCCGAGCTCACACTCGAGACCGCGGCTCCACGCATCCATGGGCGATGCGTCCCGCTACGTGTCACCGACCATCAGCAACCACTGCCCCTCGCGCCTTCACCACCGTAGTCCGTCAATCTTGCAGGCAAGATGTCGGAAAAGCAAAAGGGCATCTCCCTCCGCAAGAAGCGCGGGGACAAGAGCAAGAAGAACGCGCCGCCGCCCACCATCAGCGCGCCGCGACAGATTAGTGCGCCCATGCCAGCCGGCGTCGCTGCTGCTTCACTCCCCAGCTCCGGACGTCCTTCGAACGAATCCAGCCGCTCGAGGACCAGGCAAGATGCTCCCCAGTCACGCCCGCAGCGACCCGACAAGACGGCCGATCTGGTCAAGAGGAGGTACTCCCAGAAGATCACGACGCTGCCTGGCGACTTTGGGAATGGAGAACCCATGCCGCAGATGCCAAAGATGCCCGCCCAGTACAGAGAGAAGAGCCAGACGAGAGAGGGACGGCCGCCTGGAAGCTCCAATGGACGGGTGTTGCAGGTTGACCCACGAGCATTGAGGGACCCCAACCTGGAAGTAGAGCGATGTGAGACTACTGCGTGTCGCCGCCTCAGTGCCTGAATACTGACTTCGCATAGATGTATCGACCATCCTTGCAGACGCCTCCGAGGCCGACATCAACCGCTACCAAGATGAACTGCGCAAGACGAAACACCGTACATCCCTCGACCTACAGCATAACGTATACCAGAACCGCACACAATTCATCAAGATCAGTAAGGAGGCAGAGAAGCTCAAAGGCGAGATGCGAACACTTCGTCAGTTGATGTCAGACCTGACCACTACACTGGAACAGACGGCTTCAGCTACAGGCGCGAACGACGCTGCAAGCTCCCGAAGGGCCAACCGAAGCTCCATCGGAGACCTCAACCAACTTCGCGCTGGTCAGCTGCAGCAGCTCTACAGAGACGTCGAGGGTTCGCAAAAGTATCTACCGCCTATACCTGGGCGATATATTGTGTGGAAGTCCACAAGATGGTTTGAACTCGACTCTGCGACCCTCAAGGCGAGACGAAGAGTGCGGCTACTGCTACTGAATGACCATCTCCTTATCGCAACGGAGAAGAAAGCGCGAAATGACGTCCCTGGTCAACGTGATGGCAACAGAGCAAATATGGAATTCATGGCCCAACGATGCTTCCCACTGCAAGATACTCAGGTGATTAGGACACCCGAAGAACGCATCATCATTCGCGCTGGCTCCGAGTCCTTCACGTACGACACCAAGAAAGAGGATAGCGGCGACAAGTCCGCTTTCGTTGCTACCTTTCGTAAAACCAAAGATGACTTGCGCAAGAGCCAAGAAGCGGATGTGCAAGAGAAAGATCGAACGCAAGACTCTTATAGCCATCTCCTTTCACGCGACCCTGCTTTCATGAACAGAACGGAGTTGTTGGATAACCTTTCTGACGGCATCAACAACGAACAAGTTAGTACGTTTATCGATATGGATGGTCAGCAGCGCAACATCCGGTGGGTGGAAAGTCAACTAGACGACTTAGACATTGAGATTGCGCTTCAACACTTTCAAGAAGCAGTCCTGAAAGTCGATCGCCTGAAAGCGCTTGCGAAGAACATCAAAAGCAACGAGATGGCCAAGACAATCGTCACATATAAAGTCAACGAACGTGCTGCTAAGCTGGCGAATGTTTTGGTCAAGCATATGGTAGAGCATAACAACTGGTTCACGTCCGTCAGGCAACACGTCAGCTGGGTTGTCCAACTAGGTTTCGAAGACCGCGCACGAGAGGCCTATCTGGAAGCTCGTGGTAATCTCATCAAGACTCGCACGCGGTATGTTCTCACCTTCGTCATTGATGTTCACCGTCCACTGACTCTTTCAGGCAATGTATATTCGAAGGTAACCTTCCCGACTACATCTTCCAAACTTCCTACATCTATTTCACCATCATCAAAAACACTGTCGACATGTTTCAAAAATGCTTCCCACAACAGCTCATGTCCGCTTGCGTCAAATGGGCGAAAGAGCATATTGACCAATTCAACATATTATTGAAGAGGCAACTCAGTAGTGTTGATGAAGGCGGCAATGTGTGGAACGAATGCTTGAGGCTGGCACATGAACATGCAGAAATGCTGAGAGAGGTCGGATTGGACTTCACCGAACTGGTCGGAAACGGAATCGGTGGACAAGATGATGAAGAAGCACATGCTCCTGTAGGTTTGGGAGTGTCTGCATAAGCCTTCGAGCGTGCAGTTCACGACCAAGTAGTACGTCCGTGTATATATAATGCCAACTATTGATCTGTGACACAGTCTATCGTTCATATGATACTCGGGCCCTGCGTCCTGGCAGCTGATCTGGTTTCTTGCCAAATATGACCGCTTCTGCCTTATCTGTAACTGTCTCTCACTCTCACCCAGACTCCTCTAGACTCTTCTTCACTATCAATCGAGTTGATCCTACGGAAAAGAGTGCTTATCGTGGTAATGTGGTGCTTGCTGTTGTTGCCTTGTGGAAAACCACCTTCACTAAGGAAACACGGATGTATAGCTGACTTGTTTGTCTTTTGCCTCTCTCACTCTTACGTCCAACAACAAAGCTTGGGACTGCGCCAACGATACCTTGACTTTCGCCACTAGCATCAGTTAGAAAGCATCTGCGTCCAGAGATTATTCACAAACGACAGTCGAAATGCCGTCTGAAGTTGAAAACATCAACTACCTATACTTGGTATTGACCAATGACGGCAACCCAACTGTGAGTCTTACCAAACCCACTCCAAGTGCGCATGGGCTGTGGAGGTGTTTTTCGCTGTCTAGACGTTCTTGTCATGATTCTCATCACACGCACATGTATATACTAACTTACCATAGATTGATTGGGACGCTGTCTCCAGTGCGCTTGACCTCAAGAAAGGCGCGGTCACAAAGCGATGGTCGCGCCTTAAGCAGGCTATGGAGAAGAACGAGGTCCCCGGGGGTACCACATATCAGTTTCTATGGCTTTGTGTCAAGCACCATACGCGCGCTCAAGTGAGTACCGATTTATTCTCACTTGGGATATTTCGCAATGACAGGTTCACTAATGATGTCGTAGCCACCAAACTGGAACGACATCGCTGCCAAAGCCAACACTACTGCTGGAGCGGCATCAAAGCGCTACTCCCGGATGAAGAAAGCGTTTGAAGAGAACGGTACCGCGCCTTGTCCTTCATCGCCTGTCAAGGACACTCCCAAATCTACTGTTAAGAAGTCTCGCAAGACTGCCACTTCGTCCGGCGATGATGTTGATGTCACCCAGACCACGCCGACTCCTAAGCGCAAGCGTGCATCTCCGAAGAAGAAGGTCGCCTCCGCCGAGGACGAAGCCAAGTTTAGTTCTGATCCGGAGAATGAGGACGATCAAGAAGAACTCCTAGAGTCCAAGCCCAAACGCGCCAAGGTCGGAAAGACTAACAGCATCGTCATCCCTAAGCCTAAGCCCAAGAGCATCATCAAGGAAGAGGAGACTAGCAAGGCCAATGTTACCTCTTTCTCCGACGCTCAGGAAAGTTCCACCCCTCAGGACGAGGCTGAAGAAGTCGACCACGATACTTACTCCATTCATGAACGTAAGTTACCCTACTCCTTGGCACCTCAGCGTCTTTACCAACGTGCTGAAAACCCATTAGCGGAGCCAGCTGACTCCATTGACCCCAGCGATTACTTCGTCTGAGCTCCTCACTCCCGTTAAGATGGACTGTGTCAACGATTGCGCCCAATGTACTTGTTACGCTAGGGAAATCGCTAATGTGCTTATGAGCAGGAACTCTGGAATGGCTCAGTCACAGCGGGTAGAGCTTGAGAAGATGGTCGGTATCATGAGTTGAAGCTTTCTCATCTTCGGAAAAGACTTGATGGGATTTGTTGGACTGCATCTTACAGAGTTCAGCATCAGTTTCAGTAGATTGCACAGCGATGGCGTCAGTTGTGTTTGACCAGAAAACTTCAGCTTCCGGTTCAAACAAGGAGAAGAGGGACCTAGGTCTCTGTAGGCGCTGAGATAGTGTCTTCCTTCATACGTCTGATGAGATTCATTTACAACTCTTCCCTACTTACGGTGTCAACACCAGTTTTCCAGTTGTCTTCCTTCCCTCGATGTCCTTCGTTGCTCTCACAATCTCGCTCAAGGGGTACACATCATGAATCTTTACATTCAGCCCGTCTTTCTCGATGAACTTCCACAGCTCATTTGCGGCTGCCTGAAGCTCTTCGCGAGTGGCAATGTAGTTGAACAACGTAGGCCGAAGAAGCTTGACATTCTTTGCCGATAAGCGTCTGTATGATGTGTAAGTCGTTTCCCAGATGAAAAAAGTGGTGGAAGAACTTACGCAAGCGCAAAACCCTCGACTGGTCCCGATGCGTTTCCAAACGAACACATAGTACCCTTTCTCCTCACCACAGCCAGTGAGCTATCGAAAGTGGACTTCCCGACCGAGTCGAAGACTGCATGCACGCCCTCGCCTCCAGTAACTTCTAGCACCTTCTTGACAAAGACGTCTCGATCTTCCTCATGGTATTCTAGTAGCACCTCTGCGCCATTTTGCTTGGCCAGATTCCTCTTCTCTTCTGTGCTGGCCGTAGCAATGACCCTTGCGCCGACCGCCTTCAACAGCTGACACAGCCATAAGCCAACGCCACCAGCGGCAGCGGTGACAAGGATCCAGTCGCCTTTCTTGACTTCGTACGCGTCGCGGATCAAGGTTACAGCGGTTAGCGCCTGGAGAAGCGAAGCAGCAGCAGTCTTTGTGGAGATGGAATCAGGCAGCGGTATAGTGTAGTTCGCTGGTGCAGCGGTATACTCAGCATACGCTAATTGTCCCATGTAGGCTACCTTCGCTCCAGGCTTGAGATCAGAGGGCACATTGGGTCCAACGGAAGCAATTGTTCCAGCGCCTTCTCGGCCAAGAATGTAGGGGAATTGCGGAGGCTTGTAAACGCCCGAGCGGAAGTAGCTGTCAATTTCCGTCAGCAGTTTCTCCTCAGTTTCATGGTCACGTAGTACTCACGTGTCGATGTAGTTGATGCCAATGAACTCGTTCTTCACAAGCACCTCGCCCTCCTTCGGCTCAGGAACCGGTACGTCAGTTTTATACTGCAGAACTTCCGTGCCACCAGTCTTCTCGATGAGGACGGCTTTCATAGTCTTTGGGAGAGACGACATGGCTCTGATGTTGTGTGCTCTTGGAGCGATATGCGGATTGATGGCTGAGAGTCGTGTTGCTGCAGGTGTCGATCTTGAAAGAAGTTGCGCGGAACGAAAAGCCAAAGTCATGGATCACGAGAGACAAGCAAAGGGTCTGCTCAACTCAAGTAGGCTATCTGGAGAGGGCATGCTCGTTGATGATAAATACCCGCGGGCACGGCATTATTTCCGAGTGATCAGCGAATGACCGCCCCGCTCCCCGCACACGTCATTATCGTCTCCATTCGCGACTTCTTTCTATCAAATACGGCAGTCACAATTACTCTCCTATGGCATGATTTCAGTTGTTGCTGCACTGACCGTCGCCAAGATGTACTTTCTAGGGCGCGCCATCATTATGCTGTGTTGGTAGGGCGTGTTACCCGAGCGCTGCAGGTAAACCATGTGGGTATTGCCCGCCGTTTATCGGAATGAATGGTAAGCGGCAGATACGAAACCGATAGGAGGCTTTGTAGATGGTTCTGGAAGCCTTTTTGATCAGTTTAACATCAAGCTCGCAAGGATGTAAGCCGCACGTCTTTGGCCTATCTTCTTGTATAGCTCTATTGATCACTAACATAGTCGGCGTTCGTTATCACGATTCTACAATTATAAATTGCTCCCTGCCCTTACCCTATGGTCAGCGTACCGTTATATCGGCTTCGAGATCTATATTTTCTTTCCGTATGTCGAGTCGTTTTTCCACATTGATCGTCCGCAGGGTTCTCGAGAAGCCCGCCCTTTCACTTCTGATTTTCACCACCGTCTCCACGTAGGATATAGGAGGACAAGTACAAGGAATGGGAAGAAGACTGGCCAAAGAGATACCACCAGGAGCAGTTTGGCATGAAGAATCCGCAGATTCTTCGGAGCGGGTTGCTATCGTTCAGAGCAGACCTGGTAGCTCTCCTCAACAAGCAGACAGTTCAGATAGAAGCTCTAGAGACTCTACGAAGCAAGTATGATTTTCTCAAAGAAAAATAAGAGATACTGCAAACTAGGCATGCTACTTCCGAGGCCTCATACGGAGTCACTAAACGAGAGAACAAGAGTCTAAGGTATAACTAAACTACTATGCGCAGACTCGCCATAACATCTGATACCGGCTTTACAAAGTTAGATGTGCGAGTCAGACTCAAAGATGAATGGACACAGACTCGTAACAGCAAGTTGAAGGCGGGGAGTTCAGACCTTTAGGAATACACTGCAGACCAGGCGACCTTAGCAAACCTAGCAGCGTCTGAGCGGATGGAGTCGCAACATGCTTGGGAAACTGCGCGGCACCAGTGACCTGGATTGGACCTAAGGACGTAGAACGTGCCGATCAACTTTGCCTTTGAGAAGACATCACTTCCACGTGCAAGGTAGTACGAGTGTTCTCCGACGAGGAGTGTGCGAAAGGTTCAGTGATCTGGAGTCGTGAGAGACCAAGGGCGCCCTCGCTTATTTCGCCCAAACGGTCGCGCACGCGTTCCCACGCCGGCATGAACCAAGTTCGTAACTGCCCCTACGTCATCGCTCACATCGCAATCAAGTGCAAACCACAAATACGTAGGCAGAATGTCCACCTCCACTCACATGACGCGAATAGACATACTTTACTACTCCCAAGACCTAAGAGCATCAATTATCTCCACTTAGGGAACGCCTTCAGCATGGGCGCACTGTTCTCCTCCATTCTTGCGCCTATCGCTCTGCCGCTGGGCTCATTTTTAGCCATTCCTATGCTGTCTTCGTGGTCGACAGGCCTGAACCTCATCTTCCTTTCAGTCGCATGGACGACAATCGCGGCGTCATATTCTCCTCTTCAACTTGAGCTGGTTGCACCACTAGTTCTACGGCTATCTCTCTACATCATCCCTAGCCTGATCTTCTTGCTATTCGATATCGGAGTGCCCAGTCTAGCAGTTGAGTTCAAGTCGCAAGGACAATGGGGCATTCCAAGCAACCAGAAGGGAGGCGCAAGAGCGATGAGGAGGGTTATAGCATGGAGCTGTGCGAACGTGCTGCTTGCTGTTGCACTACAGGCGGCCATGGAGTTCTTGATTACCGATGTACTACGAATGAGGAGTCTCCTGCTTATCAAAGGTAGCAAGTGGGGGTTGAATCACCTGCCCAACCCGTGGACGATGGTCAAGCATGGCATTATCGGGCTTTTATCACGCAACGTAAGATACCATGATCGCGCTCATCAAGTACACTGTGCTAACAAACACGACCTAGATCCTGCAATACTATGTCCACACACACGTGCTTCACTCGCCGACTGGCGGTGCACTCTCGAACTTGCATCAGAGCTGGCACCATAGCATCAAGATTCCATACTCCTTTGCTGCAAACTACGACCACCCCATCTGCCACCTCTTGCACCGCTTCCTACCCCTTTACCTTCCGGCAATTGCTTTACGCATGCATATCCTTACCTATTTGATTCTGGTCGCTGTTTTCAGCTTAGAGGAGACATTTGTGTACTCGGGATATAATGTTCTACCTTCGACCATCATGTTGCGAGGTATGGCGCGACGTGCCGATGCGCACATGATGAGTGAGGGAGAGGGTAATTATGGATGTCTGGGTGTCTTGGACTGGTGCCACGGCACGACACTGGGCAAGGATGTTGTTGAGGACCTCAAGGCAGAGATGGAGAAGCATAACGTGGAGGGCAAGGCGGGGAAGGCTATAGACGGCGCGGGGGACGCAGCGAACGGGCTAGCGGGCAAGTTTGGCAGGGCTAGAAAAGGGAGAGGAAAGAAGTAAGTAGGTCAATCGGTGGGCAATAAGTTGTGTAACGAGGCATGTTCCCGAATCGAATTGGCGCATTTAGTTTGGTGGTGAGGAATACCCTTGGTCAGCTGTCGCTTCGATACCCTCACGTCATGTCGCTTGGAGTTTGCGTGGCAGTCGGCGCAGTATCGGTCGAACAATGTAACGTCTGTATCTCTATTTCATGCATCAGTACTCTCGATTACCGCCCAGTATATACCGCGCCAATTGAACGCCCAACTATGACATCACGCAAGCGGAGACCAAATGTTCACTTTTGGACCGTCTCGGATTCGCTTGCTTGTTATAAAGTCTTATGGTAAATGCCTTGTCGGTATCCTCCATGAAAAAAAATTGGCTGCCGTGCCGCTGCGGTTCTTGTTCCTCGCTAGTACGGCTGCAGTATGCCGAAGTCATCTTTCATCCCATGCACTGAACGCCGAATGCCCGATCGTTATCCGTCGCTTAGAAGACCATCTGGTGAGGCCTGTCTGAGCTACGGAGGCTGAAGCTGGCACCGAGGTAGTCGGCGAGGTGAGCCTCCTTCTTGATGGTGGCCAGAAGAGCCTTGTCGACGGCCTTCTGGTCCTCGACGCGGTCCTTGGAGGTCTCCTTCTTCTGTCACATGTGTCAGTACTGTCGCGTTCCTCCTCGATCGTGAATACGTACCTCGGGCTTCTCGCCCTGCTTGAAGAACGCATCCTCACCAGGCTTGTGGGCGGCCTTGTCCTTGGTGAAGTAACCGTCCTGGCTAGCCTTCTCGATAACCTTCTCGTCTACGCCCTTCAGGTCGACCTTGGTGGAGGTGGCAATGACATATCGGGCGTTTACTCGTCGAAGGGGAACACCGTTGACTTTGAAGGGACCGGTAACAAGGAGGACACCCTGGGAGAGGTGCTTGAGGACAACGACGCGCTTGCCGCGGAAGCGACCAGCAAGGAGGATGACGACGGTACCGGGCTGGAGGGACTCGCGAACCTTCGCAGGGCGGACAGACTTGCGGGCCTTGAGTCGCAGTTAGCGGAGCTCCCAATTGACGTCCTGATTCTCATCCTTGCACACCCAGACACACCCGCGGCATGCTGTCGCAGTAAATGCACCCAACACCCCTGCAGTCCTTCTCTTGCATGCAAACCGTCTTCTATCGCGAACGTACCTTCTTGGGGACAGCAACGTCCTCAGCAGGGTAGTACTTGCTGGCCTTCTGCGAGTGGTGCGGTATCGACCTCTCCCCCTTGGAGAACTTCTGGGTGGTGGGCTTCGTGTCCTCTTGTTTGGCCGCCATTTCGTTTCGCTGTGGTCGTTAGTGCTGGTCGGTGGTGTTGGCGATGGGATCGTATTTTCGTGAATTCGAATGTGTGCCAAGCTGTCCAATCGATACGCGCGACCGGGCCGCCAGTTGTTCCGTCGGTTACGTAACCCGCATGGAGCTTGCAGCTTGCGGCCATGCTTGCGGGACGGCGGCTGAACATCATTGCCCCAACCCCAAACACACGCTGCAAACATGTCTGTTCAACCGCTCATCACCTTCAAGGCCGGCCAGTGCGAGCTGACGGTGAGCGACACCGCTTCTCTAGTACCGGGGCGTACACTAACAATACGTGCAGCGCGGCGAAGGCAACTCACAGACAGTCAAGCCAGTCCAGACACCTGGCTATGTCTATCTGTACCAAGGCGAAGATGGTTTGTACGCAATCACAACACCACGTTCATCAGCTCACATGTCCAGAATTTGTGCACTTCTGCTGGCGGCCACGCGATCGCTCACTCGATCAGTCCGAGCTCGACCTCATCATGATTCCCGGTGACGGCTCCTTCCAACCCTACACCGGCAAAGACGCCGTCGATGACTCGGAGAACATCAAGTCACCCACCGACGGCCGCATCTTCGTCCTCAAGTTTAGCTCGAGCTCACAACGCTATCTCTTCTGGTTACAATCAAAATCGCAGCACCCACGGGGCGCGAGCTGGTTCAGCGAGCGTGATCTCAAGATCGGACAAGTGATTGATCTTCTGCTGACAGGCGAGGAGATTGATGTGCACGCTGAACTCGCAGGCATCTCAAACTCATCTGGCAACGACGAGGACGAGACAATGGAAGATGTAGAGCCGTCTAGCCGAAACCGCCACGGTAGCACCGGAGGCGCAGGAGCTGGTGCCACGGGAGGTGATATCCGAGATGAAGGCGAAGAGTCCCGAGAAGGAGGCGCCGATGGTGGTCGAGCGTAGGTTCCGTCTATTTGTATCGCATTCGGCGTCGCGGCGCGGTCTACCTTTCCGGAAAGAATCGAGCTGCTGTGCAAGACTTTAACCGCTCTATACAAAACTCTAAAGATATCCTGTTACGATACGGCGTTTTGGGAGAAGCTTAAGACCATCCAAGCATATGGCGATTGGCACTGGCTGCTCATGTACAACAATAGAAAATAAGCATCATGCTCCGTCTTCCACTGGCCACGCCGCGGCGCTCGTTTGGCGTTTATACTTTGTTTTTGCTTCTAGAACACAGCGCTAACGCGTCGACAGAGCCGGCTCGGGTGACGTCTCCGCCATTGTCCAAGACTTCATGAACTCTCTCAAGGGCGGCAACGCAGGCAGCAGCACCCAACAACAACGAGGATCAGAACCTTTCACTACACTCCTCGACCTCCTCTGGCCTTCACACACCCTCCCGACCGTTCAAAATGCGTCTGACGAACTCATCGACGCCCTGTGTGCACAGCTACCGACCACTCCTTTCCTCCTAGAGGCCGAAGTCGAAGATATCGACGAAATCGATCCAAATTCCGAGACAGCACAAATGGCTATCCAGACACTAAGCCGAGATGAGAAGATTGAGGTCCTACAGAGGGTTCTACGGGCACCGCAGTTGAGGGCGGCTTTGGGTAGTTTGACAGAGGCGCTAAAGACCGGTGCCCTGCCAACTGTGAGCCAGGCACTGAAGATCGACGTTGAGAACGGAGGCTATATGAGAGGTGGTGGAATGCCACTCGGTGGTCCAGATGCGGTCAAGGCATTCTTGGAAGGCGTCAAGAAGACAGTGGAGAAAGAGAAGAAGGGCGGTGATGAAATGGACACGAGCTAGATGACCCGGTGACTATCCAGGCTTGGATACACTTCGGCATTGAATGACGACCGACACACGATTTATGCATACATAGATGACGATCAAGATACGAGTTATGCATGGCAGAGGTAGGGTAATCGAATCACTTCTGCCGGTTATCGGAATTGTCTTATTCTTCTCTAGAGGGTCGCTTCCTATCCTTTTATGGGAATCTATATCAGGGTCTGCCGTCTAGCAAATCGCTACTAGGACTTTACGAGAATCTCGTGTCCCTGTCTTCTGTTTTCATTCTTCTTGTGTCTGATTAGGAGGCCAATCAGGCACTATATCGTTCTCTTACTGCAGTAATTCCGCTCAAGTTCTCGATATCCTGTGTGACTCCTGGATGCTGTTCCCGGTATGCATTCATCCAATACTCCCGTTGTTTCTGCCACTGTGGTTGTGAGTAGCATCGCACACAAGGTGCTCTCGAGTGAAGGACAGGCCGGAGAAAGTGGTCTGCGCAAAGGTTTGGCTCGATTGCGCTATGGAAATGTTAGCAACTGAACCTAGGAAAATAGAGCAGTGGTAACAGCGATGGAATTGTACTCACCTAGTATCAGGTTCTGGGTCTGCGGGAGGGAGGAAGGTCGACAGTGAGGATGAGACGGGCTTAATGAGAGTATCGGCATTGGAAAAAGCGGGCGACAGTTGATTGGAAGATGGAGATGTTGGAGATGTGGACGCCGGAGGACCTGCACTCGTGGCTTCTTGTCCTGTAGTGGGCGCTATGGAACGGAACGCTGGCGTGTGACCACTCTGTTGCAGTCCTTGTACTTCGCTGCTCAACACTGTAGCTCTCAGCGGGGAAGCATCCGCTGAGGGTGTCATGGACGATACAGCGGAGCTCGAGCGCGACAAATCGGGTACGGTTTTACAGAGGTCGTTGGGAATTTGACATCCTGTAGCGATGGCATGAGGGCATGGTGTGGTGCACACGATTCTCTTGTGGCCACAAGCATAGGCTTGGAGAAGTTTGTGACACATTTTGGGTAAAGGACGAGTTCCTGTAAGGAGGCTTAAGATCTGTGATCGACAGTTGGAATCTGGCAGTAAGTGAGTGCAAAAGTAGCAGTGTAGAGGTCAGTTGTAGTAGAATAAATGAAAGTGACGCAACATAATGTTTCCAAGAACGAGCAAGTGACTCTGTCATTCACAAGCGGCGTAGGAGCGCTGGCTTGGCTGATTCACTTTACCTTTACCCGTTTGCCAACCAACATGTCTGCCTATCAAACGCCCATATAGCACGCGCAGGAAGAAAATATTGGCTCGGCAGATCAGAACTTTTAGTTCTATGCTAAAGGTTGTATCAACATTGCAAAATCGTGAATGGCCAGTGTAACGACAACCCCTTCCCCATGCCGTGAACACCGCGCCATCAAACTCCATGCCACCAAATGCTCAAACAAAAACGTAAACCTGGTGAAATGCTGAAGCACTAGTAGCTTCGTCCGAACAAGATCCATTGCTTGGCAGGAGTCTGGCAATCAGGGTTGATGCACTTGGTCTTGCCGGGCTCGATACCCTCGGGCTGGTCGAAGGGAATGCACAAACTCTTTGCACCCATGGCAGGAGCCTGCTTGTCTTCGGCAACGCCATCTCCGAGTGCTGTACGCGCACTCTTCGCCTTGACCTCGTCTTCACACTTGTCGCCCTCGCAGTGGGGAACAAGAACGACGTTCTTGCCGTTCAGGGTGGGGACGAAGTCATCCCAGTTGGTAAGTTGGATACGGTGGTCCCGGTAAGCCTTGTCAGCCTTTTCGAACATGTCTTTCTGGATCTGCTCGAGTAGCTTGGGAACCTCTTGCGCAAGGCTGCCGACGTCGATGGTGCCACGTGCAGCGTCCTTGTCATCAATGTCACGGCGAGATGTGGTAACAACACCCTTCTCGGCATCCTTGGGACCGAACTCGATACGTAGAGGAATACCCTTCAACTCCCAGTCGTTGAACTTCCAGCCAGGAGAGTAGCCCTCGCGGTAGTCGGTCTCGACGCGAACACCAGCCTCGGTAAGGTCGTCAGATATCTTCTTGACCTTGCTGTAGAGATCTTCCTTAGCCTCCGCAGACATCCTGACTTGGTTAGCATAATGGCATTCATGAGTAATCCACGACAAACGTACTTGGCGGTGACTCCCACGGGGATGACAACAACTTGGATCTCAGCCACCCTAGGAGGAATGACTAGACCACGGTTGTCTCCGTGAGTCAGAATCATGACACCGATCGAGCGAGTAGTCAGACCCCATGAGTTCTGCCACACATGGACGTGTTCCGACTTGCCGGCTTCCTTCGCAGTGGGGTCCTCGACTGTAATGTTAAACATCTTTGAGAAATGCTGGCCGAGGGCGTGTGATGTTGCGGCTTGAATACCACGTCCAGTAGCGGGAATGAAACCCTCAATGGTTGTGGTGTAGTCGGCTCCAGGGAACTTCTCGTTTACTGTCTTCGTTCCCTTCACGACGGGAACGGCCAGTAGGTCCTGGTAAACATCAGAGTACCAATCCAGGATTTGTAGTACCTCATCGCTCGCCTCCTTCTGGGTAAGATGTGCGGTGTGGCCTTCTTGCCATAGGAACTCACGCGATCGGATGAAGGGCATGGGGTCTGAAGATCGGTTAGATGCAGTCAAGGCAAAGGTCGGTTGGATACTCACGCTTAAACTCCCATCGAACAACGTTGTTCCATTGGTTCAGCTTCAGGGGCAGATCGCGATGCGACTGAATCTTGCGCGCGAAGTATGGGTACATGGCAGTCTCTGAGGTAGGGCGCACAGCGACGGGCTTCTCCAGGTCAGACTTTCCACCCTTGGTCACCCACGCAACCTCGGCGGCAAAACCTTCAACGTGCTCCTTCTCTCGCTCCAAGTTGTCGGCGCTGATGAAGATGGGGAAGTAGGCGTTTCGGACTTTGAGGGTCTTGATCTGGCCGTCGAACCAGGACTTGATGTTCTCCCAGATGGCGTACGAGGAGGGCTCGAGGATGTAGCATCCGGCGACGTCGTAGTATGAGATCATCTGGCCCTTGGTAATGACCTGCTGGTACCAGTCTCCCAGGTCAGTCTCCTTGGCAACATCGATACCAATGAGTGCTGAGCCCTCAATCTGGCGCATAGTTAGTATTGCCTCGGGTCCGAAGAAGACATTTGAAGTTCTGACCGACCTTCTTCTTCTGTTGCTGAGGCTTCTTCGCAGCTTTCTGAGGGTTGCCGTCCTTCTTGCTCTTCTTGGTCTCGGAGATGGAAAGATCCTTCATCTGCCCGTCGGCAGCAGTGGCTTCGGCCATGTTGAATTATTCTAGGAAAGCGATGTTAACACCGTTGGAGATACAGTCGTGTTGGTTGTCAATGTGGAAACGATATGGGAACGGCAACAGGTGTAGATATTGTGCTGGGTGGCTTTGTGTATAGGGCAAGTTGGCG
This sequence comes from Alternaria postmessia, assembly GCF_024291825.1. Classification (NCBI taxonomy): domain Eukaryota; kingdom Fungi; phylum Ascomycota; class Dothideomycetes; order Pleosporales; family Pleosporaceae; genus Alternaria; species Alternaria postmessia. Next base: position 421,674 of record NW_026260082.1, on the reverse strand, counting down.
GGGCAGGCGGGGTATCAACACGCGACTTGGAGTTACTTACGCGCAATTGAGTCGGGGAAAGCTGAGGGGGAAGTCTGGGACTAGAGATATAGAGGATGCAAATACAGCGGAGTCACTCAGAGCTAAGACAGAGTCGGCTTGTTGCAGGCTCGTGTGAGTCGACGGCCAAAAGTGGTGGAGGGGGCCGAGTCATCGGCGCAGGGGTCCAAGCTAGCGCGATTGACCGACGGAGCTACGATTCGCCGCGCGGGCGGGCATTGCTGGAGATTTTCTGGACCGCGTAGAGGCAGCAACAACAGAGCAGAACAGCTAGAACCCAACACAATGGCAGGCATCTTCGAGCAGTCCCGCAGCGGAGGAACCCTGTGTAAGCTGGAACCGCCAAAATCAGGGCCGCAGAAAGCTAACTCGTGCAGTCCTCGGCGGCCAGAAAATCAGCGGACAGGACATTCGCGACCAGAACGTGCTTGCGACCCAGGCAATCTCGAATGTAGTCAAGTCGTCCTTTGGGCCCTCGGGCCTCGACAAGATGATGGTCGACGACATCGGCGACGTGACCGTGACCAACGACGGCGCCACCATCCTCAGTCTGCTTGATGTCGAGCACCCCGCAGGCAAAATCCTCGTCGACCTCGCACAACAACAGGACAAGGAAGTCGGAGATGGCACAACCTCGGTCGTCATAATAGCCGCCGAGCTGTTGCGGAGAGCAAACGAGCTCATGAAGAACAAGATCCACCCCACCACCATCATCACAGGCTACAGGCTGGCCTTGAGGGAGGCGGTCAAGTACATGAACGAGAACATCAGCACCAAGGTCGATGCGCTCGGCCGCGACTCGCTCGTCAACATCGCGAAGACGTCCATGTCCAGCAAGATCATCGGTTCCGACTCCGACTTCTTCGCCAACATGGTCGTAGACGCCATGACTGCCGTCAAGATGACAAACAACAAGGCCGAGGTCAAATACCCTGTAAAGGCTGTCAACATCCTCAAGGCACACGGTCAGAGCGCCACGCAGTCGGTACTGGTCAAGGGCTACGCCCTCAACTGCACAGTCGCCTCGCAAGCCATGAAGACACGCATCACCGACGCCAAGATTGCTTGTTTGGACATCAACCTGCAGAAGGAGCGAATGAAGCTGGGTGTTCACATCACCATCGACGACCCAGAGCAGTTGGAGAAGATCCGAGAGCGCGAGGCTGGCATTGTCACTGAGCGCATTGAGATGATCCTGAAGGCCGGCGCCAACGTCATCATGACCACAAAGGGTATCGACGACCTCTGCTTGAAGCACTTCGTCGAGAAGGGTGCCATGGCTGTGCGAAGGTGCAAGAAGGAGGACCTACGAAGGATAGCAAAGGCCACCGGAGCGACGCTAGTCAGCACGCTTTCCGATCTGAACGGTGACGAGAAGTTCGAAGCGGCAAATCTTGGTCATGCTGAGGAGGTCTCTCAAGAGCGCATCTCCGACGATGAGTGCATTCTGGTCAAGGGCACCAAGGCCTTCTCTTCTGCATCCATCATCCTGAGAGGTGCTAACGACTACGCCTTGGACGAGATGGAGCGATCAGTACACGATTCATTATCAGCAGTAAAGCGAACCCTGGAAAGTGGACGTATTGTCCCTGGTGGAGGTGCTGTTGAGACTGCGTTGCACATCTACCTGGAGGAGTGGGCAACGTCAGTGGTAAGCCATTTCAATCCCTACATGTCTCACAGTATCACTAACAATTGGTTCAGGGCTCTCGGGAACAGCTAGCGATAGCTGCCTTTGCCCAGTCTCTCCTTGCCATCCCCAAGACACTCGCTATCAATGCCGCCAAGGATGCTACTGAGCTTGTCGCTAACCTCCGATCACGGCACGCTCTTTCACAGCGAACAGTGAACCCCTCAGACCCTTCGTCGCAAGACGCGAAGCAGCTAGCCAAGTCTAAGAACTACAAGAACTACGGTCTGGATCTCATGAATGGTAAGGTACACGATTGCCTAAAAGCCGGTGTGCTGGAACCCAGTATGAGCAAGGTCAAGCAGTTGAAGTCGGCAGTGGAGGCGTGTGTCGCCATCATGCGTATCGATACCCTGATCAAGCTGGATCCAGAGGAGCAAGGCGGAGGTGGTGACGACGGTCATGGACATTAGATGTCCCGGCGTCGAGAAGAGATAGACCGGTCTGAAAAGATAACGACAGCGTAATGAAGGCTCCAAGCCCACGTGCAAGATGCTCTTCCTCCGTCCCCGCTCATTCTTGAACAACACACTGAGGACTTTGACTAGAAACCTGCTTGCCAAGGCACTGACTCATGAAAAGTTTGGGGGCCACATGCTGAATGCAGTTAAATTGTAGGACCTTCGGACCGACCCTAGCACTTGTCCTCGAAGTGGTGTATACAACTCAGCCTTGCGGATCGCAACCACAACAGACAGGTTTTTGACGTTACAATCGGGGGACAAGTCATATTGTAAAACTGTCGGTTCAAAGACTAGGAAGTCTTACCAGTCTTACCAATTTTTAGTGCCTCGTCTTTGTGTTCTACCCTCGGCATGTCAAAACCCTTGGTAGAGATCTACATGCGAATCTGCCGCGCCGCCAACACACGCCTTACCGGTGAGGCTATCTCGCGACCAAAACATCCGACGTGCCTGGTGGTCACCTAGATGGGGAAGCGCACGGCTGTATTGGCTCCGTGTGGCTTATGTCGTGACCTATCAAAAGGCTGCACAAGCGAGCTGAGGAAGAAACAACCACCCGCCTCGCTACCCCATGCTCGTTGTACACCCGTTGTCCCTGCAGCGGTCACCATTACATCTAGCGTTCAGATGAATGGTATGTGTAAATGAGGAACTTCTGGGCTTCCAGTACTGAGAGAATGGGAACAATGACAGGAAACAAACTTTGTCATATCTAGCTATGCTGACGATCTAGTCGCTTCTTGAAGCGACTTCGTTTGCACTCTTCCACTGAGCCTCAATTTACACAAGCCTCAGCTGATCAGCCCGCCAATACCCTTTTCTCGTATCACAACCGCGACATGCAAGCCCCAGCGGGTCACTGCACGCCTTACGGCACATCGTCTTTCGCATTGCTCGCAACCCAACATGGGTACTTAGCTTAGAAAGTCTGCTCTTTCGCAATGGGGCTATCCTCATTCTCAATATTGCAAATCTTTGAATCTTGGGCGTCATGGCATATACCAAGCTTAGTCCGTTGCTCGCCATCCTCTTGTCTTCGAAGTATGTGGACGCTGCTATGATACGGGCGCCGACACCTGCTGTCACGCCTGCGCCTGCTGCTACAGCTGCTCCGCTTGCCGTCAGGGACATCACTACCATTGGTTATATATCCACGGGCATGTATGGCAGTACTACACTGTGTAAGAAGAGTCACCCAAATCGGGCCTTCGTGAATACTAAGACTGTTCAGATGAAACCATCACAGCGAACAATGAGGGTCATGTCATTGCAACATCAGGTAGTCTTTACAAGATCTGCGCCCCGGAGTCACTTTGCGAGTTCTTTTCTTGCGAAAATGATTATGCAGTGTTTCCCACCACGAGTATCTTCTGGTACGATGCTACATCTTCAACTCCTCTGTACCGATGATTGACATACTATCACAGTGGAGGCTCAAGCAGTACATGTAGCTACTGGGAACTCGTAAGATATTGGTTCCCGCACGAACTCAACATGAGACGTATACTGACTTCGGAAACTTGCAAATAGGCAACAGATATCAATGACCCTGCACCACTGACCAACTACTGGTGTGATGCCAAGACGGAGACTGGTGGACTGATCTTGATGGTCACACCTGATGATGGTATGCACTCTTTTCCCCACTTCCAACAACGCGTATGCTGACGGTGCATTTCAAAGACTCTTCGACCTCCCCGAATACGGGCTCAGCTTCGAATACCCCACTGTTCTCATCCTTCACGCCTGTGTCCGGTTCCGATACTCCAGAATCCTCGGATATACCAGCCGCTCTGCCACCCTCGGCAGAGGTTAAAAAGTCTAAGAAATCAACCCCAGTCGGTGCCATCGCTGGTGGAGTGGTCGGTGGCGTCGCTCTTCTAGCCGCCGTCGTTCTAGGTGTCTTCTTCTTACTTCGTCGCAAGCGGAAGCAGCAGAACAACACCACTACTAATAACAACGTGCCACAGCCACCTACCGCACCCCAGGCACCACCGGCAGGCGTTCAGTACTACCATGAGCAGAAGCCAGTTCCTCAGCAACAGGTCCAACAGATGCCTTCTCCACCTCCTCAACAACAACCACACTACGGTCATTATGATCCCAACGCGCAACAGGCGCCGCAGTTCTATGATCCCAACGCTCAGTCTGCGTATGCTGCGCAGCAGGGTAGCTATGCGATGCCAGAGAAGACACCCGCTGTGACGAACCCGGTACAGGCAAATCCATACTATGCGGACAACAGTGGACCAGTGAGCCCTGTGCCACAATACACGCCTTCCATGTCGCCGGCAGTTCCGGCGAACGTTAATGAGCTACCGGCTGGGAGGACGTAAGAACGAGGATGCGGTTGTGGATCGTGAGTAATGTGGCGCTGGTCTTAGTGGTTGTCGATGCCTCTATTCCCTCTTGACCAGTACCATACTATGTGTCGCATGATGGGTGACAGATCGATGTGCATATCAAGTGCGATTACGTTTCAGTCTATATGAATTATACCCCCTGTTGTTCAATTCAAAAGGAGTCGAGACCGACGTTGCAACAGGATGTTTACATCAACGAAGATGTATTCTTGGATGATGGAGCCGCTTAAGACATCTAGGCGTGCTGTTGAGTATGCGTTGTTACAAATCCATCATGACTTTGAACAATAACCCTTGTGGAAGCCCCAAGCCATCTTCTGATGTTCTTTTCCGCAGTAGTACGCATTACCACATCCAGCACACTTGGACTTTGCGCTTGGAGCTCCGCAATGACCGCACCACTTCTCCTTCGCACGGTTGTCCCACCTCTCCTTCGTCCTCAATGCCACTTGTTCGAGCCAGTCATCTACAGGTGTACCACTGATCGCCAAAGTGCGTTGGCTCTTACTGGAATCCGCACCCTTTGCTAGTTTACTGAAACGCACCGCAAACTCTTCGGGGGTATCCAGAGCAAATAATTGCTTGCCTTTTGGTCCAGGACCGCGACCTACATCGCCAAATTGCATGGAAGAAAGGTCGAGAAATGACTGAACGGTTTCGCTGTCGTGCGGGGAAAATCCTACGACCGCATGCTTCAGTTCTGACTCGTGACCACTAGTGTACATTGTACCCTCTGGGAGTACGTAGATAGCGGTCGTAAGCTTTGGGTTGCGGAAAGTCTCTTCAACAATAACGCGCCTACTAATGGTTGTCATGTAGGATGAGCCTGGCCCCTTACCATAAGGAAAATGTCGCACCCTCAATTTTGTCTTGTCCTGAAAGAGGGCGAAAAATATTTGGAGAAGGCTGATGGCCTGGTAGCAGCCATCGTGATTGCGCGCTTGGTGAAACAAAGTCTCCAGTTGCTCGTTCGAGAGTGTGCTGTCCTCGATTTGGTCCTGAAGTAGGAAATCGGTGGGAAGATCTGGAGCATTTGGGGTACTCGCTTGCTGTTGATCTAGTATAATCCAGGTACACGCATTCTTGTTCAAGCCTTGTGTCACCAGATTATTGAGCGCGACCGTCCGTGGTTCCGTGCCTGTGCATGTTGGTTAGTTGTAGATCAACTTTCCTTTCTGTTTTGCAGCATACCGGCAAAGGCGACTTCTCTTAATCTAGTGTATCGAAACCGAGGCTCTGTAGTGACACGCTCGTAGTTTAGCAAGACAGCGATATCATAGAGATCCAGCACCTCTTCCGAATCTGTCATATTTGCCAGGGTCTTGCGAGATTCGGCACGTGTAATACTGAGATGGCGGGAGCGTTTTTAGTGAGATCCAGATTATGGCGCAGCCGCTTGACTATTCGAAGCTTAGCGCAAAACACGTCTCGAAAAAGGTGATGTCACCTGAGGACGCGTCGCAAGCTTGTATCTAGCTGCCAACACAGCAAGGGAAATCAACATCTTGTGGTTCTGTATGTCCAGTTCTTGCTCTAGGCTCAGGTGCTCGTATTGTTGCTACAGCGAACCTTGTATGTCTGCACGTCTATAAACGACGCCTAATCTTGGGTGAGTCGAGGTAAATGCAAGCCGACAAGCTTTGCCGTAGGTACGTTTGTGCTGCTAGCAGCGCTTCCGACGACGAGAACTCGCACGCCCTTCTAGAAAGGCTCCTCAAAACCAGAGATATCCAACAGCCTGTCTTACTTACCGAAGCTCTGAAGATCTATATCCCGCAGGCTGTCCGCCTCTTCACGACCAGAGTCAGAACACGCAGACGACTGGGTGGCCGTCAAAGCGAATACATCGCTTCTCGGCTCGGGCTCACAATCACAGAACTGGCCGCGCTCTTACGCGTATTATACCACGCCGAGGACATCATAAAGTTGTCTGCCGGTTCCCTAAAACACCTATCATACCTGTCTTAGAGCATGTTTTCCTCTCACTCTCAATTTACCTTGAAGCCTATAGTGTCAATCTAGCGAAGCGGGATTCACCATAGACGATGAAGGGGTGCATGATACAATGGACGATAGGACCACGACCCCAGTCGGCTGCAAGGAGTATATCGACACGAAGCCGAAGCATGCGGCACGGCAGTAGTAAGGTGTGATGTCTATGCATTAGCGTACCCGAAGCTGCGGAGATTACCTACAACACGTATACTCCTGTCGCTCGTCCTTGTTGCTTGCTCTTGAGTACCGAGGTACACCACAACATTGCACAGCAAAGAAACTTCCATAAGAGCAAACTGCATCACTTCAGGTAGCACTATGTCTGTAGACGAATTGACAATACTCAAGAATCGAAGTTCGCGTTGCGGCGCGGAGCTTGAGCTATGGTCAATGGTCGATGACCACGCCACAACGACGCATAAAACGACGGCTTCGGAAGTTTTCATCGGCATAGTCGAACGAACCAATGAGTACACGATCTCAAACTCGATGCACTGTGCTACCACAAAAGAGACCAAATGAGAAGACGCAACTATGAATATTGTCTTCTGGCATACTAGACTTTAGGTCCTCATAGCTACTACTCTATCAACAGGCATGTTTAACAAAATAGGTAGTAATCAACTCCTTCTCAGTGCCCTTGTTCGCAGGATTCTGCCAAAGTGTCGACTCGTCACCAACTTCACTATGCTTCGTTGTTGCTGTCTTCTCAGATACGTCGTCCCGCAATTGGAGTCCATATGCTTCGTTGGCCTGCTCTCGATCGTTTGATGCTGGTAGCGTTGGTTTATCGCTCTTGAATCCATCACGATCTCTTCTACTATTACCGAAATGGGAACTCAGAAGGCCTGGAACATAGCGCACGAAAAACGGATTGAGGGCGGGTGCGCATGCGCAGACGATTCCGGCATTGACTTCAGCAAAACACCATTGGAATTGCTCAACAGCATCCCATGTATAATCAGGTGACATCATGAGCGGCTTCAAGAGCGTTGTTCGACGAATTGCCACGAGGCACACGCTTGTGCAAATAGTCAGTGGATTTTTTCAATGACAATCTTGACGGCTTACAATCCCCCGGTCGCGAATATGCCGCAAACAGTGATCTTCCGTCTCCGCGACATCTGTAGTCTTGTGACAACGGGTATAGGAAGTACCAAGGTAATCACGTCGATGACGATGTTCAGTACTGAAAGCGCCATGTACTTTGTTAGCTGATTCATACACACAGCCCCGGGCAAACGTGTGAGATCCCATGTGGCGACTATCGGTCTGCAGCCAAAGGTGCTGACGAGGTCGTAAACTGTTGCGTACACTATTACACAGGCGATGAGAATATGAACCAACGTGCGGAACCCTTTCTGTGGTGATAAACGTAGGTAGAAAAGTAGGATGGAGAGCTTTGAGAAGGCAAGGCTGGTGGCATACAGGATAGTACCAACTAGCGTCCACTGCGTGTCTCATTAGTCGTGCAGCGATGATCTTGTAGTGCTCTACCTACTTTCTGAAAGGGAAGTTCATAGTCTTCTGTCTTGACTTCCCACATATGGTAGCCCAAGCCGGACTTCATATCTAGACATCGTTCAGCTTTAGAAGATAAACTGAATGATGTGGAACACACGTGGAAAATTGCATCCGAGCAGCGCAAGGCTGCACATCATTGCAAATACTATCACATCTACACATGTTGAATTAGCGACAACAACTCTCTCACGTTCTGTACGCTATCCAAACGACTTACAGTCATTGAGGTGGATTCCCATCTTGGTAACATGCGCTCTTGTAAAGAGCTGCAAGATCACTGCTACCAGAGCAAGTGCGGTTGTCGAGATACCGACAGCAGCGAGTTCTTTGTGAAGATTTGGTGGATTGACTGCGTTTCTAGTATGGCCCGGCGGTGGGACTGCCACATAAACTGATGCTGTGCTCATTGTCGCTGATTTAGAATATAGTTGTAGCTCCAAGTCCGAAGCTAGAAAGCTAAGGTACGAGAAGCGTATTATAGACTTGGACTCAATCCATCAGCACTCCAGGGTTTGCTGTGCCTCATACTAACATGATACCGCTGGAGTGGTTCCAATGCGTCACCAAATCAAGGTGAATCCCTTTCCACGAGGCTGTTTTTGGTATGTATCTACAAAGCGAAACCGAATCCATGGATGTACCGGGAGGATTCTGACTTGCATTGAGAGTTGTTGACCTTAGCCAGCGATGTGCCCGATACTCCATTCGTTCTCGGTTCTAGAATAAGATAATTCGACTCCGCAGCGACAAGAGCTCCGCGACTCTGCAAGTCATAGTCATTCAAGTCAGGATTGTTTGTATTAGGAGATGCCGGTTTAGATGATGTGGCTGTGGAAATGCATATGCCTGCACATCTGCATATAAAGAGCGGATGGACGGCACTAGTCCAGCAGGGATTTCCGGAACAGGCTATAGCACAACTCAACACCCCACAGAAGGATTCAATGTCATATACCACACGGAAACAGACCCTAGTATCAGCCCTGTCCACAAGATGATACGTGTGCATATGCGGCGCGGTTGTGCTGAGATGACTCGTTGCTTGCAGTCATGACCCAAGAGGTAATGGTAGCTGTAGGGTATATGTGTGGCAGCTTGCTGTTGAACTTGGGTTGCGTTGTACTTTTCATGTTCTCTTGTGTGTCATCATGGGCGACATGGCAAACCCCCTTCCATATGCTGTCAATCCCCTTCCTTTCGCGGGAAAAGTCATCGCGGTTACTGGAGCCAGTCGAGGCCTGGGTCTAGCCCTTAGCAAGTACTTGCTCATCCGTGGTGCTACTGTCAGTAACGCCCCTGTAGGAACTGCATATGAGATATTCGCTGACTTCATACACACACGCCTACGTAGGTCTCTATGTGTGCAACTTCAGCTGACAACCTCTCCAATGCTGCCAAAGAGATCGACGGTGAACTTCCGGATGCCAAGGGCCGGTACTGGACGTGTATTGTGGACATTGCCAACCTCGATAGTGTTCGCTCTTGGATTGAAGAGACCGTCGCAAAGTTTGGAAAGCTCGATGGGGCGGCGAATGTTGCAGGTAAGCTCGATTGACCTCTGCAAGTACTGAAGACGTCGTTGATCGGATCCTCAGCGGTGGAGCAACGCGAAATCTTCCCCATAACAGATCTTGACCCAGAGTACTTCGCCAGGCTAGTCAATGTAAACGTTGTGGGCACCTTTCATTGCTTGAAAGAAGAGATGAAGGTTATCAAGGATGGAGGCTCGATCGTGAACGTCGGGAGTATTGCGAGCCAGGCAAGTTGAACGAGTACGAGCTATATGAGACATGTGCTGACTTCGTATCTTCACCCCTGTAGTACGCGACATATGGTACTTCGGCCTACGTCGCAGCTAAGCATGCACTCATCGGCTTGACAAAAGTTGCTGCTTTTGAAGGTGCATCGAGACGAGTCAGAGTCAACGCGCTGTGCCCGTGAGTGATGCTAGTACTTGACGAGAAGCTGAGCTGACCATTGACAGCGGCTGTTTCAATACACCGATGATGACAGAACCGTTCAATTCGTCACAAGGGCAGTTCTTCCTAAACAAGGACAACATTCCATGTATCCTCAAGCGTGAGCTCCCAGAAACATGGGAAATTGCTGGGTCCATTGCGTTTCTACTTGGTGATGAGGCTGCACACGTCACGAAAGCGTCGTGGTTTGTTGACGGCGGCTGGACGGAGGGAACTTATAGTTCTGGCTGAGGTCGCCAGGGCAATACGCATCTTGATCGACCGGAGCCTTCAGATAAAACAGAAACAAGATATTGACCCAAGACTGATTTGTGTCGATATGGAGTGCACCGGTGTCCAGAAGCAAGATGTAAGGAAGTTCAGAATGAGCGCGATCGCGTTCTCGGTTTCCGCGACGCGACCATCGTGGTTCAACCGCCATCCGTAGCTAGCTGGGGGTTATCTTCCGCGACACCGCCATGACCGCTCCAATCAATCACTTATCACTATCTCACCCCCGTCGCCTTCTTTCCGACGGGATAGAGATCACGTGCGTATCCTTTGATGGTCCCAACGTCTCCGTCGGAAAAGGTAGCAATGTGCCTTCATGTGCACCTTTCCGTGGAGAAGGACGGGTATCCAGTTACCTATATAACTCCCAAAGACCCAGCACGATGAAGAACATAAAAACTCCAAAACATCCTCTATCTCAATCATCAACACAGCTGCAGCCAGACAGATACCATGGCTCCTCTATATGCAGACGCCAGCATTACCCAGCTCCAGCGCGATGCAGATGATTGTTTGCTTACATATGGAACCGCATTTCATCCCGAAATCATCACCTCGACCAATGGCATCAACGTGGTGACTGCCTCAGGTCACCGAATGATGGATGTAAGTGGCATGCAGCGCAAGACCATACTAGTCAGTCAACGTTGATCGTAAATTATAGTTTACCTCAGGACAAATGTCTACTCTAATCGGACATGGCCACCCTGAGGTCGTGAAAGTGATCGCAGAGCATGCACAGCATCTCGATCATCTCTTCAGTGGGATGCTGAGCCCTCCCGTAATAAACCTTGCAAAGCGTCTGACTGGTGTCGCGCCTGCTGGACTTGACAAAGCATTCTTCCTAAGTACAGGCGGAGAAAGGTAAGTTGTGATTGCGAGAAATACGTAGAAAACATGCTCTGACTCCGTACCTCTACACCTGCAGCAACGAGGCCGCTATTCGATTAGCCAAATTCTATACTGGTAAATGGGAGATTGTTGGCCTGGCTGCCTCGTGGCATGGTATGACGGGTGCATCGCTTGGTGCTCAATACCATGCTGGGCGTTCTGGTTACGGCCCCAATATGATCGGAAACCTAGCACTGCCCACCCCCAACTCCTATCGTTCGATATTCAGACACCCAGATGGTACGCATGACTGGAAGACAGAACTGGACTATGGCTTTGATCTTCTGGACAAACAGTCATGCGGCTCGCTTGCAGCAGTCATCATTGAACCCATATTGTCAAGTGGCGGTATGCTAGAGCTTCCACCTGGGTACTTGAAGGCATTGAAAATGCACTGTGAAGCACGAGGTATGCTTCTCATCGTCGATGAGGCACAGACTGCACTCGGAAGAGCTGGTGACATGTTCGCGTTCACACACCATCCCGAAGACGAGGGCGCCGTACCGGATATCCTGACACTCAGCAAGACGCTTGGAAATGGAATACCACTCAGCGCCATCATGACATCGAACCGCATCGCTCAGCATGCCAAAGACAACGGTTTCCTGTTTTACACTACGCACATCAACGATCCTCTTCCAGCTGCTGTTGGCGATAAGGTTCTTGAGGTTGTCATCAGAGACGATCTCTGTGCTCGTTCCAAGAGACTCGGTGTCAAGCTTCAAGCTGGACTAAGACAATTACAGTCACGATACGGTTGTATCGGTGACGTACGTGGCCGAGGCCTCATGGCCGGCATGGAAGTGGTTAGCGACAGGAAAACGAAGGTTGGCGCCCCGGAAGTCGGAGCTGCAGTGTCAAAAAAGATGGTAGACATGGGTCTTTGGGCCCAACTAGCGACAATGCCATCTTTTGGTGGGGTGTTCCGGATTGCGCCTCCCATCACTGTCACGGAGGAGCAGCTCGACCTCGCTCTATCGATCATCGAAGAAGCTTTGAGGACAACTCCGGGTACAATGCCGTTATACACTGATGTCGATCCTGGACGTTCGTTGGATTGAACATGCTATCCTGTGGAGGGTACACTTAGAACCGAATACTGGCTCCTTCATTAGCAGTATGAATGCCAGCTAGCAGCTTTCTCTCAGGCATCTAGGGGATTTTCTGATAGATTATGAGACCTGCCTTGCGGATGCTGAGCAAGTATTGAAACTTCATTCGCCGATCTTCGTCGCTTGTGATCTCTTGGTGAAGCTCGACTAAAGGGTGCTGGCCGTAAGTCTTGATTGGATACGTGAGATGTCTATCGCGCAAGAGCTGAATGTAGGTGTGCAAGAAGTAGAGCCTATAACTACGCAGTACCGGTGAGTACAGACTCTTCGCTGTGATGTTTGGATCGCTCAAGTGGAGCGAATTAGATTCAAATGTGAATTGTGGAGCTGCGTGGGTACGGTGACAAAGTTGTAGATATTGTTACAAGGAGACCTCCTAGTATGGCTGCTCACTGTCGCAGTCTTAGCTGATGCACTAAATGTGGGTTGAGTCAGAAATAGAACTGTCACGTTCTTGTCCACACATATCATAATATCATGAATTCCTAGGTGTATATCTAAGTAATACCTCACCTTGGTCCTTGATTTATGCTTCCAAACCACTGCTACCTACTGCGGTACGTCGTCACGCTTGATATCTCTTCCTTTGTCTCCAGCATACCCGGACCACTTCGCGCCGCCTGGCCAACGATCATTCCAGAGCTTCTTGCCTCCGTCACCTTGTTTGGATGTACTGTTGTGTTCTCGCATCCAGCAATCTATGCACCACTCTTCACTCGGCTGGAGTTTATCTACGATGCTGTTGCACTGGCGCTGTATAGGGTAATGTTGGGCTAGTCTGCATAATGTAAAGGGATGTGTAGAGCTGAGGAGAATATGTTGGTCTGGACAAGAGTATTTAGTATAGTTGCGGAAGCACATTGGGAGAGTGCCGTGGTCAGGGTAAAGCAAACAGAGAAGAAGACCTGCCTAGGCGACTCGTTTTAATGATCCGATATTGTGAAGACATGGCAACAGTGACTGAGGCTGATGTAGAGACGATATCATGAATGGCAAAAGTTTGACATTTTGCACTAGCAAGCTAGCATAACAATATATTTACAGAAAAGAAGTTACTGGCTAGGCCAGCGAAGCGCACATCGACACACACCTTCATCAAGTCCGCACCGCTACGACTACTTGAAGTACCAAGCCGTGAAGTCATTCTATGGCTTACGGGCAGTTCACAGTGATAGACGCAGAACCGGTAGAGAAGTATCCCTCGGTAGCGACAATCTGGTAGTAGTGGCTACCAAGAGTCATGCCCTTGCTGGCCCAAGCATCGAAGTGAGTCTTCATGTTCACGGATCCGCTGGAGCGCTTGTTCTGGCGAACAGACCAGTACTGCTGAAAGGTCCTTGTTCCATCGATGGATGGCTGGTTAGTACGGGTCGACTGAGCGATCTTGTAGGAAGAGCCGTCGGCAGTCACGGTACCCTTGTTGCTAGCCTGGGAACTCGGGTCATAGGTTCTGTCAACGAAATCAGTATATATCCCAGGTGGAAATTGTACAGGGAAATTGCTTACCCGAAGTTCTCAACGACATAGTATTCGACGAGAGGGTTACGTGTCCAGCCATAGATGGCAAGGTAGGAGTTGCCGTTGGGGTTGTAGGAGCCCGAGTAGGTAACGGTGCTGATATGATCAGCAAGTGTTTCTCATCAATTGTCTACTCCAAGGAGTTGACTTACCGGGCCGATCCAGGGTTCCAGCCCTTACCACCAACAAAGTTGCCGCCGCTTCCCCAGTTGACGCTGTAGCTGCCACCTGCACCGTTGGTGTAAGTAACCTTGGAGCCACCATCAGTCCACCAAGAGTAGACTAGAATCTTTGGTCAACTACTGCTTACACGTATATCAGTGATTCAACTTACAGCAGCCGTTGTGTGTTCCTTCGGCGTTGGGGGTGCTCTGGCGAGCGACGAGGTCGCCGGAGGAACGAGCAGCTACATCAGTGGCGGGAGCAGCGAAAGCACCAGTCGCAGCAACAGCAGCAGTGATGAGGGAAGTAAAGGACACCATATTGAATATGAGGAGACTAAGGTTGAAAGCGGTGGGAGATGGTTAGTCGTGGTGGTGATTTACGAGGACGACTCATGATGGCTTTATAGCCGTTGCTATTGTACACCGCGGCGTGATGGTCGAATGGAGTAGGCCCGGTCCTGCTGGCAAAGCCAAGACGAACATTCTCGCCATTGCAACGGCCGTCCATCTCTTAGCAGCTAGGATGTAGATCAAGGACTGAGGCGGAAGGGACACTAATATGCCACGCTTGGCGTTCGTGAAGAAATGTGCCTGCGAAGGGAGTGGGCTAAGCCAATAGCATCAACAGCAGCTCGGGATATTTTGGAATTCCAGCTCATGAATCAGGTTTGATTGGCTGGTAGCTTGAAACAAAGATTCATGGGACAAGGCCGTGCGGTCATTAACTTAGATGTCAATATCTCCGTTATGGGGCTGGCTTCGGGTCATGGCGGCGCTATGGCCGTCCTGGCAAGAACTCCTCCACCTATGTTTCCCATCTCTTTCGCATGCATACGCCAAGCTCTCCGCCTTTGCATTCTTCCAGCGGTTAAAGAGAGTCTTGGCTCGAATACCGAATCGTGGAGCCGTGAGCTGTTAATCTATGTGAAGCCGCGTGACACGTGTGGCGCTTGGAGGTGGCGGTAAAGGCATAGTTCTTACACATCGCTCCGTGTGATTTTTCAATGTCCAAGAAGCTCGGTATGCAGTATAGCATTTCATGTATAGGCTGTATGGTGTTGGCGATGTCACAGTGATAGATGAAAGGGGACTGAGGGGTTTTCGTAGGCGTCCATGCGTGCTGCCAAGCAACTGCGGCCCTGCAGCTTGCTTGAGCCCCATATCCGGGTGTTTGTTTTCCATTACCATGACGCCCGTATCCTAGGCTGATTGATCAGCGAACAGAGACGAAACCACGCTGGCAAGTTACCATGATTGGGCTACGTTCCGATCCTTCAGCCCGGTCAAGCGCTCACGCTCCCGGTCCCGTGCCTCGAGATCCTAGGTAGAGTGCCGTTTTGGAACGATCTTTGATCTTCAAAACAAGCATTTGGCGACCTGAACAACTCCAAGATACCAAAGCGAATTATCGCGCTACCAAGGCCACGCAGATGAGACCTTGCATGCCAGCAGACAAGACTGTCACAACCTTAACCGACCCATCACGTCCACGTCATCGCAGCCGCGGATGCTTCTTCCAAACATGAACACTAGACCTGTACTGCAGTGGTTGCACTTGCAAAATGCGAGATGATCACATGGTGCCGTTCAGCCGTATCCCGGAGAATTGCAAGCTGCTTGATGTTCCGGGAAACTTAACGCACGAATCACAGTTTACCCACCATAGTACGAAGCCCCGTCTGCGGTACCTGTACATAGCCGTCTGCACCCCAGATTTCAGAATGTAGAGAATGCATATCGACCTTGCTTGCCCAGGCTCTTGGTATCGTATAAGATGTCTTGTCCAGGCTTGTCCCGGCGGGTGAAGGGCGATTGCGTGGAAGCTTGGTTGAACCGCTGATTATGAAGGGTCAAATTATGGAAATTGGTACATGAGAGTCTGCACCGCGTGAAACAATGCATACAACAGGCGTTAGAAGGAGTGTCACCGATGAGCGTAGTCAGAAGGCTGACGTCTATACAGACAGCAACGAAACAAGTACCATTTACTGGATAACTCTTTGTATCCCTTCGAAGCCATGTGAGCTAACACACTTTGATAAAAGATGTTCCTGGTAGGTGTGCTCAAGATATACAACTGGATCGGTAATCTCTGTCTTTTCATACCTCTCAATGATGTGTTCTTCAATTTCAGATTATGGGGATACTAGAAGTGTCAGAATCGTGCTACATCATGACATCCTCTAGAGTGCTCAGAGCATATTCACACTCACCTTCACCTCGCATCGTCGTCGACAATACTACAATAAGTTTCAATACACGGTGAATGAATACTATGTACTCTCCAACGTTTACCGTTGACGAACCTTTCCCAATCGCCAACAACATCAACAACCTCCTCTGCCTTGAACCTCTCTGTCATATTTCTTCAACTCTAAGCCTACTGCTACACCAGACACCAAGATCTAACAAGAATGTGCAGACGCAACTACTACTGGCACACTGCGTGCGAGCACATCAAACAAGACTACGCGAACCCATTCACGATGTGTGGCAAAGACCCCGGAAGCCGGTTTCGACTACCGTGTCCAGTCGCTGTCGAAGTCGTTTTGGATTGTTCAGGTCATTGCAGAGATTGCATGGAGACCTTGGAAAAGAAACTCGAAGTTTGGAGAATTCGGCAGCAAGCAGGTTGGGAGTGGCAGCCGAAAAGGCCAGTCGCCTAGGGACCTCAAAGCTGGGCAGATATAAGGTGATCTCTGGGCAGTACGTGGGAAGGTTGAGTGGACAGGCTGGAAATGAGGTCCGTGGGACTACGAGATGCTGGACTCGAAGTTGACACGCCTGAATATGCTCACGAAATTCCTACAAGACAGTACCACAGCCAGGCGAGAGAATAAGATTGCATGAATCTTTCAGTCATATTGATCGCTACGTCATTGCTCTGACCAATTTCATGTACTTCGTCCTATCACACTGATCGCTACACTTATGTTTCAGCGAAATCGTTTGCAGAATGCCGCAATTTGGTAAAGCTTCCTCCTTCAACCATTCCTCCCCAGCCAAACACCTGTGGCTCAGTAAACTGACATAAGAAAAAAAAAGAAAATGGGGTATTGGGTATTGCGCTCATTATGGGGTATATCGCGAAGCAAAACGCCACGCGTTCAAATCGCATCCGATGTTCATAATCCACATCCATCTCTTCATTACGTGACTCATCATCTCCTTCCTTTCATGTCGTTAATTTGTGTCGTGTTCGTCGTTCAAAGATCAGGATCTTCTTCAATTGAAATCTCTGGCTCGGGGAGCCATTCCCTCAGCTGCATCATCCTGTTCCTGCAATGTATGATGAAGATGGAAATGGCAAGGGAATTCCAGACATCGCAACCTTCCTGCATAAAGTCGTACATGGCGAGTAGACGCACAGAAGACTGTTCGTTCTTCTTAGTCGAAGGCGCGTAGCTCACGAAAGCCATAACGGTGTGCGTTGCGGTAATGCCATACAGTGTCGGAACTTCAGGCACATTGGAATCTCCTCGGTCTGTGGCCTGGTCGATCTGCAGGGCATCATACCACAACTCGTGCAGACGATCGAGCTTTTCGATCATCTTGCGCTCTCCAACCGCCGGGTGCACATGCTTTGAGAAGGTGACGGTCTGGAATAGCGGAAGTTGGGACCAGAGGTGTTCAACTCCGCCATCCTTCATAGCCCACTTCGTGTACGCCTTGACGGCCTTGCCAATCTGGAAATGAGGAGCCCGCTTCGTGCGCGTGTGCCAAGCGTCACGAGAGACACTGCCCAGATCGAAGAGCTTCTCAAGAGCATACTGCGCTGGATAATGTCAGTAACATGCTCGCAATAAATGGGGCTGCAACATACCACTGTGCTCGGTGCCATAGGCTGGTTTGATGAATGCCTTGTCAATGTTCTCGGTGAAGAGGTCTGCGGGAACGGTCTCAAGGTCAGCGATCCAGCTGATGGGCATCAATGGCTCGAAGCCGCGCATGCCCAGCTTCTGGAAAAGGAAGACAGCGTCCTCAGACCAACCAGCATCGCGCAGCTCACGCGCTTGCTGGTCCTGTCTCTGCCTCTCTTGGTCGTGATTCACTTTCTTCTGTGCAATCATGTAAGTTCCGTCATCAACAACCATGGTTTCCTCGTTCGCATCCCACAAGTCGGCAGAAGAGCCCTCTGTCTGGTCGTCTCGCGCGGCGGGTGATTTTTTGGCTAGCATGTCGCTCTCTAGGTCTTTGGAAGAGACGGCTGATGCTGGAGGCGACGGCGGCAACAAGGCCGCGTCGATGTCGAAGTGAGTGGTTGAGGCTGGCGGATCGCATGTCTTGACAGGCACTTCTGGACTCATCTCTCGTGTGAGTGGTGAGGTCTTTTTGGGAAGGGTCGTGACTCGGTTGGGGATCGCGGGCGCCTTAAACGCGAACGGCTTCTCCCGCCGGTGTTGTATCTTGCGCGGACTGACATAGTTCCAGATAGTCTCGGGAATTCCGCGAAGAAACGCCATGGTGAGGAGTCTTGTGTGGTGTTTGTGTTTGCTTGCACAGAGCTAGGTTTGTCGACAGGCGGTCGTGGACGTCGTGTGGAAAGAGCTTGGTGGGGCCTTCCAGTCGATGTGCGAAGTCGCGGTGAAGGTGAGGGTGAAGCGTACTCGATTCCCCATGCGGCAGGCCAGTGTACCGTCTTTGTTTTCTTTGTCGCCTTGTTGAACTGCTAGTCGTCCTTCACTCACAGTGAGCAAAGACGAGGAGAAAAGGAGTCATAGTGAAAGTAGGGCTTGTTCCTGCATGCGCACCCGCACCTGCAGCCCTGGACTTGGCGTGCCACGCTGTCACATGGATCCTAACCAGCTACGGCAAGCACCAGCCGGAGCCTGCAGATTGCGGTGAAGATCTAATCAGATGGAACTCTGACACCCCACTAGATCTTTGGATCCCCGCCAAAAAAGAGTCGAGCCGCGATCGGGAAGACATTTACGTGCAAGACTAGGTTTTTCCAATCACTCTCTTTTCCCACAACAACAAAATGGCAGTCACAGAGCAGGATACCCAAGTGTCCACGCTTCGCAACATCCTGACCTCCGAGTCGGAGCCCCTCGCCCGCCGCTTTCGCGCTCTTTTCTCTCTCAAGCACCTTGCAGGTCTGCAGCCACCCAGTGCGCAGACGGTCCCCGCAATCGAGGCCATCGCTGCCGCTTTCGCATCGCCGTCAGCTCTGTTGAAGCATGAACTCGCCTACTGCCTGGGCCAGTCTGGCCATGATGCTGCCATCGCACCCTTGAGGGGCGTACTCGAGGACAAAGAGGAGGATTCCATGTGCAGGCACGAGGCTGCCGAGGCGCTCGGTGCACTGAGCGACAAGGGCAGTCTCGAGCTGTTGAGGGCGTTGAGGGACGATGTCAAGGAGATCGACGTTGTGCGCGAGACTTGCGACATCGCCGTTGACCGCATCGAGTGGGATCATGGACTGCAAAAGGGACAGGAGAAGTTGAAGAAGAGGTATGATATATCCGATTCTATATAGTCGGTCTGGTTGCTCACAAGGAACAGTGACTTTACGTCCATCGATCCTGCGCCGCCGCTACCACAGGGCGCTGAGAAGCCATCGATCCCAGAGCTAGAGAAGACACTGCTAGACACGTCCCTGCCATTGTTCCAGCGCTATCGAGCCATGTTCGCCCTGCGCGATCTCTCCTCGCCGCCCGACCTTCCCACTGCCGTCCCGGCTGTACAAGCGCTCGCTCGCGGATTCACAGATCCATCTGCCCTCTTCCGCCACGAGATCGCCTTTGTCTTTGGGCAGTTGTCACACCCAGCGTCCATCCCCAGTCTTACAGAAGCGCTCAGTAACACAAAGGAGGCAAGCATGGTCCGACACGAGGCTGCCGAGGCACTTGGAAGTTTGGGCGATGAAGAAGGCGTCGAAGACACCTTGCGCAAGTTCTTGAACGACCCAGAACAGGTAGTACGAGACAGTGTAGTTGTAGCGCTTGACATGGCAGAGTTCGAGAAGAATGGAGAGATGGAGTATGCCATCGTGCCGCAGGCTGTGGCAGCTTAGAACCGAAGGTATTGCATACACATGGCGTTTTGGGTATATAGAAATCAACATGGCCACCATAGGCAGAACATCCGCTTCAGTTGTTGGTATTCCACCTGTAAGATAGCAATTAGCATAAGCTCAGCTCTGCATGTGGACCTCTCGACGTACTTGTGACCGCAGTCGCACTCGTAGAAGACGGTGCTTCCTTCATCTGCACTCCGCAGTTGCTGCGTGTAGTATCGCACCTCCTCTCTTCCACATTTTTCGCATGGATGATTGATGATACTGCTGGTTTGGACATCGGCTTCGGAAATGGTCTGCACCTCAGACCTCTTTGCCCGCAACGACGACGGAAAGGCGGTAGGCTTAGAAACTGTAACGACCGTCTTGGATGATGTGTCTAGCACTGGTCAGCCTGGCTATATCCATCGTTGCGCAACATAGATGCGCATACCTTTACATTGCGCTCCACATGCCGCGCAGGTCAGGATGACATTTTGTTTGCCGGCAGATCCGTCGAGGAGGTTTCCGCAGTCAGTGCAGAAGACTAGACTACCAATAGCCGACATTGTGAGCGACTTGTCGATTTGTCGTTTTAAGGCGGGTGATTCCGAGGTTGGTGTTGGAGTACAGGAAAAAAGTTACGGGGAATCGCGACTTCCGCGGCTGCAGCCAAGCTAAGACAGGAAGGGTAGGCGGTGAGAACGCGTCTGAATGTCGTGCACCACCACGTGCATTCGATCATCGCATCGCATACGACTTTCACCCTAATTTGTTACTAAGAGCTCCATCAAGCAGTGACCGGTCAGTTGCTTGGGAGAAGCATGCGCGCACGTAGGCTCACATAGCCATATGCCCCGACCCATCCAATCCACCACGACGGCATCTCCACTGTGCTTGTCTGCATACACAAGGGCTCGCCACGACGAGCGCAATGAATGGCAACTGGCATAATGGCAACGGAGGTGGGCTCCCGTACAGAAGGCCTCCTCCCACAGTGGACGAGGCCCTTCCGTATTCGCCCTTTACCTCCATCATCCCCTTCTCGCCTGGTCAGTAATTCTGCTTCACTTGCGCACATTGCCAGAGCACATTTCTTTCACCTGGCGCAGAGGTTGGCTAACAATCTTTAGAAATAATTCCACTCCCAACCGCCGAACCTCCCACTCCGCCCTCTACCCTGAATCCTGAGCAACAGAAAGCGGCGAAGAAGGCTGTGGGAATCTTGAACGCAGAGATCGAGGGCCAGTCCACAGCCCAGCATCTTCACGATACCCTCAATCAGCTTCGTAGCCTCCTGCTTCGCGATAAGCTACCAGAGTAGTAGGTCCATGCCTCTGCCCCAGGTGAAAGCCGTCCCTAATGTTTCCAGTCACTTCAAGCCCATGCCACTGCTAGCGACCTCTTCACCAGACAGCCCTACCAAGAACTCTAATGGTGATACGCCCAATGCCATATCTGGGCTGAGTCCATTTGCGCGCAAGCTCTATGAACAAACGAATGTAGCCTTCACGGGTAGGCCTCCTTGTCGCCTTGAACATGCGGCCACTAACCAGGACAGCACCGAGTGTCAAGCCACCCGAACAACCTCGAAAAGAACACGCTCCTTCCCGAAACACTGTTGCTCCTTCTCTTCCTCTACAACAGGCTCACCTAGCAGCCCCGCCGCCACCAGCCACCACCCCCAACGGCCATGCCCACGCACACAACGCGGACTTGCCATATCCCTCGAGTGCTCTATCTTCCGCTCCCAGCAGCACACCCGTACGCCCCCCTGGCCCGGCCGTCATGATAAAGCCAAAGGCAGTCGCACGCGGGGACTACAAGTACATTGACAACATCAACGTTGGAAGTTTATCACAAAAGAAGGAGGACAACAGAGTCGAGAGCGGCGTCACGGTGTTGAGACCGCACGAACGAGAGATTGCCGACGGCAAGATTGAGGCGCTGGAATCTTTCGTCACAACTTTGACTGAAGACAAGGATGATCTGGACGGCTCACTGCATTTCACCAAAGTCATGACTTCTGACGGCGAATTCAGCATCCTGAAGCACCGGGCAATGGAAACTCTTTCCGAGAAGATGTCTGGTGTAGTCGGCCTTGGTCGCTTCAACGTGCTTTCCGTAGATCTGGCCATGCAGATACAATCACTCCTGCATCCGGCTGTCGTGTCTACGACCAAGAATGGACTCTTTCCCCGGGATGAGGGTAACTCAGAGCTTGTGGAGAATGTCGCAACAGCCAAGTTTGCACTAAAATCATCCAAACTTTTGCTGGAAACCATGATCGAGGGCCGTGACGACTACCGAATGCGACGAGAGGACATCATCGACACCGTCATTGATCTTACGAAGCTGATCAAGGACTCGTGCATCATTCCTATCGTTCAATCACGGCGTTCTGGCGAGGCTCAAGATTTGTTCAATGCGGCATCAGCTTACAGACAAGAGTTACAGGTGGTGTTACGACTGTGTGGAGCTGTTCTTGCCCGGTTTGCTACTCTCATCGGCAAATACAACCTGCCAGACCGAGCACTCAACACCTTGGAGTATCTGACGCTGGAGTTACTGGTGGAGCAGAACAGCGAAAGCGAAAGAGACTCTGTGTTTACCATCAAGAAGTTTGAACATTTCCGCCAGAAAGCTATGGATGTTCTTGCCCAGATTTTCGCTCGCCATCCAGGCCAACGACGATCCATTGTGAATGGTATCCTCGGCAACCTAGAAAAGCTGCCCGATAAGAAAGCGAGCGCGAGGCAGTTTTTGTCGGCTCGAGAAGTTCCTATCATGACGATATCTGCACTGTTCATGCGATTCGTTCAGGTTGTCGCAACAAATCCGACCACTCGTACTGCGTCACAGGCAGACAACGTGCTTGCGAACATGGCCGAGGACGATGTTAGCGACTACGAGCCTGGTCAAGCACCCCTCAAGAACTCAAAAAGAGCAAACGGAAGCGAATCGCCTGCGATAAAAGCTCAGAGACTAAGCACGGAGGCTGCCGCTGAAGCCTCATACATCGTGAAGGAACTTTGTGACAAAGCATCGAACACTTCTAAATCGGGCGACAAACCATTCCGCAATCTTCTGGACTTGTTCATAGATGACTTCTGTAACGTCCTTGGTTCTCCCCAATGGCCAGCTGCTGTTGTTCTCTTACAGATGTTCTTAGTCCGCATGCGAACCATACTCGTGGATGATCAGGGGACCAAGCACTCTGTAGTCGACAAAGACATGGCGCTCACAACCATGGCGACGATCGGATGCGGCGTTATCGACTTTAGAGATCAACTTAAAAAGATGAGGCAAAGGCTGGATATCTCACAGTCAGATTTGTCGTCAGGACTAGATCGTCTCGTGAGCGATGCCTTGAGTGAAGACGTCAGAGAGAGGGTCAACGATGTGGATTTACTAGCTTTCGATGGCCCTTACCGCATGGTTCTTGAATCTTTGGTCGGCTACCTCGATCTGCAGCCTTCTCAAGAAGACCCGCATCTACAAGCTGCGACTGGCTTTTATGTCAGTTCGTGGCTCACGGCTGTCGTCAAGACATTTCCCGAGCGAGATGAGGGCCATAGGCCTCAAGCTATCGCGACTGTTCAGCAATGTTTGGAAAGCATGATTGCGGACCCGAAGTGGCTCGCTCAAAAATAGTAAGTTTCCCAACCGATCCAAGACCGTTCCGCAGCTAATACCATCTGATAGCAAATTCCAGTCTGTATCGGATGATCAGAGCAAGCTAGCTGCTGGTGTCATCACTTTACAAAGCCAGGTGTGCAGATACCTCTCGCAGATTGTCAATCACATGCAGATTTACGCCCGGGACAAGAGTTCCTCGAAGCTCCGCACAAGAGGAACAGCAGGACTGCAACAGCTGCTGGACAAAGACTCAAGGGTTATCTCTGACGAACATATCATCAACATGATTCCATCACTAAGAGATAGTTCACCAATGGTTCGAGAGGCGACACTATCGCTTCTTTCGAACTGCCTGGCTAAGGAATCATCTCTCGAACGACATGTTCTGCCACAAATTTTGGAGATGACTACCGATCCTTCAAATGGTCCCAAGAAGAAGGCTATCAAGTTGCTCAAAGAGATATACCTCCGCTCCGATTCGAAGCAGGTGAGGCTGAAGATCGCTGGTCCGCTACTTCTACCTTCGCAGGACAATGAGAACGCTATCTCTGAGTTGGGTCGCAACGTGCTCGAAGAGATATGGTTAACGGCTGAAAAGACCGATGACAGTCAGCACAGGCTCAATCGTGCCCAGCGAGCCGTCTTCATGGTAGATCTCTTGGAGTCTGTCGAGAAAAGCTCCGCACACCTAGAAGCTTTCGAGAAATTCTTTGTTCACTGCCTATCACCCGAAGCCAAGGGTCCGGCTGCCAACCTCAAGATCTGTGGACAGCTGGTTGCGGACTTGGTAGACGAAGTCATTGATCCTGAGAATGGCACAGACACCAAATCCCAAGCACGTGTCATGAACACACTCAGCGTCTTCGCAAAAGTCAGGCCGACCTTGTTCACGGTCGACTATCTGCGGCACCTAAAGCTCTACATCAAGATTATCGGCACCAATGAGGACGTAGCCCTTGTGCGGCCGACAGTCGTCATCTTCCGGCATGTCCTGCCGACACTTCCTCCTCTTCAACATGCTTTTGCAGAAGAGATTCGACTAAGTTTGTTGAAAAACGTTCCAAAGCTGGCTAGCTGCGTATCCATGGCTTGGCCCAGAAGCAGAGAGACGCTTCTTGATGTCGTTCACTGCCTGTGGGCCATCAGCAAGATGCCAGGTATGGACGCTGACAAAATCTTTGGCACAGTTTGCTCAGTCATCTTAAATCTCCGGCCATTCCTAGGTTCAACTAAGGAACAGGCAGCGGCTAATCGTAAACGCATCCTTCCCTACCTGATATTGCTTGGCACATTCGGCCAGGTATGCAGCTTTGACCAACAGGCTGAATCATTCATTGCCAAGCTTCGCACTTCCATCAGTAGCAATGAAACGGTAAAGAAGCAGATGGAGCCGATGTTGAACCAGAAGAACCCTCCACCTCCCTCTCTTATACTGTTAGACACCGTTCGACCTTTCACTATGCAGACTTGGGAGCTAGAGTTTCGCGAGCAAGCCTTGCAAAGCATGGGTGGCATATGCCAGCAGTCGCCAGAGCATTTTATGCGTGGTGAAGTGGAAAAGGTGGTCAAGCTTGTGTTTGTCAACGAGGGGAATGACTCTCTCAAGTATATTGCATTGTCTTTCTTTAGACAATTCTTTTCCGTCGCTGAGCGGCGCTCTGAGACCGGCGCGCAGATTGCAACAGGCAAAGGAGCTGCCAATGGTTCTGCACGCTTGGAAACATCCTTTACCGCTACAGGAAACGACCATGCCACGTTGCATCTGGCGCAGAAGTTCCTGGAATACTTTGTGAAAGCTGCGTTGGAAAACAAAAACGATTCTGCTGTTATTGCCACAGACATCATTGCCAGTATCAGTCGGCAAGGTCTCGTCCACCCGAAGGAATGCGGTGCTGCGCTTGTCGCCCTGGCGACCTCACCGAACCCAAACTTGGCTCGAGTTGCAGCGGATGAGCACAGGCGCATACACGAGAAGCAAGAGTCGTACCTGGAAAAGGAGTACATGCAGGCTATACACATGGCTTTCAAGTACCAACTGAACATGTTTAGCGATTCTCATGGCATGGTCGAAGCCACTTACACCCCGAAGCTTGCAAAGCTGTTCGAGGCACTGAAGACGGGCAAAAAAGCCAGTCTTAAAAAGTTCATTACCAACTTTTGTAAACAGGTTGATTTCGACCTTGCCAAACTGGACATCAGTGGTGCCGTACCTGAGCCCGTCTTGTATGCTCGCTTCTGCTTGGAAAACCTCGCCTTGCTCGACTTTCCCCATCAAGAAGAGCTTGCTGTGTTCCTCAATGCAGTTGAAGCCATGGTCCTCAACACGATAGGGCCCGCTATCGGAGTTGTCATCGCGGACGAACTTCCAAAGCAATATATGGATGTGGCGCAACCTTTGCCTCAAGACATGTTCCAACAACAAATGCTAGAAGCTCGTGGTATAAGCCCGATGTCACCCATGCTACCAGCTGGGATATCGACAGCGCCTCGACTTGTTCCTCCAGCAATTGACAATAGCAGACTTCGCCAGGTTACCACAGCTTGTATGATCCTGCAGATGGTATGGGAGACCCGCACTTTTGTTCGACGATGCTACTCCGTCAAGAGTAACGCACCCATCTCGCAAAAAGATTACGCCAAACCCGCGCATCGGAACAATCTCGTTACTGGCAAGGAAATTTGGGAACGCTTCGAAACGATCATGCGCGCGCTTGATAGCCGCGAGAGCATGGTGAAACAGTGCTACGACTTTGCAGATTTGCTGGACGTAGATCGTGAGACCTTCATTGATGCCGAAGGAGACGATGCACTTGGTGGAGGGTACGAGACGCCGAATGAAAACGGTGAGGACGGCACGCCGTTACCTACGAGCGGTCGCGGCAGGAAGAGGAAGAGCAATGTGAGCCTAGGCAATACACCAAAGAAGGCAAGGGGAAGGCTTTCTGGATCGAAAAAGAAGCGTAATTCTAGGACACCGGATGGCGATGGCGACTCAGACTAGAAGCCCTGACCGCCCAGCCACCGAGTTTGACGGCGAGAAAATACACCTGGCACGGAAGTCCTACGCCCGTGTGATGATAACTAGCACACGAGCATTATTCGTCGCGTACGTCACGTGAAGCGGAGGCTTGGTACTTTTTCCCAACTATTAAGCATGAAATCGGCGTTCGGAGGCAAAGGCATATCATCGATACCCCTCAGCATATGGTACTGCCATACAGTGTATTTGGCGTTTCTCATTTCATGTCATCGCAAGGCTCATGGCTTTTGCGGGAATCTTTAGCATGTCGAATCCGGATAATTGAAATCTACGACAACATATTTTTTGAAAATATACCTCCTTCTGAGCTTCTGTGACGTAGCTCAAAAAATATTTAATATAGTACGTATTCTATTTTCGATTATAATCTGCAAACAAATGCATTCGACCGAAATCGTTGCATTCTTCGTTCGCTTTTAACATTCTCTTATGGGTGCTTCACGCTCGGCAACACCTGTCTACTGCCTTCTCAACATCTAAAAGGCGACGAGCGGTATCTTCTCCCTTGCAGTCAAGTTGTTTACCTCGGTATTGTCAGTCGTGCTCCACATGTACATGATCATCGGGTCGCCTGACAGCAGCGTGTCCCGTAACCATGCTTTCTTCCTCCTTCGCACCATGAGCGCTATCCTGAACATGATCACCCTTGTCTATATCCAGCGCATGTGGAGACTCCGTGCCAAGCTTCTTGAGCTCGATGCCCATTGCATTAGAATGGGAGGACCGGGAGATCTCGTCTTCGCCGCTAGACCCGCTGCTATATGGCCGATCACTACTCCACGTACTTTTCATACGTGTCGCTGTTGGACTGTAGTCTTTTCTTTTGCGGCGCCGTGATGCTGAAACATTGCTGGATAGATTTTTAGGAGCGGTATTGAGAGGCGCCACGACGTGTTCCTTAGGGGACATGCCTGCGAAAGAATGGTGCGAAATTGTTTCTGTATTGGAGGAAAGGCTTCCAAGTGTGTTGGTGGGGACAGATGGATGGCGCGTGTCCGAGTACTTGGATGAAGGAGGAGATGTGAGTGGTTGAGGTTCCATGCTTTGCAAGCGGAGGGCACCGCTGGACGCTTCTTCTCTAATCTGCTTACGTTGAGCGTCTGTGAGGCCAGGGAGAGAGTCTGAAACATCGATCACCCGTACGTCGGTCGGACCACCCTTTGACATCTGTCAGCGCGCATGTTAGATTGAGAGTGGCCGTGGTACGTACAATGTTCAGGCCGGGCTTTGGCCTATCTTTGTCGCAGATCAAATACCGTCGAAATCGCATCATGAATATCTTGAAAGCCATCTTATGTTGGCGGTGCGTATGTGTGATGCTGGACTTAATAGGCAACGAGATACATGTACAAATCTAAGAAAGACGGCAGCGACCAAATTCAATTTGTGAAGGACGTGGATACCACGCTAAAATGGCCAGTAGAAATAACCACAGACGAGAAGGGACCAAGACCGGAGGAGATCATGAGGATCTACCCGAAGAGCGACATCAGAGGAGACTGTATGGATATGGACGAAGATTTTTGAGAATTGAGCCAGAGATCTACTTACTTAGCTCATCATGTGGCGCTGGATCGCTCCTTGCGGTCTGCAGTCATTGTCCCGATCTGACATTCCTTTGCTTAGGATGGGGATGGGCGAGTGGGAATCGTGGCTGCGGAATGTAAGGAGCCGTTCCGTGCTCCAAACCTTATAGTTTTCAAACATTCGAACAAAGAACGGTCCCAAGAATTTTGAGAGGATGTTTTGAAAGCAAGCAGATCCACTGTGGCTAAGACCAAAGTCTGGAGGCTGTGATTGTTTAGCTGGTCGCCAGCATCTCGGTTTGTGGTACCTTTTGTGATGCTAAGCCTCATGCTTCGTCAGGTCACAAAAGAGGAGGCGTGCATTCGACTGCCATTCTGCCTTGCTTTTGACTTCAGTCCTATGCGAATCGATGCGTGATGATGCTTGAAAAAGGTGCTAGTGGGCTCTGGTAGATGGATCCGTGATAAGGCGACGATCTCTGAACGTGTCTTTGGGGTAACCCCACAATGCGCGTTGACCATAAATTGATCACACCACGTAATAATCGTGTAACCATGATTTCAATGATCTCGATTTTGTCACTGATGCACTTTTCTTAGATCTGACGATGCCACATTGTACTCAAGACGGAAGATGCATAGAATTGGGTGACATGTCTCTAGCAGGTACTGGAACGTCCTGGAGGAGAGAAGGACGACCACTCATTCGTGGAGCCTCCGCTTTCCATATGGTACCTTCTATTTCGGGTAATCCTTGACGTGGTAGCTCTTGAGCTTGACGAATTGATCGAAGCCGAATCTGCTTAACGTTTGGCCTCTTCCAGAGTCCTTCCAACCGACCCACGCCAGATCCTAAACGCGTCAGTTAAATATTCAACTGGAACCAGGGCGACTTACTGGTGCGGGGTAGTCGCATCGGTTCACAAAGACTGTACCAGCCTCGACGTCGTCGGCGAGCTCGTGACCTTTGTTCACGTCCTTGGTCCAGATGCTGGCTGTCAGTCCAAATTGGCTGTCGTTCATCAGCTTAACTGCCTCTGCGTCGCCCTTGACCTTCATGACTGGGATCACGGGACCGAATGTCTCCTCTGTCATCACAGTCATATCATGCGTGACATCCGTCAGAAGCGTCGGAGCGACGTAGTTGCCATCTGCAGGTGGGTTCTTGAATGTGGCATTGTCTGGAGTAGCGTTCTTGGCACCCTTCTCCAGAGCGTCCTTGATGTGCGCCTGAATGGTTTCTGCCGAACGCTTTGAGACGACCGGACCGACGTGCGTGCTCTTGTCGAATGGGTCGCCGAGTCTGTACCCACTGAGTACATCCTGAAGTGCTGATACAAATTCGTCATGAATTTTCTCGTCCACATATACCCTCTCGACACTGCAGCAACTCTGACCTGAGTTAAAGACAGCGCCGTCTACAAGCTCTTCGGCAGCCCACTTGACATCAACGTCGGAACGCACATATGCAGGATCCTTGCCTCCAAGTTCAAGACCTACTCGAAGTGGTACACGATCATTTGCAGCCTGCTGAACCGCAAGGCCGTTGGCTACTGAACCGGTGAAGCAAACCAGCTGGATCTTGGGTGAGCGCGCAATTGCCTCGATCTGGGTAATGGATCCGCTGTGAAAGATTTGAAGCACACCGTCTGGTAAACCGGCTTCTTTGAAGATCTGCTGGATCTGCTCGGCACTGGTCGGCGTTTGTGGGGAAGGCTTCAGGATGACCGAATTACCGGCAAGTAGGGCAGGTACTAGCGAGTTGATGAGGGTTAGATACGGGTACTGCAGGTAAAGTCAGCATGTGCGGAGCAATCAGAGGCTGTCGCCACACGCACATTCCACGGGAACAAGATCAGTACCGGCCCAAGCGGAACTTTCTTGATGTAACGCTTGAAGCCTTTTTCCGCCTCGCCTGGAGTGTCTTTGAGCGTATCTTCACTGATCTTGAGTAGATACTCGCCGCGCATAACTGCAGTCGTAACTTCCTTCGCGGTATACGCAATGGGGCGGCCCATCTGCTCAGTAATTTCCTTTCCCAGCACATCCTGGCGGTCATTGAGAAGCTTCAGGGCTTTCTTGACAATGTCCTGCCTCTCAGTGAGGGATGTGCGACGATAGGACTCGAACGCAGCTACGGCTGTCTCAGGTAAAGATTGGAGATCTGCATCTGAGAGGCCATTGCGTGTGAGAACTGGCTTGTTCGTAATGGGAGAGATGGTCGTAATCTTTTCCAGCGACATGGCGGTGGCGTGTTCTTGGTACGAAAGTTATTTGGATAAATTGAGATGGAGATGCACTGTGCGCAATGACCAGTGTTGATCTAGTGGCGTCTTGCGAGCAGTTAATTTTGAGTTGAGGCTTTGCCCGCAGTAACATCGGAGATGACGTATGACAGGCTAACACTAGCTCGTGCACGTCCCACTTTAGTGGAGGACATTCACAGCTTGCGCCGAAAAACGGACTCCCATACCCGCCTTCAATAGATATCAGTGAGCTCTCTGACGACTGTTATCGAGATAACGCGGTTTTTAGATAAGTAACGAAGAAGCGATTCCTGTACCAGTATTACAGAAGAATTGTCAACTGGTACCCCTCCAGTGTTTTAGTACGCCGTAGGCATTGACTTGCCCGTACCATCCTCCGCAAACTTGGTAATCTACAAGCACACGTGGCCTTCCTCCCTCACTTAATCGGAGACGATCGTGGCTGAAGTCAAGTTGCTGAAGTGCTGATAGTGTGGATTCGGGCCTTTTCTGATTGCCTCACTGACATGCTGCTATTATGTACGAAAGCCAAAGACCCGCGCCGCAAGCCACCAACCATGAAATGATGGTACTGATCAACGCCCCCTCCATCTATGAACAAGATGGCGAGCAAGATGTGCGGCATTGCCGATTCATCCACACAGCCAGATCGTACGGGGCCCACATGCGCAGTGTTAAGAGACCAGCTACAAGAATCTGGCAGGTGTACCGATTACACCCTCCTTGCTGGAAACGATATTCATAGGGCTGGCTTCGCATCAAGCAGGCAGTGTCTCGAGCGGAGCGTCAGAAAGAGAACCGTATGGCTCTTTTGGGGGACGTCGCTTCGTAGACCTTTCCTCTCATTTACGCTGATTACACTAACTTCTATCACTTTTCTGTCCCAAAGCCTTTGGAGGGACGAGCAGGCTTGTATATGAAGTCACTCAGCTATCTTGCAACCTTTTGAAGGGATTACGTTCAATCGACGGGTTTTACTAAGGTCGTTCATGCAAGTTGTATGGCGTCCATCTTGTCGCCCCTGGTTTCTGGAAGCTTCGTGAGCTTTCAGTCTGTCAGCCAGTGGAAGGCAGCAATGGCAAATTCAGACCAGACCTCGATCGTCAGCCTGCACTGCACAAGATCGACTGTTATACATAGCTCTAGTTACGGCGCACAGCTTGGCGGCATGAACGGCCCTCGCTTGCGCTCATCAATAAAGTCCACGCGGTGCATGCGGCGTTGTCGTCAGAAAGCTGCACGCGCAATAACTAGAAATCACCAAACTCAGCCTAGGTCGGAGCGGTGGGGCCGTAATGCCTTGCGTATTTCACTCTTTTGATTCCAGTCTGCAGATAAAAAACAGCCCAGAACAGTCGAGGCGCTTATGTTAGGCTAGGGGTACCTCTTGCAGAGTTTGGTCTGGTTTCTCGATCCTAGGGCATGTGCCCCTGCTGAAGAGAACTTGACAGACCTCTTCGCTGCCTTCTCCTAGCTTACCATCGTACATGTTGCCTCTAGAAACCCTTCACTATTATTGACACGGTGCTATGATAAGAGAACTGGAATATGCGTAAAGATATTGGCTTCATCGACTCACTTCTAGGTCGCCAGCATCAAACCCACTAGGCTGAGTTCATCATTTCGAACGACTGGGCAGCAGCAAAGATATCGCGATTTGGAGAAGCTGTTCTTACGCAGTTTTGCGGCCGTATTAAAGCCTCTCATGTCTATCAGGCAGCGTGCAGGTAGGTATATGAATTTACTACGAAATACGATTAATATGAGCCCGAGATAATGTATTCGAGGCGCTCTAGCACGGAAATGCGTCTTGAACATCCTGAAGCGCTCGAAATACTGCTAGATTATCTGCTTCCCTCACGCCTTTTCACCGGTCATTGCTGTAGATGCCTAACCAACAAGTACGACTGGGAGACTTCGATACAGCAATAGCAAAAGTGGTCAGAAACGAAGGCAAATAAGCCTTCGTGACGGTCCAACACCGGCCGCTTGGCTGGGCTGCTTGAATTAGAGGAATACGCGACATCTATATCGGCTTCTGATAAGATATTGCCAGACATTCGCAATACGCGAAGAGCTTACCGTATTATGAACGACTTGGACTGGTCGCGTTACTTCTATTAATATTGCGGAGATTTGCAGCCGTTTTCGAACCGGCGTAGAACAGGCTTCTCGGCCCTCGTTCTGCCAAAACCCCAGGTCTGGTATCATGTTCTGGCCTATAGTACTCTGAGGTGGTCCCCTGAACGATAGCTTTGACAGAACGTTTGAGTTGTTCTTATCAACGTTCTTTGCTTGTCAAGACCAGTGGGGTATCTATCTTGTAACAGAAAAGACAACGAGCATAGTTTCAACGCACTCATTTAGTTTTACTCCTATATCTAGGGCTGTTTGTTTCAGGACCGTTCTGTTAACAGTAGCTTCAATTAACATAAACCGTTACTGAGATACTCCTCGCGACCTAAGACTGCGATTCTGCACACACATCACTGAGTGCGGAACGTTGCTGTTGTGAATGCGAGCAGTGTTGTCGACAGAGCACTTCTAAGCCACCACATACAAGAGTACACAGTCGAGACGCGGTGCCATCGCTAGTTCCACGGCGTTGTCGCCCAGTGTCAACTGTGGAGATCCGTCAGCTAGACGTGTAGTCACAGGGCACCCTGCAGGCAGCTATCCAAGGAGCTAATGACTTTCTACTCAGCCTTGCTGAAGCGAAACGCCTTCGTTACCAAACTATGGATGTCCGCTCTAACGATTTGAGCGGAGCAGGCCGTACCGTAGAGAAGATGGGCGCATAGCGTGAGCTCGTTAGCATCAGTCGCGCCACTCGCTTCGAATAACCGTTGTGCAGGCCAGGTAATCCCGCACTTGATGTCATAAAACAACGTGTTATAGACGAGAATTTGTGCACACCAGGTCAATTCGTGCTTCGGCTTGGCATACATACATCTGCCACTGCAGGTGGCGAACCTGGATTGTCCGTGGTCATGGAGCAGCACATAACGTGCATTACCGAAGTGGATATGAGAATAGACTGTCATACGAAAATCGTCTAGGTCTTCAGCGTCAGCGTAAGCGAGTTGCTTAGGGGACGGTCTTTTTTTATGCTCGTTCTCGTTGAGTAATCGAGCAGAAGAGAGAACATTTGGAAGCGGCCAGAATCCCTCTTCAGCCTCTTACTTAACATCATATATGTACCATGACAGGTGTGTGTACATGAAAGGGATGTGAGCGATCAGCGCAGGCTGCGACAAATGGAGGATAATTCGCTGGGGTGCAGATGACCGGCAGCATGGCGGGTAGCGCTGGTTGTCAGGGTACTCGGGCTGCGACCAAGGAATGGCTGTCCCGTGGTGGTCGCGTCGAGAGGAATCTGGGCGATGGCGGAGACTGCCAGGTCCCGTGCTGTCAGCGGCTCGTCTGCTAACGGACGCACTGCAACACGGGCTGCGGTCGCCAATCACAACCTGGCACCTTGTTCTGATCGCTCAGCAACGGGAAACGGGCGAAGGTGTGGTAGTAGGTGGGTCCTGAGCACGGGCAGGTACCCCAAGGTACTTGTTGAGCCGGCATCGGTACGCCGCTTTTCTTAAGACGCCGCATATAGGGTCGGGATGGCACCGATCAACCAATATGGCTTTTGATTGCGAGTCTAACCTGCAGCGAAAATTCTGGGATGTATCCGTTCGAGCCCGCGGCAACGAAGATCCAGCGGCTTTCGTGGACTGTGCTCAACGTGGAATGTTGGTGTGCAGCAAGATCCTGGTCGTGCAGGGGTGAATTGCTCAAACTGGAGATGGGAGAACGGAAGGCGAGTTGACCATCTCAGACTCCTGGACGCACGCACGCACGAACCTGCGTGCCCTGCTGCCCATCTCGTTTGCAGCATGTGGCCAGAGACGTCTCTGACGCACGATGCAGCTGGTCCCGGAGAAAGGACCTGTCTGCCCATGCCGATTCGGTATTCTCACCCTGCACCTCCAGGCACTGGACAGTTCTGTATTATACCCCACTGCGTCCACTAAGATCCAGCGGTAAGGCGGAGACAGTAGCGACCGAGTGCTATATGGTACCCCAGGCGCACAGCAGTGGTCAAAAGACGGCGTGTGGACAACTGACCTGCATATCTTTTTTTGACGTCCCTCGACGACATAACCTTGGAACCCAGTCCTGTGCTGACACCTCTCAGCCTTGTTGCCAGCTCTTCGCCCTTCGCCACCCGTTGAACAATCTCAACTCCGACTGCATTGTTGCTCCTCCCGTCATTGACACTTCAAGATCTGCCCTCGAGTGGTGGAATTGTGGTGGAGACGGACGCTAGAACGCAGTTATGCTTTCCACGAATCTCCATCAATACCCCTCGGCGTTCAGCCACCTCCCCGCCCCGAACATGGTCGAACATCAACATCATCATCTTGCCGCCCAGCATATGGCACAGTCTCCACTCGACACCCTCGCGCATACATCACAATACGCAGGTCTACAGTTCCACCAAAATCGGCATGTATTACCAAACGGCAAAGCCATTGTCAAGCCTCATCGATTGCCGTACGCCAGCGGTCCAATAGCGCCTCGACACCAGCGAGAGATGCTCCACGAACGATCAGGACGAGGTAACTCAACATCTGGACCCGTACGACGTAGGATCAGTCGGGCTTGTGATCAGTGTAACCAGTTACGAACCAAGTGCGATGGTAGACAATCTGTAAGTCTTCACGCAGACTTGCACCTCGTGAACAAGCATGCTAATAAGCTGAGCAGTGTGCGCATTGTATAGGTACGTTTTGAATGAGTATGAAAAGGTCGGCCACGATTGAACCGAGATGATAGCCATCTAGCCAGATCACCAAAAGTCACTTTTGTAACGTGCGCTAGAGGCTCTTGGATCATCTGGCTAGAGCTGCTGTTCACTTCTCATCACTCAGGTACTACCGCGCCTGACAGCTTGGCTAACACTATATCAGAATTCGGATTGACTTGCGAGTACATTCGTGAGCGCAAGAAACGCGGAAAAGCATCGCGGAAGGATCTTGCTCAGCAACAAGCTGCGACCGCCGCAGGGGGGAGTGGCGCGCCCAAGTCTGAGGAGTCCAGCACCCCACAATCCTCGGATAAAGCTGCCGAGTCTATTCATAGCGGTAGTCCTAAACTTCCTGAAGGCCAAAGATCTCTTCCAGAGCCGTCCGGTCGGTCGGCCAGTATCGCAACAACAAGAGCCGAGATGGACGCCGCCCCAATCTACCAGAACAGGACGATGAGCATGAGCGCAATTGACAGTATGCCAGAAGCTGAGATGCATCATCATATGACTGAAAGCATGCAATCTATACATCCTATGCAGCCGCCCCGGATTCAGACTCAAGGGCTACCCATGCACAACCCCATGCCTGAGTACACGTCCATGGAAGAGTATCACCGGAATCTTACCTACCAGTCACCACTCCAGATGATGCAGCCTGGAATGCATCCTGTCTTACCCTCTCATGGTCATGGAATCGAATACTCTGACAGCCCCTACAGCATGATGAGCCCGCAAAGCGCACATACACAAGCGCCAGCGAATACTTTCAGGATTCATGAAGAGGCGTCCAACATGGGCTACATGGCTCATTCTCCAGTTGATGGATCTCCAGGCTGGATGCTACCTTCGCCTTCCGCAACCATGTATCCTGGCGCACAACACCAGAATCCTTCTCAACAGTTGAGATATCCTGTTTTGCAGCCGTTAGTACCACATCTCGCAAACGTCATGCCGATATCATTAGCTTGCGACTTACTTGAACTCTATTTCCAGAGTTCTTCAACTGCCTTTATGCAACCAGTCTCCCCTTACGTACTAGGCTACGTCTTCCGAAAACGATCCTTTCTCCGAACCAACAACCCCCGCGTGTGCAGTCCAGCATTGCTTGCCAGTATGCTATGGATTGGCTGCCTGACAAGCGAGTCCCCATATTTGTCTTCATCTCCATCGGCGCGGAGCCAGTTATCGGAGAAGCTTATCAACCTCACTATCAGTCTTTTGAAGCCCCTTGTGCATCAAACACCAGGTGGCCCCGACGCTAGCCCTACGGCATTCAATGGTAGTGGTATGGTCAGTGGCGTTACTATGGGTGGCTTCGGTATACCTTCACAGGATTCTGATATTGGTCTACGTAAGTCACGCATACACTTCAAGATTTTGCGTTCTCTTCCAACTAACACGGCAATCATCAGCGGGTGCGCCAGGAGGCCTGGATGATATAGCGACTTATATGCATTTGGCCATAGTGATCTCGGCAAGCGAATACAAGGCGGCATCACTGCGCTGGTGGAACGCGGCTTGGTCACTGGCTAGAGAACTCAAGCTGGGCAAGGAAGTGCCTGTCACGCCACCTCCCGAACCAAATGACGCCGATGCACCGGGAGATCTCGACGCGGAACATATAGGCGCAGGATATTCGACCACTCAACACACACCGGGTGACTTTACAGAAGAGCAAAGAGAAGAGCGCAGACGTATATGGTGGCTGCTGTTCACTGTTGATCGGTAAGCCATCTGACCTTTGTCACCCGTGGCAACCCATAAAGAGATATCGCTTGACTTCTGCCGAAGTTCTTGCCCATATACCAAGCCTACCAGTCGACATACGCTGATCGCTCAACAGCCACCTAGCGTTATGCTACAACAGACCTTTGTCTTTATTAGACGTCGAATGTTCGGGCCTTCTGCAGCCACTTGACGATAACGTATGGCAATCTGGCGAATTCTTCGAGGACTCCGCTCAATCGTTTTCAGATTCCACATTTCGCAGACGAGGGCCTGCCTTTGAGTGCACCGGACACTCCATTTTCGGATTTTTCCTTCCTTTGATGACCATCCTTGGAGAAATTACCGACCTGTACCATGCTCGCAACCATCCCCGCTTTGGAACGAAGACCGACTGGGATCATCACGCGCTTGAAATCAGCCAACAGCTCGTAGTTTACGGACAATCG
This sequence comes from Alternaria postmessia, assembly GCF_024291825.1. Lineage (NCBI taxonomy): Eukaryota > Fungi > Ascomycota > Dothideomycetes > Pleosporales > Pleosporaceae > Alternaria > Alternaria postmessia. The sequence continues at coordinate 384,217 of NW_026260082.1, read as the reverse complement.
CTAAAAGAGCTACGAAGTCGCGCAGTGAACGAGGCCAACGCGGAACACGAGCCGGCACATCCCGGCACACCGTCTGGCCGGTCCGTCAACTCTACGATGTCTAGAGCGCAGGAGTCACTGATGCATGCTAAGATTGTGGAGGCCTATGGTACGCACCTTATGCATACGCTTCACATCTTGCTTAATGGTAAATGGGATCCCATCTCGCTCCTCGATGACAACGATCTTTGGATATCGTCGCAGAGTTTCGTCGACGCCACCGGTCATGCAGTATCAGCCGCCGAAGCTTTGAATGAGATACTGGAGTATGATCCTGATCTGAGCTTCATGCCATTCTTTTTTGGTATCTACCTCTTGCAGGGCAGCTTTCTGCTGCTCCTCATCGCCGACAAACTGCAAGGAGAGGCAAGCCCAAACATCGTGCGAGCATGCGAAGTTATCGTACGCGCGCATGAGGCATGTATCGTCACCCTCAATACAGAATACCAAGTAAGTGTCTCGAACTATCCATCATTCTTGAGTCCTGTAATCATTCTTTGCTGCTCCTAGCACAACTGCATGATGCCAAGAACGAGGGTCCATGCTAACAAACATTCTACAGCGAAATTTCCGTAAAGTCATGCGCTCTGCTTTGCAGCAAGTGCGCGGCCGCGGCATGGATGAACATGCCGAACCTGCACAGCAGCGTCGACGCGAGATGTTGAGCCTCTACCGCTGGAGCGGCGACGGCACAGGGCTTGCACTCTAAGCCTCGTTTGAGCTTCGCTTCGCTTCGCGCATCCTTCGCCGCTGTCATCGACCCCAGTCGTCCCGGAAACATAACACCGCATTTTGCGACAACATAGCAATACACGCCCTTTCCACTCGCTGTTTGGCGGTCAAAATTCTTTCGAACTTGGCTGAGACATGTGGTCTGTTTGAAGACAGCTTTGCCTGCCACCTTGCTCATCCTTTGTGCGTTTTAGCATTACCCGATACCCCAACATTGCGCTGTTCTTCGCTTTGTTCGTTTTGCTTTCCTTTCCTCCGGCGCACGGGTCATTTGCGGTGTGACTTCCACTTAGCTCTGTTTGGGTTGGACGCTCACGATTAGTGTGGTGTATGACCTCATGTATACTGGTTATCGGTGTTATAACATAATGGGTTCGCCCCTTGAGATATTGGTGTTCGGGCTTGCGGCGCGATGGTTGCGATGGGCGTTCTTGTACCAAACTTTATGCACGCCATCTTGCTCCACGTCCCCCTTCACATGCATCGCGTCATATCTCGAAAGGCGCAAGTTCCTCCGCGTATCTTTCGTTCGTTGACTCGGGTATAGTTACTCCGAAGTTCCATGTTAGCCTCTTGTAGACCTTCGGAAGGGCCTTCGTCTCCTGACTTCGCTTCTAGAACGCGGTGGAGAATAGTGGATTAGTCAATAGCTTGCTGCGATCATCCCACCTCGCGTACATACGCACCAGACAATCTCAATCAACCCCATGCAATCGTCCATTCACCAACCTAATTTCATGTTCAGCGCGTACGAACTAAGCAGAGCCACATAACATTACGTCCTATCAAAGTAGGGAAGAAGGCGCTATACCGTGCCAACAATTCGTCAACATTGCTACCATGACCGCTTGTCATAGCCGTGTTCTGTGGACAGGCGCCCATCTAGCTCGTTGTTTTGACGTGCTATAGCCAGGGTTGATGTTTCAAGAGTACACCCCTGCGGTTACCGAGCTCTAAGCTTCCTTCGTTAGATCTTTGACTGAACCAAGGACCAGAGAGCGACTGCTACCTCAGAATACAACACATAGCTCTGTACTCGAGACGGAGTGATCAAACCGGCGTGTGGGTCGCGCGTGCCTGGCGTATGTTGTGCTGACGGCCGTGCCGCACAATCTGCTGGCCATTCATGGTGAGATGCGATGCCTGTAATGGTGGCGTGTCGATTAATGAGGATGGGAGCCCTTGAATGACAGCACTTCATCGGAGCATGCCTACTGCGGACTCACAACTGGAGCACATCGTAGATCTGAGCAATTAAGCTGTTACTTCAAGCATATATTAGGAAAGTCGAGCTGACCCTGCTCAGTTGAAGGATGTTGCAACAAGTCAAAAGGATATGCGTGGAGCGTACCAAGCAACGCCAGTACTTGGACACCTAATGTATTGTAACCACTCCCGTTGCCAAATGCGCGACATACGGCCGTTTCTCAAGTCAGCATACCAGATCTCCGCTTCCCAGTCCAATACCCTAACCAGCGAGATTTCGATGATTTCCGGAAACCGGTCATGTCTGAACGAGGAGTACAGGACGTGCTATATATGCATTTGAGACTACAAGTGTACTAAGTAGAGTAAGGAGATGGAAATACCACCACATGCCAGACGTAGGACAGAATTGTTGATGATTGTTGGGGAGCGAGCTCTTCCAGACTTGTAATTCGATTGGTCAGGAGTGACCCTTTTCCATCGTAGGTAAATGTCGATGAAACATGGGTCACGGAGACCGCCTGACCAACACTACACGAGGAGATGCATGTAGTATTGCCTTGTTATGTACCCCAGATCTGTTGAGCCTTGGTGGTGCAGCATTTTTGACCAGAACTGTATGGAGTGCCTGGGACTTTACGGATCAGCGACCGCCCGCACCTCCAGAAGAGCCCTCTTGCTTGAGCCCTTGCATGCGACGAGGACATTTCTTGTAAAGCTTCAGGCTTGCAGCAACCCACATTAGTAATATAAAGTCAACCACTTGTCATGGGCCCACCAGGCCTTCTTGCAGGTAATGACAAAACTTCGAAGCGCAAGGTGCATATCAAGAACGATAGGTTGTACGCCCATGACTTATTGTCGCAAGGACTCTGAAGCTTGTGCAGACAACAGTGTATGACTTGTCTTAGCACCGTTATTCAAAAGTTGTGAATGCCCTCAACTTTACAACTCTGAAAGAAGAATTATACGAGACGCAAGCTGCAAGCCTCTTCATCATTGGCACACCTCAGCCGGAATCTCTCCCTACTCTCCGCTACATCTGTGCATGACCCAGTGCGAAGGGAATGACGAACCCAGGACAAGAAAATTCATGGTGATACCGCAGTCCTGCACGGTAGTGTTTTGTGCAATACCGGATCAATCTAGCCATTCCATCTCCACGTCTGCGCCATGTGGCCTGGGCAAGCGCCATACTCTCGACACGCTTCTCCACATTTTAGGGCTTCTTTGGAAGCTTCAACATACTGAGGGGCTCATTTCTTTAGATGAAAAGAAAGGAGAAGGCGTGCATCGGGCAACAAGACCCCACACGCCGCACTGTACACTGCCGTATGAGTTCGCATGCGGAGAATACTGAGACAGTGTCAAAGCGCGTGGCACGCGCTCTGCAGGCCATGCGTCTGCCGTGTGGTGACGTTGGACAATTAACGTGGATTCCAAAAACTCGGAACGCAGTGAGCTAGCAAAGGATTACTGGCTGGTCGGTGTTCGAGGAGTCAGCCACGATCCGGAATTGCGGCCTCTTTTAAGGAAACGGGTCATTCTCTGACAGATCGTCGCGAGCCGTTGCGGCATGCGGGCAACTGGAACCGGTTTTTCTGGGTATCGGATAGTACGTTCAAGCTTGAGTCTGCTATGCCTTGGTGCCATCATAGCCCACTCTTGGCGTCTGCTCATGGCGATGTCGGCTGCCTAGGCGTCGACCTGAGGTTGTTCGGACATGTACGCTCTCGATCAGTCAGATGGCGTGCGGCTGGCGTGAGGCTTGCATGTGGTGCGCCAATTCCGTGCTGCTTTGGCTTAGAAAGAACATTGAGCTCCGTCGACTATGACTGAAATGAGACAACATGCGATGGTGGCTAAGATCGTAGCACGCGATGGAGTACGAGACGCGCGCGACGGCAACTTAGAGCGCTTCCACAACCCGCCACAAGTAGAAGCGACCTACACGATCGACACGTCAGGATGTGGGGAACGTGGTAAGTAGGGGTTGACTGTTCGGGCACATGGGTATCCCTCCACTGGTTGCAGCTCGGTTGTACCCTCGAGTAACCTTCGACGCTTGCGTGCTTGTCTGTCATTTGCTAGATCTTGATAATCAGCAAACAGGGATGATCTTTGTGGTAACGACAGGGATATGAAAAGTGGATATTTGACCGTTTTGGCCCGTTGTCAGCATTTAGCCTGATAGCGGGTCGAACAGTCTTGGTAGAGGACGCGGGCGTCAGCCACATGTATATCAGACCTATGATATAGATAGTTTGCTAGGTCGAGCAGAGTCAAACCTAGTCCCTACAATGGCGTAACATTGGGCTAAGCGATGTCAGAGTCGCAGATGACCGATGAAAGGCGTCGACTATCCTTAGCTGTGTAGAGGGTCGTCCCGAGGAAGGCTGCTTACACGCAGCATACTGTAAGGAGGTATCACAACGTCGTCGAAGAACTCTGACGAGAAGTAAGGCACATCACAATCCCTTCGCAAGGTTATCAATCTTCACATGTCAGCCTTACGTCGCGGATACCTTTATGAAGGATCCATAAGATTTGTCCCGATGTAAGAACCGTGCGCCGTTGCGTTCGGCATCACCGGTGCACTACTAGCATCCTTGTACCCAGGTAGTAACTGTAGGTTCGAGCTCCCCGAAGTCGTTGCGATGTCTTGGTTGGTAAAACTCTCGAAGCATTCTACTGTACCAAAGCAGTAAAGTCAGCTCAGGCAGCTGCTTTGCTAGCACATGGAGTGCTAGAGTATGGTTCCGAAAGTGGCTACTAAGTCTGCGTTGGCAGGATCCGAGGGCCGCTTCAGGTCAAGTGAGCGCGCTCATGCACTTCGAGACTACCTGTTCGCAAAGTCACCAAAGGCAACAGCGGTACGGCCCTAGCACCTGCAGAAATCTCCCCTTTCCGAGAAACTGGACAAATAACAGTCGTCACTAATGCAGAGTGGACGCCAACTATCACCCAGTGTTGTCTTTGGTCGATGAAGCTCTCTTTGTAACCAATCATGTCCTCCACAGACAATAATTGGGTTGATAATGGTTGCATAACTTTGACCTGAGCTTTTCGGTATCGGGAGCCACATCCAGACCTTCAGCCGGCCACGTTTGACTAGCCTGAGGCTACTGCGGATGTGCTGGATCGGTTTGGAAGCGTCGCGTATATCTACGCAATTATGCGGATCTCACTTCGGGCGTCCCTTCGATCGAACTTCCTATCGCTATCAAAGTCGCTTTTAACAACATTCAGTTCCCTGGTTGTCATGCCGAAAAGCTTCGGATAGATGTCAGTGATGATGGAAAGGTCAGCAGTGGCATCCCAAGATTGTATTCTAGATACGGGATGTGGCACCAACGATACCGGGATCTCGTCCCTTTGACGAGCAGCGGGCGGCATGATCTAAAGCAATTGTGCTAACACGATTGCGTCGGACACACAAGAGTCAGGCCCTAAGTTGTGCCCAAGACTTTCAGAACAGCGCTTTGATGAATGGCGCACACATAATTCGTGGGGCGGTATTATAACAGACGATCGATATTACGAATGCGAGAGCGAGTCAGCTGCGAACGCGTATGCCTGTAGTTATGCTTTTGACGGGAGTGGAACTCCACATACCGATGGTAACCTACAGATACCTATAGTTACCTATAGCTACATGTAGGGTCCTACCGGGCACCCTTGATCAGACTACGATATATGAACAGGTTCGTGGACCATCGGCCCTGGCGTCCTCGAGTAATTAAAGCCTTCGAGAAGCCTTCCGAAACCGTGTTTTTCTTGGATCCTGGTATTGTCATGGTGTAGGACTGTTAAGCATGCCATTTGCGCTCTTGGCCTTGTGCTTAAGATGTGGGGTATGCGACAAACGCAGGGTTACCGGCAATATTCCCCAGGTTTGCCAAGGTGCAATGTCGTAGGTTAGATGATTTACGAAGCCGAACAGCTTCGACAGATCCGCGAAGCCCGTGCCCCACACAGCAGAGTGATGTTCAGTATGGGACGAAAGTCCACTTTTCACAGGTACTGCATAGGAAAGCACCTCGAAGTAGTTGGAAGTTGACGGAGTTTGCTCTGAACGCAGAGTTCTTACTTCATCGTTGTTTGAAGCTCAAAAGAGGTAAGCTTCAGAACTTAGCCGTGATCTTCCGGGAGGAGGCTGATTGCGGCAACGAAGCGCAGCGTGGGGAAACGTGGTCGTACGGAACTGAGTCCTGGCTCAGAGCGGGTCGTTATATGCGAAGTTTATATGTTAATATCTAAACATCGGTCGCACAGCTGCGAGAGACTTCTAGGTTTGATCGTGCGTTTGGCTATATCTGGTCAGACTGCAGCACATTCTCAAGAATATTTGCACCCTGTAGCGGTGGGGTGTAGATACACTAGACTTGAATCAGTGTGATCAATAACGTAACGTGTCTTGTGGAGGTCTTAAACGATGAACTATAGAGGTATACGTGATGCTGCAGCTATAGTAGTACTGTCAGAACAGCGAACTCACTAGTAGCCATCAGGTTCCTGAAAGCGCCACGTAATTGTAAGTATACAGAATAATTTGAAGGTGATCTAGGTGAGGGCGTTCAATATGTCTCGGACCGAATAGTAAGCATTGGGGTGATTCAGACTGCGTCTGGTGATATGCCGATGTGTTGAGAGAGAGAGAGAGGGTTATGGCGTGTTTGACGAAGATTGGTGCATCGAGTTTGCAGTGTCCTGAGATGAGTGTATTGAAGACGCGACATCAGCGCGACGATGGAGCTTGGGCCGCTCGGTTTTCCAGATGACGTTGTCGTACCACTGACCTAACGGCGGCCACTACCACGTGCGCTTTCTTCATCTTCTCTTCAACATCGCTCTTCCAATCTTTCGTACATTCATCAGTCCTAATGCCTGTTTCGTGTGGTTGACTGATGGCTCTGCCTCCGACATGTCTATGGAGGCTTGTGTGTCCAAAGAGAAGGGCGTACGTGCCTGACAACAATGGAGTAGGACCGGTCAACCTGCTGCAAACGTCACTTTGTTCTCATACTCCTGTCGATTGCCTTCTTGCTTCTGTGCAGTAGGATGAGTTCACACTGGCGCCGGTACTTGGAATGCGAGCCATGTCGGAGGAGCATCGTGGCCCATCGATCGAGTATACCATCCTCGTCGAGATCGTCTTGTATTTTTTGTCTTCTTAAGCGTGTCTTTCTCTCCCTTTCCTACCAAAGTCTTCCTGGTTCTCTGCACGACACCTCTTCAAGTTTCCGTCATCCTCACATTCCACCTGCTGTTCTCGACGGATCTATTCAGCCCCCCAGACACACTCTCATCTCCGCAGGTCGCACGTCCCAATGTTAAGGGCATATTTCCGCAAAACTAGAAATTGCCAGAACTTCTCTTGCACTTATATCGACCCTTTCAGGATTTGCGTCTATTGTTCTCAAATCTCCCACCGGTCTTTGAGAACGCCACAACGTCTTTTATCCACCAATCGGCTATCTATACGACGACCACGTCAAGCCACCCGTCACCAAAATTAGCATTATCTCTTCGAACTACCTTCTAGAAGAAGGATGGAATTATGCAGGGACGATCCTTAATGAGCATTGCCGGCGCTTAAAGAGATGTTGGTGGTGCAGGAAGCAGGCTTGCTTGTGGGTTTGCGGGCCGTCGAGATCTACACCACCTTTGATGACGCTATGCGTAAGATATGTACGATGAGATTATGTTGGTGGCAGATGCGCGGACGGGTAGAGGCGAAGATGAAGGATTACAATGGCTTGCAGAATGACTGCACTCACGGAGATGAAGCGGTTCTTGGTAAAGTGAGCATTGTAAGTAGGGGAACGACCGAAAGCTTAAACAGACGTGTCGAAGAACAGGTGAGAGTTGGCGGGCTCGGCATGCCGACCTTCTGTAGCAGCTAAAGTGATCTGTAGTTTATTTTCACTAACTGACCTATATTGGGAGGCCTTGTCGCTTCAGAGCCACCGACATTGTTATATCTTATATACATTTCATCTCCGAACCGCTAATGAGGCCCTTCCTCGTCTCAGTCGCAATTTCCAACAAAAAAAGACCCCAAAATTAAACACAAAGGCAAGGGAAGGGAACTTACTAAGCACAAATAAAATGTTTATGGTGCATAAGACTAGAGCAGAAGAAGCCAAGCATCAAGCAACTGCGGCTTAAGATATGGGGGAATGCTAGTTGCGAGTGCATGAGATCGTCTCTACCAAGGGGCATCATGTAACAAAGGGTCGCAGCCTAGGTGGCCATGACATTCGTATTCATGTAATCGAGCAAAGCAACAATGATGGCGATCAAAGAGTCTCCACGGAATCTAGATGCAAGAGACGTATGTCAACACGTCATGATAGGACGGGACAGGAACAGTTCAGTGGTGTTATAACATCCGATTGAATTGTACACAGTGTCCTGCCTCCACAACCACGGCGGATTCTCGTACTCCAAGTTTGATATCTAGATTTTATTCATAACCAGGCATATTGATGAGACTAGTCTATCTCATTGGATTTAGAATCAGATTGTCGATCAAGCGCACAGGTACCTGGCGACCTTCAGCATCCAACTGACCTAAATCCTCACCGTCTTGCGGATCTTCGACCGGGAGCATTTTTACCGCACCACTGAGAATGGCGCCTCTCGAATCGTCAATCTGATCAATCTCCTCCATGGTGTCAGGGTCTGCAAGACTAATATAGTCAACCTCAAACTTGGCGCGTTTGCTAGGTTCCATGTGCTCTTGCTCAAGCAGTGTCATATTGCCGTGGTCGAATGCAGGCCAGAGGACGTCGTTCCGCAGCCTCATACCATTCTTGTACTGTAGCTCTGCTTTGCGAAGCGCTTGGTTGAGAACGATGCCAACACTGCGACGTCGTGCGCCGAGATAGACATTGCGTGAAGATAGTGCAAGTCCGTCTGATTCCCTGGACGTCGGGATGATGCGCAGGCTCGTGTCCAAGTGAAAGTCTTGAATCAGTCGCTTGATAACGCGGGTTTGCTGGACATCTTTCTGCCCAAAGTAGACGCGATCTGGGGCGCAGATGTTGAAGAGCTTCATGCATACAGTTGCTACGCCGCGGAAGAAAACAGGTCTTGACGCGCCCTCTAATAGCTGGCCAAGTGGACGCATCTCAATGAAGCTCCCTACACCTGGTATGCTGCTGTCGGGTGGCAGTGTAGGGTACATGGTCTTTGTGGTTGGTGCGAAGACAGCTGTCACGCGTCCCTGGTTTGCAGTCGCCAGTTCCTGGTTCAAGTCTTCCAACACTTGCATGTCCGCCTCCCAGGTCTTCGGGTAGGACGCGAGATCCTCATTCAGTCCGAATTGTGTAGGATTCACGTAGATGGTAACGAAGACATCGGTATTCTCAGCGGCTGCGTGACGCATGAGCGAGACATGGCCCTCGTGCAGGGCACCCATGGTTGGGACAAGGCCAACTGTACGATTGTCGGAGCGGAGATGTCGGCGGTAGTCTCGTAAAGGCGCGACATCGCGGAAGATGTGCGTTTGGGCTGCGGAGGGCGAGGCATTACGCAGTGATGGGCTCGTGGACAGACACCGAATGCCGTGGCTCGCAGGAACTCGCAATGCACGCGAAAAGCCCCTTGACACGCATCGTCGCGCTATCGGTACTGCGTAGTGTTAGTTGTTTGGTTCAATGGCGTGCGTCGAGGAGCGCACTCACCGGCTGCGTAACGGAGTGATGCCATTGCGGAGAGTTGCGGAGGTGTCGCGGACTGAGCTCTGCCTTAGTTGTGGAGTCGCGCAAAAACGGGGAAGATGCGACGATTTGTCCCTCGCAGCTTGTGAGGGGACAGAGCGCAAAGAGTCAGCGAAAAGGCAGCCATGGTGATCAAGTTGAGAAAGGTCAAGACGACTCGTTTCTGCGCTGAAGGTCCCATCATGGGAGGGAACGCCCATCTGAGCCTAGTGCCCCACTAAAAAGATCCCAGGTTCGAGATTTCCCTCTCTTACGCAACAACACCCCGCCTTATTCACGCCCATACGCGACGACATAGCACAAGATGGCCGACGATGGCATGCTCCTCAACTTCTCCATACCAGACAGCGGCATTATCGCGAAACCGACCTTCAAAGGCGGCAACTGGAAGAGCCGGCTCACTGCGAAGAAGGCGGCACAGAACTGGCACACCAAGGCTACAGCGCGACTGAACGGCGAGGCAGTACCCAAGAAGACGGTCGAGAATGCGACAAACGTGAACCGCATAGAACTGGGCCCAAGGAAGGCACGCGTGTCCAAGAGCCCCGAATTTCACGATTCCGGCGACAGGCCCGTAAAGCGAGCGCGTGTGAGCGGAGACTTTAGGCCAAGGACAACCGAGAAGACAGACAATGCCGATTTCAGACCGCAATCGAATCCGAACCCGAACCCAAACCCCGCCAAGAGACCAAGTGAACAGCAGAGTGCGCCCAAGGGTGGAAAGCAGGTCATTTCCTCGCTGTTTACCTACAATCCGACATCCAAGACGAAGCCAGAAGCGAACGAACGCCGCGAAGACGATGCGCCTATCGAACCTTCAAACGCCCCACTCAGCAGCGAGCTGGACACCTTTACATCCCTCGGCATGTCCACGACGCTTGCGACGCACCTGTTGAACAAGATGGGGTTGAAGGCGCCCACTGCGATCCAAAAGGCTGCGATAACACAGCTCGTCAAAGACGATTCAGATGCTTTCATACAGGCCGAGACTGGTTCTGGAAAAACACTGGCATACCTCCTACCGATTGTGCAAAGACTCATGGAACTTTCCGCCAACATGAGAAAGCAGAAAGTCGACGACAACGTACAGAGGAATTCCGGTCTCTTTGCCATCATCATGGCACCGACACGCGAGCTGAGCAAGCAAATTGCGACTGTACTAGAGAAGATCTTAGGTTGTGCGCATTGGCTTGTAGCCACCACCGTCATTGGTGGTGAGAAGAAAAAGTCTGAAAAGGCACGGTTACGCAAGGGCATCAATATCTTGGTCGCGACACCCGGTCGGTTGGTCGATCACCTGGAGCACACAGAAGCGTTGGACGTGAGCAATGTCAGATGGCTTGTCCTGGATGAAGGCGATCGCCTGATGGAGCTTGGTTTTGAGCAGGAAATTCAGAAGATTGTCGGGGCATTGAATTTGCGAATGCGCGCAAGAAAAGATGAGAATTCGAGGATACCTGGGCTGCCGGAGAAGCGTACAACAGTGCTCTGTTCCGCGACTATGAAAATGGACGTGGAGAGGCTTGGACAGATAAGTTTGAAAGACGCAGTACACATTCGAGCCGATCCGTCAGAAAAGGGACAGGAAACGGTCGAGGCCAAAGACGATCAATCTTTCTTTGCACCGGCGCAACTGAAGCAGTCCTACGCAGTGGTGGCACCGAAGCTCCGATTGGTATCTTTGATAGCCTACTTGAAGCGGGCTTTTGCACGAAAGGGATCCGTCATGAAGGCCATCGTCTTCATCTCGTGTGCTGACTCTGTCGACTTCCACTTTGACATGCTCACCAGTGAAATTGAAGGCGTCACCGAGACGAAGAAGAAGGAAAGCACGGACGAAGAGGAGGAGAAGGCTGAGGAGGCAGTTGACGGCGTGGAGAAGAAGCCAAAGAACACCAAAGCGATAGCACAATCAGACCCAACCAAGCTCACAGTAACAGGTGCAGAGTCACCTGTACTCTCTGCAAAGACGCATACAGTAACAGCATACCGTCTCCACGGTTCACTTCAACAATCCGTGCGAACATCGACACTCGCTCAGTTCACGAAGAACAAGGAGCCGTCTGTCTTGATTGCTACCGACGTCGCATCTCGCGGTCTCGACCTGCCGAACGTCGACTTGGTTATTGAATTTGATCCTGCTTTCGCCAGAGAGGACCATTTGCATCGTATCGGTCGTACGGCGCGTGCGGGTCGCGACGGACGAGCTTGTATCTTCTTGATGCCCGGAACTGAAGAAGGCTACGTCGATATTCTCAAGTCGGACAGGAAAGACACCGAAGGTGGAGTTCACATTTCACGTCAAGACGCCGACGATATCCTCAACCGAGGCTTGGTAACCAGCGGAGTAATGGAGAAGAACGCCTACATGGATAAAGCTACCGACCTACAGCTCGCCGTCGAGCGCTGGGCCCTAGCCTCACCTGCTCGCCTCGAAGCCGCCCGAAGAGCTTTCCAGAGCCACATTCGTGCGTACGCAACTCACGTTGCTGACGAACGTCAATATTTCGACATCAAGTCGCTCCACCTAGGCCATCTGGCCAAGGCCTTCGCACTCCGCGAGCGGCCCTCTGGAATGAAGATTCCAGGACAACGAACAGGTGCCGGACGTAATGACAAGACCCCTGCTAGGGTACGTGGTGGTCCGAAGGTGGACCTTGCCAGTCGCAAAGCTGATACTGGTGCGTCGAAGAGGGCGGTTGTGGACTTGGATCTCCCCGAGGGTCAAGACACAGATGAGGCGGCGAAGATGAGGAAGGCGGTTCGTGCGAGGGAGAAGTTTATGCGTCATGCGGGTATGGCGAGCGAGTTCAATCTGGGTTGAACACCTTGCAGATAGCTATATATCCATCTTTCATTGCACACCTTCCCGAGACTGCTTGTGTTCTCAATTATGCACCTATTTCATGTTGAGAGGTTCGATACAGACATGTAGTCTTTGTAGACTTTGGAACCTCCATCTGTCTCATTTACTACGTCGGTTTCGACAGCTGCCTTATATGCTGTCCGATTAAAGAACGCAAAGTGAGCACGATAGCTGCTGTTCGGTCGTACTGCCATTCATGTTCCCGCGGAGCAATACCTGACAATGTTGGGGAACGTTTGAACTAAGCCTCATTCGCTCTAGCACGCCGTCCGAGGTCCATCGCGAGTCGCAAGGTCATGTGACGTCAGCATCCCCCGGACCCATCATTTAGCATCTGAGGCATGCAATGCAATATCACAACTATATACAAGTGGCTGAACGGAGCAACACAAACAAGGAAGAAATAAAGCCGTGCACATTGTGTTGTTTCCGCGACTTATCTATCTGCAGGGGCTATCACAATGTTCTGGGCGAATTGAGCTCCTTCCCGCCCCCAACTTCCAATTCAGTAATCCCTTCCGAACACATGACCAAGCTTCCAGCCGTACATATCCGTCATGCGATACGTGGAATGGCTACTGACTTTGGGATGCGCCGTAACGGTTTGGGAGCCCAATCACTCCACTGGCCAAGAGGATGAGTTTCGGTATCAGTATTGGAGATATTCTCAAGCTATGCGAGATAGCTGGTAGAGTCTACAAGAACTGTCCGTGTTGCCCCACACCGTAGCTCCCAGCAAGCTAAACTCAAGACAGGTCGCGACTGCTCGGGCGAATACAAAGCTCTTACGTCGCAAGCCCGAGCGCTATCGAACCTACTCGAGGACATACAAGACAAGTATGACAAGATACCCGAGAACAAGCAACAGCAGCTTATCAATGCATACGAGCCATGTATCGAAGTACTCGAAGAGCTAGATAAGCTTGTCTTGCGTTACAACGGGCTCGACACGAAGAGCAAGCGCGCATGGGACCGCCTCAAGTACGATCCAGAAATCACACGAAACCTACGAGAGCGTCTCATCGCGAGCGTGTCGATGCTTAACAGCTTTTATACGACCTTGATACACGACAGCCAGGTTCTTATATTGGAAGCCCTGGAGAGGTTGGAGAAGGACTACAAAGGCGGTTACCGCGAAGAAAGCATTGCTTCCATCGGGAGGCTCACGTCTGCGGGTATCCTGGATAATGACAAGGATGACGAGGAATCGTGGAGTCAGATTCTCCGCGATCTTGAAGATGTGGGAGTCTCTCAACAGCAGGCTGTGAGCTACCGAGATCTCATTGTAGACTGGCTTGTCAAGGCTGTCAACGAAGGGAGGCTCTTGGAAGAGCGGCCAGGTGACGACTCCTTTGAAACTATGCAGCAAGATCTTGGGACAGCTCTTCCTGAATTCGGATTTGAACAACGATTGCATAGTTTCGACGTACCAACGATGATCACACCTTCGGACCGAGGCTCACCAGCTGCATCTATAGAGCACACTCCTGTATCAAGTCCACTGATAACACAAAAAGAGTCCGTATACCTGGCTCCTTCAGCCACCCCCCTGGCGTATTCTAGCACCTCCTTGCAAACACCCTCGCGGCGCTCTGGATCGGAAGCCTCATCGCTGTATGCAGAGCCACGACCATCGTCTTTGCCTGCTACTCCCGCAGATTCCGTGATGAAACGCATCCCAGTCCCATCTCTAAGCGCCCCGATTCCTGTTGTACCGGCGTACAATCCCCCCATAATAGCGCCTGTGCATCCGACCAGTCCCCCTCCACCTCTGCCTTCGGTTACGAATATAACAGAACCATCCGTTGCACCTCCATCGTATTATGAGAAAGACACAACGATCACAATAGATCTTGAATGGACGGCACACCGGATAGTGGCTGCATGGGCTCAGAATGACTTCATCACGGCAGAGAGGCTCCTCGAAGACCAACTTACGGCAGTCGAACGTGGACATACATGCGTGTCTGGAGTTCAGCCTGATCGACGCATTCTCAGGCATTTACTTGGAGTCTGCGCTTCTTATACCGGGAAGTTCACCAAAGCAAAACGCTTGTTCGAAAGTGTGTTTAATGGAATTTACCTCAATCGCCAGAATCTGGACGATGGTGATATAGCTGCCGCGCGGTGGCTAGGCGACGTATGTCTGCACACCCAGGAGCATACGAACGCCGCTCTCGCGTACAGTGTGGCTTATGAAGGGTCTCTTGGCCGCTTCGGTGTAGCACCCGACCGTACTCAACGGGTGGCTGCCGAAATAAGACTTGTCGACCACTGGCTATGGGTGTTTAAGAGGATTGAGGATTCTCTCAAGCTCAATATGGACCCAACCAATATCTTCGCATCTACAAACGTTGTTGAAAAGAGCAATCTGATGATGTCAGTCAAGAACAATATTTACGAGACGGCGGGATCTGGTAGATATGGTGCAATGTCACCGCATCCAAGTAGGCGTCCGTCATTTACTATAGGGCCTCGGCCAAAGTACGCTCTCACGATTTCAGAAAGGTTTCTCTTGGGACCTCTGGTTTCACTGAGCACATGGCCACTGCCCTGGGATCCTCTTTTCTGTCCTACAGACGCTGTTCAATTGGACCGCTATATGAACACTGTACGACTGGCAAATTACATTGGCAGGCCCTTGTCTGAGCGTGAACTACCAACCAACACACTAGGAGACTCCAAAAAACTACACTTTCTGACCAAAAGAGGCAATCGATGGTTGATAGAAGCTGTGAAACAAGGCCTCCGCGAGATTGGGATCGAGCACGCTGAACACGGATATGAGCCTTCAATTGTATGCTGCCTCAATCAGCAGCGTCAAGGTGTGGTATTCTCTGAAGGTGTTGAAATCTGCTTCAGCAAGCTTCCATTCCGTCATGTTTATGGGATCAAGGTCTCGGATGTAAAGTGGGCTACACGAAGGTTCAACGCGGTAACACAAGACTTGGCACAGAGCTTCCGAGACACGACCGACTTCAGGAACATCATCAAGGGTATTATGGAGAGAGCGGAGGCAAAGGCGGCCCCTCCAGGGTCAACGCAAGACGTTCAGCACGAGAGTATGGATGTGTATGCACAGGTTCCCCATGTGTCGCCGCTTCTCAAAAGGCCATCGTACGGTTGAGTTGCGGTGGTTGTCTTCTTTCCAGTACCGGATATCGGACAATTTGGGGATTGTAGCCGTCAACAACACGCTCATAACTCTGCTGCTTGATACTGCAGCATAAGCACCAGCCCGGTGTTTTCCGCGAGAGCTTCCTCCACTACATCTTTTCACCTTGGCAGTCGGGTATGGCCAATGCGTTTTTAAAAGGAGAGGTTGGGGCCTGCCAACGTTCGAGGTCGTGATGTGCCAGGGCTACCCGGACAGCTCTAATGTGTTGTTTTGTTTTCCTTTCTGGGAACCAACAACAAGGTTGGTTCCCAGCCCCAGGGTAGTCCTGCGAGACTTGGGAAGTGATGGCAGCTATTGGGGCAGCTCAGTGGCACAACCCATAATTTCACGGGCAGCTAGCTGCAGGAACCCATATGCGCACAATTCCGAGAAGAAAAGACACATATCTTCACGACTGCACGCCCTCATGCCTGACGAGAACATGAAACGTCTGTTTTCATAGTTTGCATCTAACAACCAAATTGTGTTTTGCCGTGCCAACGCTCTACGGGTAGAACCTCGCCGCAATTTGGCATCCTATGTAACCCCAGGAGAAGCGGCGGGTACTCTTGGCACCAGGCCGAGATTTGCAATGTGGATGGTTCGCGAAATGACTGTCAGCCTAATCCGCCAACGTCACAAGCTGCCTCCTGAACCAAAGTTCACAGAACTCACCATGTTCGACGATGCGTAGCGCTTAGGAAAGGAGTGGTCGGGCTCGCTCCTGGTAACGGTAGTCTGTATCGATAACCCCGCTTCTAACGTTCTACTGCGTCTTCATCTGCACATGGCCGATGACGAGATCGACCCGCGACGGCGCAAAAATTGTTTAATGAAGGCGCGGTACCTGAGTTAGTGTCGTCTGAGAGAGCGCCTTCTAGCGGGTAAGCTTGCCAAAATTCCGACTAGATGCTCGCTAAAATAGTCTGGTTGTGTTTCATGTTTCAGCGGTACAACCTCACCTGTGCGTTGATTGGCCGATAGTGCCTGAGGCTGACTGCGTCTTCGGAACCCAGCGTTACTGCTAGGAAACAGAACAGCGGGCTCGAACGCCCTGCGATCTGTTGCAAGGAAGGAAATCCGTAGCGGCGGCAAAGCGGATGCACAACCCAGGGATATCGATGTCTGCAGGAGTCAGGTGTGATGATGATACGGGGGATGTGCACCACTGGTCTAGGCGGAGCTCGTCTGAATCAAAAGCTACGAGCCGCCGCGCTCGAACTGACCTTTCTTCTTCACCTTTGACCACACAAGGATATTCTCTTCAAAACCCAACTTTCCGTCCCTCCTTCCAGGGCGCTTTGCTGCTCATTCCATTCATTCAGTGTCGCTAGCCGGCCTATTCATTCATTCTTCTGCACATTGAGTCCTAGTGACCAACCGTCCTCGTTCGTGTGTCATACTATCACAGATATCCTACCAAAAGATACAACCGCAACTCTTTTACTGCCAACCGCAATCGAACACCAGCCACAATGAAGACTCAATCTATGCTTCTCGCCGCTCTGGCCTCGGCCCCTGCTGCCCTTGCCCACACTGTTTTCACCGATTTCTTCGTCGACGGCGTGCCTCAGGTTTGTTTTGCCAGTCATTCCATACATGGTATATGCTAAGAGGAACCAGGGTGATGGTGTTGCCATCCGCATGAACCCCAATGCTGCGAAAGCCAGCAGTCCCATTGCCAGCCTCGATAGCGACGACATGGCCTGCAGTACGTTTGCTTTACACGACTGTTTTAGACGCGATGCTAATGATCACTCTTAGATGTCGGTGGTACCAAGGGAGTCTCCCGCGTCCAGCCTGTCAAGGATGGCGCCCTCCTTACGTTTGAGATCCGTTCATGGCCCAATGACCCTACCAAGGAGCGTCTTGACCGCGGCCACAAGGGTCCCTGTGCCGTTTACTTGAAGAAGGTCGCAGATGCTAGCACCGACAAGGCTGCTGGTGATGGCTGGTTCAAGATCTTCGACCATGGTTACGACGCGTCTACTGACCGCTGGTGCACCGACGAGATCATTGACAACAATGGTCTATTGAATGTGAACCTCCCCAAGGGCCTTGAGGGAGGTGACTACCTTGCCCGCCCCGAGATCCTTGCTCTCCACGCCGCAAATGACAATGATCCTCAGTTTTACACTGGGTGCGCACAGATCTTCCTCGAGAGCAGCGGAAACCTTGTCCCGGAGAGCACTGTCTCCATCCCTGGCTACGTAAAGTATGGTCAGCCGTCTACCGACTTCGACATCTACAACACTCCCGGCAGCAAGTACGTTGTCCCTGGCCCCAAGGTCGCCAAGCTCACAGCTGGCGGTACGCAAAAAGCGTCGACCACTCAAGCCGATGGGTTGAAGCCTGAGGGCTGCATTATGGAGAACGCAAACTGGTGCGGCAAAGAAGTTTCGTCGTACAACACAGAAAAGGGCTGCTGGGCCTCAGCCCAAGAGTGCTGGGACCAGAGTGATGTGTGCTTCAACACCAGCCCTGCAACTGGCAATGCAGGCTGCAAGATCTGGCAGGACAAGTGCAAGGACATCAACGCTCAATGCACAGCTATGAACTTCAACGGCCCTCCTAACAAGGGCAAGGTTCTGACTCCTGTCAAGAAGAGCATCGATGTTGGCAAGATCATGGCGACTGCAGGCGGTGGTATCGTGGATGCTGCGCCCAAGACGAGCTCTGCGAAGAAGGAGACACCCGCAAAGGCTACTCCTATGCCTGTGGCTGACAAGGTTGTATCTGCTGCGCCCAAGCCTACAGTCGACGACCAGTACGAGAGCCCTCCTATCGTCGAGGCTTCGGCTGCTCCTCCGGCGCCCACAAAGCCCAGCACCCTTTCCAAGGTCCCTGTCTCTACCATCACCGTCGGACCATCGTCCGCGAATGGTCCTGCCCCAACTGAAGTGTCATGCCCCCAGGGATGGAAGTGCGTTACTGTAACGGATGTTGAGGTTGTTACCACGACGGTCTACGTGACTGCTACTGCATGGTAGATGGTGACTTGGGCACGGTGGAAGGAAAAAAGAAGAAAAGGTTACTTTCTGCGACGGCGATCGCGAGCTCACGAGCTCTGTTTTGGGATGAGGTTCGCTTTCCAGCTATGAATGATACATGTTTACTTGTTGCACACTTGAAATCTATTTCTCTCCCTCGATTGTCCGCATCTTGACGCTTCCGTCCTCCATGCCAAAGTAGACGGCGACAGGCTTCTGGCCACCCCGTACGGTCTTGGTCAATTGATCCTGCTCGCGAAGTCGCTGCGCATCGATGCCGTTTAAACCAGAAAAGATGCCAACCTCCAATACACCAGTCAGGCCCTTGATGGCCTTGCTAATCGTGTTGACCTCCCACGTACCGTCTGTTCCATCACCCTTGCCCTTTCCAGCTGCAACGTCGGCAGAAGTGAGCAGGGCGGGGAAGGGCGCATCGATAATGTAAAAGTCCTGGTCCGTTTTCAGGGGTCCCGACTTCTCGAGTAGCGTAGTCCTTAGCTTGGGGCCCGTTGAACCAAGCATCCTAAGCGCAGCAGCGACCTTGAGCTGAGACATTGGCGCAACCTCTATCGGTATCGTTGGCCAGTTGGTCAAAAGGCGATCTTGTCTCTTCCTGTAGTCTGCGACACACACGAACTTTTTGGCCCGCTCGGCGACAAGCTTTTCCTGAAACAGGCATGCACCTCCTCCCTTTATGCAGTTGAGTTCCGAATCGACCTCATCGGCGCCGTCGAAAGCGACATCGAGCATTACGCGATCGGGGAGACTGTCGAAGGAGATGGCGGTTAGGCCGGCGTTGACTACGAGTTGGCGCGATTGGTAGCCCGTGGGCACGAAGAGGATGTTTGGGTTGGTGGAGCGCTCCTTGATAGCTTCGACGACGTATACAATGGTAGTTCCAGAGCCAATTCCAACGTGGGTGGCTGCAGGGTCGAAGTGATCCGCTACTGCTTGGTGAGCAGCAGCGCGCTTTGCGGCCTCGACAGTTGTGTCAGTCATGTTTGTTGCGTGTCTAAGGAGACGAGGTTTAGACGGCTGTATGTGTAATCGAGAATTTGGCAGAGGTCGGAGGGGCAGTCGAGACGTGAGATGACTGATGCCGCGCGCTTGCTGATTTATATTGGCCACCCAGACGTGGTTCAACTTCAACGGCATTAACCGGATTGCAGCTTATTTTGCAGTGCTCAGGATAATCTAATGCTTACGGAGAATCGCGACGAGACGGCACGGGTGGAACAATTTGCTCGTGACGAGATGATTGAGCATCGGCCAAAATGACGATGTGAGCCCCACCAGCACCGATACCCCGCGACAGGGATGCAACGCTAGCGCGCGGGCTGGCAGCGCGTTTGGTGCCTGGCAGCTTGAGCTCTCACTGGTCTTGGACAAACACCGACCGTCCTCCCACTTTCAACACACTCTGGTCGCGACAATGGACCATCTTCCGCCTCCAGTCCAGGGCCCGACTGCCAAGGAAAAGAAGTAAGTCTCTTGACGTCCCATCCACTTCCTTCCTGCGCGATTGCCGACTAACCAGACCAGATATGACCGTCAACTGCGCCTCTGGGGAGCTACCGGCCAAATCGCACTCGAGAAGTCACATATCCTGCTCATCAACTCCGGCCCAGGCGTTGTTGGCGTAGAGACGCTCAAGAACCTCGTCCTTCCCTGCATCGGCAATTTCACCATCCAGGACTCCGCCGTTGTGAGCGAAGCGGATCTAGGCGTCAACTTCTTCCTAGAAGACCAGCACCTGGGAGGGTACCGCGCAGAACACACGTGCAATCTTCTTAAGGAACTCAACCCAGATGTGGATGGTCATTTCATCACAGAGGTACCTCAAAGCATGCTCTCCGCCGCTCACCCGCTGATCCAAGCAGCCCATAGAGTCATGGCTTGCCAAACCTGACGCTCTACGGCCGTATACCCTCGTCCTCGCGACTGCACCTATCCGTCCTGAGATCCTCGCTAAGCTCTCCGACCACGCAAGCGCCGCGCTTCTCCCGCTGTTCTACGTCCACTCGGTCGGCTTCTACGCCCACTTCTCCGTACACCTGCCTCCTGCCTTCCCCATCGTAGACACACATCCCAGTCCCGAGACCACATCAGATCTCCGGCTATTGAGACCATGGCCAGAGCTTGTACAGTACGCCGAAGAGAAGACGGCCGACTTGGAGAACATGAAGCCAGAAGATCACGGACATGTCCCATGGATAGCACTACTGCTGCATTTCCTTGAGCGTTGGAAGAAAGACCACGGCGGCGAAGTACCCCAGACATACAAGGAGAAGACCGAGTTCAGAACGTCGGTAGCGCAAGCCGCACACACCAACAACCCAGAAGGTGGCGAAGAGAACTTTGACGAAGCAGTGGCGGCCGTTCTCAAGTCGCTGAACCCACCGCAAGCGAGCAGTTCTGTCAAAGAGATTTTCACGGCGCCAGAGTGTCTTCTGATCCGCGACGACTCCCCAAGTTTCTGGGTCATTGCCAACGCTATCGGTCTATTCTATACCAAATACAACGTCCTCCCAGTTCCTGGTTCTGTACCCGATATGAAGGCGCGCTCAGCAGACTACATTCAGCTGCAGAATGTGTACAAGGCAAAAGCACGAAAGGATCTGGCAGAGGTGGTAGATAGTGTCCGCTTCCTGGAGCGTAATGCTAACCGGAGCACGCAAATCGATGAGAAGGACATTGAGACATTCTGTAAGAACGCAGCACACATAAAACTAGTGCGCGGGCGGCCATTTCACGTCGTACAAGCAGGCGAAAAGATCAAGTGGGGTGATCGTGCCAAGTCAATCGGTAATGAAGTCGACAAACATGCATTGTTCCAACTAACATTGTATAGCCCAAACGCTCACATTCCCTGACTCACAGATCCCGCTTTACATTGCTTTCCTAGCTTGGGATGAGTTTGTTGCGACACACGATCAAGATGGCTCAGGAGGAGCACCTCGCGTTGCTGGCGAGACCGACCCCGAAACAGACTCAGAGAAGCTCACAGGGATAGCCTTGAAGATTGCGAACGATCTCATCAAAGAAGCAAATGCGTCTATTGAGGAAGAAGAGTTCGACACGATCAAGTCGCAGGTTGGAGAATATGCACAGGAGCTGTAAGTTATCAACGCTATACTTGACACCCCTACTGCATGATACGAAGGAACAGTAGGCTAACAGAACCACAGTGTGCGAGCAGGCGGCGCCGAATTACACAACATCGGTGCCTTGACTGGTGGAATCGTTTCACAGGAGATCATCAAGGTCATTACAGAACAGTATGTTCCTGTCGACAACACATGTGTATTCGATGGGATCAAGAGCAAGAGTACCGTTTTCAAGGTCTGAACAGGTGTGTTGGAAGGCACAATGACAAGGTAACGATCTAGCCCTGGAATGACAAGAGCTTGTTTCTGCCATCGGATAGGGTGGCTGTGCCCTGCAGTAACGAAGAAACGAAATCTAGCATAAGAGGAATTGGCATAGCTGGGCGTTTATGTATCGCTCCCGCTGTGTATGGGGGACGAATCGAGAGATGGCATGCATTAGCTAGGGCGCAGCAGTTCACATACCAACAAAGACTAGTAACTAGTACACCCTATTTAGACTGCGCAGAGCGAGAGTGGAAGTAAGGCTGATGCATCATCGATCTTTGTCCTTGTATCTGAGAGTATGCACAAATGCTCTTACTTCAAGAGGTGCTTGTACGAAGTAAGTCTATGTCTCAAAGGCAGTTCGTCAGAAACCTTATTCACTCAACCCAATCTCACTAACATTTGCTCAAACTGGACCTCCAAGTTGCGAGCCGTACAAAAATCCACGTATAGTTCATGAATGTCTGAACGGCGCAAAGTGAACTAACCTACTTTAGCCTTTTCCTCAACTCCCCGATCGCGACCCACTTCCGCTGATGACAAAGCGATCAGAACCCAAGCGCGGTCACGTGGTCGACGTGACGCGATCGAAGCCGGCGCGTCGGAGTCCAGCCCAAGAGGACCCGTCTGTCAACTCTCTGTCATACCAAGTAATTCCTGTCTGCGATAGACCCATGGACTCTTCCTTCGATCTCCCCGACTCCACCGATTGGATCAAGACTTCCCTACCCGCGTTCGAACCGCTCGAGGCTGCGTTGCGCTGCGAAGTCTGCAAGGAATTCTACAACAACCCTGTCATCACGTCGTGCAGTCATACCTTCTGTTCAATATGTATACGAAGATGCATTGCGGCGGACGGGAAGTGTCCAAGCTGCAAGACTGGATGTTCCAGCGACAAACTGGCGCCCAACATTGCCGTCAGAGAAGTGGTGATGCGGTTCCAGGAGGCGAGACCAAAGGCTATGGAGTTGGCGCGTGCAGACAAAGAAGGAGAGACTGCAGCAGCTAGTAAAAAGAAGAGGAAACTAGACGATACGGATATGGAAGATGGGGACAACGTCAGGCATACACGGTCGCGACAAACACGAACGAGAAGCCAGCGCAACAACGACAGGAGTGAATCGCCAATGGTCGTCGCTGATAGCGAGGATGATGGCGATGAGGATTTCATGCCAGACGGCATGGCTAGGTGCCCAATGTGCAACAAAGCGATGAAGGCGGAGCTGGTCTACAACCATCTGGACGTATGCACCGGGCCTGAAGCTTCGCAGGGACGCAGTACCCGGTCAAGGTACTGAAAGACAACGCATCGTTACTAGATCATGCGACTGACCATGGTTTACTTTAGGACTAAAAGCGCCTTTCCACCTGCCTTCCAAATCCGGAAGAAGGACCCCTCGCCTCCGCCTATGAGATTGTCACAGCTCAACTACGCTATGTTGAAGGAGACTGCGCTGCGCAAGAAGTTACAAGAAATTGGCATACCTACCTGGGGTACAAAAGACTTGATGAAGAGGCGACACATCGAATGGCTGAACATCTACAACTCGAATTGCGACGCTGATGAGAGCGTGAGGAAGAGTAAGAAGCAGCTTTTGAGAGAGTTGGATGAGTGGGAGCAGACACTTGGTGGGAAGGCGGGCACTAAAGAGAGCAAAATAATGAAGAAGGATTTCGACGGCAATGGGTATGCGAAGTCACACAAAACCGAATTTGACGACCTAATAGCGCGAGCACGGCAGAAGCGAGGCACCCCCAAGACAGACAGTGAAGAGCCTTCTGAGCGAAACACGCCTGCAAAAGAGCAGAACACCGAATCGCATGTTTGCCACACGGAACCAGTCAACAGTATCGAAATCTCTAACCATGGATCATCGTCGAACCATGTTCCCTCGGATAGACAAGCATCGCCATCGAATAGCGGCAATCCTTGCGAAAACAACGAATTAGCGCTTGATGGTATACGAGCGAAAGTTGAAGAAGCCAGAATCACATCCGCCGAAGTACCTGCCTTGACGTCTGAGCAGTCGATAGAGGGCGGAGGAAGGCATGGCTCAGCGACTATGGACGGCGTACAGAATTCTTTAGGAAGTCCAAATCGCAACATGCCCATGGTTGCGCTTCCAGAAGAACCAGTCCGAGATGTGGAGGGAGGCACAGCTGTGCAATCTTAGGTAGTTGCGATGATTGACAACAACAGAGCTAAAGGCCCATCTTTTAAAAGGGCTCTCATCGTTCCAATATTGGTGTCTTTCGCACATAACATCCACACGCATTTGTTAAACAAGACATTTACACTCATTGTGACAAGCTTTAACATTCTCAGCCATGGAGCGACTCAGTGCAGACGGAAGCCTGTCCCACGATTCAGCCATTGGCACACCACGAAAAACGGACTCTTCTCGAGTATCAGACACCGCTCCTTCAGCATCTTCTCCATTGGCAGCACCGTCGACGCCCACGAACAGCAGCGTGCCTTCAGTACTTTCAAACGGATCATATACCACAGCACCTGAATCACCGACTTCACGTAGTCGACAGACTGTTGAAGAAAACAACGTAGTACACAGAGTCCTCAGTCTACCCAGAGGAAGGCGGACACCATCACTAAGGAATGCGCCAAATTTGCGGTGGAATCTATCACAACCACCAAGGCTAAGTTTGGATGAGCCGGGGAGTGTGGTGTCAGAAGACGATGTGCCCGTTGATAGGAGGGAGAACCAGAGAGCGAGGCTTAGTCCTTTGGTAGAGGGCCCAAGTCCTGCTGGAGAACGTCCGAGTTCTGATGAGGAGCGTCCGATAACCCCTCTACTTCCTCCGACTCCAACTAGACAGGACGCTGCTCACGTCAACTTCTCCCGCCCCAACCCAGTCAGAATCCGAGACGCACTCGCTGAGTATCAACCCCACCGTCTTAGTCCCCTCGACGAGTCCACAGACTTGCGTCCACGACGTTACCCAGGAGAACGCGAAGGCCATCCCGCCTACTCACCACAGCCATCCTACGGCTCCATTTCCTCTCGGGTCACATACAGCGGTGAAGACGAAGATCCGTCGTTGAGCACAGCGCAGCTTATCTCTGTACGGAGGGTGACGCCCGAGGACACGGGGCGAGACGAGGAGGCTATTGCAAACAGGCAGCTTGAGCCTCTCTTCGCGAGAACACCGCCGTTTGAGACACCAGAAGAGGAGATGATGCATTTCTATAGACAGCTGCGGCAGAGGGCCAACAAGCAAACCGCATGGGAACGAAGACATCCTTATCGACATGGGATGAGAAAAGCATGGCGCAAGGTCAAGGATTTCTTTAATTTTTGATTTCGAGGCATACAAAGTGTATCATTAGTTCATTTCTAAAAACTCCGACGCCGTTGTAGACGCCTTGCATACCCGTAGTTTATCAACAGTGGTGCCTATATTTTCCCATCTCTGCCCTATTGATACCAGCTTTGTTCGTCATAAGTAAACCCCTGCATTCCCATACCATTAAAACCAGCTGCGCCAAAACCGTTTAAACTTGGAGTCGGATTGGCATTTCCATTTCCATTTGCGTTTCCATTCGTGTAACCATTCACCGCGTTTCCACCCACAGGTCCTCCACTCATCTCATTGCTCATGACAGGCGCGTTGGTGTTGGCCTGGAACGGACCTGCTGGGCTGGTCGTGTTGGCAAACCAGTTCGCAATGTCATCGATGCCTTGTGGGTTCCAGTTCTCAAAGTCAGTCGCGAGCTGTGTCTGATCGCGGTAGATCCAATCTTGGCCTTCTCGTAGTAACTGGTCCACACCGCCGAAGAGCTGGCTTGGAGAGTTTCCAGCGGTCGTTTGTCCGCCATCGACGGAACGTCGGCCTTGTGTAGACGCTGGTGTTGGTGCATTGAGGGCGGAAGATGAGTTTTGTGGTGTGCTGATCTGGTGCTGATTGCGCATGTAAGCCAGGGCGTTTGCGTCGGAGGGAGGTATAGAGTGGGTGCTGGAAGGGCGCGCAGAAGGATCATTGCTTACGGAACTGTTGGTGTTTGCTGTTACTCGGTTGAAGAACTGGGGTGTGGCCATGTTCGTCATATTCATGCTATATGGTTGCAGGCTTGGGGACGCTTGGTCCGCCGGTGATGGATGATGGTTGCTCGTCTGAATGGATGCGCGGCGGTTTGCTCTAGGTGTATTGATCTCGTTCCAGGGACCATATTTGGCATCGGTCCGGGACAGTACTGTGGCAGCTTCTTCTGGCATCTCGACTTTCCAACGATTGGCCAGAACGCTGAGAATGCCGAGGGTCCGGCGAGCACAGAGCCAGCCTTCAGCTATTTCCTCAAGATGCTTGACGCCATGTATGATATCGCGCTTCGCATTCTTCTCCGGTAGATTCAAAAGGTGTATCGTGCATGCCGAGTGTGCGATATATACACAGATGTTGCATATCTGGCGCAAGCCATGCGATCGCTTATATAGTCGAAGTAACTTTGAGATCATGGCAGCAGCTTGTGTACATAGCTTCCTTGATGATACAGTTGCGGGCAATGGGGAGTTGTTCGGGTTGTACTTGAGGAACGGTCGGAAAAGATGGATATACAGCAATTGAAAGAACATACTGCAACCATGTTAGTGCGACCCCTGTTGCACAATGCGCAGGGCGTACTTACTGCATGACAAGCATGTGTGGTAAACCACCTTCCTTGGGCTCCAACTCTTTGGGCAACTCTCTTTTCCACGTCTCTAGACGCATATGTATTTCGCTCAGCTTCTTCAGCTCCGCTTGCCTGCCTTTGACCTTGTCCATATCAGTCGGGTTATAGAAGGAGTTCATTAGGTCGCTGGAGATTTCACAAAGCTTAGAGATCTGAAGCGCGACCGCACGAGTCCGACTGGGCTGAGAATGTGCTTGACTGAGACCAGAGTCTGTGACTGCGCTCCACGTTTCCGCATCTTCACTAGGAAAGACTTCGAACTTGGGGACTGTAAGGATCGTGTTGGGCAGTTGTGGTAATCGTCCCATGTAGTTACTCCAGCACTTGTCGAACAGGAAGCAGCCCCAGAAGGTGATCCTTCGCGCGTCTTCTTCATTGTCGTCGATTGTGTCCTTGCTGTGCATACCGAGATTCAGGCCAAGGTCGCATGCCATGCGGAACGACATGCCGCTGTAGACCCATCCCTTTGCTTCTCGCCCGCAACCAGCTTCTCGTACAGACATCAACGCCAGAGCTTGCACGGTTGTCAAAGCTGGCACCTCGTGCAGATCGTCCTCCATGATCAGCCGTTTGGCTTCTTTGAAGAAGTGGTCGCCCGCCGTTGCAGAGTCATCGCGGATAGCTCGGGCTGCAGGCCAGGATGTGAAGTGACAGCCCAGTGCTAGCATGGCGTTGACGAGTAACGGCGAACAGTATTGTGTCTTCCTTGCGGACCCTAGCGGCGGTTTGCCTAGTTGAAACTCTTGTAGGAAGAGGTTTTTGGACAGGGTGGTGAAGAAGCTGTAGTGCCAGCAAAAGTACATGCTAATCAGGTGCTGTACGAGCTCCGGGTCCGAGGTGACGGTGGTCCACGAGCAGAATGGATCCTGGGCTTCCGGGTACTGATCCTCGGAGTATGTGTCTGGCGACTCGGCCTCTTCGCTGCCTTTGCCCAGGTATATGAGATGTGATGTGCCGCCAATGTATCTCGTCGATCCATCCTCGAGCCGCAGCTCGCCCATCTTTCCGCTCAGCTGGCTCTCGAAGGTGCCCTTGGCCGGGGCCATGATGGGGGTGGTGACTGGGCTGATGGGCTCATCCTCGTCGTCTTCGCCGTTCTCCTTTGCAATGATAGCTTCGGCGACCGAGTCCAAGCTCTCGCAGGTGCGTATTTGCTGTACAAGGTGGGCGACTTCGTCTTCTGGGTAGTTGAGGATGGCCTGGATGAGGGTCTGGAGGGTCGAGTTACGCGTCTTGAGGTTGTCTATGTCCTTCTTGTAGACGCCCTTGCGGCGGTGGTCCGAGTTTGGGTCGTAGATGCATGGCGTGTTGTAGACGGCGGCACAAGCTGAGCAAGCCGGAGTGGTTCCGTCGCACTATGTCTCAGATTAGCGACTCTACTGCTGGCAGGCGCGTGGTTCCGAGGGCGCTGGCGATGATCCGGAGAATGCGTGTATAGACCGGAGAAAGGGCATCAGGGCCAATTCCCGTTACCTAAACATACCTTGGACTTGCGCTTCCTGCACGGAACACAGGCGGAAGAGATGCACCGCCTCTTCTTGGGGTCGTCGCTTCCCGCATCCCTCTTGCCCCTTCGTCCCTTCTTGGCGGGCGCGTCGGAAGTTGGCTGCGCTTCCGCAGTGTTGTTGTTCTCCATAACAGGTCCTGGAGGTTGGCCGGAGAAGCAAAATGTGGGGGAATGGCGGGGCGCGCTCTGACGGGCCTCGAGCAGCGCGACATTAATCAGCGGCCGCTGGACATGTCAATCGCTCGTGCTTCCGCCCTCTATCTCGCGCGCTCAACATGGCTGGCCAAGGACAGGGAAGCCGGCGCAATCGAATCAGAACGGCTGTCGCTTTGGGCTGGTGAAGAGAGACTGCGCGACCGTCTTGCGTCGTCGAGCTTCCTTGCTATCGCCTGCCGTGTTATTGGTGCAATTCGGCCCTTATCTGGGGACTTGCTCTTAGCCGACGAACGCGTTCGTCCATGACTGCAGCCAGGCGCGATAAAGCAATGACGAAGTTGGCGGGTTGCACTCTTCGATAGGATATTTACCTCAAAACAAACGCCCATGGTGGAGCCTGGCACGCCTCCAATGCATTCCCACGACCAGAAGCAAGCCTAAAAAAACCCCAAACTCCTCCAGCCCACCCTAAATCAAGCCCCAAACTCCCAGCTCCACCCAGACATGGCTCGTATCGCAACTTTCCAACCCGTCGCCTAGCAGCCTAGAAGTCGTCGGCATAACCCTCATCGTCTTGATCAGCCCGGAAGCCGCCGCGTGGGTCCGGGTTATCGACCATGATAAACGGCTTGCCATCGGGATCCTCTTCCAGGTTACCAAATAGTCGCATCAGCGAGCGTGTGTCCATCCTGCAGCACCATTAGCCATGTTTGAACAGATTTGGAGCGGAGAATCACTTACTTCTTCATCGTCTTTCCATCGTCCTCCATAACCGAAGCAATCTCATTCTGCTTGCGCTCTTGCATCGCGATAAGGCGCTCATCGACCGTATTCTTGACACAGAGGCGGCTCACAAACGTCTCCTCGCGCTGGCCAATACGGAAGACGCGGCAGAAAGCTTGCTGTTCAGAGGCCGAGTTCCACCAAGGGTCGATCATGATGACCTTGGAAGCCATAGTAAGGTTGAGACCCACTGTGATATAGTTAGCAACTGAGCTGCAGAAGACATTTGCCATACTTACAACCACCGCAGCGAAGAGATGCTAGCATAATCTTGCAATCCGGATTTTCAGCGAATGAGCTAATAGCCTTATCACGAGCGCCCAGACTCATGCCGCCGTAGTACTGGTGAGGTAGATACGTTAGCAAAAGTCGGCAACAATTTGGGGCCCAAATTTATGCCTGGAGGTATTCAGGCATCATTTCAGCGTCAAAACAAGGCATGGAAGTCCATGTCGCCGTCTGATCGGTGCTTACCTGCTCTGTCTGCCAGTTTTCTCCTCTGAAAACGCGTGCCAAGATGCGGATCCTCATGTCTGTTAGCATTTTTATCGAAGAGGAAATGTGGTAGTCGACTCACATTGGCAGAAACTGAGTATAGACAATGATCTTGACGTAAGGGTTCTCTTTCAGCCAGTTCATGATCTGACTCTTGACGGCTGCACATGTAGAGGTACCAAATTAGTGTGTCTCCCATGTACGTTTCGTATAGTCACAACTTACCGATCGTCTTTGCAGATGGTAGAACGTCATCTCCAGCCAAAGCGAGCCAGTCGTCAGCAATATCTTCGCGTTTCTGCCGGTTGCGCATCTGATCCTGCTTCTTCTTGGTGTTGGCTCGTGTGCCTTGCGCTGGTGCATCTGGTATGCCATCGTCGTCGACCTCGCAGGGGTGAATGGCTGTGGGGATCTTACCACACGCTTTGCACGGCGGAAATACATCGACGTTGTCGTTCTCAGCCATCTCAACAAGAATTTCTTCATAGCAAGGTTCCCTGCATATCAGATGGCCACAGGATGTCAATTGTGGCTGTCGTGGTTGTTTACCACAGCAGCTGCATTTAGCTTTCTGTTTCGTCTTTTCCCAGCTCTCTCCAGTCTTAAGACTGTTTAAGAAGGGCTTAAAGTTGAACTCCTTGCCGAACTCACCACCCGCGGTGAAGTCTGGATTAATGCCCTCTAGAGACTCGCAGTTAATGCCCTCATCGGCGTCTTCTTCTAAGAGCTCGTCGTCGTCGTTGTCATTGTCTGATACGTACTCCTCGTGTCTAGCTTTGGCGGCGGCTTTGGCGGCAGTCTTTCTGGCTTTGGTGGCAGCCTTCTTGACTTCAATAGCGGCAGTCCTCTTCCTCTGATCAGCCGCAACTTTATCGAGCTGCTTACGGACAGCGGCGATCGTATGCCCTCCGCGCTCGCTACTATCTTCTGCCTCCTTGTCGACCACCTCTCTGATGGCCTCGATGTCTTCGCGCTCGAGCAGATCACGGACGACAAACTGGAGCATGAGAATGTGAGCTGTTAGTTGACGAAGTCGAAGAAGCATCCTGCAGAACATTAGCAACATTGATCAAACTGGCAAAAGTTGTTTGTACTCACACCAATGCGTTGCTGTACGACTTGTCCAGGGTACCCTCCCGCGCCCACATGTTGATGCACTTGGCGAAACGCGTGCGGACGATATCGTAAATTCTCCTCTCGACAGAGTTGAATTCACACCAATACGTCGTCTGGTCGGCTTGAGGGAGTTTCAGTATGGGAGCTCCAAACATCTCGTCCGCATGAGTGCGCCGGATCATGAATTGCGAAAGCCGCACGAGCAATCTCTCAGTGTTCTCCACACTCTTCCCCTCGCAGTAGTTGTGCTTGAAGATCTTGAAGCTGCCAGTATGCGGAACATCAAGGAACTTGAAGTAGGGGTAGAGCTCCACCAAACTGTTCAGAATCGGAGTGCCACTGAGAGCCCACTTATGATGTGCCATAAGAGCCCGGCAGGCGATTGATGTTCGCGACATATGGTTCTTGATAGCCTGAGCCTCGTCAAGAACGACGCGCAAGAACATCATGCGGTGCAATGGACCCCTCTGCGTTCTGAAGACTTCTTCCCACCAATCTATCTTCTGTTGGGCGGTCTGGCACTGGATGGGCGGTTCGTTCTTCGGGTACGACTTCATGATCTCGGTATATGTAGTGAGGATGATGTCGTGCCCTGCTAGGATCTCGTTTGCATTGGTCGAATCAAGGCGTGTACCAGCGCCGTAACGCATGATCTTTATCCTGACTTTCGATGCATCGGTATGCAATTCGATTTCGCTCTTCCATTGTGTCAATAGTGCAGGACTTGCAACAAGCAGAGTCGTCTTGGGGCCTTTGTCGTTCTTGGTCGGTCGACCGTTTACCATATTCGCTGTAAGAATCAGTTCTGTTCAATGGAGTCTGTTCGATACACATACCTATCATCATGAGGGTCTTGCCAAGTCCCATTTGATCAGCCATTAAGCCGCCCCTTGGCTCTTCCGCCGCGTTTTCTCGGCGACGCATGAAGGCGGAACCAAGTACCTGGTAAGGTTTGAGCGAGGTGCTCATGCCTTTGACTTTCCATAAGCCTTTGCCATCTGCCTTGACACTGCCCGTGCCATCAAAGTCTTTCGTTGCGGTCAGCAAGGTATTCATGTCGCCCCTTGCTTTCTTCTGATCCTCCAGGGGTATGCTAGAGATGAGCTCTTTCAATGCATCTGCCTTTTTTCTCGATCTGAATGTAGGCTGTTCAGGTGCATTTACGCCAGCTTGTTGCTGGAAGACGTTGGCATTGAGAAGTGAAGCTGCTTGTTTGACTGCATGGCCTATAGCTTTCTTTCCTGCGGCCTTGTTCACACGGCTCTTGGGGGGCCTCTTAGGGCCAGACTTGGCCTTTATGGGTTTTCCTGTGGGTTTTCCTTTGGATCCCTTTCCAGGACCAGTGGGTGTCAAGGCCTCCACAGTATCGTCGACCGCGTTCCCCTTCTTCTTTCGCGGTAGGTCACCTTCAGCCTCCAAAGCGACTCGCATACTCTGAAGTTCAGCTTCCTGCATCGTGATTTGCTTCCCTTCTTTCGTCGGCATTGGTCGGCGACGCTTACGGGGTTCGGAATCCTCGAGGTCGGAACCGTACTCAGAATCCTCTTCTTGCTCGTGGTTCGTTGGGAGGTGGAATTCTGGGAACAGTTCTGGGTCGTCTTCATTTTCCTCTCGTGCTTTCGCAATATCGCGAGCTCGCTTCCTCTTCCTAGCTGTTTCAGCACCTCTGATCTTCATCCACTCAACATCTTGTTTGAATGTAAGACCGCCAGTCTTCCTCTTGATCTCATCATAATAGCGCTTCTGCTTCTCGAATTCTATGGCTGCCTGTTTGTCTGTAACATCGTCGGGATCGACAGGCGGAGCTGCGATAGATGAGGATTGCCCTTGCACGACGGCCTCAAGGTATGCCTCGTTATCAAGGTTGGTGTTGGTATGATATTTCGAACTCTGTCTGCTGGCGACAAGCTTTTGTTCCTGCCTCTTTCTCTGCATGGTTTTGATTGCGTTGTAGATTGAGATACCAGGCTTCTTCTGGCGATGGGAGGCAGAGAGTAACGGACGGTTCATAGGCACGAGGGAGGTTTGTCGGGGACCGATCCTTAGCGGAGAGTGGCCTTTCTCAGGGATGAATAATGAGGTGGAGTCGTTGTCATCGATTTGTGGTGCTTGTTCAGAGCTGTTGTGCATGAGGATATCTGGGGCGTCTTGTTGCTCAACTGAGGCAACAGGTGTGTCTTGATCATGATTAAGAAACTCTTCTTCGATAGCCTCCCCATTGGCGTTGTGATCTCGATGAGCGAGGCCTTCGTCTTCATCTTCTTGATACTCGTGGCTGTAGACTGCTTGAACTTGTTGTTCCACGCTGTCAAGCTGATGTTCAAAGTCATCACTCGCCACGCCAGGGTTGTTGAGGCCCTCAGTGCCTGGAACCGGGGTCTGAGTGCCGACTGCGACGTCGATACCATCAGACTGAGCCATGGTGGCTTGGCGCTGAGATGAGATTGACGTAGTAGTTGGATGCCAAGTACAGGTTGAGGCAGGCTTGAGGGACGACAAAGAGACAAGAGGACGGTAGTGTAGGAAAGATGGAGGAGCAGCAGGAAGTGAAATTTATATAGACAGTAGCAGCGTTGACGAAAGAGGGGAGAAGGCAGGTGAGAGAGATGGGCAGTGGGAGTCGGAGATTCAGATTGGTGGTGAGAGAGTAATGCGCATTCTAGGCTTGATTGAAGCTACGTGCACAAGCACCTGAGTCTGGCAGACTGAAGCAAGGTGAGTGAGAGGGGACAAATCTGGAATCCAACACATCTAACGTACAAGGTATGTTAAGAAACTCCCGGCTCCGTCGTTTGAGTTGGATTCGTAGATGAAGTGGGCATTGTAGGCGGCAAAATGGGTCGAGATCTCGCAGCTTTTGGGTAGGTCAGTGTACATATAAGGCCCGAACGAATCAACCTAGAATGCGCATCAGCTTTTAGCATGAAGATCACGCAGAGGAACGAAGAGTTGTGCTGGGCTATACCTTGAACAGACATATGGCGTCCTTGACAGCAATCGCTTTTGTTATTCACGCATAGCATCGATATGGTCGTTTGTCCAACCACGAAATATACTTTGTACTAAAGAACCTAAAGTAGACATTATCGCTTGTATTGGTGTTGGAATAAGGTGCTTCTATAGCCCTTGATATACAATTGGGTATCCGAACAAATTCAAGGAAAAAGAGCAGTCGCAGTATGTACTCCCATGAGCCTAGACTCCCAAAACACCACCTCTTTCTGCAGAGACCCTACAAATATGTACACGAAGAATGAAAGAGAGAAGAGAAAAAGTGAGAGCTAATGTGGATATGGCTCTAGCACTGGTTCTCCTGAATGTCGGGGTAGAACCAGGCTGCCAACGCGATGATGATATAGCTTGCCATGAGCAAGATGCCTTCGAGCCAGTCTGCGTACCGTTAGTAAGCTAAATGGGTGAGGAGTTCGGCTGTAAAACTTACGTGACTTGCCGTCCTGAATGAGGTAGTTGACTAGCAATACTGAGACGAACAGCGTGGCGATTTGGAAGGTGTCGAAGTAAAGGGTCATGCAGTCTTTGCCCAAAATCCAACCCAAGATGACAATAAGAGGGAAAACGAGGAGAGCGATTTGCATACTGGAGCCGACAGCGACACCAATGGAGAGGTCCATCTTGTCCTTAATGGCGACAGTGACCGCAGTAGCGTGCTCGGCAGCGTTACCGACAATGGGTAGCAGAATCAAACCGACGAATGTTGTAGATACGCCACCGGTAGCGGTGAGACCATCGATACTGGAGACCATGAATTCGGAGCAGAAAGCAACGAGAGTAGTGGAGATTGCGAGAGTGACGAGGGCGCCAATAACGGAAAGCGATGGTGTTTCGAACTCCTCTTCTTCCTCATCGTCATCTGATCCGTCGGGGTTCTTGAAGAGTGACTTCATATTGACACCACCTCCAGAAGCTGCAGCAGTGCCAGCGCCAATGGCTGCGATACCACGCGATGCGTCGCCCTCTTCCTTCTTGCCAGACTTGCGCTTAGGAACCTTTTGACTGGGCTCATTGTACATGGTGGCGTGGGTCTTCAACTGGAATCCAAGGTAGCAAGCGTAGACCAAGAG
The DNA here is from genome assembly GCF_024291825.1 of Alternaria postmessia. NCBI lineage: Eukaryota > Fungi > Ascomycota > Dothideomycetes > Pleosporales > Pleosporaceae > Alternaria > Alternaria postmessia. The sequence goes on along the minus strand of NW_026260082.1, from coordinate 349,300 downwards.
GAGGATAACGGCTGTTCCGTGAGACAACTCCTGGTTCCTGACGGCATCTGCAGCACCGTTTTGTGCGACTGAGTCATCCTCGGCAATGGTGTTGTGGAACACAGTTGGGATGATCAGCGATGCGATACAAAGAGCAAGCAGCGACGCTGCAGTCTGTGCGACTGTGACGTTGAAGAATTGTTCCAGACGGTTGATTCCTCCAAGGAAGAACGACATGCCCAAAACCAACAGCAGATTCGACAACATGCTGCCAATAAGCGAGGTCTTGACGATGGTGATCTCATTCTTGAGTAGGGCTTGGACGGAGACAATCAATTCCACGGCGTTTCCAAAGGTAGCGTTCAACAGTCCACCAAGAGTCTCACCAACTCGAATGGCCAGCTCCTCGGTCGCGTTACTCAGCATTGCCGCGAGCGGGATGATGGCGATGAAGTTGATGATGAAAACCGGGACGGGCTTCAGCCTGGCATAATAGACAGCGAAACCGACGGGTACCATGACGAGGAGCACGTTGATCCACGCACCAAAGAGAACGAACTTGATCTGTGCGCCAACCGGAATCTTCCTCTTGAACGCCTTCTTCTTACGTTCCTCCAACGAAAGTTCATCAGCCTCTGGATGCTCGGCCTCATCGTTCTCAGCATCCTGATGGTCTTTGCGGAAGATGCCCTTGAACCTAGCTCGTCGGGTGGGACCAACATTGCTTTCTTGGTTGGAAGGCACGATTGTGCTGTCGTCTGATGCCTTGTGCGTACCGTTCAAATGAGAAGTCAAGTCTTTCTCGGTTGTCGATTCTGGAAAAGTCGTAGATGCGCTGCCGTATGTTGGCGAAGATGCGGAGGGCTCGGTGTTGTGGTGGTCGGGCATGCCAAACTCCTTTCCGGCTTCCCTGCTTTCTAGCCGTCTTTGCTCCTCGATAGCGGGAGTAGCATGTGTTTCGGATCGCGTTCTGTATACTGCGTTCTCCTCATCTAGATTAATGTCTCGCGACCGTTGTCGGGCGAACGGATTATAGTTGGCTGCGCCATTCCCACCATGTTGCGATGCGACGCGATGAGCCTGCCTTCGTACGGTATCTAAGTTCATCGTTAGAGGGAGTTTGATGTTTGGCAGGAGATGTCGAGTTGTTGGGTGATTAAGACTTTACGTGATCTCGATGCCTCGGAGATGTGGATCCACTTACGCATTGATCTACTTTCGCGGCAGCTGGGCCGTCTTTTTCCACTTAATGGTGGGTGGAGGTTTAGTCCAATCGAGAGTCGCGCTCAAGTGCGACTTTCAGGTCGGCGTGTGTAGTCGTTACTCGGAACGAGGTGCTTGTGCTTCGGAACAAGTAGCTGGGGGCCGAAACCGTTGAAATGGGGGCGAAGAACTGTCTGGGCTAACAAGCGCGTAAGTTGTTGTGCCTGAGGCAACCGGTGAGAGATAGACGCGAGATAATGCTCGCACTCGGGGTCGGGAGATTGTAGGCGATGGGATTGCTTGTGAAAGAAGGACCGGTGAAATGAATGAAGAAAGGGAGAAGGGCCACAAGGTAATTAAACCTGTTAACAGGAGGCCAGCGCACGCACTCGTCAGTAGATGTGGCTGTTGTGCACTTCGCACGAATGAGAAACGCGTCGACTGCTCCAGCCACAGTTGAACGGGGGCGACTAACAAAGCTAATGGCGATTGTCAAAGGCTGTGTTCAGTAGCGCGCGCATGCAAACACAAATCACTGCGTTCGGAAACCAGTCGATTGTTCCGTAGAACAGAGATATGCGAAGCTTCACGTCATGATAGTCAAGCCTTGTCACATAGAACCAAGATGCACTCAAGGTACTTGGCTAGGGGCTTAGGCTAAGAGGGGGGCGTAGAGGCGGTCTGGGCATGACGATGCGCCTAGACTGCGAAACGCTTAATTGGTCGTCGTCGGCAATTAACGAGCTGCAGGCCTGGCATTGCGATTCTTGATCCGGGGAAGCAGATGATGGCTTGAGCCTTCCTTGCTTTCCATTCATGAATGCATGGCCTGCGTCGGAGGCTTCACCCCGTGTCCTACTACCATGTGTGCTACGCTGATCTTACTGCTGCAGTCTTAGGAGTGATTTACGTGTACACCGTAAGCGTACAACACTTGGTTTTTCTCTGCTTGCGCGCCGTCGCCCCCGTTGCACGGCTGAGACAAGTATGGCACGTCAACAGAGGCGCGCATTCGCCAACCCTTCGACTACAGATCATGCACAGGACTTGCTGAGAATACACCCCCTAGTCTGCATCAAATTATTTCAACGATTCTTGCTTTTTCCCTTGTCTATTACCCAACTAGGCAGGTTGCGCAAAGGTCATGGATGACGGCGGGCTCAGAGCAAAAGAAATGCCGGGCCGTTGTCGTAGCATTGGTGCGCAACCGCCGAGGGCATGCCGCGTCGACGTACGTGGCGGCACGCTGCGACAACTTGATTCGTGGCGTAACATTTCGAATGGGAGTTTTCCCTCTACGTGCCGCTCGATTCTGGTGTAAGTCGTGATTGGGAATTTGAAGTCGGGTGCGTCTGCCGTTGTTCCTGCAGCCATAGGATCTATGCAGCCCGTACGATGACGTATGGGCTGAGGTTTGGACGATGCACACACAGTACATGATCAAGAAGCACGTCGCATGTCGATACTAGTAGGTGTATGGTCCACCGATATTATTCAGCATTGGTAATGTCTAGTATACAGTGTTTGTTCCCTTCCCACTCGAGATATCGATAACCATAGCCCTTAAACGCCATGCTGCTACAAACTACACCACCTTGTCGCCCCCTCCTCTTGAGACTGTTCTTTTCAACAACATAATCTACGGGCCTTGAACCTTGTTGTCGCCCTTGATCACATCCGCATAGGTCGGTGGCGGCCCTTCGGGCTGGCTCGAGCTACCCTCGCCGCCTTGCGGTGCAGGCGCAGTCGCAGGCGAAGTGCCCTTGGAGGCTTTGTGTCCCTTTGGCTGCGCAAAACTGTTTGTCACGCCACTCTGCTGTCCGGGGAACTGTCCGTTGCTTGGCTGGCTACCCACGGTGCCATAGTTCGCCTGTCGTCCAGCCGGTTGCTCATGTGTGATAACATAGTATGTTGTTCGGCCGTCGCTAGTTGTACCGTTCTCGCGGTCGGGTACTTGATGGTATGCGTCGTACGGGTCCGGGTTTTGCAGGATCACGTACCAGGCGTGCAGGAGACCCGGCAGGAAACCAAGACAGCAGAGCGCGAGGTTGATAAGAGAGTCGGCGCTACAGAGTCCTTTCTTGACCCAGACACCTACAGGTGGGAACTAGTCAACGTGTCAGTACTTGGAGCCGTGGAGCCGTGGGTCGCAGATGAACAGCTGGTGCCTGCCACAGCTGTGGGGGCGTCAACGTACTAGGACGCTCAAGAGCATCAGAAAGCAGTCGGAGCCGCACATGATGACGGTGATGTACGAAGTAAATTTCTGAGATAGTCGAAGCGCTGTAGGTGCAAGGTTGCAGTTGTTATGCTGGCGTGGTGGTGTCGCCTGAGCGAGAGGTACCAGTCGCTTGACCTGATGACGCACCGTGTGGCTGAGCTGTGGCGCATGCAGCCGAGGAACATGGAATACGAAACACGGGACACTGCGGCCACGCCGGTGCTAGCTAACGTATAGAGCATGTGTCTGTAGTCCGAAATCTTTCTATGCCATTCTTTGTTCTCTCAGTCACATCGATCAAGTGGCAATGTCGTGTGATTATCTGTCAGGTCCACAGGACAGCTTTGTACCCCTGAAATTTTATATTCGTTGTCTACGTTAACTGTACTGACACACGACCTATCTGCTACAGCTAGTTGCCATTTTATACCGAGAGGAGCAAACCCAAACTTTCTCTATGCCCCACATTGGAGGTCGGGGATCGTCAACTAGCATGCAAACCTTACAGCGCATCTTGTATCGAACATGTCTATCAACCCCGCTTCAAGATTTTAGCACTTGCCACATACCGAAAGAGTTTTTACAGTTGTCCACGAAATTGCTAGAGCAGAATAGGCCCTGTTGCTGATATCGCTTGGTTTCAAGCGCCTAGTATCGAACAGATACTTACTGTATGCACAACTGCACAGTCTTGCTAGATCGCGCAGTCAAACCACGACCTACAAGGGTAAAGCGAAAAAGAGGATCAAGCAACAGAGAAACAAGACTTGTAGACGTAAGGATCATGCTTGGTTGGTGACGAAGAATATGGCGACGATGCGAGGAAAAAATATGTTCCAAGGCGAATCAATGCGCCAACTGTGCGGGGATAAAAGTCAAATGAGATTAATATAAATATCGGTGAAGATGACAAGAACGCAGTACGTCGGGAGTAGAAAATGAGGAGAAAAGGACATGATGTGCAACCTGTCAAATGAACACAGAGCATTAAATGACGCCATACCCATAAGACACCCATCCAGACTCATGGAAGTGTAGTGTAAATCAGAGAATGAGGCCGCAATTATTTTGCGCCTGTTGATATAAGAATGTAATCGCAAGACAACAAATGACGGAGTTTGAAAATTCTCAACATGCAGACATGTTGAGATCAACGGATGCTCCCGACTCATAAGGAGATCGTTGGCCGAGGTTAAGATACTGAGGAGGCAAGTTCCAAGTCGGCGGATCGGAAGTCGCAATGATCGGTACCCATGTGTCGAGAGTACGGAGCTCAGGGAGCAGTGGATGTGCCGACGTACATTTAGCTGTTCAACGGCGACTGTGCCTAGTAAGAATCTGTGAAGCAACCGAAGAATATTGAAGGGACAGAAAGAAGCCTACCTATATGCGGCGTCTACCTGAGAGCGCCTCTTCCGTTTGCTGTGATCCTCTTGCTGCCGCAAACGCTCATTCTCTGCATCTTCATAGCTCCTCTTCCGGGAGAAGGAGCTGTCGCCTCGGTCAAGTGAGGGTACAGTTGGCGTGTCCTGCTGTGTCCCGCTGCTGGAGTTTTCAGGTTCAAAATCAGACCCTGCCATGGTACGATTGCTTCCTTCGGAGGGTGCTGGGCTGCCCCTGGAGTCATCAAGGCTATGACCACTACGCTGAGGTGCATTCCAAGGATCGTAGCGCTGTTCTTCGGGAGGTGGCGGTGGCGGATGAGGCCTGGAGTTGGCGGAAGACGACAGGGAGCCATAAGGCCGAGGAGGAGGAGGAGGTCCATGTCCGCTGTTACGGTGCCCTCCAAAAGAATGCGCACGCTGTGGTAGAAGAACAGACTCAGTGGTCTTTGCGGGAGAAGGGGCCAGCAATGGCTTCCCGGGAAGCGATGCCGGAGGCTTCGCATCAGAGGCTGATAACGGCAATGAGATGTGATCATTCGATGGCGGCTTGGGAGTTCCGGTCACGCCTAACTTGGCGAGAATGTCTTCCTGGCTTAGCTGTTGAGGAGAAGCTGTTTCAGATTTCATAGCAGCGGGTTTTGCGGCACCGTTGTTAGTAGCGAGTGCTTGCTCAAGGTTATCCATAATGTCCCACGTAGCATCGCGCATCTCTAGATCCTCATCTTGTCGTGTCTCCTCGTATGATTCGTCGGGACGGTCTCGCTGCGCAATACAATCCTCTAACGAGACCAGGTTTGATCTCATTTCCTCGTCTGTAAACTCGACAAAGACTGGGTCGTCCTTGAGTATCTCCCATTCATCCGTCTGTCTGACGTTCAAGAAAGCCTCATGCGAGTTGTCAGCGGTAAAGTACATGGACACTGAATCTCCATTGTCCAGTTTCTCAGGCGTGGGTTTCAGAGCCTCTGCTTCAGCCTCGGCGAAAGTCGAGGGTAACGCACGTGTCACCTGCTTGGCGGGATGCCAGATAATGACACCGAGACTCAACGCCGGATCGACAGGTTCATTGCTCTTGGGCCATATCGCACCATCAAAGTCGAAATCCCAATCATCCCAGGCAAGGTATAGTTGTGGCTTCTCGCTCGAACTTCCCTCACTTACGGCACTGGTTGACTGGTTAGATGATGGAAGAGGATGAGCTGTATTGAGGTGAATAGTCGCCTGGGTTGGTGTGGCGTGAGGATCTGGCGTAGACTGAGCATGCTGTTGCGACCACGCTGAATTCTGGCCATAAGCCTGCTGGTTAGGGTTAGCAGCGGGATGATGGGGCTGATAGCCTTGATAATGGCTCTGAGGTGGTGCATGGGGCTGCGCGGGAGGTTGGTTTGGAGGCTGCGAGTAGCCCGAATTTGACAAGTAGCCAGGTTGCGGCCATTGGTAATTAGGTTGTGCTTGTGGATATGAGGATTGTGAATAGTTGGACGCTTGCGGCGGTGGCTGACTATAACCTTGAGCAGAATAGTTCTGGTGCGCAGCAGAAGCAGTATAACCTTGCTGTGGATAGTTTGGGAGTGCTGCCTGTGTCTGTGAAAACGCTGGCTGTGGCGGTTGGTATTGATTGGGAAACTGATTGGAGCCAAAAGTACCCTGAGGTTGCGCCGGTCCACGGTAACCTGGGGGAGGAGGGTACCGGGTGATTATGGGATTCCCCTTTTTCTTTGGCGGCCTATGCATGTGTCAGGAGATGATTCCACGGAGCTACAAACTGTAACTTCGCATTTTGCAAGATGCAAGCTGAGGGTAAGTGGTAGGATAGAGGCGACCTACTGAACATGAGCCCTATGGGGTGGACCGTTTGGCGGATAGGCCGCTCCTGACTGATACTGCCCGTATCCTGGCTGCTGTGCTGGCTGCTGTCCGTATTGATAGGGTGGCTGCTGTCCATATGGCTGACCGTTGGCATATGGTTGTTGCTGGAAAGGCGTCGCACCCGTCACGGGCCCGCTCCACGACATACCACCTAAAGCAATTTACCTGATCGATGCACAAGACGCGCAAGACGAGCAATATCAGACCAGCACTAATGCGAGCCGATGAATTGCTTGAAAATGGTGATGCAGTTGAACTCGATGTTGGCAAGAGATCTCGAAGTGCGAGCCGGCGAGGTGCGCGTCTCAAAATTTGGTCTGGTCGAGCGCACGAGCCAGGACGAAAGAGAAGCCCAAGCTCATAGAGGGGTCTGCAACTCAATATGCCCAGGTAACACGTGAAAGTTGACTGTTTGAGGGCGAGACTATGACGTTGGGAAAGACGGAATTGAGTTGATGGAAGGGTGAAACAAGCCAGGCTGATGTGAGGAAAACCCTTGGAAGTTGCTATTGAGAGCACAACAGGATGCAGATGGCGAATTGGGAAGAGTGCAGAGGGGTATCCTCGGAACAACAGGGTCAAAGTAGATGCAGCAGGAGCAGAGATGTGACAGGCAAAGAAATCGAGTGCGTAACCTATGTCTAAGTCTGACAGACGGACGTCGCGTTGAAATGAAGTTTGGAGCGTAGTCACGTTTTGCGCTCGGGCCAAGACATGTGCGGGATGCCGCCGCATTTCAGACCGACAGCACACATTGCCCCCCATTCCCATGTTGCTCGCGTTTGCGCCATCGCCCGTATTACGACCCTCGATGCGCCCCCGAGGATGATTGTACGATATAGACATCTGTTAGCGACCAGTATAGACTCAATACCCTGAGCTGCGCCGCGGATGCTCCCACGCCGACGCCAACGCCACAAACACCACCATGCCCGGTCTACCGTGTACGTCAGTCGCCGACGCCGCCTGCGCACTGTGTACATGGCTGTGCTGACATTTTGGCAGCTACCGTAGACCTCGATGAATGCATATCGCGCCTGTCGAAGAAAGAACTGCTCGCCGAGTCGGTCGTCGAGGCAATATGCGCAAAGACCAAGGAGCTGCTCATGAAGGAGAGCAATGTCGTGCATATCAGAGCGCCCGTCACTGTCGTGGGTGACATTCACGGGCAGTTTTTTGATATGATGGAGATATTCAAGATTGGCGGACCATGTCCTGATACCAACTACCTTTTCCTGGGTATGTTCTGCTTCATTGGCCACATGTGGCACGCGACCCCGGTTCACGACGCTGACGTGTGCTAGGCGACTACGTCGATCGTGGTCTTTTCTCCGTTGAAACAATATCACTCCTTGTATGCTTGAAGCTCCGCTATCCACACCGAGTTCACCTCATACGCGGCAACCACGAATCTCGCGGAGTCACCCAATCTTATGGCTTCTATACCGAATGCTCGCGCAAGTACGGCAATGCGAACGTATGGCACTATTTCACCGACATGTTCGACTTCCTCACTCTATCCGTCGTCATCAACGACCAGATCTTCTGCGTACACGGCGGCTTGTCACCGTCGATTCACTCCATCGACCAAATTAAAATCATAGACCGTTTTCGAGAAATCCCGCACGAGGGGCCTATGGCGGACCTGGTTTGGAGCGACCCCGATCCTGAACGGGACGAGTTCTCGCTTAGCCCGAGGGGTGCAGGCTATACATTTGGAGCACAAGTAGTCAAAAAGTTCCTCGAGGTCAACTCCATGTCGCATATTCTACGCGCACACCAGCTATGTCAAGAAGGGTACCAAGTCCTGTACGATGACAGGCTCAGCACGGTCTGGAGTGCGCCCAATTACTGCTATCGGTGTGGCAACATGGCGAGTGTACTGGAGGTCAGCGACACCGGCGAACGCTTCTTTAATGTCTTCGATGCGAGCCCTGACAACGATGTCCACCGGGCAGAGCAGCAGCAACAACAAGGAAAGGAGGTTACAACGGAGTACTTCCTATGATACCCAACGAACATAGCGATGCATTACTGGTTCGGCGCGAACCTGCGTTTATCGGCGTTGGCAAGAGGCATGGCGTTCGGACAAGAGTATATTGGTTATATACAGTCGAGCGTGAAATCAAATCATATAGTGAAGATCGTTTGCAGTCTCAACCAGCCCGCTGTAACTTGCGTAATTCGTGATGTGCGCTCCCGTATCAGCACCCCAGATACTTCGTCTCGATCCATCGCGCCTCCTCATCGTTACCCAGCCTTGCAACCACAATCTTAATGTCCGGGAATACGCTCAACACCCTGTTGAGTCCGACACGACCTGCTGTGTACGTCACGAAGACGATCTTGCTCTCGGGTACGCCATGGTCGACCAGTACCCTGACTGCCATCAGTGCGGCCGCCCCTGTAGAGAACTGCGGATCCAGAACCAAGACAAGCCCATGCTCGGCAATGTTTGCAGGAAGGGCTCGGTAGTGCAGCTCTGGCTCCCCAGTCCTGAAGTTTGTTTGGATCAAAACCCTGCCAGTCCTGCAGTCTGGAATCGTCCGTCGAAGGCCCGTTTCGAATGCACTTCCACCACGTAGCACCACAACAGCACTAACTTCTGCAACCTTCTTTAGCCCCTGGTACTTGTAGTCCTGAGGTGTAGTGACCTCATGCGGCGTGAAAGGCAAGAAATCCGCAGCGGTTTCTATCAAAAGCGCCACCATGCGGTCAAAGTAGAACACAAAGTCCTCTTTCGGTGTGCTTGGGTTCAGCAACAGGGTATGCATCCCCTTGACCTGATTCGTCTGCTTCAGCACGATAGCATTCCCACTCAAAGGACTATCTTCCGCTATCTTTCCCAGTCGTCTTAGCTCCGTCTGATGTTGTATGCTCTTACTCTCTAGCGTCTGCCGAACCTGATTGCTCACCATGGTGATTGCGACCTTGTTCTCGATACCTCTTGGAATGATAAGATCAGCAATCTCCCTTTGTGGGGCAACATATTTGTAGAAGTTGGGCTTTACAAAGGAGAACCATTGTTTGATGCATCCTTCAATGTCTCGGCCACGTTCTTTCACATCCCGCACGAGACGTCGCGAGAGACACAGGTCGGCATCGGCTTCGGCAAAAATCTTGAGATCCAAGAGATCGAGCACGCGTTGATCATGCAGAGCGAAGATGCCTTCCAGGATTATGACGTGGGGAGAGTAGATTGTCGTCGTCTTGGAAAGGCGGGCGTGCTTCTGGAAGGAGTATATGGGAACTTCAGCCACTTTGCCGTTCTTGATGTCTTTCAGGCGCTCGACCAGGATATCGAAGTCTATAGCGTCTGGCGAATCGAAGTCAAACTCGTTTCGGAAAGCCGCTGCAGATTGCTCTGGTGTCAAGGGCTTGTAGAACGAATCCTACATGCAGTGGTCCTTAGCTGATTGGAGCACGTGACCCACTGTGCGAGGCTGGTACGAACCATAGACAGGATGACAACCCATGGCAAGTTCAGAGACGCCACGATAGCCATTGCCAGAGATGTTTTTCCAGATCCCGAGCTGCCAGCTACACCAATAATACTCGCGTTGCCCCATGGCGGTTCGTAGTGCGTTCTGCGGCCTGCCGAGGACATGTTTGCGATATCTTTAATTTTCCAAGTGAAACCGTGCTTCTGCTACTTCATACCCTACCAATTCGCACCTCTCGTAGCAAGATTGAAAGATATCGAGCGTATGCAGGGTTCCAGCACAATCGGGTTTGTGCAGCGGGCGGCTCTGTACTTAGTGTCGGGATTACGTAAGGTGACCCACATGCACTAGTGTCGCCAAGCGCGCAAGCTCAGTCTTTCTCTTCCACGAACCTGAACTCACAAACTTTCTCTCATCACGCACCAAGCTTTGCGTGACTGCCAGCACACTCGACCAACGGTCGGGCAGCTCTATCTTTCGCTGATGGACGTCGGCTGAGGCTTGCTGAGCGCCTCGCTTCACCATGGTAAGCTCCAACGCACTGCTGTCGCAAATCTCCCCACCCTCTAACAATCATGCAGAGCTCATCCACAGTATCTGTGTCGGCGGCTACGCCAACGCAGCATCCTTTCCAGAGGAAGATTGATGACATCAAGCCGTCTAAGACGTAAGTTACTACCCTTCCGCGTCGCCGCAGCTGCTGTCCCACATGATGATTTCAAAATAAGTTGGGAATCTCTCCGAAACAACGTGTGGAGAACATGTTAACTTGTATCTCTGATCTTGCAGTAGCTGCTGCTTTGCGCAATACAACATGTGCTACTGGATCGCAAAGCTAACAACTCTGCTACAGGGATATCAACTTCGTCATCATGGACTACCTGGTTAGCGAAGGCTATCCTAGAGCTGCTGAAAAGTTTGCCAAGGAAGCCAACATCCAGCTGCCTCTTGAGGAGGAGTCCATTCAGTCCCGCGTAGAAATACGTCGGTCTATCCATGCTGGCGATATTGATAATGCCATTACCAAGATCAATGATCTGAACCCTCAGGTATGCATTCCTTGCTCACTCCTTTCTTATCTTGCAGGATTATATCCAGTTTCATGCACCACGCAGAATCTCTTTGATGATAATCAAACCTTCAGTCCTCAGTATGATTGCAAGCAACTACATCTACTCATATTGCATAACTTTGTCTGAGCTTTGCTAATTCTTGAGTCAGATCTTAGATACAGACCCATCTTTGCACTTTGCACTGCTGCGACTGCAGCTCATTGAGCTCATTCGCGCATGCACGTCGTCTTCCACCTCCGATATCACACCCGCGCTTAATTTCGCTTCGTCTCAGCTCGCTCCCCGCGCAGCTACGAACAATGATTTCTTGAAAGACCTTGAACTTACCATGTCGTTACTCATCTTCCTTCCTGCCGCCCCCGGGACACTACAGAAGGAGTTGAATGAGCTACTTGAACCTTCGCTTCGTCGCAATGTTGCCAGCAAGGTCAATGAGGCGATACTCACCAGCATGGGAGCTCATGGAGAATCCCGCATGAGGAGCCTGGTGCGTTTACGGCAGTGGGCAGAGACTAAGGCTCGAGCTGCTCAAAAGGATATCCCTCCCGCGTTACCTCTTGGCTTGCAGGACGCCGATGAGCGTTCGGCTAATGGGAATGGCGAGGCTGCCGACGTCATGGTGCAGTAGAGGTGTGATCGCACCTGGCGTACGCGTTCTGTTCAAGCTTTTGCGCGCCTCAATATGTGCTGTAACGTTGTTCGTGACTAAATACTTGCAAGCCTTCGATTTGGCTATGATACCACAATGAACTTTATGATGCTCTTGTCCCTACACTCTGGCTCCTCTGTGCCTTGCTATTGGCTATGTATTACTCTGTGAAAACCTTGTATCCGTTTGTATGATGAGACGATCGTCTCGAAGCTCGAGTCGAGTCCAAGGTATGCATCGTAGTCATGACAGAGGGCTGCATTAGGCCTGGTCCCAGACTTCACCAGGCATCGCATCGAGCTCTCGCATCCAGCCCAGGAGAAGTCATGAAGGTACTCATTTATGCAACAGGGTTCTCAGGAGGCCATTTGCATAAGAGAGTGCTTCTGCTCCAATGTTATGAGCACCCCGACTCCGGTTTTTTCCCCTCCTGTCGCCCGCAGACCCAGCTAGCAGCAAGATACGTGTCTACGGATCTTCTAGTCCCGGTGCTTTTTCCAACAGATCTTCAGCCCCGCACATCTTGACGTCCAAGACAAACGATACTCTTGCGACCAACTTAGACCTTGCTCGGAGTCTATGTTTCTGAACCTGGGAAACACACCTCCTACCACCCCTTGCTCCGTAACCTCCGGCTACTTTCAATAGACGCCAGCGAGCCACAGCTTGCAAACTACCCCGCGATTGCGGACGCGCTACAACCACGCTTCCCGGGACTCAGAACCCCCGCATAGTACAACAGGAGCCGCGTGTAGTGGAGTCGTCTGGAGGCAATGCTAGGGGTGTCTTATTGGCCAGCTAGCTTCCTCGACTTCCTCAATTGGAAGATGTAGATGCACGGCTACATGTGGCTGGACAAGCTTACGCAGAAGGCCTGGGAATAGCGTTTGAGATTGCGTTCGACCGACCCAGTTGGCAGGTTTCGTCAACCAAAATGCGCACTTACGGGGCTTTACTTCTCACATGAGCTGTAGAATGATGCTGGTGGAGGGACCAGATGGAGACGAGGCGCGGTTGAACCGAACTGTGGCCGAGCCTGGAACAGGACGTTGCCATCGTCACTCAAGCCTTCAGTCAACATGTCATTCCAACAGGAATAGATTTTCGCCTTGATATCTTTGCGGCAGCGGCCGTGGACGATAGGTACTGAGCGACAAGTATCAGGAGATATCCCGTTGAATGAGGCTAGTCGCCTAACGCCGACCCCACCTAGGCGACACATCCTCCAAGTCACCCCTCACACCACAGCAAACGAAAGTTTGTGTCGAACCATGATCCCTGAGCTGATTTACATGCGCTAGAATCAGGCCACCTCCACTTCTCTCTTTCTGGCTTTAGTTTCCATCTTACCACGGATACTCCGCGCTCACGCTATGGTCGCTGCCACCCAGCCGAAGCATCATGATCCGATCAGCGTCCAATCCCACTCCATGTACCCCTCTAGGGGTCAGCAGAAGACCTTGCTTGGCCATGGATGAACGGACGCAGCGCCTGTAGCTTCCTGTAAGGAGGCACGGATACATTCGGACCCTGTTCAACTCGCAGGTTTAATCCCGGGTGGGGTCAATGTCTTGAGCTTCTCTGTGCCGCAATGAAAGGTATATAAACCGCGTACCTCCTGCAAGACTGAACTCATCTACCATCAATCACACCATCGATCTACTGCTATAAACACTCCAGCAACTCCTCAATATCCACTACACACTTCAATATGAGCGAAATTCCCAAGGAGCAATGGGCGCAGGTCATCGAGAAGACCGGCGGACCCGTCGATTACAAGAAGATTCCCGTCCAGAAGCCCGGTCCAGATGAGGTTCTCGTCAACATCAAGTACAGTGGTGTCTGCCACACAGATCTTCACGCTGTGAATGGTGACTGGCCATTGGTGAGCATATCTCGTTTTGCCAATCTTAACATATGCTGACGGCACCTAGGCTACCAAGCTACCTCTTGTCGGCGGTCATGAAGGTGCTGGTGTTGTAGTCGCACGAGGTGACCTTGTCACAGATGTAGAAATTGGCGATTATGCTGGTAAGTCATTCTTTGGTATGTTCGAGCACTACTAACTCATCGTCAAGGTGTCAAATGGCTAAACGGATCCTGCCTGGCCTGTGATTTCTGCCAACAAGCTGATGAGCCCCTTTGCCCGAAGCCTCTTCTGTCTGGATACACTGTCGACGGCACATTCCAGCAATACTGCATCGCAAAAGCTGCCCACGTCGCACGCATTCCCAAGGAGTGCGATCTCGCCGCTATTGCCCCAGTTCTGTGCGCCGGTATCACTGTCTACAAGGGCCTGAAAGAGTCGGGCGTTAAGCCTGGTCAATTCGCTGCCATTGTCGGTGCTGGTGGTGGTCTCGGTTCGCTTGCCTGCCAGTACGCAAAGGCAATGGGTGTACGAACAATTGCTATCGACACAGGTGACGAGAAGAAGAAGATGTGCACTGAAGAGCTCGGTGCCGAGGCCTTTGTTGATTTCTCAACGAGCAAGAACCTCGTCGCCGATGTACAAAAGGCAACACCCGATGGCCTTGGTCCCCATGTTGTCATCCTTGTCGCCGTCAACGAGAAGCCCTTCCAGCAAGCCGCCGAGTACGTCCGCCCACGCGGTACAGTCATCTGCATTGGTCTTCCAGCTGGCGCCTATCTGAAGGCGCCTGTTTTCGAGACCGTCATCAAGATGATCAGGATCCAAGGTTCATATGTCGGCAACCGCAAGGACAGCTCGGAGGCTATTGAGTTCTTCCGCCGTGGCTTAATCAAGGCCCCCTACAAGGTTGTTGGTCTATCTGAACTTCAGATGGTCTATGACAAGATGAACAAGGGTGCCATTGCTGGACGCTATGTTCTTGACACATCGAAGTAGGGCATTGATAATAGGACAAACGAGAAATGAACGTAATGTATATAGCAGAATTTTATCACATTGAATAATATCTTGTCTTACTTGTGCATGTGATTTGCGCTCCAGGTATCTTCGAGTTTTAACACATTAGAGGCAGATGAACAGTACATGTTGAAGTCGTCTCATTTCTCCGTCTACTATAGAAAACATAATATTGTGCCTCAATACTCGGCGGGTATAATTCGCGGTGCTCTGCCGTCTCTCCTAAGATCGCCTTCGCTTCCTAACCATACAAATAGTTTGTAGTCCTGACTCTTCGCATCCATGTCAATCGTTTAGTCCAGTCAAACGCAGCCTTCTCCATCAAGTTTGCCTAGCCTGCATCGCGAATCGCTCACAGGAGATGTTCTGGAACGACCAGATGACTTGAAAAAGGGTCACCGAGAGCTTGAGGCCAGCGCTGCTCGCCCACCATCTTTTGTCTGGAACGTGTGGCTGCAGCAGTCGTTCAGACCCTTCAACACAGGGTCCACCCCAGCTGTCAGATGTTCAGCATCGCAGTCATGAAAAGAGACGACACCGACAGGCTGATCCCCTTTTCCTCACTGTTCTGAACAAACCAGCCAAGATGGCGCGACAGTCAATCGCTAATTGCTGGCCATTTTTCAAATAACCCACTTCACCTCATCAGCGCACGTACTATCCATTTCCATCACATACTGCTCAAGCCGATCCATCATCCACCCAGACTGAATCGAGCCAGCAAATTGTGTGCCCTCTTGCCAGCGAATACATTTACTCGCCGCATCAGAATACTCCACACATCGCATCTTTGCACTTTCACCGAGCACGACTTTCGTAGACGTCGAACATTTCCCTGCGGCATAGGAGAATTGGAGACAGGTTGGTTTGGAATGGCAGAGTAACTCGCATGCCTCAAAGGGGCCGGTGTCGTCAACCTCTACGTCCATAGATAGGTTATCCCAGTCATCAACTTCGGCATAGAGCTGGGGGAGTATGTATTCCTGGAAGACATCGCGGTGGAGGGGTGGGGTCTTGCCAATTTGCTGACGTGTTTGCTCAAAGGTCCATAGGCTTTGGATATCGGTTGGCCGCATGTGGTGGTAGGTGATCGGCGCGTAACACCAGGGTGTTTTGTCGAGCTTCGTTACATTGTGGTCGAGTGATGAAACTGGATCGCCTTGGAAATGGGGGAATGCCCCAAACAAGTCTACATTAACGTCTTTCAAGGCCTGGGCTAGTACCATGTCACCCGCCCAGCTTTTGGTTGTGAACTCGTCATATTCGGCGAGGTTGGCATTTCGTTGTTCAGTTACTTTTCGTATAGCAGCGGACGACAAGACGAACCCAGACCCTCCATGAGCGAACAAGGTTTGTCCAATGTACATGTGCTTTCCGATGTATAACGGCTGGTCGGGATCGAACTGGCGCAGGTACTCGAGCATATTTTGCCAAACCATGTAAGTATCCGCTTCGATGAACACGAACCACTTCGCATTAGGACGGTACAGCAGAGCCTTGTCTACCATGGGGAGAAACTTGAAACGATCAAGTTTCCATGAAGGGTTATCCAGCGCACCACCTGGGCCACTTCCTAGATGCGTGGTGTTTTTCAAACCCTCCCTGCCATGTGTGCGGAGATGGTCGTAGAGTTTGAACTCTGGTGCGGAAGCTTTAAGCTCGTCGCTGATTCCTTCAAAAACGTCGTGGATCTGGTGGCCTTGGATCTCCTCTTTGAGGTCTGAGTAGACGATATAGTCTGGCACGCAACGAAGTGTTGTCTCGAAGTGAACCGGTAGCTTCTCAAGGGCTTCTGTCGCCCCTGTTCGAAGAACTACCAGGACATCGTTTGCGATTGGCGATTCCGGGCACAATGGTGTTTCGGCGCCTTGAGAAATTTGCTGTGCAGAGGACAACCCAGAGCTAGATGTATCGTTGGCGCCTTGTGGATGGACAGTGGTCTCGTTTTGCTGCGGCAAGAGAAATTGGTAGACAACGAGAAAGCAGACTGCGATCCCTAAAAGTCCCGCACGCCGGCTACGTTTCCTTTGTCCTGCAGGAGAAGAATGTCTTCTCGGCCCATAGTACGTAGTTTTCTCGTCCCAGAAATCATGACGCATCTTGAAGAGAACGAAAAGGATAGGAGAAGAGTGATTCCCAGGGGAGATCTACGCGAGGTACTGCTGACATCTTCAAGTAGCAATGTTCCTCCGAGATGATACACAAGCCAAGTTTCGTGTGGCGTAGCTGGCGGCTGGATGCCTATTCGTATTTCCTTTGTTAGGCACGCGAGACGCTTGGTTATATCGCATATTGCGGCACAGTCGAGCACTGACTCGCCAAAACACAGGGGAAAGCGCCACCATTCCGTTAATCCCGACCAATAGAATAATTACAAAGTTAGCATAATGGATAGTCGATTTGCAGAGTCGCCCAAGATATCCTTTGCATGTGGATATGTCGTGCCGAATGTCGCGAACCTGATCGACGAACTGCTCGTACTCGTGGTCTTTGCTCAAACAACAAATTATAGGAAACAGATCCCGTACGCAACGTGTTTGGGAGTGAGGAAAATACCGTGAGATTGGAATGTCAGCAGCCACATACTGTGGTCCCGCATAAAGCTGCATGTTGTGCAGTGCAGCGGAAAGGGGTAATCCCATAAACACACCTTCCGTATATGGCCGCAACCCACTCATATCCATCCCGTCGCTTCAATTGAACAACCGGAGGCGTTAATGTGCAAGTGCTTTTACCAAAATCAGATGGAGATGGAGGAATTGCGTTGTACTAGTAGTTGTGGCGTACAAAGCTAGAGTCAGGGCTGAAGTGACGGGCGGCCTAATGATGACTAGTCGACGAAGCTCAATCACACCAAACGGAACTTTGCCGAAGGGAATACCGGGTCCCAGCTAGCGTTCAAGATCCGAGCTATCAGCGAGTGGAGATGCGATTCTATATCGTAGTTTCGATGGTGCACGATCAGAATGCAAGCCCGTGACTCGCTATCAAAGGAAGGGCTTGGAGGAGGTGTGCAAGTGTAAATGGGGACAGATGCTCACAAGAGCAGCTCCCGCCCATATCTTTTCAAATCCAAGGGTATATATTTACAAAAGTCCCATGTGTACCATCCTATCTCAAAATATCCTCCTCGTGATCTTGTTATTAGGTATCGCAAATATGCTGTTCATGACATCGTTAAGAAAGTGACTCTTGTCCCAGGCACAGATATAGAAACCCAAGCGCCTTGCCCCTTGTATGAAAATGGTCATGAACCAAGAGCCAAATAATACAAATCCAGAAGTCAGACGAAAAACCAGAACCAGCAGTTGAGGTCGTGCTAAAGATTGCTAGAAGAAATGTTGCCCGCCATATCCGTTCATCGCGGTCAGTGGCGGTTGGAGTAATGTTTGCGGTTGCTGTTGCTGGACTATGTTTGCGGGTACATAGTGGGTTTGGTATGGGTGTTGTGGCATGCTGAAGTCTGCCACAAGCAGAGGATTGCCAAAAGCGCGCCGCTGTACCGGAGCAGGTGCTACCGAGACTTGCGGCATCTGCTGCTGGACGACGACTTGGGGCTGTTGTTGCTGCTGCTGCTGCTGCTGCTGCTGTTGTTGTTGATATACAACATTGCCTTCTTGCATATGTCCGTTCATTTGCTGCTGTTGCTGTGGAGGCGGCGGAGGCGGTGGTTGCTGCTGTGGCTTCTGCTCTTGGTTTTGCGGTGTATCCCAGCCCCACTTCTGCTTCAGCTCTGTATTGACGAATCCTACACGCCAGCCTGTTTCTTGCCTGATCTTGTCGAAAATCTGGAGCACCTCTTCTTGTTCGCGTCGGTCCGTAAGTGGTTCAGCAGCAATGGCGAGAGATCGAAGCGCGACACTGGCTACACCACGGTCCTTGACGTGTGCACTGATACCGCAGATGAATTTGGAGTTTTGCTCAAGCATAGCCCACATGTCAGGTTCGCTAGGGCCTTGCAGTGGGTTGATCTGCGCTAGTAAGACAAGGGATGTGTGGTAGAAGAGCCGCGCGATTATCGATGCCCTCTTGATTAGCCAGACTTCAGGGAACGCTGAGCCTGATATGGTCTGTCCAGGATATAGATATGCCATCGGGTGCATGGTGCGCGGTATGTTCTCGTTCCACCTGTCCGTCATGTCTTTTAGCCGAAGCCATTCGTTGTGTCGGTCCTGCAAGGTTTGCCTGGCGACTTCCTGGTTCCTCGGTATTGACGCACGGAAGTTGCAGATCCTTGCGACGACATACAGAATGCGGTGTGTCCAGACTTCTTCCTTACCCGACTCGGTCTCTGGTGTGAAGTCCATCTCGATGCCCCATTCGTCTGGATCCCACGCAACTTGCCAGTTGAAGTGCAAGCAGCTCAAGATCTCCATGCCAACGTTAAGCCAAAAACAGGCCGCTCCAATGCCCGTCGATCTAGCATTCCATCGGCATTCCTTGATCAAAGCACGAGCTCCCGCAATGTGGTTCATCCGTTGTAGCGCACGTTCGCCCATAATTTCATATACGTTCAATATTACCGCCGTGGTCGCACACAGGAAGGTGTCGCGGTCGGGATCCTGCAAAGAGTGTAACAGATCGCGTGTAGCTACATCATAGTAGTGCAGTGCCTTTTCTTCGCTATACTTGGGATTGACAAGGGCAAGATGGCGCGCACCGCATGCGAGGAAAGCGTGTAACAGCATAGGCTCGTTCAGCGCATGAAAGGGTAATAGGCGTGAGAAATGCTTGTGCGCATCCATGCTGTCCATCCAAATGCCAATCTCCTCGACGAAGACTTGCATGTATAAAACCTCCTCCTGGCTCTTGAGGTAATCGCGCGTGGGCAAGGGCCCGGGGCTTGCGGAATGTTCCATCGTGTATGGGGACGGTGTTGGGCCGTTTGAGTAACTTGATACTGGGAGAGTCAGCTGGAATTCTCTCCACGGAACCTTGACTTACTTGAACGTCCATGGTGCTGCTGTGCCGGCTGTTCAAAATTATAGGAGAGTTGTGCTTGCTGGTACGACTCCTGTGCAATGCCCTGCATAGGAGGAATGTGCTGGCGCGACGAAGTTGGTGGTCTCATGCCAAAACCGTTGTTGCCCATGGGTGCGTTTGCTTCCATATCCTCGACTGGATACATCTCTCGACCGCCTACGTATTCCGAAGCAATGGTCCGTGACTCGTCCATGAAGGCTATCTGGTAGTCGATACCCTGGGGGATCAGGTATGCGTTTCTCTCGCAGGTTGTGTCGAGGAAGTTGAGCTTCTTGCCCCAATTGCACTCGCGCTGGGACTTGAGGCAGTTGTTGCACGTTGGCTTGGTCTCATCGCACTTGAGATGGCGCTCCCTGCATGTCAAGCAGCCAGTGCGTGTTCTCTTGGGTTTGTCGTCGGGCGTCGCATCGCTGGCTCTCTTCCTCGTGGGCAATGGCTTGCTCGTGGGCGAGTCATTATTGGACGGTGGTGTAGCCGTGTTGGCCATGCTGACGTTCCTCGACTACACGCGGCTCGTTTGAAAACAGTCGTTGTGCCGTCGCTCGCCGACGCAGGGCGACCACGACCCCGTAACAGGGCGTGCAGTGAACCGAGTCCGTTGGCCCCTCCACTTCGCCTTTGGTGTCCGATAGTCGAGTAAGGGCAGAAGGTTGTGGGTTGGGTCGAGGGTGGCAGAGTCGCAGTAGGGCGGTCGCAACAGGGTATGTTTCAAAGGCAATGGAGAAAATACAAGGGCGCGGCTTCGCTGTAGTGATGCGAATACAAAAGTCCAACGTCAGGCGCAAGGATACGGGGTATTTCTGAGGTCGTGTTGTCCAGTGCTGAGCTGCGCAAGAGGGTTTCTGCAGGCGTTCGGCCGCAACTAACATGCAGGAACGCGAAGGTGTCTAGGTTGAGGGGTGGGCCAGGAAAGTCATGGGACAAGGCGGTGCTTTTGGCGGGACAGAAGCAAACAAGAGTCGAGAGCGAGTCGCGAGGAGAGGTGGAATATTGGATTATACCTGAGCGGGCTGGCGTGAATGCAGGCTATGACGAACGATAGGAGAGTGCTCAGGGAGGGTTGCGAGGGCAGGTGTACGCGAGGCCGTGAACCGAGGGGCCTGTAACGTTGACAGTTATACTCTGAAACAAGACATATTCCGGGATCCCGGATAGCAAAATGTGGGCAGCTGGAGAATTATCACGACGATCCTAAGACGAAGGACGAAGAGGAAGGAGAAATGCGCTGTCCGGAAGACATCTGGGCCTTGGTATGCGCCAGTCCGGGGTGCGACGCCATGATGTGCGCGCCCTCCCGGTAATGATGTGCAAACTTGCTTGGATTCGTTGTGACCTTCGGCGACGTAGCATGGAAACCGCTCTTCCCGTCCCGCGGACCCTCAATTGCTGTATATCATTTCTGCAGCGAGACGTACTGCCCAGCACATTAGCATCCTTCGTGGTAGTTCGTGCGAAGAGCTAAGAGCTACGCATTGTGGCGCAGGCGGGAGAGTGTTGACATGAGGGCCTAAGTGGGTCACTTGTCTTCAGCTATACAATACGCCAGAAATTACTGAGCAGATAGATGGGTTTTGCAGACACACGTCGCCCAACCGGCTTCTGGTATCTGCATGTCGCGTTGCGCCCGCGCAGCTTCAACGCTCCGTGAGATGCTGACTGGCTGCATTGCTGCTCGTCTAATCTTGTAGAGTTTTGTGATTAAGCTCAAGACCAGAATAGATCCCTGTACGCCTCGGCAATCTTTGCACTGTCATAGCACCTGGCATCCTTGAGCACCTGGCGACGCCTTTGTATCCACTCGAGCTGAAAGGACATGATTCATCTTCCTCTCTACCATTCACCATGGCTACACTGCTCCCCTACAGCAGCTGCCAGATAACATTAGCGCACCAAAATCAAGCACCATCTGAGAAGGCAAAGCCTAGCCCGCAATCGTGCCAACTGCGCATGTACCCGTCGTTCGCGTTCTATAACCGACATTCAACCGCTCATCACTGGCCCCACCATCGCTTCTAGACGATCGTCTCTCGCGCCGGCCTGCCCGAAACTAATACCTCAGCTTGCTCATGGCCGTAGAGCGCCAGATAGCCACCCTCCCACCCGCACAGCCTACCGCTATCCTTCGTGGCCATGCCGCGCACATTCACAGTACTCTGTTTGTGCGCCAGAATAGCCGTCTGTTGACAGGCGACGCAGATGGCTGGGTCGTCTTTTGGAATGTTCAGACTAAGCGACCACTTGCAGTCTGGCCAGCCCACGATGGCCCCATTTTAGGATTCGCACAATGGGGAGAAGCAAACATCATCACGTGAGTCATGTTACAACACCCCGCAGCTCACCTTAGGACAGTGTTAAATCATTCTCCACTTCCACCAGCTGTTACGCCATTACCTGCTGGGTTATACTGACTCCAGATTGTGTCTAGACATGGCCGAGACAACCGAATAAGGATCTGGCGACTGGAGTCAGATGATGAGGCAGGGAAGCTCTCATCGACACTGCCTGAAGACGGGAACCGACAAGTCACTCCAAAACCATGGCTTCTCCATTCACTTCCCGTAAACACTCTGAACTTTTGTTCCTTCTCAATGTGTTATCAGTATCCAACGTCGATCGCGGAAGACGATTCCATCTTTGTAGCACTCCCATCGACGGATGACAAAGTGATCGACGTGTACAGCTTCCCTAGTGAGCTACTCAAAGTCAGGGTCCCACGTATACAGACAGTTGAGACCGGAATGGTCATGGCTGTGAAGCTTGTTCGTAGCCAAGCCACGCAGAGAATTCTACTTCTTGCAGGATATGAAGGCGGTGTTACGGCAGCTTTCATGCTGGCAGAAGAACATTCCAATACAGGCATAGAAACTGCGCAGCTCGTATACCTTAGCCAGCCCCATTCCCAGCCCATTTTGTCATTGGACGCTTCACCAGACGGCGACCTTTACTACACATCCTCAGCAGATGCTGTAATAGCCAAGCATCGCATACCAGAGTTGCCACACAATCCTGCTGGTGTAGACAACAGCTCGGATGTGTCCACTTCCAAATCTACACCAAGTTTGTTCGCGAAGAAAAACATGAATCAGGACAAGCCTGGAACCTCGGCACCCAGTGGTCTATCTTCACTGCTTGCGTCCTCAGCACCACTACCGAAGTTTAGACCAGCTCCGCCAGTTCAACCACTGGTCACTCCACAACCGCCGTGCAGAACAGTGGACACCAAACATGCAGGTCAGCAATCTCTTCGTATCCGCTCTGACGGCAGGCTCTTCGTGACTGGCGGCTGGGACTCCCGGATTCGTATATATAGCACCAAAACACTCAAGGAAGTGGCAGTGCTCAAGTGGCACAAGGAAGGAGTCTACTCAACTGCTTTCGCAGAGATTCTTACACCAGAAGAAGCAGGCCATAGCAGCAAGGCTGTCAACAAGCGGCAGATGGAGCGCGACGAGCAGACGAGGCTCAAACACTGGGTTGCGGCTGGAGCCAAAGACGGGAAAGTCAGTTTGTGGGAAATATTCTGATATGGTATTTTTCTGGTATGCGGCAACTCGACGAAGATGAATGTATATATACAAGACGTACCATAGCATAAAGCTATACATTAGTCTACCATACAATGGCTGAAGTTAGTGGTCCTGATGGAGAGCGAATCAGAGGTGATGGACGCCGGCGTGGCATCCTGTGGGGAAGCCGAGGCATAGCGACCGGGGAAGTGGGTCTCACCTCAAGCTTGACGTTTCGCGCCGTCCATGGTCGCATCTCCTAATGGCTTCCCTCGCGATGTCATAGCATCAACTCTTGTAAAAGTTACCAGCAACAACGAAGAACAAACACCGGACGCGCCCTGCACCGCCCCATTATCCCGTGAGCGCGTCCCACTCATGCCACCCGCGCTCTTCGCCGCATACCTTCCCTAAGGAGACGCTCCTTGCTGTCGGCTGAATATTATCCCATTCCAGGCACCATGGCGTCTTCCGATGAAGATGACAAACCCTCCACCGCCCGTTCCTCTAGTCCCGAACAAGCTCCCGATCTCAGCATAACCGCTGACGACAATGTCTACCTGCACGCAGCCGGCTACAACGAGTCGCCCGACCGGGGCCTTATACACAGCTTCGCGCGCTTCCGCTCCTCGCCGCTCGACTTCATCCGTGAGGTATCGCTGCACTTTTCAGGCACAGGATGGCGGTCCTTCGACGATCACATTGGGCAGCCAGAGTTCTACTCGGGCTTCAGCGAGGACATGAAGGCGAGGGTGTTGAGCAACCCGATGCTTGTAGCCAAGGTTCGCGAACTGGCAGACAAGCGCGTTGACGTGGAAGCGAAAGAAGGATTGCTGGGTGAACAGGCGCAAAACGGGGGTAGCGTCGGCGAGAAGGATACAAAGGCCAAGATGAGGATGCAGATTGAGGAATCGCTTATGCAGGTCAGCGAGGGCTGGACGGATTCCATGATCTGCAAGATGGAAAGCAAGGGCTTTATAAGAGGCGCATATTATTTTGCGACACAACTCCTGACAAGAGCATACCACCAGGGCGTGCACGTCTCGAGCGAGGAAGTGCTACGCTTACGTGCGGTTGCAGAAAAGGCTGCAAAAGATAAACACTCCATCATCTTCCTCCCTTGCCACCGCTCTCACGTCGACTACGTCTCCTTGCAGATCATCTGCTATCGGCTTGGGCTTGCTTTGCCAACTGTAGTTGCTGGAGATAACCTGAACATCCCCGTCCTCGGGTCCTTCCTACAACATGCGGGCGCAATGTGGATACGAAGAAGCTTCGGAGACGATCAGCTGTATATCACGTTGGTCCAATCGTACATTGATACCCTGCTGCAATGCGGATACAACTTGGAGTGTTTCGTCGAAGGTGGGAGGAGTCGTACAGGCAAGCTTTTGCCGCCCAAGTTTGGCATACTCAGCTACATGCTAGATAGTGTCGCGAGTGGCAGGGTAGAAGATGCCATCATCTGTCCGGTTTCGACCCAGTACGACAAGGTCATCGAGGTCGAGTAAGTTCTCTAGGTAACCTTTACGTTACCTCGAATACTGACATGCCACAGCTCATATATCAGCGAACTTCTCGGTCAACCCAAGCCCAAAGAAAATCTAATGGACTTTCTCTCCGCTTCCTCCGTCCTCTCACTCAAACTCGGCCGCGTAGACGTTCGCTTCCATGAGCCATGGTCGCTCAAATCCTTCATCAACCAGCAACGCGATCGTTTCTCAAAACTACCCCAACAACTAGATACTAAGGAAGATCGTCTCCGTCTCCTCCGCACACTAGGCTACAAAGTTTTATCGGAGATCAACGACGTCTCAGTTGTGATGCCGACCGCCCTCGTGGGTACTGTGCTACTGACGTTGAGAGGACGTGGCGTAGGAAAATCAGAACTAATACGCCGTGTCGAATGGCTCAGCGACCGGGTTCGCGCTCAAGGTGGTCGTGTAGCACACTTTGGCAATCTCCCCACTAGCGTTGTCGTTGACCGCGCTTTAGAAGTCTTGGGACCTGGCTTGGTTGGCCTTGTCCCTGGCTTACCAGAAGATACATTCTACGCCGTCGATAGGTTCCAACTCTCCTTCTACAGAAACATGACCATCCACCTCTTCATCTTGCAAAGTCTGGTTAGCGCAGCGCTGTACACACACGTCAAGCAGGGTGGCGGTCCGGAGTACCAACGCATGTCCTATGGTGATTTGCGCGCGCAGGTACACTTCCTATCACAACTCTTCCGTGGAGAGTTCATCTTTCCCACCGAAGGTCTGGATATCAACTTGGCGAAAACCCTCGACGGACTGGAGAAGGATGATGTGATTACTATGTCACGGTCGAAAACCGAGCTCGGGGAAGAGACTGTTGATTTTATTGAACTCTCACCAGCCGAACGGACCCAAGGACGCGAAAACTACGACTTTTATTGTTTCCTCATCTGGCCATTTATTGAAGCTGCGTGGCTCGGTGCTATCAGCCTGATGATGTTGGCACCGCCCGTCTCACCCCTTCATACTCCTACACCCAAATCCTCCTGGTTGGACCTCAAGAAAGTCCAAGACCGCGCACAAGTCCTCGGAAAGACTCTTTACCATCAGGGTGACCTCTCCTACTTCGAAGCCGTAAACAAAGAAACGCTCAAGAATGCTTACGCACGATTCCAAGAAGAAGGCATGATTCTTGTTACCAAACCCAAAGGCAAGACTCCAGCTACTATCAAATTGGCGGAGGAGTGGACTCCGCAAAGAGGATCTGATGGCGGTATCATTGCGGACGGTCCGTTGTGGCGCTTTGCTGAGCGGATCAGTGCTTCCAGAAGGGAGGGCAAGAACAGGCGCGATGGAGCGACAGTGCAAACGAGGGTTTTGGCGTTGGCGGATTTGGTCGGCGAGAAACTTTGGGATGAAGCCGTATTTGATGAAGGAGAACTAGATGGTGAGGAGGTAGGGGTTGTAGAAGGAAAGGCGAAGAGCATGCGAAAGAGAGGGAATATGGCGCGACTATAGTCTGCTTGTTGTATGATATACCATCTACATGCTCATGACTACTTGATGAGATTACCTCTTTCGTCGTCGTCATCATCAGTCTCCTCTTCACTGTCTGTTTCGTACTCGCTCTCCTCCTCTGTCTCTTCTTCCTCATCGGTTTCCTCTTCGCTGCCGCTCTCCTCCTCTTCTTCCGCAAGCCAGTCGTCGAGCGTCTTCTCTTTTTGCGGCGCCTTACTCGCCCCGCCAAGACTAGAATCTCCACCCATGCCATTCAGACTTCGCGGACTCAACATGCTGTCAGGTGTCATCCTGCTACTACCACCGGCTGCAGCGTCTAGCCTTTCTGCTGCAGACATGTTCTTCGCAGTCTCATAGGCGGAAACGTATGTTGAAGAAGAGTTTGAGATGGCCTCATCGCGCAGAGCCGGATCTGGTTCGTTCCCCTCTTTGACCCAGCGAGGCAGATCTTCATAGCCTCGCAGACCACCGACGCCGCCTTCGTCGCCTATAACAAGACTGGCACTGCCGAGCACGTAACCTTTCCTTGTTTCACTTGGACTCGGAATGTGTGGTACTGGTTTCGGTGCGAGAAGTAAGAGCGACGCGAGTTGTGTCGATGTTGGTGTCGCCAAAAGCGCCTTGTACACGCGGGCGCGGTCGCGGAGATCGTACGAGGTGTCGTATCTCACGAGTAGGAGTACATAGTTGTATAGTGCCTCGATAATGTGTGGCTTCTCCTCTTGAGGTTCCTCGTTTTGTGGAGCCGACTCAAGATGTTCGTCCCTAAAGCCGCCCTGGTCTTCCTGGAAGTCATCCATCAGCGACGGACTCGGTTTAGGCTCTTCTTCTTTTGGCTCTGGAGGCGGGTTTGCGGCCAAGTGATGTACATAGACCTTTGCTGCCAGTAGCACGATTTGAAGTTTTGCCGGCTCAGCTTCATCCGCAAAGCCTTTGACAAGAATGCGCAAGACGTCTGCCGCGATGTTGTTCTCAGGGTCGATGCCCGCAAACTCTCCAACCAGCCATATGATGCTCGCTCGTGCCTGGGGGCTGGTCGCTGCATCCAAGTGTTTTGCTAACCGGACTACAGTCGTCCGGTGAGCGTTGGGGTCCCGTTGAATCAGATGTCGGATAACCTCCAGTGACTCAGCAACCAGGTGAGTATCAGCGGACCCAATGTGCTTCAACAGCAACTTCAGACATCTTGCCGAGGTCTGTGGGCTTGTCGCGGGGCTTTGTGAACATCGCCCAATTGCACGCACCGACTCCTTGACCAGCGCGGGATCCAGACTGCCAGAATGCGAGAAATGGCTCAGTTCGGCCAGGATTAGACTCTGCAGCCTCAACTGTGCGTGAGGGAATATCAGAGTAAGCAGCTCTAGCTTGAGCTGCCAGATGTGTGGCGCGTCTGTCGATCGCACCAGGAAGTGGGTGTAGTACTTGACGAATGGCTCCGGATGTGTCAGACAGACCTGTACGATGTTGTACAGTGCTATGTGCTGGATGTCACCCGCAGATCTCAAGAGGGATACTAACGGTCCGATGGCCTGCGTCAGGTACTCCGGAGTACCAAGATATAGGTATGTCCTTGCTACCGCTATCACCACAGCCGCATTTCGGGATTGCAGGAGCGATTGGCAGCCCTTCAGTAGCAGTTCAAGGTCCGGATCAAGCACCGCGACCTCTTCCATGTCCTGTTCCTGTTCCTCCTCATCGGACTCGCTTTCTGAGTCGTAGAAGCCTTTTGTCGATTGTTTCGTCTTACTATTCATGCTGGCACTGGCTGCTTTCTTGACTTTTCTCGTCCGGCGCGGAAAGCATCTTCTTGCATATATCATCATGAGTCGCAATGTAGCCAACTGCCCCCACTCGTCCATATCAACTAGCTTTCGTACCAAGGAGCGATAGTGCGGGTGTATGAGGTCCAGACGGTCTGGACACAGTTCCAGGAAAGATGAGACTGCTGCGCCAGTTACGAAGTACTGTTTGTCTCCTAATAATGTCGAGAGGTATTCGAGCAGTTGCGGCTCGGTATTAGGGTCCAATCTGTAGCACTTGGGTATTGCCAGAGCTGCTGCTCTCCTCACGTATGCCGACATGTCGCCAGAACCGCGCTTGATGCCCAGGCTAACAATCTGGCTAATGACAGGCACCCTTATGCTGGACATGACGCGTAAAGCGAGGGCGCGGAGTTGAGGGTTCGTGTCGGTGAGGGATTTCTGTATGGTATTGATGGAGAGGAGCGCGGTATCCGGTTCGTGTTCGGCATGCTGGAGGAGGTAGATGTAGACGAGCTTCTTGACCTGGAGGGACGGTGACGCGACATTCTTGATTACGTGGGAGAAGAAGGGGAGGGTCTGCGAAGGCGGCTGGCGGTAGGACATCTAGATGGGCTGTAGTCAGTTACTAGACGTTCCACAGCGTCCAATGGGCTGATGATGCGGGAGTCTCGAGGCCATGGCGGGGTGTTCCTACAGTGACGACTCTGCGCAGTCCTTCGAGCACATCGCGCTCTGATCTGCTGTCGAGGAGCTTCTTGAGCTGGCCCGAGGGCAGTTCCTTTGTGGGGGCTCGGCGGACATTGCTGGCATCGCGGGCGGCTTCGAGGGTAAGGTCGCGAGCTGCGGAGAGGGACCAGTGAGCGAAGTTCGAGGGATGCATGACAACAACGGCACCGAGCAATTACATGTCCAAAAAGCCCAATGGCGCAGGGGAGAGGAGCACAAAGCAGGCGGCATATCTGTATGAAAATTGTGAAAGGCGCCATACCTGTCTCCAGCAAGCTCGATATGCGACTGATGGACTCCATGACCGCGACTTGCGCGTGGGAGAGCGCTTCGGTCCGCGCTTCGTCTCTGCCCACGAACGGGATGTCGACTATGCAGAGCCAGGCAAGGGAGGAAGCAGGTTCTGGGCCTGGTGGTCGTGATCAAAAGTCCTGGCGTGCATGCACTTGGAGTTCTGATGGATGGACAACGTAAGTAGTGGGGGTGGTCAGGGTGCGGGTACTACTGCTGATTGGCGTCGGGGCTGTCGAGGTTGCGCTCCCCAAGGCCTACCTTCCGCCCCGAATCAGTACACCGATGACAGACGGCACCAGCACACATGACAGCCGAGAAACTTTCCACAAGTAATCCGTCTGTCATGTCGCCAGCACCCACCGTGCTCTACCCGTTGACCCTTCCGGGCCTGCTTCACTACCTTCTCACTACACAGTCCGACACATGTCCAACGCTGCTGATCGTATGCTCGAGCCGAGACGTATTCATCCAGGACCTTGCAAGCTCACTGCAGAATCACGACCGTCATGACACGCATAGTCTAGAGCAGCTGGTCGCGCCCACTCTTCACAACTTACTCACGACACGGCATGTCAAACTCGCCTTCTGCGCGTCTGTGCAAGCCTTGTTAGCCTACTTGACTGCATATGGTCGGTCTGGAACTAATCTCGCCGACGAAGCCGACGAAAGGGAAAGGGTCGTTTTGGTGAATCCACTCGCTCTACATGCGCCCACGTCTTTCTTCTCAGCTCAAGGCCTGTCTAGATGCTTTGCCGCAGCGGCCGAGGTTGCGCTCAAACCCGGTGTAACGCTTCATATTGTCGAGTGTGAGGGAAAGCGCGGGCATCCGGACGAGCACAATGATGAGGACGCAGACATGGAAAATGATCCCCCAGAGCACTCCGCTGAAGCGCAGACCCAGGATCCATGGGAACAGGAAATCTCCATCTTGAATGTGTCAGCCCGCAGATTCGGATCTGGCAGCGGCGAGCGAGCTTGGGTAGGTCGCACTACCAGGGCCAAGTGGGTAGCAGCAAGGTGGTTTCTCTTCCACAGCCTCGAGAATCAACAACCACACGCAGACCAAGGGTGAACAATAACGTGCTCTAGTGATCATGAGTAAAAGGATCCTGCAGTTTTGATTCGCCGTGTATGCGCCATCAAGCCGGACTGATTGAGTCCATCTACATGGCCGTCGCTTCGTTACTTCGTGGGAGCCTAAGCTGCCCTGGATATCCATCGCTTCCAATCGAAAGAAAATGACACCTTCCGCCACATTGCTACATAACTCCCCCTATTAGCCAAGCTTATGCAACCCCGTTTACCAATCCTTCTTGATGTCGAAAGACCAGGTGAACTGCAGATGAGTCTGCTTGTCATCGTCGACGAACTTGGAGACGGCGGTGTAGTGGCCACGGCCGAGCATACCGGAGGGAGCGGTTTCGGGTTCGACTGGGACGCGTGTCAGTAGATTGTGCAAGACGTTGTCGGGCTGTACCTACACTTCTTCTCGTAGTATGGCTTCTCCTCTGTGTTGGGACCGTATGAGCCCTATTACAACTGTTAGCTCGTGTCCCGATGCCCTGGTGTAGTGGGTGTGCCTACCATCATCTCCTGTAGCTTCTCGCTGACACCCATGCGTGAGACCTTTTGGAGGTACTTCAGACCGGACAGAATGTCGTGTTGGACCTTGAACTGTGCCTTCATGCGGAACCGAGCACCCTCCTTGATGGCGAATGGCTTCTCCTTGAGAGCTTCGACAGCGCCAGGTGCGCGCAGGTCGATAACGATATCATCACGGCCTTCGACCTCGAGAGCGAGGGAGAGGATGATACACCGGCGAGGGTCGTTGGGGTCGGAGATGTCCTTGCCTTGTCCAAGACCAAGGGACTTCTTCCACTTCTGGAGAGACTCGTCGTTCTGGTCTGTAGCAGGGCGGGTTAGCTATAGATACAGGCGATTAGCTCCTCGGAGAAACTGTGGAACCTACCCAGCTGCTGGTACTCGTCAATCGTCTTCTTCTCGCCAACCTTGAAGCCCTCGGTCTGCTCGGCGTGTAGGTCGTCTGCGTGGTCGGCCATGGCTGATGTAAGTGGTTTATTGGGAGTGCAAGCTTGGGGAATTGGTGTAAGTCAGCAAAAGAAATGTTGTGGAGAAGTTAAAGGGTCAATGGTAGCAGTGAGGGGCGCGGCCTCGTGTTGAGCCTCGCGGTTAGCGGGGCACATTCACCGCTCCAGCAAGTCGAGCTCCTCATTGGCTACGTTCCTGGTTGCCGCAGTGCTGTGGACCCTTTGATATGCCGCAGGCTGTCCAGACTCCTGCTGCAACACAACTACCTCTACCATGGTCCTGTTCCCAGAGAAAGAAGCGCCCTGAGGTATGAACTGTCTCATGGTCGAGCATAGACCAAACCCCGCTTGTTCTTTTTTTGAATCGGCCAACTACGTCTGCAAGTTCGTGTGGAATGCGACCAAGGATTGGAGCTTCTGCCAGACCGACACGCCTTGTCAGTGAGCTTCGTGACGTGGTTAGCGCTATGCGTGGTAGCGTATGCATCCCGTCTCGGAGATATAAGCTTAAAGTGATAGTGCCAGGTGATGCCCGGGCAAGAGAACAGCTTGGAACAGACGAGCTTCTTTGTGTGTAGCTTCGCAGCGCCGGTTTCGATGATTCCTCAAGGGCGCCTGCGGAATTATACTCCCCGAGGTTTGACCAGACGATCACGGGACCCGGTCTCTATTCTGCGGCAACGAGTGCCCCTTTAACGCCATATCAATTGAGTTTGCGCCGCATGAGTGGGACTGTCTGCTTGCGTTGTTTGAAAGTGAAAGTGTGCTGCTGCTCAGGAGAGACGCGCTGCAAAGTCACGAGAAAGTGCCAAAACGCGTGACTTTTCTACACTTTCCTAATCGAGCGCACGGAAAGACCAGACGACGCTTCATCGGGCCTGCAATGCCATGACAATATGGGCAGAGCCAATCGGCAAGCAACACAAGCATGGCAAATACACTAGAAAGGGTGTCGCGAAACTTTTTGCGTTCGCGCAGACACGTCCGGGGTGGCTGGGCGTCATCTTCCTGGGAGCGCTAGTGCACAGGGATAGCACACCCGTCGCTCCTTCCTGTCCCCGTCGCATCGCAGCATCTTTCATCACGTCGATCGCGCGCTTTCACTCCCTCTCGCCACGTCGCCGTTCCCTCACGAATCGACGCTCAGCTGCTTTCACCCGTCGCGCGACCCGGTCCGCCAGTACATTGCTACTGACGATTGCGCGCGTCATACGTAGTCCAAACCCGCTCCGAAACTTCACGCAACCGCCTTTGCGCTGCGCGCTTCACATATCGCCAAAACGCGTTCTATTTCTACGCGCACATCAGATCAAACTTTGATACATACCCGCAACATCACCACCATGGTTTCCCATCGCAACCTGCCCGAGAGGAAGAATCCTCTCCTCGAGCCCACCGATGCCACGGCCGGTATGTACACGTTGCATCGCGTTATTTCAGCTAGCCATCTAACAGTTGTGCGCAGTCGAGATTCTCATCGAGAGACGTCGACTAGGACAGACAAACCTCGGTGTAAAGCCCGGCGTCAGTGGCCTTACCAATGCGACCAAGCCGGAGAACATGGGCACGTTCGACTACGCGCATTTGAGGGTTCCATTGCCAAAGGACCTGACAGGATCCGGCATTTTTACATTGAACAAGACCTCGGCTTTCCCCGAATCTTACTTCCTGATGGTACGCGATGAAAAGAAGCCATGGCAGCTGGCGCAGACATCCGACTAACGCGACAAACAGCGACGCAGCAGCGACGGCTATATCAGTGCCACAGGCATGTTCAAGGCTGCGTTCCCTTGGGCCTCCCTCGCAGAGGAGGAAATGGAGCGCAAGTACCAAAAGACGTTCCCTTCCGCGGGCGCCGAAGAGGTCGCCGGAAGCGTGTGGATTGCGCCTGAGGAGGGTAAGTGACTTACTTTTACCTTTACCCAGAACCTCGCGCTAACAGAAATGTCATATAGCTCTCGCACTGTCTGACGAATACTCTATGCGTCATTGGATTGAGGCACTTTTGGACCCCGCGCCGATCGAGAAAGGCAACAAGGATAAATCAAACACCCACATTCAGATGCCTCCTAAATTCGACGTCGCGAACGCCACATCTGCGACTCTCCCCGCACCTGGCCTTCGCACAACGCGCGCGCGCTCGGCTCGATCTGTATCACCTAGCAGAGGCGCAGCAACCCCCAGCCGAAAGTTTGCGACCCCACGCAAGTCACGATCCACAAGAAGTGCGATGAAGCCCGAACTCACCAAGGCTGACGAGGTCGTTACTCCATCGAGTGCTCTGCAAACTATCATTGCCAACGGCGCGACACCTTCTGAGTCAGTCGCATCATCTGTCGATGGCGAGGTCAAGGAGAAAGAGGTGGCGATCGAGAAGACAGAGCCAGATGTCAAAGAGGGCACCGTTCACATTGAAGTCGAGCAGACTGTTGAGACTAATGGCGACACCGAAAAGACGAGCACTAATGTCACTGTCGATGTCCCACACAGCCACGCCGCACTTCCTGAGCCGGAAGACCCTACCGCCATGATCGAAGAGGCCAAGCGAATGGTCGCAGAAGCACAAAGGCTAGATGGCGCATCGTCATCGCAGGTCGCCAAGTCGACAAAGCGTGGAATTGAAGATGTCTTGGACGTTGAAGATCTCGCCGAGGAGCGCTTGAGCAAACTTGCAAAGGTTGCATACACAACCGAGCAGAAGATGACCAAGGAGAAGGTTACACGGAGAGCGCTGGTTGGCGTAGGTGTCATGGCAATTATCGGGTAAGTCTTCACTAAACAAACTCCATATTGGGCATACAACTAATGAAATACAGCACCGCCTTCCAATACTTTGTATAAGCCGATCATTATGCTGTGCTATTTCTTTCTTACACCATACGGTCTCGCGCATGTTTTGAGTATTTGGAGGCTCTCCCTCGCGCGATTGAGTTCCATGTGCTTTACTTCACTTCGATTTGTTCGCAGATACCAACACCCAAATTTTTCTGATCTTTTATACAGGCGTCCGGGAGGCTTGTACGCTATTGCATGAAGGACATTGGTGGCTGGCTCCCTTTGGAAGGAAAGGAACTTGTTCTGAGGTGGGAGCGGCAACACTCGTTCTGTGTTCAAATGGAGAAAAGGTTGTCCGGGTGGTCAACAGTAGAGCATTTTAATCTGATATCCCCCAATTCTCATTGTTGTCAATCATACTATCGATCCCGTGATGTCAGAGATCATCTTGCGTGTGCAGTGATGACATTTACAATCCTCTAGCATTAGCCAGTTCTCCAACCTTCCTGACTGCCTCTTCAAAGTCGTCAAATGCATGAATGGGCAGTTTAGCTTCTTCCAGCACCTTTTGTCCTTTCTCTTCATTTGTTCCCCTCAATCTAACGACGACTGGTTTCTCTACTCCAATCTCCTTGAAAGCCATTATGATTCCCTCGGCGATCATGTCGCACAACGTCAGTCCTCCAAAGATGTTTACAAAGACGACGGAAACGCGGGGATCAGATAGGATGAGCTTAAACGAGGTCTTGATAGTGGCGGACGTCGCCTTGCCACCCGTGTCGAGGAAGTTGGCAGCAGAAGTCGAGTAAGGCGGTTGAGAAAGACGCAGAGAAAGCGTATCAACGGTGTTTAACGCGAGTCCAGCACCATTGACCAGAGTACCAATCACATTTCGCGGTCCTTCCTCGGTATTAGAGGACAGTGGCGTTTGAGTCCCTGCCTGAGTAGTGCCAGCAGGAAATTCAGGAGAGCCCAAGGGTATGTAAACAATACCCGCTTCTTCTGCTTCCCGATCTGTAGCTGAGATGGAGGCTTGGTCGCGTAGAGTGTGAAGATCGGCTTGTCGTTTTCCTGACTTGAACGCTGCGTCGTCGAAAAACAGGTATGGTTCGTAAACAAGCATCTCATCGCTCTCTACAGACAGAGCGAGCTTGACATGGGTGTCTATGGCTTCCTTCTCTTTATATAGCTTCCAGAGATTCTTGATCAATTCGACTGTTTGGGCTTTAGCTTTAGGTGGTGCAGCGTCGAGTTGCATGTGTGCGATTGCGGCTTGGATGGTCTCTGAACTGGGGCCTGCACGGTAGTCGAAGGGAAAGCGACGGACGCGTTGGTTGAGTGTGGAACCATTTGCGGTGGGTGATGCGATGATTGAAGGACTGCGGGCTGAGCGATTGGGGGATATTCCTAGGTAATGTGTTGACGGTGAGCCCTCAGGTGGTACAGTTAAGTTGATCTTGTATCCTTTGAGGAGGTTTGTAGATTGGTCTCGGGTGAGATGGAGAGTACGTCTTTGTTGAGGCACGATTGACGGTCTAGCGGAAAAGGCAGGTCTCCGTGTGAAGTTTGAAGTATGATATGAGCGGCGTTGTTGAGCGGCGGATTGTTCCTGGTCGCGGTCAGTGTCTTCATACTCGGTCTCTCTCAACTTCGAACATACAGTTTTCTTCACATTGCCACCGGCCTTTGCAAGAATATCCTTCATCACACCGCCAAATTTTGCAGGATGATCCACCATAGTCACACCGGCGTTTTCAAGAGCCTTGTACTTTGAAGCTGCAGTGCCTTCTCCCAGACCAACCCACGCGCCTGCATGACCCATTACCTTTCCGTGCGGCGCTTCGAATCCCCCAATTACAGCGGCAATAGGTTTCGGATTCTTGACACGCCTCTTGTAGTCATTGATCCAGTCCGCCGCCTCCTCTTCTGTTGTACCGCCTAGTTCGCCGACGATGATGATAGCTTTGGTACCTTCGTCATGCTCAAAAACTTTCAAGGCATCGACAAAGTTGGTCCCAGCGATCACGTCACCTCCTACTGCGATGCATAGACTCTGACCAACACCAGCTCGCGTTAGAGATCCTACGGTCTCGTATGAGAGCGTGCCAGATTTTGCTACAATGCCGATGTGCCCAGGAGAGAATGTTGGGAGTGGTTGGAACCCGATCCTGCATTTCCCAATAGCAGAGATGATACCAGGGGCATTGGCGCCCACGAGCCGCGACTTGGACTGCGACTGCAGCATCGAATGTATCCTCATCATATCATGCAATGGAATATGTTCCGCAACTGCAACGATGAGTGGCACCTCGGCTTCAATAGCCTCTTCAATTGCAGCTGTCGCCTGATGAGCTGCCACGTAGATTCCCGTGGCATCTGGCTTCAATTGTTCCATCGCGGCCCTCACAGACGGCAATACAGGCAGCCCAAGATGCTCTCCTGAGCCGTTGGGTTTCACACCACCAACCACATTGGTCCCCCATTCTATCGACTCTCTTGCATTCGCAGTGGCTTGTTTTCCGGTAAATCCCTGGAATATCACACGTGTGTGCGAACCGATTTTGAGATTTTGAATGGTGTCATCGTAGTTGTTGCGTCGAGAGGAGATTGAGAAGGTGGCACAAGGTGTCCGTCGGCCAGGCTTTTGCGCCGTGCGGATATTATTGCGCAAGACACGCACTTGCTGTGAAAGCATATCGGATAGAACGAGCTTTTAGATCAACGTCATAGACTGTTTCAGTACTTGGAACGAACCGTCAAAACCACCACAACCAGGTCTCAATCGTAGAAAAGAAAGACAACAACGAAGCACGCTCTTGCTTTGTCCGCTCAAGTTGAGTCCTGTATCTAGACATCTGGTACCTCAGATGAGCTCAGAGGTAACTAACCGACGTGCATTGCGGCTACATGCGAGTAGCCGAATGGACCCCTCATACATCCGAACCTCGGGCGACATCGGAATTCTTAAACAACTGTCTGCGCGCCCTGCAGACTGCGGGTTCATGGTGCTTTTCTGCGATTCACGACCGATGGTCGGCAGGCATCTACCGAAGCTGACAAGCTCAGTTGGTTTGGAAGGGCAGTTTCTGGTGTAGCCTAGACACAGCAGAGGAGCAACATGCCACAGGCTAATCATAGTATAGCCGACACTCAAGTTCTCACCAGACGTTGATGTGATTTCCTCTTCGCATTCAAAGTCGAAATTTCATGTGCAACTATACGCAGACCTCGGCCATTTTCATGTGTTGCATGCCCAGCGGAAAAGTGCCTTGCATGCTTA
Organism: Alternaria postmessia; assembly: GCF_024291825.1. Lineage (NCBI taxonomy): Eukaryota > Fungi > Ascomycota > Dothideomycetes > Pleosporales > Pleosporaceae > Alternaria > Alternaria postmessia. The sequence continues at coordinate 312,220 of NW_026260082.1, read as the reverse complement.
CCCCAGATCCCCCGGGGCCGCGGAAGTGGGTCGCGTGACGTTGTTGGCGTCGGCTCGCGTGGCTTTTTACACATCACCCGCCAGGTCAAACAAGACAATTGACCGCCCGCGCGACCACGTCCACCGCCTCCTACTCGTCCACGCGCTCCGCTAACGTTGGCACGCGACTCATCGTCATCATCGTGATCGAGAACCATGGCCGATGAGAAGGATGACCGCGGAAGTTGAAAGCATGGATACCTGAAAGTCCGGGGGGCCATGGGTGGCTCTTGAGCCTCTTTGATCCACTACTAACCCCTAGGCTTCACGAGGTCTTTTGCTTTGCTTCTTCCTCTGCTTTCTGCTTCATCCTGCGCTAGTTATGAGCTGCTAATTATACTACACTACACTTCTTTCAGTGTCCTAGTCCATCGGCCCTATTCAGTCATGCTACCTCACGTACTTCTCCTCGCAGGCTTCCTCCACCGTAGCCATGCCTTCTCGATACCACACGTTCCTCGCCTCGGCGATTTTGTTGGCGCCAGTCACACCCAGGCACTGCAGCAGCCGTTACAAGATTCACTCGATGCGTGGATCGAGAAGGAAGGACGTATAGCACTAGACAAACTCCTGGCAAACATCGCACCTGGCGGTAGTAATGTCCAAGGGAAGGGTGTAGCGGATGGCACGGTCATTGCGAGTCCGAGTCAAGAGAGTCCAGATTACTGGTTCCAATGTGAGTTTCGCAAACCTGTGCTTGCTATCAATCAATCACCAACGTGCATCTAACAGGGGTTCGCGATGCTGCCATAACTATGAACACCCTCGTAGACGTTTATGCAGACGGCCCATCCTCTTCTCGCGGTTCCGCGTTGTCTTCTATCCTCGGCGCATATACTTCTCTCTCGAGCGACATTCAGCACACCTCGAACCCTTCAGGCACATTTGACGATCTCTCTGGATTGGGTGAACCTAAGTTCCACGTCGATGGCACACCATTTACTGGCTCCTGGGGACGGCCTCAGCGTGACGGCCCAGCGCTACGGGCCTTGACGCTTATGCACTATCTGCGTGAATACAATGCCTCACACCCCTCACTCTGGAGTTCAGAGTCATCTGAGGATTTCTTCGGACCATACTACACTGCAGAGATGCCGCCGCGTAGCGTCATCAAAGCCGACTTGGAATACGTCAGTCACTTCTGGAACCAGTCAAGTTTCGATCTTTGGGAGGAAGTCGAGGGCCTGCACTTCTTTAACCTAATGGTCAGCGCAAGAAGTTTGAAGGAAGGTAGCGATCTTGCAAGAACATTTGGAGATATGGGTGCAGCGCAATGGTACAAAGAGCAGGCTGATCACATCGAGAGTTTCCTCGGCAAGTTCTGGGATGCTCAGAAAAATCACCTTGTGGAGACGTTGTCGAGCAAAAGGAGTGGACTGGATTGCGCATTGCTCCTTGGCTCTCTTCATGCTCTGCCTGCAGACGATTTCGAAGGCGACTCTGCATACCCACCTTGGTCTGACGAGATTCTCGTTTCGCTTCTTGCCCTTGCCCGTGACCAACGCGATCGGTTCCCCATCAACAGCAATCCATCGGACGAGGACCAGGATGACGTGGAAGAAAACTCATTCGAAGGAACCGGTATTGGGCGTTATCCGGAAGATGTATATGACGGATATGGCACCTCTAACCGCGGTGGTAACCCTTGGTTTCTGTGCACATCGTCGGCTGCCGAGGTTCTTTACCGTACCGCATCACACCTCTCAGTTGCTGGCAATTTGACCATCTCTGGCACCGGTCTGCCTTTCTTCGAGGCCCTCCTTGCAACATCATCTCTTGACGTTGATGTTGGCACATTCGGCCCGTCTGATGCACTCTTTCATTCCGTTATTGAGCGATTGCACACCACGGGCGATCAGTTTCTCGAGGTCATCAAGACGCACGTTGATGCTGAGGGTAGCATGAGTGAGCAGTTCGATCGTGTGACAGGTTATATGAGGGGCGCTGAGGACCTGACATGGAGCTACGGAGCATTCCTGCAGGCCGCCAGAGCGAGGAAAGTATTCATGGGCCTTTGAAAGATGCTGCAGTCAAGACGACGCAACCATGAAGCGAGAGATGAGTTATGAATTATGACTGATATACGACCTTTGAACAGCGTGGAGTTTTTCCGGTCCGACCATGAACATGAAGATTAGATACCCTCGTTATACTACAATGACATTCTTCCTACTAAATATTCATGTATGTTGCAATATAGACGTGTGCAGACGGACAAGCACTTCAGCCAGCAAAGTAAAGATAACTCAAGGATCAGTATTAATATTTTATTCTCTAACCAGAAAGCTGCAAGGACACATCCTATGTACTAGGGAGGCGTATCCGGTTTAGTCCAGAGGCCAGTACTCATGGATGTTATGCTGTGTCTTCCATCCTGCTTAACATTAGTATATAAAAGCAACTTCATATGCCACAAGAACTTACTCATGAACCAACAACAGAGCGGGAAGAACAGCGTATTTACAGCACCCCAGGCGATTAGAATACCAAAGTCCAGACCTATTCTTGAGTGTAAATCGAACAATATCGACCGACTCCCTTCGACAACTACAATGAAATGTTAGCAGCTGACATCGCTGGCATGTCGTGAGTGGTATTGCTTACTCGAATGTAGAGGCCAAGCATATCCCCATCGGTAAAATCCAGGCGCAATCTCAATGTCGTAGAAAGAAGTGGACACGTTGGTGATGACCCAGAAGATCAAGAACAGACCCATCCACGGCATACCCACTACCATTGCCACATTCTCACACGCCAATCCCAGCGCAATCATGCCAAAGAAGTTGAGCATCCAGTATACCACAAAGGTTCCACTTCCATAAGCGACTGGGTTACCCTCCATCATGTTTGTGACTTGTGTTTCGCTGGTGATGGAGTTTGTGTGCCAGAAGTTGATCTGGAAAGCCATCGAGACAAATGAGTAGGCAAGGGAGAGCATAAAGTAGGCGGATATCGTAGCGCACCAGCGCCAGATGATGAGCTGGGGAAACTTGAGCGGTGGGTGGTTTTCGGGCTTGAGGTATTGCATGTGAATGGGCATATAGAAGGAGAAGCTAAAGAACGATATAATGATAAGATCTATAATCGGGATTAGCCAATTTATGGGTGGAGAGTACGGGCAAACTTACAAATGAGTCCGATGGATACGGCAGGGATACCAGTGTACGGATAGAAAGGCCGCAGGTTGAACTCGGAGAAGCCAATCGCTGGGTTGATGGCTTGGGGCGCGTTTTGGATATTTGAAAGCACTGCTGGATCGCTCGCACGCTGCATCGCCATCTGTGCCCATTGCTGTCCGACCATACTTTGTGCCTGGGTCATGAACTGACTGATGATGGGAAACATGAAATCAAACCAGTTGGTATCATCTCTCGCATCTTGGTAGATCAACTGACACGCTCCCAGAGGATCGTAACTTGCGTTGCCGTTGGCGATAGCGGAGTACAATAGCGCGCTCGCGTTAGGGTTGATGATAATAGCAGCCCAGGCATCCCAATTGTAGACTGCCTGTCGGACTTGTATCGGGTCGTTGTTGAAGTCTGAACCAGGCCGGACGCCCCATCCCAGCGTCGGCTGGCCGCTGCTCAACTGCTGTTGTACAAGTTGCGTGATAGTCGGTCCAACGAAGGGCGCGTTCCCGGTGTTGTCATAAGGCGCCGCTCCATCCATATCCACAACGTAAACCAGCAAATGGCTTAACCTATTCTCGACCTTGAAGAACACAGCCCAGTACAGCGATAGCACAGCCAAAATGAATGCCATCAAGAAGGCCGTCGTGATGATCCACTTTACGACAGCGCGATTTCGAACTTGTCGAAGATCGGGATGCCAGAACCCCACGGGTTGCATGTCAGACTGTTGCGATTTCTCTTTGCCATCCTCAGCTTCCTTGGGCGCCGTTTTCCCACGATTCGTTTCTGGATGTCCATTTGTGCCTTCTTCTGCGTTGATCTGGGCCGGAGGGCGAAATGCGCGTGGTAGGCGAATGCGATTAATTAGTTGCGACATGGTATATCGAAGTAAAAGGATGAGGTGCAAGTATCCCAGGGGAGATGGACCACAATTCGTCGCTTAAAAAGCTTGCTGCACCTGGAGAATGCATGGCGGCCATTTGGTTTTATTTGTTGTTACGGTTATTTCCTCTAAGGGCTGTTTGCTCGATGGTACGGATATCTATGACGTGTTAGCGAGTTTTAGATCGGAGCGTTATGGTGACGTTTGCAGCCGCGAGATCCTAGCTCCAACACTTAGCTCCGCGGCAACGAGAAGAGTGTCTAGATTTGATATTAGTTTTGTATTGATCGTCCGGGAATATCGTTAATTAATGAATTCCATGCCCGTGCATAGCTATCATGTTGGGAATTGATTTCATCGCATCAGCATCGCTCAAATACTCGGTATAGACCTTTTAGGTTTGCGACCTCCATCACACCCCCATTGAGTAGCCCTTTCGTGCCCACTAGTCTAGCCTTACACGCCGGAAATATGGTGTATTCGATTGCCCGCAGTAGCTTCTTCCGCCTTATAGCAATCTCGATGTCTTCATCAGCAACTGTGCCCTTGTCTTTGCTGTCATCGCTCTTCTGTGCGGATGGCGGCAGAGGCAGACTTTCAGGTACGTAGAAGGACGCAATCTCTCGCAGCAATGTTTGGAAGCATCCCTTCTCCTCATTCCAGTTAACATGTGGTCCGAGACGTAGCAGGAATTGAGGAAGTTTGGCTATAGAAGGAGTGTAGTCCTTCATCAGCAACGGAATAGAGCAAAGGTCGCCTTCTGGGGTGATCTCCATAGAGAAGTATTCGCCTAGCAGCGCTGCCTTACTGATCAACTGCTCCTTGACAACCTCGACAACCTCATCCCAGTCTACCTCGTCCGCCGCGTCGCCTGCATTGGTCTTCTCTTGTTCTGCGGCAACCTTGAGCAGGTCATGTAGTGATAAAGGCGGATTGAAGCGGATTGATCCGTAATTGGCAAAATCTGTGAGACCAACTTGGTAGAAATACTCGTTGCAGAGCATGCCATAGTCGACGAGAAATAGCTTGACGCCGCCTTGTATGGCTGCTATACGCTTCTGCTCGTCAACAATACCAACAAATGTATGCGTCGAGATAATATCCGTAAGCTCGTTGTGCATGGCATCTCGAACCTCTGCGCGAAGGTCTTTGACGGACGTGAGACGACAAGCTATTGGTTCCTTTTCTGCGAGCTCGTATTCCATTTCTTCTTCATCCATTGCAATCTCTTCGACTGATTTCTGCGGCTGCAACATCGACGTAATCTTGCGTGCTGAGGCATCTGTGCGGACAAGGTGATTATCATTTCGTTTCTTGGTCGCTGTTTGCGGCGCCTTTGAGCCGCTGCGATCAGATGCATCAGCTGTCGCAGGAACCGAAGGTATAATCTGTTTCATGGGCGTTGCGAAGGGGACTTTGGGATTTGAAAGCAACGACTGAGTCATGAACGATCGGCTTGTGTCCACCTTGCTCAAGCTTTCGCGGATTGAGTCGCATATGACAGCTATGATTTCGTCTTCATTCAGAAAATGAACCTCGCGCTTGGTAGGATGCACATTCACATCGACTCGTTGAGGCTCGATTTCGAGACTCAGATAGAAGAATGCATGTGCTCCTTTTGGTAGGAAAGTGGCATAAGTCTGCTCGACACTCTTTTTGATCACCGATGACTCTACCGATCGGTGGTTGATGAAGAGTAGCATCTGCGTCCGTTTGATCGTGTGGTTTGCGTTACTGACCCAACCGTTACACTTGAAGCCCCAGCGGTCGTCTTCGACGTTTAGGGATAGCAATTCGTTCGCAACAGCGCTGCCATGGATCTGCCGGATTCGATCTTTAACAGTAGCAGAAGCAGGTACTGTTACACCTGCGCTGTTTTCGCCCGCCTTCCTACAGGAGAAACCAACACCTGCGCAGTGAACAGCATACTTTCCGACAAGCTCGAGAATCTTTGCATACTCTTCGCTGGCGGAGCGGAAAGCTCGGCGCCGTGAGGGAACATTGTAGAACATGTCTTCCACCTACACTTCATGAGCTACAACCACAATTGGCACAAATTGAGAAGAGCATACCGTGATGATTGTGCCCTGTCGGCCGGCCTTGGGCTTGGGCTCTGCGCTCTGGCCAGGCTTCGCGCTTGAAAGCTTGCCATCGGCAAAGTGAGCTTCCCACGCACAACTTGACTCTTTCGTCCTCGTAGTGACTTTGAGATGAGCAATGTGGCTAATGCTCGCCAGCGCCTCGCCACGAAAGCCATACGTGCCAATGGAGGTCAGATCTTCGAAGGCTTTGAGTTTGGAAGTCGTGAAGCGTTCGCACAATATTGGCAAGTCCTCTTTCTAGGAGATATCAGTATATGATGATGCTGAGAGGGATTACACATACATCGATGCCGTGTCCATTGTCAGTAATCTGTAGCAACTTGAGACCGCCATCTTTGACCAGAACTTCCAATGCTGTTGATCCTGCGTCCACAGCATTCTCAATCAACTCTTTCAACGCGTTCACCGGCGCGACAATGATCTCTCCGGCTGCGATTTTGTTAACGACGTCTTGCGAAAGCGCCTTGATCCTGCGTGGAGCAGGAAGTGGAAGACTATCATCGCCTTTCCTCTTTGTTCCACGTGGCGACTGCGGCGTAAGCTCCATTTCATCCGTCATTTTTGCAAACCGAACTGCGCATTCGGAATAATAGTTTAGGGTGACGCTGGTGAGTGATGCATGACGGAGGTGTGGGCAGACGGGAAGCGCGATGGATGAAATGCCCCACTTTCGCGCTCTCACGTGGCCAGGCACCTCTCCCAACGTCACATCTTCAGCCTCATCACGCGTCATCATTCATCAAAATCCAAAGCTTTGAGGAGATGAAGGAGTACGCCCGAGATAACACTTCTAGCAACAATCAGCTCGATGCAATTTAAGGCAAAATAGCGTAGAGAAAAGAGTTGGATGCAGCAGGGCGTGTAAGCGGCACATCCAGGTGGCAACTGCTTCTACGTGATATCTCAGGATCCGACTACTGCTTCGTCTCTTTTCAAGGTTACACGGAAAAACATTGCAGTGATGTCGACCCCATCATACGCTCGCGCCACAACCTCGTCTGCCTCTAGAGCCAGCCCGAGATCATCGAGCACTATCCATACCACAGCAGAACCGACGAAATCTTCGCCATACAGTGCAAAGATCTCCACCACACCTGAAAAGCGCGCTCAAACCCCTCTGACTCCGAAGAAAACCCTCAAACGACCATCTCTTCTTACACCTCGGGCAAGAGACCAGCTCATCTACAATCGCGATCTCTACCCTATCAAACCCAAAGATGTCTCCAAGCCATGCCTCTTAGCAGATCTTCCATCCGAACTACGCAGCCTAGTATACACGTTTGTCTTACCAACGACACATCACATCTCTGATTCCTGGCCCGCAATCCTCAAACACGGACAACAACGGCCACCTCCCCTACTCCACATCTGCCGTGCGATCAGGATAGAGGCGGCATACGACTACTACACCAGCACAGCCTTCAAGTTTACAGTCCGGAACCTCAACTTCTATCCTGTTATGAAATGGCTGGATGAACTACCAAAACAGCATCGCGCTCTGCTGTTATCCCGGAACCGACATTTAGAAATTAACGTCTTACCGAGCGTAAAGAATACCTTCACATATCCACCCAAAGGCTGGTTGATTGATGGATACATGCAAGATCACTGGAAAGCATGCCAGCCCTTTGGAAATATTTACACAGTACCCTCTGACCTACATAAATCCCATTTTCTTGTGTTCTGCCGGCTAGCTTCGTGGTTCCTTTGGTGTTCGAGATCGCCACAAAAAGATATCAGGTGGGCTTACACATTTGAGCAGTCGCCATTCCATAATCCTTTTGGGTTGCCGGGTCTACAAGAGCAGGCGGTGTTAAAATGGTTTCTCAACCATCATGCTATGGTGCTAACGATGGGATGTGTGGAAAAGGCATGGAAGAGAAATAAATGCGGGGCGGCGATGATGCGAGGGGATGTCATGAAGTGGTTGGAGGCGTTGGACCGATGGTATAAGACACGCTGGGACGAAGAGGCAAACGAAGAAAACTGGGACGAGCAGATGGAGTCAGTGAAGAAGGCTATTCAAAAGTGGTAATTGACGGACATGGTTGTTGGATATGCAAGTTATCATTTGGGTATCATCGCTAGTAAGGAAGGGAAGCGCCTATTCCTGAATATAGAACTTGTCCTTTGTCCTGCCACCGCACAGTGTGCTTATGGACAATATGCACTCAGCGAACATTGAGGAAAGCGGGCTCGAAACCGTAGAGGGGCGTACCAAGCTATAAAAATCATTAATGGCAACAATCAAGCTCTGGAACATAAACTTACTCGTCGAAGGGTGAAGACGATATCAGTGACCGTGACAGTTTGGCGCCCACTTGAGTCCAAGATGGCGCATACATCTTTCAATATCTGATAGTCCGTTAGTGTCTGTATGCAGCTACTCGTACAGATCAACTGACCTGGTGCAGCCTCTCCTTGAGAGCTTGACGGATATCGTCATATGTTGTTGCCGAAATGCGCTTCACTCCGCCACGGCGAGCTAGCCGGCTAAGGTGTAAGTTAGTGAACAAGTCAATCAAAGTAACCGCACGGGTTTCGCGGTGTTCAAACGCAACAGCATACTGCAACGAGACTGCCCACGCTCTTGCTGACGGTGACCCGGGGCCACTTACCGTATATCGTTCTTCGAAATACCGTATATGTTGTCTTTCCGAATTTTCCTTCAACATGTCAGCCCTTGCATCATCTAGGGCATGAGCTGTGAGCTCACGTGTGACGCTTAAGTCCGCCTTTTCCTAACCCATTTCCTTTCCCTATACCGCCGGCGCCCTTACCCAGCCCGAGCCCCAGTCTTGCCGCTCTGGAAGCAGCTGGTGACGTAGAAACAGTTGTTCCTGTTGCTTGCGGCCGAGGTGCTGACGCGTAGCGGGATGGACCGCCAAACTGCCTGGGCCTTTCGTTAACCATGCTGCTGCATTAATGGTGTTATGCTCAGGTAGAACGAGCGATGACGGAAGCACTGTGTTGGTGTGGCTTGGGCACGGGCCGCAACGCCACGCGCTGAGACGCGTCCGCGTTATCAGGTGAGAGTGGGTGCGGTGAAGGGACGCGGGGTATCGCAGCGGGGTACTATCTTCTCTTGTCGACAACAAACGCGAGGTGAGATTAGGTCAAACTTTAGCGGTGAAGTATCATAGACAGTGGCGGCCATGTTTATCTGCACAAAGTCGCTAAACATCATGCATCCTGTGCGCGGCAAACGTTACTCATTAGGTTCCAGGTGCTAGCCCTGATGCATTATTAATACTAGGGTATACGTGATCGTAGGGTCCTTGTATCCAACCTTGAGACCATCTCTACGAAATGAATGTCGCCTCAGTAAACAGAGTACCCTCCTCTTCTTTGACCTCATCGCCAACCTTGACCTTGATGGTCATCTTGGGCGCATATTGGTAGATGTACGGCTTTGTGCCAGCTGCGCTTGCGACGATGGTCTTGATGAAACCTGGCACTTCAGCCATAACATCGACACGGTCGATGGTCTTTCCCAGAGCACCAGAAAGGTCTGCAGTGACTTCCTTGCCATCCTCGGTCTTTCCCACCCAGTGGTAGCTCGCCGAGGTGGGCTCCGGCCAGCCGGTCTCGTCTTGCTTGGTCTCGGTGTGCTTCACGTCGCCTTCGGTGTTGGCGAAAAGAAGTTTGTCATCGGTTGCAATTCCGGCGACTCGGACTACAGTCGATGCGTAAGAAGCGGGAGTGGTGAACTCCATGAGGATGGCAGAGTATGATGGTGATTGGAAGTTGACGAAGTTCCATCGCGCAGCTATGTATGTTAGTCGGAAGCGTTTGCATACTTGACAAGATGCTTACCAGCGTGATGTGGCTTCATTCCTTGGACAGCATGGCTCAACATGCCGCGACCCTTGACGTCGACCTCTCCCTCCTTGGTGATGATGGTACCCTCAACGCTGCATCGCGGCCAGAAGTGGTGGTGCATGAAGCCCCACGGCGCCTTCGGATCGGTGCCGTAATTGGTTGTGCCGTCCTTTCCGCCCATGAAGCCGGGAGCAGTCCTGGTGAACTTGACGTTGACCATGCTGTTGTCGTTCACAGCCGCCTTGATGGTGTACGCGTTGCCATCTTCGGAGAGTTCGATTGAGACGCCGTCGGCGTAGAAGGAATGCTGGTCCTCGTCGAAGCCGTAGTTTGAAACGGGGTCACTTGCCCATAGGAAAGGCTTCTCGCTGTTGGGGTAAAAGAGCTTGCAGTTGAACTGCACGGTCACTCGTAGGCCGCTGCAAGCTGTAAGTACTGTGGTCGTCTAGACAGGCAGAGGGCACTCACGCGACGTTGTTGTAGATGACCTGCAGGAAGCCCTTGTGGCCGGCATCGGTGAAGAGGTAGAAGGTCTGGGTCTCGACGTTGGTGTAGTCGAGCGTCACCCACTTGAGGTCCTTCTTGGTCAGCTCCGTGTAGGCGGGCTCACCACCCTTCTTGCCCACGGGCTGGATGGCATCGGGGCCGTATTCGGGCTCCTGGGTGCCGGCAACCGCGGCTAGTCTACATTTGTAAGTACGCGTCCTCTACGACTACACGGTGTACGCCACGGTCGCGCAGGCACGTGTGGGGGCGAGGGTAGCACTCACGTTGACTTGGCCCAGCTGAACATGTTGAGGGCAGGTCGGGGCACTATCCAAAAATAACAGAGGTGCGTAGGTAAAGGCGGTCACGAGGTTTGATTGGAGGAGGGCAGAAAAAACTCTGGAAAGGTTCTGTTCAACAGGTCTGGATCTGAAATTTTCGGGGTGACGAGAGCACGGCCGGGAGCAGGTAGGTACAGCGACGTCCAAGGGCGACGTCAGAACAGACGGTCGGGACACTTGGTGGGCGTTGATATGCTGCGGGGGTATCACGAGATGGTGCTGTCGGGGTCTGAGGGACCTCGGTGCTTGGGGAGGATCTTTGGCGTGTTCGTTGAAGATGCCAAAGACGCTGCCGACATGGGAGTTGAGGCGGCGGTGCATGGGAGAGGCTTAGCCGTAGCTTCCCGATGTTGAACGAATTGGGCAACCCGCGCGCCCTGTGCCTTTCGAGGTAGCACCTATGGAGTATCGTCAACCCCTCCGAAGATCAATTTCTTGTCGCTGTTCACGCCCGACGCCGACCTGCTGTCTTCTCTCGCATATACATAGGACCAATCCCCCAGCAGCAGCAGGCCCCTTCCAGATTCCGCACATCCGCGGTTTTACGGGCGAATTGGTTGCACGCAATCGCCGACTAGCGCGGGGCTTCTTTACTCTAGTCTCCGATGACGATTCTCGATGCTTTGTAGTCAGGCACACGACTCGAGCATTGCATCTGGTTCCTCCCTCTCCGGCATCACCACTGCGCGCATTGCTATCGTCATCTTTTCCGCCTTTTCCGCGTGCCCATCTGGACCCTAGATCCGAGCTGCAAGGGCGCTGTGACGGAGCTCTGGGCGACGCGCATCACGAATCCACTCAAGTAAGCTAGAGCTATCCGACCTAGACATCTGCGTCTTTCGTCATGGCCTGGGCTAGGGGAGCTGACCCTCTATGACAGAACATTCACCTCACACTCACACCCAACAACCATCACCCACCATGACGGAGACGCCCCCTGCGCAGTCCGTCCGCTTCAGCGATGTCACCCAGGAAATTGAACCAGAAGAGGCCGTGAGGGATGTCGCGGAGCTCACGGGCACCGACAAGGCACCCAACGATGGCCCATTGAGCCCTCAAGCTGAGGAAGAGCTACGTAATCTGTCGTCCACGCTCCAAAAGTCACGGATGCAGGCCAAGCGCATGGAAAACTTCTCCTTCGAACCTGTCTCACTTCCGCCCTCTCGAGTAAGCAAGCCTCATGAACTAGCCCATGGCCTATCAACACTCCGCTAACCTTCCCAAGGCACCTTCTCCCTCTCCAGCCTCACGAACAGCTTCAGCACACTCAGGACACCGTTCTTCCATTCCGGGGTCACCTGCATCCGCCATGCACTCTCCACCCTTGACACCAGCAGGCACGTCGTCTCGAGAAGAGAGAGCTAACACAGAGGGACACAGAAAGCGCCCGAGTGATCCCGCTATGATGACACCCCAGGTCTCACCCCCGCATGAAGCTCCGCCAACGTCCATGGACTCATCTGTGCAAAATCCAAACGATAGCCAATCTTCACTGCCTGTTCCTGGCTCTCCCAAAACCGCACCACAATCCCCTCGACCCTCGTCAGATCTGTCCGGCGTGGTACAGCCGCACCCAAGACGCGGTCCTGCCTTCACAATGGGCCCTGCTGGTGACTCAAACCCGGCCTCCCGGGATGCTAGTCCGGCTGGATCCGGTGGAGAGCGAACGCCTGGAACGTCGACCCCGGCATCTGGCTCCCGGCCATTTACACCACAGGGAGATAGAGACGATACCTATGCCCGCTCCAAACGCGCAGCGCAATCGAGGAATCTGGATTCGCTCGAAGCCCGATACATTTACGGTGGCCGCGATGGGCGTAATTCAGCAGCGTCATCCACATATCAACTACCACGCTCCAGGGGAACCGACTCTGACAAAGAGGAGAGCAAGAGAACGAGCATATTTGGAAAAAAGACGAAAGCTCACCCTGACGTGGAGGACAGCAAATCACAAATAGGCAAACACAACCACGGATCCATGTCTGAACTCAAGCGCTTCTTCAAGATTGGACACAAGAAGGACAAGGACAAAGAGAAGGAGAAGCGGAAAGAGTCGCCTGCGCCGTCTATCAAAAGCCAAAAGATCAAGTCGAACAAGTCAGGGACCATGACACCACCCATCACAAACGGGGCGATGAGCGTACCTTTCGCCGACGACCACGGCCTCCAGAGCAAGTACGGGAAGTTTGGAAAAGTGCTGGGTTCAGGTGCTGGTGGCTCTGTTCGACTCATGAAGCGTAGTAGCGACGGCACCACATTCGCTGTAAAGCAGTTCCGGAACAGGCATTCGTACGAGTCTGAAAAAGACTACAACAAGAAGGTGACTGCCGAGTTCTGTATAGGTTCGACGCTGCACCACGGAAACATCATCGAGACCATGGATCTGGTGAACGAAAAGGGCGCTTACTTCGTTGTGATGGAATACGCACCTTTCGACCTTTTCGCTATAGTGATGACGGGAAAGATGAGCCGCGAAGAGGTCACTTGCTGTACCCTACAAATCCTCAACGGAGTTACGTACCTTCACAGCATGGGCTTGGCACATCGAGATCTAAAGCTAGACAATGTCGTCGTCAACGAGCACGGAATCATGAAGATTATCGACTTCGGAAGTGCTGCTGTCTTCAAGTATCCTTTCGAGGACGAGATTGTCCTTGCAAGTGGTAAGTCTACTATGTCGTCTTTGGAAGCTTGTTCTAATCCCTCCAGGTATCGTTGGATCAGATCCGTACCTCGCTCCAGAAGTGTACGACCTTTCCAAATACGATCCGCAACCGACCGACATCTGGTCTCTTGCTATCATGTTTTGCTGTATGACGCTCCGTCGATTCCCGTGGAAAGCCCCACGCGTCTCCGACAACTCGTATAAGCTCTTCGTCTCGCCTCCTAACGATGGACCGAGATCGATTACTGGCCCCTCGAAGTCGGCCACTGACCTCCAGAGCAGCGCCGGTGACGATCGCCGTCAGTCAGGGTCACAATCAGAGCCTGCATCTCGTAACCAAACTTCAGAGCATTCTTCGGCCGACAATCGCGCTTCAACATCGTCGACTAGTCAGCAACCGCCTCAAGTGATCAAAGGCCCGTGGCGCCTTCTCCGTCTGCTACCGAGAGAGAGCAGGCACATCATCGGCCGAATGCTAGAAATTGATCCGAAGAAACGCGCAACTCTTGACGAGATCCTCGAAGACAAGTGGGTCACTGGTAGTGCAGTGTGCACGCAAGAAGAGGGTGGACGAGTGCTCCGATGTGACAACCACGACCATACTCTGGAGCCAGGCGCTGGCGTCGCCTCCGCTCCAAACACGCAACAAAAGAAGTGAGCTTGGACCATGAACCTGATGAGGGTCTTGTTATTTTTCCATATTGGCGTTTGGACGATTAGCAGGCGGGTGTTTACAGACTTTTCTTGTTCGCATGACGTATGGTGTTCCGGCCCGATTAGAAAGGCGGTTCTTCTCCTCTTTGACTATCGCGCGTTTCGTACGCCTTTTTGTTTAATACTGTGAATGTTGTCATGTCAACAAGAAAGATTGACGAAACCTAGTATATGGAAACTACGAGCCAGCAGCCATGATGGAGTTTGGCGTATGTAAATAGCTGTATGCCTTGATGGAAAATGCATAAAAGGATCGACGCGCTTTCCCCACGTTTTAATTCCTAGTGCTGATGTGCGGATCGCGATGACGAGCTGTCTGCAGCTCATCTACGTCGGACAGCGACCTACACAATGCTTGTGTAATATCTGTATTTGGCCGACCGGATTTCTTTTCCCCAGCCTTCGTTTTCGCCTATCGTGCGGTGATCCTGACACTTCGAAACAAGTACAACTTACCTGACGAGCCCGAAACGTGCGCATCGCCCGTTGCTCGTTTCGAACACACGGTTCACGCTGTCTGTAGGATCGTCCGCATGTTAACGTCAAACAAGCCTTTGTTCTCCATTGTCCAACGGGCTTACTCTTACCCTGTGGAGAAGGCGACGCGTGTTTACGCAACGCATGCATGCAATGCCTCAGGCGAAGTGATCTGAGGCTGCAACTGGATGACTGATGTGGAGTAGATGACCAGATGTGGAGAGCACACACGTCAGATCGCAGCATTGTTAGGCCAAGCCGGGGACCAAAGGATAATGTATACAATGTGGTTGGCTGGCAGGTAGGATATGATGCGCGATATGCGGGAGTTTTGTAGAGGGATCTAGGCCGGATTTTGAAAGCTGAATTGTGGAGTTGAGGGCTGTTGGTTGGAGAAGTGTATGTTAGTAACACCTCGAGACCTCATCACGAGGAAGCGCTTATCGCACTAAGTCGCGATACTTGCCAGTAGTGGACCGGGGAGGCTGGCATTCTGCTGGCGAGTGGGTGGTGTTTGTGAAGAGACGAGATATGCAGAAAGCACGCCTTTAGTGTAGACAACGTGCGCATCCCACGCCTGTATCACGATACTCGATCTTGACAAACGCCCGTTCGGCGTCCAGCACGCAACGCGCAAGCAAGCAAAGTGGGTCCATTTGTATCGTCAATCGAAAGCAGGGGGTGCTATGCAAGGCCTGGGCAAACGAACGTGAAACGAACTACGGTAATACAAGACGCATGCCTGCGCAGTCTCAGCCTGTCCGCTTTGACGCGGAGGGCGGCGTTTGAGATTGATGCACGAGTGGCCAAGAGCGGGTTGGAGGGGTTGTGAAGGGTAAGCGCAAGCGAGCCCAGGCGCGGGAGTCGCATGACGAAGATGGAGTGACGGCTGTCATCATGACAGATGTTAAGTATCAAGCGAATTGCAGATGGTAGATATGATCTAGGGCGAGAGGATAGTACTACATGAATTGGAATAAGCATGGTCCGAAAAAGCACATTAGCTCCAACGACTATCGTATTTGCCAAAGCGCACCCTAGAGATGTTCGCCGTGGCCTGTAGCAACGTGCCATCAAAACAAAAGATGGTGTATCTCTTTTGGCCGTGCGACCACACAAAAAGAACAAGCTTCTTCGCAGAGGCCGTATTTTGCATGTCTGCCGTTTTCTGGATAGCCGCTTGTACAAACTCGAGCTAGAAAAATAGAAACAACCACACCTCCATCAAAAACCAACACAAAGACTCACACGCGCAGCAACACGGATCCGCAGACTATCCATATCCAACCCCCGCCACACCGCTCTCGCCGATGAATGCATCCCATGATCCAGATCTGTTTGGATGCAGAGCTGTTGTTGGCCCTCAAGCGTCTTATCTCTATTGCAGCCCCCAGCCAATAGCCGTCGCAGGCACTTGTCTTTGCAGCTGAAGCAGCGCAGACAAGGGGTCCAAGAGTGAGCTCAGGGTGGGCCTGTGAAGATCGTCGTCGCAGCCGGGCAGCGCCTCGACTCCTGCGCTTCGCTCCCACCCGCACGTACGCAACCAAGGAATGCACGGAACGTACCATGACATGGCTTGTGCGTTTGTGTTGGACCCGCTTCGTGCGAAAGAAGACCCCGTTGACGCGGGAAAATCGTGTAGTGAAAGGATCTGTGTTATAGTTGTCTTGGCTTGTAAGCCAATACTTTAACGCACGTTTTCCCACTTGTTCGCGATCTGGATTTTTTGCGGTTGTCTGGCTCTGCTTCTAGCCTCTAACCTTTCCACATCTACGTACCACAGTCCCCGACGTGCTTCCCACCTTACTTCATTTAATTACTCTGTCTTCCCTTTCCTGGCTGGTCCGCCCACGTGTTTGACATACGCTTGTATATGTAATCGAATTTCGGAAAGCATCGAGCCTCGGATTGTTTTATAAGAAGGATGCGTCGCCAACTTCCCCCAAGTCATCTCAAGGTCCCGCCTGGTCCCCATGCCTTTCCAAGACAACACTTTTTGGGTCAGGATACGGTTGTTGTAAACCATTACTCCGGAATTGAAAAGGCCATTCCTGCCATACCGTCTTTACCGGGATTTAGGACAAGTGCTGGTATGTTTGGTTTTATTTTATTTTCTCCGGGAGTGTTGATGGTCGTGTGCTCGGTTGCCGCGACTGGGGTTGTGATGTCAACCATGCAGCAACATAGACGCGCGAGATACTTGGGTACGAATACGAGCTAACGCGCGAACAACAGCATTCTTAACGTCGCTGAGCGCAAATCTCAGAATTGATCCTGATCTGCCCTCGCCGTTGCCAACACCTACGTCGTTTCGATTGAACAACTTCTGCCAAGAGGTTCCTTCCACGTCGCTATCCTACTCAACATTACCCGCGCAGTACAACCCGTACCCCTCGCCTGCCGAGTCTCAAGCCATGTCGACGGCCGAAGCAAACGCACCGGCTAAGCCGCCCACAGACGAGCTGCCGCAACTCTCCACCTACACTGCCGAGACAGAGGATGATCGCATTGAGGGCTTGCGCTTGGTAGCAGATTCGGTCGCACAACAACGTCAGGTCGCAAGCAAGGTCATGCTGTTTCACCCCATTTCGCTAGCCGCTTACTTCGCTATTGTCGCCATTGCGGCTCAACTCACACTACGCTGGTACGAGGACAAACTGATGCTTCTCACGACCATTGGAGGTATCTCGATGACCTTCCTTATCTTTATTCGATGGATGACTGGTGGTTACATTGGCATGGCCGAGGAAATCAACATGGAGTGGCTGGGCGATGACAGGCTCATCGTAGTGAAGTGGGGTGAGGACGTCATTGGATCCTTGGTATTGGGTTGGGCCGATAATGATGCCGCAAAGAAACGTGGCCGGAGAAGGAGGGGCAAGGCCGTTGTGCGCGCTTGGACTGTACAGTTGAAGTATCGCGGCAAGGGCGTTGGCGAAGGTCTTCTAGAGGAAGCTGTCAAGGTTGCGGGAGAGCGAGGTGCAGATGGCATTGTTTTCGATGCTGACCATGCCAGTAAGTGCACACCTACTCATAGTCCCAGGCCACTGCTAACAGTACACCAGACTCCAAGCGCGTTCTCCCTGCCGTCTTTAATGGCTTCATCAACAAGCAAGATGCCAAAGCTGAGAAGGCCCTACAAAAAGTTGCAGATGCGAAGGGCAACTTTCGCCAGCGCCAAAGCTCCCCCACCTGGGGCAGCAGGTAGACACATGCTACACATTTCATTTTGTTTAGGACAGCAGGTGGTGTTCTGTCTTCACTTTATCGCGGCGATGAGTTTCTTTTGGAAGATACCCCATTCCTCTCGTTGATGATACCCCGAACGATCGTTATCGTTGCTAGCATCAAGTTTTCTGTACTTGCTTTTTCATGTTCCTATTTCGGCATCGAGTCCCTGTCATCATCACCATACAGACCATACATCAGAGTCATAATAGACGATACAACGGGCCTTTGTTGATAGAATACAATGACGATATCTAGCAGAACTAGTTGCATAACGCTCAACTCCGCTGCCCTGGTGACTTGCGTCCCGCCTGAAGCTGAATAGATTAATATTCACTGATATGCATTGCATACCCGACTGTTCCGCGCGACCTCCACAAACCTTGTGGTTGTAATCCGGGCTGTCCTTATCGCGGCATCCCTCTCGATCCACGAACAAGTGAGAAAACAGGCCGCATGTACTGATAACGGTGCATAACCTTTCGATATCAGCACCTTGGCGTCAGATTCCGGTTCGTTGGTAGATTTGCCCCGCGTTGCTCGCTACTGCCCCTCCATGTACAAGGGGAGATTAGGCTTTCCAGGCTTTCCGTCAAGGTTGCATGATGCATGCAAGCGGACCCGGAGACGATGGCTTAGCCCAGCGCCAATGTCTGGGTAGGTTGGCTGCTACGATGATAACGGCCCAAGCTCAACACAAGACAAATGATACCATAGGCACTATTGATTGACTGCTCCTGTTCGCTCCTTCATCGGCCTGCAAGTGCATGTGAAGCTGCGCAACAGGTTGCACGGTACCGCCCGTGTAAAGCTGCACAGGAACAGTTTCGGACTCCGAACCTGCTCGGGCTCAACGCGCGGCTGCACCAGCCTCTGTATCACCGTCAACTGAACTCGCTGGATACTCCTCGCGCAACTGCAGTATGACTTTCTGTGCCACAGTCAGTATATCTGGCGGTCGCGCAGAGCAGGCCGCGACTTCAACGCAACAGTGCGAACCGCGCGCGAGGCGATCTGCTGTTACACCTTGCTGTGCCGTACTGGGTACGTACCGCTAATGCCTCCGGGTTCGCGCCGTTTTCGATGAGCGATACGCAGTATGACAACTGCTGGCGATCAAGATGAGTATTCTAGGGCTAATGTTAGGTATCAGGCGCTTCCTTCAGGCGTAGTGTTTCATACTAGCAATGTTGCGATTTCATGAAGAATATCGATGACTTCACGAGCGGCCTTCCGACGGGCGTCAGCTGATGACTGCTCGGCTGCTGGCATCTTTGGTGTTCGATATGATGCTTGGCCTTTTCGATTGCACAGGCGTATAATTTTAGGAGTTGTCTGTTTGTTTACGTCGCTGCGAGATCGTGTGGTAAAAGTCGCGTCTCCACACGCGCTTTCCGCACGTGAGTTCCGCACGTGAGTTTCTTGGCGTCTCCTGCCCCTCAGGTACTCCATCGGAAAGTCGGAATTCTCGTCTCTTTGACACCAAAACATAGTTGTGACATCAGCATCATCATGACGCAGACGGTCCACTGGTGCTCAGGCGCAATAGAAGAGCTACAAAATGGAAGCTCGCGTGCTTGTTGTAGGATCTTTTATAGCTAACACGCAGCTTCATTTGATCTCTTGAACGACTTCAAGCTTCATAGCATTTACGTTCCTCTAACTAGTCTCGTCGATTACAACTCAGATCACACTATGGCATCAGACCCGCACCAAGGAGGCCGTCTTGAGGACATGGCCGCAAAGGGCACTTCGATTCCTGGTGACGCTGGAAAGATGAACGTGGTAAGCTTTTACACCTGTTTCGTGGACTATATGTCAGTGTAAGGCCTGTGTACTGATAGGAGTTCAGGTCTCACCTTCTTCTCACCCAGATCAGACCCATACAAACATCGCACACGCAGCGGACAATGCGTTCGACATCCCACGCAGTGTCAACGACCGCGGACAGACAGGCGAGGTCATGACCGGCACTGGTGACCAGTTGCCATCAAGTGTGGAAAAGAAGAACCTAGACGACGCAAACTTTGACCCTAGAGCAAAGGGTCACGACCAATATGCGAAGCACGCCCGACAGGACAATCCCATGGATAGCTTGAAGCATGGTGCTGGCGACCATAATGTAGAGGCTGCACCGGGTGAAGAGGAAGAGAGTCAGGATGCGCTTCTGAACAAGAGAGGCGCGCAGTAGGTGTTGGAAGAACCTGCAACTCTAATGTATATACTGTACGATATCACGACCGAATAAAAGCCAGGAGGCTTGAAATTAACTCCATTACGAACACCTACTCCCAAGAGGTCTCGCCACTGTGATATGTTGCATGCTTTGAGCTTTGGACCCTGAGGCTGGAGCGCGGCTCAATTACCTATGAATACCCCGCTAGACCCCACACGTGCTTGCTAAATTCACGACCCTAGCAACTCTCTGACTTGCTATTTGACACTGACCCTCGACATCTAGAAACATACTCTTAGCACGATGGTGTACTATTTCTCTTCCAACACTGTGTCCCCATCTGCCTTCATCTACGTGGGCAAGGACAAGGTTGAGAGTACGTGCATTTCGGTCCGCTGTTGCACTTTCAAAGGGTCAAGCAGCTGCAGCTCCACATACTAACTGGGTGAACAGATGAAGAGCTTATCAAATACGGCTGGGATGAGGATGTCTGGTTCCACGCAGACAACCTGTCATCAGCACATATCTACGTCCGATTACCCGAGGGCGAAGATTGGGAGAAGATGACTAAAGAGCTGCTGGTGGACTGCGCCCAACTGACCAAGGCCAACAGTATTGAGGGTAACAAGAAAGATAACGTCACGATTGTATATACGCCTTGGAGCAACCTGAAGAAGGATGGCAGCATGGCTGTAGGCCAGGTTGGGTTCAAGGATCAGCGAAAGGTAGGCACGTCCAAGATTTGTAGAATGTTTCTTGGCTTGATGACCACTTGAATCTCAGCATACTGACATCAGATCAGGTTAAGCGCATACACGTGGAGCAGCGAGAGAATCCTATTGTCAACCGTCTTAACAAGACCAAAGTTGAAAAATTCCCCGATCTGAGAGAAGAGCGAGAAGCAAGGCGGGCTGAGTTGAGGAAACGAGACCAGGGTGCTCTGCAGGCCAAGGTATGTATGCTCTCAAGATTTTCCCACCATTCTACTTCACGTTTCTTTTTGTCACGTAAGCTTTTATACATCTTTTTACTCTCATGGTCTGTCCTGTCATGTCATACACAATCTCTGACGCACTATACCCCCCGTCACCCATACTCATCGGTCATCCCTCGCTCAGTTGCCTCAAAAAACGGTACGAAACCGAAACTAACGGAATGTAGCGTAAGGAGGAGGCCCGTATAGCCAAGGAGCGCAAGGAGCTCGCATGGCGGAGAGATCATGCCTACGACGATGTCATGACAGAGGAGAATCTGGAGGAGAACACCAACGAGAACCGCGATGAAAACTTCCTCGATGACTTCATGTAAGCGCCTTGTCGTATCTGTGTGCCCCGCATACCACGGGGTGCGACAATGGCTGTATCGGAATGATCTCAGCCTAGTGGGGTCGCCTCAACTGGGATCGCGAACAGTCATGGCTGGAAGGCATAGTCCCATGCTCTCGTTTAGCATGCGGATGTTGTGGTTGAAAGTGTCGTACGCGGTGGTCTTGATCTCGATCTCGTCGCGCGTTCTGGGAAGCGTCAGCTATGCGGCATTGAAGATGGAGCAGAACAGGCTGGCTGCGTACAGGTTTTTTGGGATATGCTTTAAGCGACCTCCGGTGTCCTGTACATGCCATACGAACATCAGGTTCTTCACTATCTTGTGTTCCAGCCCACTCTCTTTGATCGCATACTGCAGGAATTCAAGCGTGTTGCGGATTCTCTGTGGCTCATAGTCGGCAGCGGACCCCTTGCGAAAGGCTAAGCGAATGCGGTCGCGCAATGTATACCGAGCCGGCTTCGAGAACTGGATGGCCCTCAGACTGTGCCGGTACAGGTGTCTATACGCGTGAACGATTGCTTGTTGCGACATGTTCGAGTATGACGATTGCGATCAGTCTCAGGCCTCGGATCATGCGGTGCCGGAGAAAGGTATCGCCGGCGTTGATTACCGCCGCCCATGTTCCAACCTCGCCCACTCTCCTCACTCACCAACACGTACAACCCAACACTCCGCCTGTGCCTCTGCATCGACTGGGGTTTGTAGACACGCAATCTGGATTCGTTCTGGACAATTGCACGCCATCGTGACTGCTACGCTTGCCGTATTAATCACTAATCACGCCGCATCAAGGCCACATAGGGTGCTCCGTCATCCAGTAGCGCCACATTGCCCTGATCCGCTGTGGGATCTATGCAAATCATTTGAAAACCACCGCCATGACCAGAGTATATCATGCGCGTCCGCAACAGGCGCCGCAGCGCAGCGGTACGCTTGACCAGTCGCGCGCCGCTGTCAAGAAGAAGAAGCCCTACAAGATCTTATTAGAGGCGGTAACACAAGAGAAGAAAAAGCTACATTCCATTGTCCGTCGACGACACGGTTCAATCGTCCTGCAACACCACTAACTGTAGAATAGCTAACATACGCGTCCAACGCCCCCACTGGCTTCGGCTTCATCCCAGCCGGTCACCCAGAGTTCACCGAGTGGTGCAAAGAACAGTGTCGACAGCGCAACCTTGATGTGCATGTTGTCTCTGTGAGTGTCTCGTTTCCCTCAAGCCAATTGGCCGTTTACTAACAACCTCGCAGGCCAAGCCGAAGAACAAAACCCACTCCGACCCCGAGAAGTTATCCCATCACGTCCATCGAGTCGGACACCATTTTCCTATCCACATCATCGAGCTTGCATGCAGCAAATTCGGGTACATCTATGATGAGAGACGCGGTCTGCGAAAAGATAAAGAAGGCGAGAGGACTAACTGGATTGCCCAAGAGTTTGAAGACTATTCTTCGCGACAGGTACAGCACGGCCATTCCGCTACTGAAAAGGAGACCAAGGGTTATATTCATAACGCCGTTCGAGAGATGTTTCCCAAGATTCCAGAGGCGGATCTGCAAGCCATTGTTTCGCATGCATTCGAGGAAGGGACAAACCGGGTAGGTAATGCCAAGGAACTTTCGTTGGCTCGTAGAGTGCAACTCGCCGTTGTAGCGCACATCCGTCACACATATACAGACTATGATAAGCTTCTCAAGACCGATGGCTGGTCGGAAGCCCGCAGCCAGGTCGAGAAGGTTTCTCTTGCAAAACTCAAAGAGTGGCGAGACGAAGATGGCAAGCAGAGCGACGAGCTTGAAGAAACCTTTCGCGAAGTCATTGTTCTTGATGATGATGACGATGCAAGCAGCGATGAGTCTATGTCTACGCCCGACGAGCGGGAGCAAAGCATGGAAATTGTATCCAGTCGTGCTACTGCGCGAGATTTACAGCCCGAGTCACATGCTAACTACCCGCGTGTGGATGCACATGATATGAGGCGAGCACCAAGGAGAACCATTGTCCTTTCGCGCTACCCTCCACCTCCACAGGCTGCTGGTTCGTCTGGCCCTTTGCATTCCCAGTCGCAGCAGCCTTTCCAACCAGCTCGAACAAGGACCATCGACCCGTAAGTGCAGACGACAGCTAACACCCGAATCCGTACTCACAATTATAGACGAGCGAGACCAGCCGAGACTGGTCAGAACCTGAAAAGTGCGCAGCCGATCGTCCGTGAGATCAACGGCCAACTGTACCAAGTGAGTGTTCGAAAGTCAAGCTCCACAAGCAGGAGACAATGGTATCCCAATTCCCATCCTTTTCCCAAGCTAACACACTTAGCTCCAACCTATCAAAGAAACTCGTGGTGCTCCAAGGTCACAGTATGATCCTCCCATGCACGCAGCGCCGCGCCGCGTGCAAGAAGGTTATGTTCAGCCTCCATCACCTCGTCACAGTGCCTTTGACAGACCACCAGCGCACATAAGGCGCCCGTCGGACCAAGATGTTGTGCTGCCTTCTGTTGAACCTGAAACAGTTGATTTGACATCGCCACATCGTGTTGTGGCGTCTCAGCACCCTGTCCGACACTACAATGCGAATGCCGCCAGGCCATACAATGAGGTGCCGTCACCAAAGCGAAAAGCGCTCCCTTCTTTTGCAAATGGCGGCGAGCATCATGCCGAACCATATACCAAGCGCTTAAGGCCTGTATATCGTGAGGACGTGCACTCTCTGAACTACTATGATGGCCCAGCGGAGTTTCATTCGAGCAAGCGTATGGCGCCCAGCAATGGGCCAAGGGCACCGCCCAGGGAGCAAGTTGTTGATCTAACCACCAGTTCTTACCATATGCCTACTAATGGCGGCAGAGGCTACGATGTACCTCCACGCTCATTTGCGGCGGCTGATCCTTGTGGACATGCATATGCTCCTGGACCACCTCACCGAATGCCTGTGCATGACATGAGGGGTGCACAGTATGATGTTCCCACTGTTCAGCCATCTCGTGCTTACATGCCTGACAACAGGGTGTATGAGAGACACGCTCCTCCAAACCATGACTACATTCCCTTCCGAGAAGACCAGCAGCCACGTCGTCTTGAGGAAGAGAGTGCGCGGTACTTGAGAAGTGGTGTACGATATGGTGGTTGAGTCGTTTGACATGCATCAGTAGCAGGATGGGCGGAGTTTTATGGCTTTCCTACGGACGATACCCCTTTCCTTCCTTTTTGTCGCGCATTCCGGAGCCCTGCATATTGGAGACTACCCGTTTCCTGTCACTTGGACTTTTCATTTCGCACGACTCGTTAGCGACCTCAGCGTCTTGTTATTCTGCGTTACCAGGTGGATCATGCGCATTGCAGAGCATTATCGATCGATTGTCGTACGCCAGTATGACCTTGCAAGACACATGCCGGTCATGAATGGTTCGCCAACAATTGCACAGTCGAAACTATGTCTTGGATGAAAACGAAATCATGTATAGATATCACGAAGGCACAAGAGTGTCTGTAAAAGAAACGATGTTACGTAACTATTGCTTGTCTTCAACTGAGTGAATTCCCACATGTATCTACATGGTCACCTAGTCTTTGCAATCACTTGTGCATTTGCGCATACTTCTCCATGACGCGTTCAACCACTTTCTTCACCTCTGTAGCATCCAACTTCTCTTTGCGGTCGGGAGTGTACACTCCATTGACCTCTTGCTCAATGTCTGTAAGCTGTGTGTACACAAATCCACAGCAATGCCCTCCATCAACGATTCCTGTCATCATCTTTTCGATGCGCTTGAGCAGGTCCTTGGGGTCAGTAGCAGTGGTGTAGCCCCAGTCCCTTGTCCTATCCTCTTCTCCACCCGCAGCCGCTCGCGCGATATTGACTCCACCAAACTCTGTGCATATAACTGGTGCACCAGGGGTGTGTTTGGACCCCGGATCGCAAAGGCTTTCAATGGGTGCAAGGAACGTTGGTCGATTTGATTGCTTCTTCATGATACCCTCCAAGGTCGAGCAAGTCTTGGTAAGCTCGTCCGCATCAGCGTAATCGTGAAACGTAGTCAGATCCGTCATGACATGCTCCCAGCCACAGTTGTCGTTGATGGGTCGAGTCGAGTCCAGCACCTTGGTCGCATAGTACAGACTCCTGATGTGATCCCTCTGCTGCTTGCTTGTATGCAGATCAGTGTACGCCCACGACTCGTTGACTGGCGTCCAAGCGACTACACAAGGGTGGTTGCGATCCCGCAGGACCGCTTCCCGCCATTCTTGATCCATGCGCTCTACATAGGCTTCGGAGAATGCGTATGCGTTTGCCATCTCGCCCCAGACCAACAAGCCAAGGCGGTCGGCCCAGTAGTGGAACAATGGGTCTTCGACTTTTTGGTGCTTGCGGCACCCATTAAAGCCCATCTTCTTGGTCAACTCGATATCTAGCTTCAGTGCGTCGGAAGATGGAGGTGTCATGAAAGTTTCAGGCCAATAGCCTTGGTCGAGGAAGAGCGCTTGGAAGTAGGGGCGGTTGTTAAGGCGGAAGGTAGAGTTGTCCCAGTGCAGGGAGCGCATGCCAGTTGTTGTGTGGACTTTATCAATGATCCTGTCTTCGCTGTCGTACAAACGGATGGTAAGGTCGTAGAGTGTTGGGTGCTCCGGAGACCAGAGGGCTAGGTTGTTGAGCCATGCTGTCGGGTCGGAAAGTGAAGCGGTAGATGTAAGGCCTGCCGGCAGTTGTGAAGCCAGTGATTCAGATAGCCGCATGTTGGTATTCAGTGACGCGGTGTCTGAGTCCCGTGGCAGGTCAATCTTTCCGGTCTTGCTGACGGATACGCCTGCTAGGCTAGCTTCGAGCTCTACACTATACGCATGCCCAGCAGGCCGTCCAAGGATCTTGATACTGGCTTCCAGCTTGCCACTCTCGATTTGGTTACTCTTGAATAGCGTGCCTGTACTCGCATCTCCAATCGCCACCACAGGCACTGACTCAAGCCATACGCTTTGCCAGATACCGCCACTGGGCGTGTAGAAGATACTCTCCGGCTGAGCTTTCCAATACTGCTTTCCACGCGGCTGTGTCAAGTCGTGCGCAGAATCGAACACCCGAATGGTGAGTCTCTGAGTCTTCTCCGTCGTAAATGCATCGGTGATATCAATGTCAAAAGGGACATGTCCGCCACGATGACCACCAAAGAAGCGCCCATTGAGCCAGACCTTGGCTTCGTAGTCGACAGCTCCAAATCTCAGCAACACACGATTGCCAGCTGCCTTCTCTTCTGTGGTTCTCAAATCCTCTACAACCCTCTCGTACCACAACACCTCATGCACACCTTTCTCTTCGATCCCAGAGGCAGGACACTGGAAAACGTACGGTACCTGGATACTTCTCTTCTGATGCACAGTATGATCGTTCTTGAACTGATTCCCCTGCAATAACTCTTGAGTTCCAGCAGCGATCTTGGCCGTAATACTATGGGCTTCGGTGTTTTCGGCGCTATTTGTGTTGGTGGGGTTGACGGTGATTTTATCTGGGAGATTGGTCAAATGCCATCCTTGGTTTAATCCAACATCGTTGTCGTCGAAGAGGAAAGACCAGGGGCCGTTGAGAGATGTCCATGTTAGGTCTTCGCGAAGGAAGTCTGGTCTGGGGTAGGAAGGTGGGGTTGTGATTGGCATGTTGGTTCTGCGGTTTCTTGGATGGTGTGGACAGTTGTAGGAAGATGAAACGCTGGTTAGATTGAAGACGTGTTATAAAAGTTAGCATTCACGTGAACCTGATGCAGTGAGGTGGAGGTGTGGAGAGATAGACTGGGTCGAGTGAGCACCAAGCTCGATCGGGACTAGACGATTGAGCGTTCGTAACGCAAGCTCTATCTTACTCTATCTCCTTCGTCGCTTGTTCGACTTCTGGAAAATTATGGTTCGAATGGGCAGACATTCTCAGAGACAAGAAGTTGTCGACATACACAAAGAATCAACTTTAGCAGATCCTTGTTTCCTCCACCAATATCCAGTTACAGGTCGACAACGACAAAGGTTCCGCAATTATCACACGATAACATATCTGGTACACTATCTTCCCGCATAGTGTACATATTCTTCGTACACCTGGTATTGCCTGCTCAGATTCTTGCAGCATCGTGACCAAAAGCTGCGGGATAACGTCTCCTGCCTCCCCAGATCTTGAAATAGTACCAGTCAATAGCGTGAACTCTTTGCCAGCCCGACTCAGTGTGCAAAAGTCGGGTGCCGCGAGTTTTGTGTGGTACCACCTCGTAGCCCAGGTCTACATCAAACTAAAAGCAGTCAAATTAGCATTCTATTATGAGATGTTTCTGCATCGTGAAAAGACGATGACTGTGTCGATAGTTGCAGGCCTGCTGTAGCGTCGTGGAACAATAGTTGAAAAATATTTTGGGGTATCTAGTATGTAAATGGGAAGATAGATGTCGACTGCCATATCCGATAATGATGATGCTGCGAGAAGCTCTTTCGCGCAACAGCCAGTGTCATGGGCGCGAAATCCACTTGCTCAACTCACTAATGGCTCGGTAGCCTCTTCTTCCTCGTCGGAGTCGTCGGATATCTCGATGAGGTCCTCGGCGCCGCGCCTGGGCTTCTTCTTGCCGCCTTTGCCGCTAGAACTGATGGCGTCAAGAAACTCGTTGTTGTCGATCTTGGACTGCAGCTTGGGGGCTGACGCAACATCTGCGAGAAACAGTCGGTCATGGTAGGCGTCGAAAGCGCGCTCGTCCTACAGAATGATTAGCCCATTAGCAGCGAGTATGAGTGCAAAAGGCAACGCACATTCTCGTCAAAGTAGTCGAGCTTCTGCCACTGCTCCTGGTTTGTTGACTTCATGAAGGCCTGCGTCAGCTCTGCTGCCGTGTCACCGCCCGTCTTCTTGACTTGGGCAAGGAAAGCCTTTGGTTCAGCGACCTTGGCGCCTTCCTGTGACTCCTTCTCGCGGCGGCGCTGGACGGCCTCTAGCTGAGCGGAGGCATCTATGTGATGGAACTGTGTTCGAAGCTGGACGAGACCGTTGCAACGGGTGAGGTGGAGTTCGTCTGCACCGGGTCAGTCTTGTAGCTGCAGCTCTCGCTGTACACTGCTTACTATCGCGGAAGGTGCCGAGCATATAGCTGGGGCCTTTGCCGTCGTCGTGCATGATCTGACCACCGAATGTCTGCGAGTTGAAGACATGTCCCTTCTCGTTGGCGTCCTCGAAGTGAGTGACGTACTCTTCAAAGTTGTCGTCGTCCTCGGTCGCAATGGGTGCTGCTGGAGCTCCCTCGCCGGCGGCGCCAGGGCGGTTGGTACTGCGAGGCATAGTACGCTCGAAGCCAGAGGCGATACCGAAAGCTTTCTGGCCGAAACCCTTGGTCTTGCGCATGGCCTCTCCCCACCGCACACCGGCGACACGGTTGTAGTTGCGGTGGATGTTGATGGGGACGTCGACTTCGACGAAGCCAGAGTCTTTCTTGATGCGCAGCTCCGAGGGCTGGCTCTCGGTGGCCTTGGTGAAGGGCTGGTCTGGCGGGCGGTTCAGGTACTGCAGCACGTAGAGCTGCTGCTCGGCCACCTCGGGGGTGATGTAGACATCGTACTCGGCCACGACAGGGTCGTCGTCTTCAATGTCCATGACCGCTGAATTGGCCATTGTGCTGGCAGACTGCGGTGTAGTGTTTTGGCGATCAAGGGCTGGGGCTACAAGCCATGCTGTGGGCGCGTCGGGGCTGCAAGCAAAAAGATTCGCGGTCACCCAAAAGTTACAAAAGTTAAGCCGCCCCGCAACGCGCGCGAAGTCGCGTGGAGCCGCGGCCCGTGCAGCTCAATGACGGAATGCATCCGATATCTCCAGCCCGTCAACAGCGACAATCCCCGTCTCTGTTCTCTGAGCAATCTGCAAGCTGCACAAGATAGTAGAACCTCGCCATGGCCTACATAGCACCCATCCACCGGCCAAGCAGCGTTCGACATGCGCTCAAGCTCAACTTCCTCGCCCCGGAGGAGGACTGCCTCGTGGTCGCGTAAGCAGTACATGTATAGTGCGGATAGAATGCTAACATGTTTGCAGCAAGTCCAACAGACTCGAGTTCTATACGCAGACGTCGGATGGATTGGCCCTCCAGCACTCCAAAGCCATCTATGGCAAGGTCACTATGCTTCAGAAGCTCCGCCCAGCGCTATCGCCGACCGACCATCTCTTTGTCGGCACCGATCGATACATGTACTTTACCCTCTCATGGAACGCCGACAAGAAACAACTACACACGGAAAAGTCGTTTGCAAGTGTGGCCGACAATGCTGCGAGAGAGTCGCAAACAGGAGAGAGATGTCACATAGATCCAACCGGGCGATTCATGACAGTCGAGGTTTACGAAGGCATCGTCACCGTCATACCGCTAGTCCAAAGGGGCAAGAAGAGGAAGCAAGAGGCAGACATTGCCCATCTGGGGGATCCCCAACCCATCAGATTACCCGAGATGTTCGTCCGCTCGTCTGCATTCTTGCGCCCACGCTCATTCGAGGACAAACCGAAGATGGCTCTGCTGTACGAAGACACGCACTCTCAAGTAAAGCTGAAGTTGAGAGAATTGGCGTTTGCCAACGAGGAAGTGGAACTACAAGAAGGGGATACGTGCAAAAGCGAACTGGAACTTGGTTCGAGCCACCTGATACCTGTCGAGGAGCCTTCGCATGGTCTCATAGTGGTCGGGGAGACGTCTATCGGGTACTATGATGACGAGAGTGGAGAGCTGCAGACTGAACCACTGGACGAGGCGACAATCTTCGTAGCTTGGGAACGCATTGACGCCCAGAGATTCGTGCTTGCCGACGACTACGGTCGTTTATACATGTTCATGTTGGTCTTGAACAGCCAAGGCGGAGTTCAGTCATGGAAGCTCGACGTAATTGGGCAGACGTCTCGAGCATCTACATTGGTATATTTGGATGCCGGTTACGTCTTCGTGGGATCGCACCAGGGCGATTCGCAGGTCATCAAGATTGCAGAGAAGTCCATGGAAGTTGTCCAGACATTCTCCAACATCGCGCCTATACTTGACTTTACAATCATGGATATGGGCAACAGATCCGGTGAAGGACAAACAAACGAGTACTCTTCTGGCCAAGCGCGAATAGTGACTGGCAGTGGCGCCTATCAGGATGGGAGTCTCCGAAGCGTCAGAAGCGGAGTCGGACTGGAAGACTTGGGTGTCTTGGGTGAAATGGAACACATCTCCAATCTCTTCAGCCTGAAGTCGACTGCCTCTGCCCAGTACGCAGATACATTACTAGTGAGCTTCGTCAACGAATCGCGCATCTTTCGATTCGATCCCCAGGGTGAGGTAGAAGAGGTGGATGAATTTGCTTCCCTCGCTTTGGAAGAGACAACGTTGGCTGCGGCGAACATCTCACAAGGCCGCGTCGTCCAGGTTACCAACGGACGGGCTCGAATCTGCGATCTGGACGGCGGGATGGTTACGTCTGAATGGATGCCAACGGATGGGCAGACCATCACGGCTGCATCAGTCAACGATAGCCATGTCCTGATCTCCTTAGGGGGCGTTACTATTGTCTCATTGAGCCTGACGGACGGTCTACAGGTGATCAAAGAGAAGAAGTTTGGTGCCGAGAGTCAAGTCGCCTGCGTTGCTCTTCCCTCGGTCTCGGGCTCGATATGCTTCATCGGCTTTTGGAGCAACTCGCAACTCGCCATATGCTCTCTCGATACTTTGGAGGCGGTCAAGACTGTTCAGATATCGGAAGAGTCTGTTCCTCGCTCATTATTGCTGACACAAATCTTCCCGGAACAACCGCCATCTCTCTTCGCTGCACTGGCTGACGGAAACGTCGTCACATATGCTTACGATCCGTCGACACATGAACTCACTGGAAGGAAAAGCATCGTGCTAGGTACGCGTGAAGCTAGTTTCCGTGCCTTGCCGCGAGGCGATGGCCTATTCAATGTCTTTGCAACATGCGAACACCCATCGTTGATCTACGCATCGGAGGGTCGTCTTGTATACTCTGCTGTTACGGCAGAAAAGGCGACCACTGTCTGTCCTTTCGATTCAGAAGCATACCCTGGCTCTGTAGCCATTGCAACCTCGGAAGATCTCCGTATTGCTATAGTAGACACAGAACGGACGACGCACGTACAGACTCTAAAGGTCGACGAAACGGTACGAAGAATATCATACTCGCCTAGTCTGAAGGCTTTCGGTCTTGGCACCATCAAAAGAATATTGAAACACGGCGAGGAGATTATGCTAAGTCACTTCAAGCTCGTTGATGAGATTCAATTCAAGGAGCTCGATACATACGCTCTCAACGACGAGGAGCTGGTCGAATGCGTCATGCGATGCGAACTACCGGATGGCTCAGGCGGCGTTGCAGAGCGCTTCGTCGTCGGCACTGCATACCTTGACGACCAGAACGCGACTGCAGAACGTGGCCGCATAATTATCCTAGAAGTGACACCTGAACGCGTACTAAAGCTCGTCACTGAGATCGCCGTCAAGGGTGGCTGTAGATGTTTGGCCATTTGCGAAGGCAAGATTGTCGCAGCACTCATCAAGACCATCGTGGTCTATGACGTTGAGTTCCGAACGCAAAGCTCACCTGATCTGGTCAAGCTAGCCTCGTTCAGGTGCTCAACTGCACCGATCGATGTTACGGTCAATGGTACCATGATCGCCATAGCAGATCTCATGAAGTCGCTCGCCGTTGTAGAGTACACAAAGGGCGAGGCGGGTCTACCAGACAAGCTTGTAGAGGTTGCACGACATTACCAGACTACGTGGGCGACGTCTGTGGCCGAGATAGACACGAACACGTTCCTTGAAAGCGACGCAGAAGGGAATCTGATGGTCCTGTACCGCGACCCGAAGGGTGTCACAGACGATGACAAGAGGCGGTTGAACGTTAGCTCTGAGATGCTACTTGGCGAGATGGTCAACAGAATACGTCGGATTGATGTCCTGACAACTCCGGACGCTGCAGTCGTACCCAGAGCGTTTGTCGGCACTGTAGGTTTACCTAACAATACTTGTCACGCGCGGATACTAACCTATATACAGGTCGAGGGCTCGATTTACCTCTTTGGTCTCATCTCTCCCACACATCAAAACCTCCTCATGACACTCCAATCCAATCTTGGCGCCTTAGTAGAAACACCTGGAGATATGATATTTGCCAAATTTCGTGCGTTCAAAAACACCGTCAGGGAGGAGGAGGAACCCATGCGCTTTGTCGATGGAGAGCTAGTGGAGAGATTCCTGGATGTAAGCGAAGACATACAGAGAGAGGCAATTGCAGGTTTGGGTGTAGAGCTCGAGGAGGTCAAGGGAATGATTGAGGGTTTGAGGCGACTGCATTAGAGATAGAGACAGGTACATAGCCAGGCTCAGAATATAAGTTCGGATTACTCGTTGCTGGACCAGGAAAGGGAAAGAAAATGAACGCTCGACTCTATTACTGCGCAAATGCAGACTAACTCATGAATCCCATCATTAATATCCATCTTTGAATCCTGGACGCCTTCGCTCAGTTTTGTACCAATACTCATTACGCGCTCCACCTCACCATGCCACCTGATCTCTTTGCTTGCTATATTAACGTACATTCCGAATCTCAACATATTTCATTACCATTACCATCTCCACTACCGATTTGAGACGTCTTTGCTGTCCACATAAGCCACAAAATCGTGCTCTACCATTAGTATCCACTGCGTAAGACTTGAACATCTCAGTCTTATCCACCGATAATGCTCGTGACCTTGGCCTCAGATTCGACATCAGCCTTGATCTTGGTCTTGTTCTTGGGCTCATTCTGCTGCTCTGCCTTTTGTTTCTTGGTTTCGTTTTTGGGCTTGGGCTCGGCCTGAGTGGCAGACTCCCCCATCTGCTCCACAGCGCGGTCTCGTACCTTGTTGAACCTACTGTTCTTCTTGCGCTTGTTCTTCTTTGTACTTTTCTTGGGAACGTCGTTGTTGTAGTTGTTGATGTAATTCCCATTGCCATAGTGGTACCATGTGTTCTGTAGAGGTGAAGGTACAAAGTCAGTGCTTGTCTCACGCGGGTTTTGTACAGTTGAAACTTACCTGGCCTGGGACGTAACCATTTCGCACACCTTGAAGCTCTATAAACTGATCTGCAAAAGGTTCATTCGGGTTGACAGTGTAGCTGACATGATTATCCTGCTGAGGGTGCCAAGAAGCAGCACCTTGGGTCTGTGTCGAGTAAGGAGGTGGAGTAGCGTGGTATTCGTAGGCTTGTGTGTAGCCGTTGAAGATAGGAAACGGCTGATACCCGGGGTGCTTTTGTGGGCCAAAGTACTGCTGTGGCTGGAATTGGGATTGGGACTGGAAGTCCACAGCTGAGAGGGGCGTTGAAGGAGAGGAGAAGCGCTCGCTAGGGGCAGGACTGGGATGCGTACTTTGACCAGGAGAAAACGCAGAAGCGGTGGCATCCAAAAGGCCAGGGGTTGGTGAGTTCGGCATTTTGCGATAAATTTTGGGAATGTAGGAGGAAAAGTTGACGGTGGATTGTGGGAAAACGGGAGGAAAAGAGCGCGTCGGATTTTGGGTAAAGGTAGTGGGCGGCAAGCGAACCGGATTATAAAATACTCTCCTGCCCAGAGATTGCGCACTCACTGCTACTCCCAAGGTCAAAGTGAAAGAGAGTGGTTCTGGATGCGATGGAAATGCACTGTCCCAACTCAAGCGGTGATGGAGCGGGAGCGTGTTGCACCTACCTTGGACGTCATAGATCCTCCAATAAGCTGATCGGGTCCCTCGAATAAATCCGTTGAGGCAAACGAGCGTTCTCGATGACGACGAATGAGGGGGGAGGATAGGAGTGGTACCGTGGTAATCAGGTGGTCAGGCTCCAGTTCAGAGGGTCCGAATTGTGTATTATCATAACAACGCATCTGCGTCTGGTCTACTTCAACACGCCATCTTCATCGCTACTGTCCCCTCCTGTGTTCTTCACACTGTTGAGTTCGACTCTATCCTCGTCTTCATCATCGTCGTCCCTGAAGCCCTCGGCGTTCGCATCGCCGTCGCGGTCGAGAAGCGGGGCCTCCCCTGTTGTAGCTACCACACTCTTCTTTTCCGTCTCTTCCCTCATTCCGATAATCACGCTTCCAGCTACTAGCATTGCTGCGCCCAGCCACCACAGTCCCGGTAAGCTTTCGCTGAAGATGATGAAGCTGAGGACGGCGGTGACGATGAAGTTGGCAGATGTATTTATGATGCTGACGCGTACGGTGGAGGAAGCAAGGGTAAGGGCACGTGTGAAGAGACCCCACATGATGGCATTGAAGAGGAGGTTCATGCCGAAAAAGAGCTGCGCGCCGTGTTAGTAATCTGCGAGTACGGATGGGTATGGGCGGAGGAAGGACGTACACCTCGTATCGCATATTCAACAATCTTGTTAGAAGCACTCAGCCCGAATGCGAGGGCTATGGAGCTCGACCAGGAGGCTGTGAGCTCTGTTGTAGTGCTACCTCATTGTCAGCATGCACCGTGGGCTGGATCAACGCGACGGTCTCTTACAGCTTCGCGAAGACACCATTGCAAGCTGCACATGCGCCACTAGTGATGGCAAGCATCAGCCAGGCTGATTTAGTTTGCGGAAGAGACATGGTTGCAGCCGTCTTGGGTGCTGCGGGGAAAGAGGTCGATGTTGATTGACAGACGTTGGTTAATGATCTGCAAGGTACCGGATGCGCTTCCGCGCTTAGTCAATGTATGGGGTAGTCGATGCAGGTTGCATGTCGACGCAATGCTTGAGGCAGCTTTTTCTTGTGCATATGGGGGCTTATCTCAAACCACTCGTCCTATGCTCTCATTCACATTCTGTTACCAGTCAAGCTTGAATTGGTCACGTACTCACGACAAGCAAGTGGCAGTTGTTGAGATGCAGGTCATAATGATTTCAATTTATCGGCATACAGCCAGCGCAAATGCGCATCCGATCCCAAACTCCCATTTATGCCATAGGTATCGTGAAAGCCTTGGTTGATCCCTAACGCCAGAAAGATGATATAGTACAGCTCTATGCCTCGCCAGGACGCTTCGCATTGCAACTAACAATCTTGACACGGTCGGCGTGGACTTGGTGCGTGTTGTCCAGCTTGAAGTTGATGTCCTTGATGATGAAGGTCCATACGTCGTCGCAGAAGCGGTAGGTGTCGAGATGTCCCTGCAGAGGCGCACGTCAGTATGGCATGCTTCCCACTGGTCGCATCTGCGCAACTGACCTTGAATGTCAAGCGCGACTTGACCTTCTCCGAGAGCACATCGGCGACGGCCTTGTCGAAGTTCAAGAGGATCTTCATGGCGAGCTGGGGCTCTATGCGGCGCTCGGTAATGAGGTTGTCGAGCGTGTCTGTAAGGGAGCCGCCCAGACTGTCCTCTGTTAGCCAGCGCCCATGGGAAAGCCCTTCCAGAAATGGATGCAGTACCTGCTTCGGCGGTAGAGCTCATAGTACTTGGTGTTGTCGGTGGCCATGGTGCTGGTGTTTGCGACGAGCTGGTGGTCTGGCGTAGGTGACGCCTGGGCGGGAAGAGTGACGGGGGCGCGGAGGCGGTTACTAAGCTGTCCGGCACTAGCGCGACGCGGCTTGTTCCGCCTGCCCAGGTGCATCATCGCCAGCTTCGCAGCGAGTCCATCACGACGAAGCTCCAGCCGCCACTTTTCCCATCCATCTCCTACTCGCCGACCAACACACCCAACATGTCTCTTACCTATGGAACGGGCGGTGCGACTGCCGCCCTCGGTGTGGTGGGCTTGTGTATGTACAGCGCGCAGGGGCGCAGGCAATAGCTAACGACAGCCAGACATGCTCTTCAACAACGAAGGCGAGGCCTTCAACGTACGCACGCGTTTGCACCACGACGGCACGGACAGGACTGACTGTAACCCAGGTCGGAGCTTTTCTTGAAAGCATTTCGCCATACACATTTGCTAGTGTCGGAATTGCGCTATGCATTGGTCTCTCTGTCGTAGGCTCGGCATGGTACGTCTCGCGCTTGGATTTCTGCACGCATGCCATCTGACTGTCGCAAAGGGGAATCTGGACAACCGGTGTGTCCATCGTGGGTGGAGGTGTCAAGGCGCCGCGGATACGAACCAAGAACTTGATCTCCATTATCTTCTGCGAAGTCGTCGCCATTTACGGTGTCATCATGGCCATCATCTTCTCCTCCAAGATGAACCAGCTCTCCGACCCTGAGCTGCTCTACTCCGGCTCCAACTACTTCACTGGATACGCGCTGTTCTGGGCCGGAATCACTGTGGGCATGTGCAACCTCATCTGCGGTGTATGCGTAGGCATCAACGGAAGTAGCGCTGCGCTGGCTGATGCTGCCGACCCTGCAATGTATGTGCCTGCCATCTCTGGGTTTATCTTTCGCTGCTAACTCCATCCCAGGTTCGTCAAGATTCTTACCATTGAGATTTTCGCTGCCATTCTCGGACTGTTTGGTCTGATCATTGGGCTGCTCATGCAGAGCAATGCCAAGGACTTCCAGTGAGCGTACAAGAGTCTCACGAATCCGCCTGCGGGCACAATTATACGGGCTACATCGAACCTTGGTCCCACTCAGAACGACGCCAAGGAGGAAGGCGTTCAAGTTCCAGCTTGTGGAGCTGGTCGAGAGGTTACTGGACGTCATTTGTAGAGGTTGTACCATGTACATAGGGAGGCGCTTGTATAATGCATGTAATATGAGCGAGTATCGGCGTTAGATATCATTTATCGATTTCCAGATCAAATATGCTTGTGTAATTCCCTTGCGTGGAGTTGAGAATCAATGTAATTTATGGTCCGTGCGCAACGTCACCAGAGTGGCATGTCCGCACTACTCCGCCTGGACTTAACCTGACATCTATCAAAATGGCCACCACAAATCCAAAGCTCAAAGCAGCAGTCTTGGTAGTATCTGAGACTGCTTCCCAAGACCCATCGACCGACAAGTGCATACCAGTGCTGAAGAAAGTCTTCGGCGATCTCGGAAACGACCAATGGCATGTTAGCGAAACTGAGATCGTGCCCGACAATGCTCTCGCGATTCAGAAGACAATTAGAACTTGGACTGATGGCCCTGATCCAATCAATCTAATTGTCACTAGCGGAGGCACTGGTTTTGCAACCAAAGATGTCACCCCAGAGGTGCGCGCTCCACTCCATATATTGGTGGGGAGTACTTAGCTGATAGCAACAAGGCAGTTACGCCATTGATTGACAGACATGCGCCCGGTCTCATGTAGGCCATCTCTTCCGGTCGCATGTGGGAATGCTAACGGATGCAGACATGGCATGCTTACAACTTCATATGCCGTCACACCTTGTAAGTCTAGGAAACCCGAACCAAAGACACAGACTAACGTTTATTAGTCGCACTTATGGCGAGACCTGTTGCGGGTCTCCGAAAGAAGACTTTGATCTTGACTCTCCCAGGATCGCCCAAAGGTGCCAAAGAGAATCTGGAGGCGGTTCTCAAATTACTACCACATGCGTGCATTCAGGCAGCTGGTGCAGAATCAAGACCTCTGCATGCGGGTGGCGTAGAGAAGCTTGAAAAGGACGCTGGGGTCTCTTCCGCTGGCACGACCACAGGTATGCGGCACGTCATTTTTCCTAGCAATACCATAGATAACAAGAACAGGAACCGGATGTGGGCATCACCATCATGGTCATGGTCATGGTCATGGCGGACACGCAGGACCTAGAGCTCATACAAACCCTGAAGAGCGTCCCCAGTCCAATGACCCTTCCGCAGGACCAACACGTAGATACCGGTCATCTCCTTATCCCATGCTTGCTGTTGACGATGCGCTTAAGCTCATCGCAGAGCAAACTCCAGCTCCTGTAGTAGAGCACGTACCAGTAGACATGAGACTGAGTGGTTCCGTCCTTGCCGAAGATGTCAAAGCCACTGAGTCCGTCCCAGCATTCCGCGCTAGCATCGTCGACGGTTACGCCGTAAAGATTCCTTTTACAGGCAAGTTTGAAAAAGGAGTCTACCCCGTTACGATCGTATCTCACGCTCAGGCTGGCGAGGTTAAAGAGCTGAGAGAAGGGGAGATTGCGAGAATTACAACTGGCGCCCCTCTCCCTCCTGGTGCCGATTCAGTGGTCATGGTCGAAGATACAGTGCTGAAGAGTCTTACAGACGACGGCAAAGAAGAAAAAGAGATCGAGATACTGACTGACGAAATTAAACCGAACGAAAACGTACGCGAAGTAGGGAGTGACGTCAAAGAGGGCGAGACCATCTTGAAGAAAGGTGAAGGCGTCACAGTCGTCGGCGGCGAGTTCGGTCTCCTTGCTTCTGTGGGCACGAAAGAGGTGTCTGTCTACAAGAAACCAGTCGTTGGAGTCCTGAGCACAGGAGATGAGATCATCCCGCACAACAGAGAAGGCTCCCTGCGGCTCGGAGAAGTGCGTGATACCAACCGCCCAACACTCATCACTGCTGCACGAAGCCACAGATTTGAAGTTATCGATTTGGGTATTGTCTCAGACAAGTGAGTTACATTGCGTGACCCAAGTGTCTGAATCAGCCATCACTGACCCTCTGTAGACCTGGTAGCCTCGAGCAGACACTTCGCGACGCCATGCGCAAGTGCGATGTTATCATAACCTCTGGCGGCGTCTCAATGGGCGAACTCGATCTCCTCAAGCCAACAATCGAGCGCTCTCTCGGCGGCACGATCCACTTTGGTCGCGTAAACATGAAGCCCGGCAAACCCACCACCTTCGCCACGGTGCCAGTAAAGGACAACTCTGGAAACCCTGTAACCAAGTCTGTCTTCTCGCTTCCCGGAAATCCTGCTTCGGCTGTGGTGTGCTTCCATCTCTTTGTTCTGCCTGCATTGCACCAACAGGCTGGTATTAAGCCACTCGGTCTACCGAGAATCAAGGTCATACTGGATGAGGATGTGAAGATGGACAAGGGTCGGCCAGAGTATCACCGTGCACTAGTTGTGACTAAGGAAGACGGACTGCTATATGCTAGCTCGACAGGGGGGCAGAGGAGTAGTCGGATTGGCAGCTTCAGGGGTGCAAATGCGCTACTTGCGATGCCGCAGGGTGAGGGTAGCCTGAAGAAAGGTGAGAAAGTCGAGGCACTGCTCATGGGAAAGTTGGGAGAGGTTGAGCGTTGATGTACACATTTGCTACATTAAAATACATATATCTATCGCACCCCGAGGTGTCTAACAACTACTTTCTAAGTGTTATTCCTTTTTAACATCATCGTGACATAACCGAACCTCTAAACCAACCGAAAGGAAAAGAATGCACCGAAGGGTATTCGCAACTGCCGAAAGACATAACCAAATGGGCTAATACCCAAGACCAGTCAACACCAGACCAAAGCACCACTACCTTCCCCCATCACCAAGACTGGAACCATGAAACACCGACGCTAAAGTGAAAGAGTGAAACAAAAGAAACGTTGGTCGTGTGTGACCCTTACTCTGAAGCACTAGACTTCAGTTTTAGCTCGTCCAGGAGCACACTGCCTCTGCAAGATCCTGCGCTCGAAGCCAACGCCTTTCGATACGCGTTGGTCTGCGAGAACTGCTCCTCGTAGTGTTCCTTTAGCTTGCGCTGCCTCTTCTCCCTCTTGTACATCCAGTAGACAGTAGCAGACAGGCCCGCTATCAGCATGCTGAATACACCTGCGATGGTACCGCCGACTATTGCAGTCTCTCGCTTCTCTTTGGCGCACGCATGGGCGGTTGGTGTGGTAGTGGCTTCGAAGGGGGTTCCGGTAGAGACTGCGGTTGCGACGACTTCTGCAACAGGATTGGTTGCAGTTGGAGTTTGCAACTGAAGGGTAGCGCTGAACGTAGTTGTGACTTTCGGTGCCTTTGCGTTGTCACAGCAGCTTTTTGTATCATCGGCGCCGCGGCAACAGTATTCCCCCGAGTCGCACGTTTGGAGTTGCCAAGCTTTTACCGGCTTGAGACCGTTGGAGTCGTCGGAAACTGTAGCGGATTAGTTGATGAACCAAAGATGACGGACATTCGTGGACATACCACCAGGGCATATTTGTTGGCATGAAGCATCCTTTCCCTTGGAGTCCGTACATCCTCTTGAGAAGATCATGCCAATCGACTCGTTCGTTGTTCCCATACACAATCCATTACTCATGCAAACATCGGTGGACGCGCAACAACTGCTGTGCTTCGCGCTAGGGTTGCATGGCGTGTATGTACTGTCGAGGGCCGTACCGTCGACCGCGTAACATTTTTGGCTGGCAGCGACCGCAATGAAGGTCGCGAAGACCGTCAGGAGGGACCGGCTCGACACCATATTAGACAAAAGACAGTATAGAAGAAGTAAAGGAGTGACTGTTTGCAAAAGCAAGGGATCGGAAATATTTGACAATGAGCGTTGATGCAGACTGCGAGTATGGAGAACTAAGGGTGTTTTAGACCATTAATGAATCCCATATGAGAGCCGACAGGACATGCAGGTCCATATTTAGTTTCGAGCCCTACATTCGCAATGTTATGCGGCGAAGCCCTGTGCAACTCTCTTCAGCTGGCAAAGCTGGTGGTTGCAGGGTAGACCCCGCCGCCATTTGAAACAGGACAATCAAACCCGGTCTTCCAAAGACCCAGGGACCCGTATGCGGTAGGCTGGGGTGACGCAGCTAACGAGCAGTTCGACGCAAGTGTACAGCCTCGACTTCAGAAGCAGTGGTACAAAGACGACAAAGTCTAATTCAACAAGGCGCAACGGCGCTTCCTCCTTCACTTGCTCAAAGAGATGCGCGCTTTCAGACCCACGTACACACGATCGTGGCGCTTGCTGATGCGCGCCGCCACTTTTGCTTTGTTTTGCGCTGACGGGTCGTTTGGTCGTGCTTTTGCTCGAGTTTAGCCGCATAAGGTAGGCAGAGAAAGACGACGAGAGCTTCACAGCAAATGATGTATTGGGGGCGATGATGCGCCAAAGGATGGCAGAAGGTTTGAGATGCAGGGCGTAGTAGGCCACATCTAGCATCTGATTGGTCAAGCGTCGGCCTAGTACAACATCACAGACCCCTTTTCGGCTCGTACCTGCATCTCCACCATCGAACTCTCTTCCCGCACGATGCGACTTATCACCGTTGACAACGGCGCCGCGACCGACCCGTCCTGTCACTTTGCCTGGAGATGTTGGTAGAAGTCAATCGTGAGTCGTTCACTCGGTCAATAGGTCGGATGTCATCAATTGGCCGAAGCAGGGACGGCTCATCGTACATCTCTATCAACCCCTCGATCGGGATTACTCAGCGCAGTGGCTTACTCCACCGTTACCTCTTCTGACTGTGAGATGATCGCCTACAAGATCTCAATTCGCCTGTACCCGGTACGTGCAGATCTGGGCACCCTTGGTTGCGGCACCAGCCACACATTTTACCTGTTGCTGCTGCCGGCAGGGACTCCGGGTGACAACGAACTGCGCGTGTTAATTTGCACACGGCCTTCAGGAGCCTCATCTCTCGAGTTCTCGTTGCCCATTGCCCAGTGCACATTGCCCATCGGCCATTGCCCAATCCATCGCTCACGTCATCTTACGACCAACTCTCTGGACCCTATTGAGGTTTAGTCTGCTCTTGAGGATCACTTTCAGGCATTGCGACTTTAGTAGCAACGACTATTCCTGCACGGCCGACGGATCAATGATGAATTGTGGGCTCACGGAGGATTCGGAAGCCACAACGACGATCTGTGGATATGGACCGACCCGACCATGTCTTCGGCCACGGTCCACGTCACGATCGTAGGGCGGAACGACGAAGAGTCAGCACCTTTAGCTCGGGCTGGGGGCTACACGTCGTAGAACCGCTTGATCTTACGAGCTCACTAGCACGGCCACCGGACGCGGACACCAGAGGTCCATCCGCCATCCAACGTGAATATTGTAAGGCGTGGTGCATTTCTCTCGAACTTTACAGCCCACACGGTCCGTCTTCAGGCAGCGTTGTAACCCAAGTGACCTAGCTATCAAGCCGAGATATGACCTGTCCACCTCAGCCATCCAGCTCTCTGAGTAACCCCTCTACCCTCCTAATCTGATTGTCCGGTCCACCATCGACAACCACCCATTCCAATAAACTCTCCTTAGCCATCTTGGCCCAACGTCTTGCGTCTTTCACCATGCCATGGCCTGCGTAGACGTACGCCAG
Source organism: Alternaria postmessia (assembly GCF_024291825.1). Lineage (NCBI taxonomy): Eukaryota > Fungi > Ascomycota > Dothideomycetes > Pleosporales > Pleosporaceae > Alternaria > Alternaria postmessia. The sequence goes on along the minus strand of NW_026260082.1, from coordinate 269,652 downwards.
TCTCTCATAGTCCTGGGCTAGCATAGTCTCCAAACCCTCTCTTTGACCGATCTCCATCACTTCTTTCTCCCACGCTACGATCTGTTGGGCGTCGTAGGTTTCCGCTGTCAGGTTCTCCAACATCTTTCTTAGTTGAGCGAACCTAGCGCGGCGCTGGTCACTGCCAGTCCTCTCGTACTCCGAAGCAGTGCAGAGGGGGCATGTGCATCCAAAGTTCCAGCCTTCCTGGTACAGTGTCTGTCTATCCGCGTGCTTCAAGTCAATACGGCCGTACGAGATGCCTATCTCTTCTCCAGCTGCGATGTCCCGTTGAGCCTTGATTTCCATCGACATCGTCTTCGGAACAAAGCGCGCATGTGCGTTGGGTTGGCAAGCATGGTTGATCCGGGCGACAGATGGGAAGAGACACATGTAAGCGTCGTCTGCATCGCCATCGGCCAGTTGGCACGCAAAGGCGTTCGTCTTCATGATATCCTCAACCTTGCTACCCCCCAAACTCTGGTCTAGCCCGAGCACCAAAGCTCGGTCTGCCTGGGGCAATTGATCGATAGCGGCACTGAAGAGAGCTTTGCCTTGCGAACGTGTGACCTGCGTCGGAAAGTGCGAGCTTGCGATGATGTGTGCGGAATCAAGGAGTATCCTTTCTCCTTTCTTGATAGCCTTTGTAGTGACAAGGCCTTTACCCTTGCCTGGGAATGAGCGAACTTCGAGGCCGCTATCATTGCTCTGGCCGTCCTTCTCTAGTGCTAGAAAGGCTGCAGCTATTGCGTCTGCAGCGACAGATGTCGCGATAATGCTCAGAGCATGACCACCGCGCAACTCGGACGTCGTGTAAGTACAATATTCCTGGCCCTTTCTTTGGGCACAAGTGGGTTTGTGCGACCATAGTGGGTGCTGGAATGACTGCACATCCTGCGACAGTCGCAATTCGTCTTTAGTGTCTACACACTGCTGTGACTGAAGCGGTAGTTGGGCATCGAAGTGCTGGGGTGGATTCGCGCACTGTGGTGAGGCAGAAACACGCGATGCAAACGCGCATATGGCGAGTGAGATAACGAAAGTTTGTATATAACTCATAATGTCAACTGGACGTTCGCAGATTGCATCACGGAGAGCAGGCGAGGTGTCTGCTTTTCTCCTGGCTCCTGTAACACTTCTGAAACCAACACTGCCGGACAGCTGCGTCTTCGTACAGCATGTTCTGCGTTACCTCAACGCTTGAACACTCCGACTTGACAATGAACTACTTCATCAACTAGCCTGGAATTCAATGTCTGAATACTGCTTGCGCTAAACAGGAGCAGGTCCAACCGGACCCATGACTCGACAACAACCAACAACCCGGATAGTGGTACGCCTCGAGACTCGACAGAGCCACACTGAGCCCTGTGCCACTCGAAACATGTCCACACCACCACATCGTTTTTCATGATCACCAGGGCCGGTAGAACAGTGCACGCTATGCGGCTGATGCCGACGAGCTCCAGCCTGCTAATTTATCTCATCTCCACACTGGCGCATCCTCGTCATACTTTGACGTGGTAGCACACGGCTGTCAGGCTGTTTCAGTTGCCGTTCACCGTGCAACCGCTGCTGCCAGTTGCAAAATCTTCCACCCTGGGAAATTAGGCTACATCATAGTTAAGGGTACAAGTACCCGTTGAGGCAGTGACAGGTGACACCCCGAATTCGACGAGGGATGGGCCTGGTTACTTAAAGGGGTATATTGGCCTGCTCGACATGGTATCGTGACGCTCTAGGATGGACCTTCATCGTGGGGAACACGTATAGGGACTCGCGCATCTCGGCGAGGGAAGAGAAAGTTTGGTAGCCTTCAACATGTTGGGCTCTGTCTACCGTTGGTGCTTATTCAGAACGAAGCCAATACAGCATGAGCGGTAACTGATCTGGTCGACCACAGCATAAGCGTGCGTGAAGCAACGAGAAACAAGTGACACGCAGCGCCATTGAAGCAGTGTTCTCTATGGAAATGTTTCCCCACTATCGTTTTTCCCACCGCTGAGAAGTCGCATTTTGCACCTCGGCATGCTTGACTCACAGATTAACATCCTCGGTCTTGTGATGCGTCATGGGACTTTCATTGAACAGCCTGCCCATGTAGCACATCTGCACAAGCGTCTACTGGATTGCTCCTCGCCCGAGCAAGTCTCGTTACGAGGCTAGCATACGTTCGCATCAATTTTTTCTTCTTCGCCGATCAAGTCGCTGCGCTTCATCCCGTTGCTTCTTTCCTCTAGAACACAATATTCAGCTAAGGCCAGGCACGAATTGACTTGCGTAAACACCAATGATCTGGAAGCCGAGGATAACAAAAGAAATTACAAACCGCATGAGGAGTCTTTGAGTTCTACGAATAGAAGTCATACGTGGGGGTGACTCCAAAACTGGGTAGCCACGGTTTCGATGGTGAGAGACCTATAAGGTTACGTTATTGTAAAGAAGAATGTGTGAATCTCCGTACCCCTTTTCCAATATCAAGAGCAATCGGCTCTTGAAGCAAAAGGCACTTGGAACGAACCGAATGGGTGCAAGCAGTCCGTGGTTGTTACAGAACGAGGTTCAAAGTTAAGACAGTCCAGACAGCTCGTAAAATGTCACAACCGTGTTAAAGAAAGAGACAAGAACGTGCTTGCGACACACCACGTACATGCGACAAAAGTCAATACGTTGGCTGCGGAGTGAATAGTGCTTGTTTTTGGCTAGAATATTTTATATGACATGGTGAAGGGAGAAGATGTTGCCAAGAACATACTGTTTGTTTGACCACTCGACAAAAGAAATCAGCCCATCAACCAGGGGCTCTCTTCCAGCCAAGATGCCTCAGACATCGTTTTGAGAACCCCTCACAAAGGAAAAACGCCATATATGCAAAACGGACAAGTTGAGACAAGTTGTCAAGGTATCGATCGAAGTCGAGTAAAACACAAAGATCAGACTGTCGAAACCTCAAAAATTGGGCGAGGCCGAAGCAAGGGAGATCGCACTGAATCAACCCAAATGTACACAAAGTAACGAAATAGTTCCGGAGTAGCATGGTAGCCTGCGAAGATAGCCAGGTGTGTTGTTGTCACCTCTCATGTAACGCCGTTGAAAATGCAAATCTTTCATCCTATTCCACCCATCCTTGACCTGGTGATATACCCTAAAGGCACTCGCACGGGAAGTAACCTTGGTTTCGTGAATCATAGGTCGTCGTCGTCCAGATCGATCGCATCGGGATTCGCGGCAGCCTCTTTGTCCTGCTTGATATTACCGCCTTGAGGACCTGTACTAGCGGCGACGAAGCCAGCTGGCGCGCGAGCTTGACGTTCGAGAGCGGCCATGGCATCCTCGCCAGCAGCATCGGCGTCGTCGGCGTCTTCGTCGGTAGGCGCACCATTCTGCTGGCCGCGGGCGACAGCCTGGGAGGCGATAAAGTTAACGTCGGTATTGTACTGAGCCTGGACACTGCGCTTGATGCGCAGCATCTCCTTGTATGTGTCCTCGTTTCCATGCTGGACTTCGAACGCCTCCCACTTCTTCCAGAACTCGGGGCTTGTTCTCGGGTCGCAGAACTGGCTGGCATGGCCGTAGATTGCTCTGGCTCGGTCGATTTCTCCCAATCGCCGTTCCATCTCGGCAAACTTGAGGCACATCTCTTTCGCCTCACCGTCGGGGAGGGCAGCGATGGCGCGCTCGTAGATCGGTCGTGTGGAGGTGAGACCGAAGTTAGATGCCGACTTGGTGATGTAGAAGTTGAACATCTCCAGTCTGTCTTCGTCTGCAACGGCGCGTGTAGCACGCTCGTAGATACGCATAGCATGTCTGGCTAGGCCGCGATCCTCTTCAAGCGCACCGTACATCAGGTACAGTACCTTGGCAAACTTTGGCGGACAATCCTCGACAGCCTGTTCGAAAAGGTCTCGCAACCGCTCCATTCCAATCTTGCGGTCCACGGCCTTGGTCAGGTAGAGATTCCAAATCTCGAAAGCGACAGGGTAGCTGAACAGGTCGAGGCCGCGCTCGTACACCTTGAAGCAGTCTTCGTAGTACTTGTTCTCCTCCAGGAGGTTTGCGTAGTTGACAATGGTCTGCGGCGTCGCGATGCGGAGCTCGAAGATTCTTTCGTAAACCTTCTTTGTCTCCTCCAGCGTACTGACACTCTCGACGAGATCGACGTAGAAACTCCACAGCTTCCAGCTCTTGTGTACACGCTGTTGTGGCGACAGCGACTCATCGAAGTAGTCGACGTTTGATCGCTTAGGCGCTTGCGTGGCCTTGGCCATGATGTCTACGGCCTTGTCGAAGTTTTCATTGCGGAGCTCCATCTCAGCCCATTCGCACCACATCTCAGCCAGCTCGGAGACCGATTTGAACGGCACCTTGACGGCCTTTTCCATGATGACACGAGCGTTCTTGAGATCGCCGCCTGATTCGTAGAGCTTTGCGTAGTTGGTCCAGAGCTCGTGGAACTTACCAAGGGCCTTCTTCGGATTGATCGCGGCGATGGCATCGGTATAGGTTTGTACCACCTCTTTCTTGTTGTCGCCCCAAAGCGCGACACGCTTCTCCCACTCGATGACATTGTGCGGGTTCTGTCTTAGCATGACATCGTTCAGCAGGAACGGTCTCCTCTGCATGAGTGATTCGAAGCGGACCATCCGGATGTCAAGGTCCGCGTCAGCAGCCTCATCGATCTTGCCTTTCTCCGATCGAGCAGCAGCCTCGTTGAGCTTGATTCCGATCATGGCCTCCTCGGCTTCCACGTATGTGTCGAAGACGATGGAGAAGTCGCGCACAGTCATGACAGTGGTCACGCCCTCCTCGAAGACGTCGCGCGCTTTCTCGTACTCGCCCTTGTGCATCCAGTATCGTGCGAGGCCAACCCAGAGGATACCGCGCTGGTCGGGGAACTTGGAGATGCCACTCTGGATGATCTTCTCGACGTTGATGCCACTGTCGTCGCTCGTGTCGATTTCCTTGGCGTGGTCAATCATCAGGTCGATCATCTCTGTCCAAAACTGAAAGGGTCCCTTTGCCTCCTTGCTCTTGAAGCGCGGGTTGTTGAGAATTTCCATGTACTGCTTCACAGCCTCGGTGTACTTGCGCATGTCCTTGAGTAGCTCGATGAAGTCCTCGGCGTCTTCGGGGTGAATCTGCATGTAGCGACGCCAGATCTTGACGGCCGTCTCGCCCGAGGCAGACGTCGCAAACGGCCGGTACAGGGCCCATATGCGGTTGTGTTGGGTCAGGGGAAGGGCGCGCAGTGCTCGGTCGAAGGTGCGGCGGGTGGTGGTAACGAGGGGCTGCTGCATGAGGAAGTTGAGGTACATCTCCCAGATGCGCGGCATCTTGTTGAGCAGCACGAGGGCGCGTTCGAAGAGGGCGTTGACCTTGACATAGTGGGCGGCGAACTTGGCAGGATTCTTCTTGGAGAGGTGCTTGGTGCGGAGCTCGAGGTACAGCTTCCACAACTTGTAGGAACGCGGCAGGGTGGTGACAGCGCGCTCGAGCACAAAGGCCTGCTCCAAGATGCTCCCACGCGACTTCTTGAAACTGTAGTAGTCCAGCCAGGGCTTCACGCTGCCCGCGTTGCGCTGGACGTCCTGCTCGTACGCGACGTCCTGGTCGGTGATGAGGAAAAGGTCCGACGACGGCTCCATCTTCCGCTTGGTGGGCCGCGAGAGGCTCGCGGTGACGGTCCTGAGGAGTTCGCCGGGCATGATTGCGCCAGAGCCAGGGCGTGTGTTGGCCCGCGGTGGGCAGGAAGGCGATGGGATGCGGTGCTGGACGGCTGATGGAGCGTGTCGCAGCGTTAAAGTTCTGAGGGAAAGAGTGATGGAGTCCGAGCGGTCAGCGGTAGCCTGCAGCCAATAAGCAACGTGCATCCCGAAGACCCGCTTTGCATAGTTGGCAGGCGCGCGAGCACGGACTCGTCTCACATAGCTCCCCGGCATAGCTGCGTCACGTTCCGTTGGATTCACTTGGTCGGACTGCGCACGCTGACTGGCTCCGAGACACCTACCAGACTATTGCCGGAGCATTGTCAGCCTCTATATTCGGTTTTAGCCCCATAGTCTTCTCCACCAACTGTTCGAGCCGCAAACATGTCTGGCAGCGGGGTACGGCCAGCGATAGCTATCCAATGCAGCACCGTCGATGATGCTAACTCGACCCCCAGGCACGAGAGGCCGTCTTCGCGACGCGGCAGTCGCTGGGTCTGATGAAGAGCAAGCTCAAGGGCGCTCAGACCGGCCACGACCTGCTGAAGCGAAAGAGTGAAGCCCTCACCAAGTATGCACTCACTGTCTGCTCTACCCTCCCCAAGCTTCGCTGACCGTATGCAGGCGTTTCCGAGGTACGACTACGCCGTAGACTCCCCCACCATGTGCCCGTGTAACTGAAGCCGTTTCCAGAAATAACGCGCCGTATCGATGAGGCGAAGCGCAAGATGGGCCGTGTCATGCAGGTTGCTGCTTTCTCCCTCGCCGAAGTCACCTACGCCGTCGGCGGCGACATTGGCTACCAGATCCAGGAGTCCGCAAAGCAAGCCCGCTTCCGTGTGCGGACAAAACAAGAGAACGTCTCTGGTGTCTTCCTCCCTCAGTTCGAAAGCTTTACCGTCGAGCAGAACAACGACTTTGCCCTGACAGGTCTGGGCAAGGGTGGTCAGCAAGTACAAAGATGCAGAGAGACGTATGCAAGGGCGGTGGAGACACTGGTGGAACTGGCTAGTCTGCAGACTGCCTTTGTTATATTGGACGAGGTCATCAAAGTGGTCAACCGCCGTGTAAATGCCATGTGGGTATCATCTCCTTCCAGACAACTGCCAAAACTAACAGCCAACAGTGAGCACGTCATTATCCCCCGCACCGAGAACACTATCAAGTACATCAACTCTGAGCTCGACGAGCTAGACCGAGAAGAGTTTTACCGCCTGAAGAAAGTGTCCAACAAGAAGCAGAAAGACGCTGCCGAGGAAGAAGCGGCAAGAGTAGCGGCAAAGAAGAAGAACGAGGAGGACGAGGAGGACGAGAGTGAGGCGAGACAAGATGCTGCCGAGAGCAAGGACATGCTCGGCGACGAGGACAACGAGGACGTCATCTTCTGAGTTGTCGACGGACGCCTAGTAGGGCCTCTTCTTGTATCTCCTCGCAAGGACAAACTCGTCATGTCCTTGCTTGAACTCTCGGGCTTTCCAGAATGCCGACACAGCCTCCCAAGACCACATTCCGTTTCCATCCCAATTCTGAGCGTCGTCTGCGAAGCTAAATAAGAGATGAGCATTGTACCATGTAGATGTGAAGACGGGCCTTCAGATAATAAGACTCTATTATGCCAGCCTGTATCTGAGAATGCCGAACGAGGTATCATAAACGCATAAATCCATAGCAATAAATCCATGTACAGTAACCTACTGTTGCCGCTGGTATGTGACCTTCATGGGCTTGCCCTCTGCGCCAATCGGCGTGTTGGCCGTCGCTTCTTTCGCTGTAATCGCAAACTGCTCGTTTTCGAATTCCGCAAAGGCCACGGCCCTGACTGAGACCAAGCGCACTTCCTTGAAACCTTCGAAGCGCTCGAATATCGTCGTGAGGTCCTCCTCGTCGACATCGCGGGGAATGTTCTGTAGGAAGAGCGTCTTGTTGGGTCGGACATATTCGTCGGGCACGGCAGCCGCTCCAGTTTTGGCAGCGCGAGGCTTCTCTGCAGCGACTGGATTGGCTTGCGCTTTCGCATCTTCTTCGGCGCGCTTGAAGTCTGTACCGGTTAGTGTTTGAAACGCCAGGAGCAGAAGACGCGTACCCTTGAGTGTCAGACGCTTGCGCTTGTGGTCGTCGAACAGTTCTGGCGCCTTTCGCTTGACCGTCTCGTCGCTATGTGTCTTCGCCCTGTGCACCTTCATGACCTTGCCGTACATCTCGAACCCGTTCATCTCCTCTACCGCCTCCAGCGCGGCCTTTTCGCTGTCGAAGACAATGAACGCCTGGCCCTTGCGCTTCAGACTGCTCTTCGCGATAACATCGAGAATCGGACCGTAGTATTGGAAGACTCGAGTCAAGGCTTGCTTCATGGTATCGATCTTAACGCGCTCCTCGAGGTTGTTGACCTAATGCTGTCAGCAATAGCACCGCCGAGTGCAATGCGAGTGCGCTGCTGGCGCCCTCATGTTCAACTCACATAGATTCTGTGGTTCTCCATTAGCATCAAGGGGACCTACCTTTTGGGCATGATCTTGCACTTACGTTTCAATGGGCACTGGGTATTTGCTGGGGTCTACGAGACCGCCGCCCATTACTACGCCCTCCATCTTGTCCGCCATCTTGAAGCGACTGTTGTGTGTGGAGTGGGGTTGTACAGCGTCGTCTCACCTAGCGGGTGAAAGCTATCGGGAGCTCGAATTCGAGATCCGCGCCAAGCACGCTAGGCTGCGTCCCCACGTGACGGCGAGCACAGCACTCCGGGGCTGCCATTTGCACCAAGTGTCTCGCCCTTGCCATCTTCCCAAAACGACAGGAGCCATGGGTATTGGCTCGCAAGATAATACAAGAACCGTAGTCCCCCGGCTGACCTGTGCGCCATGGACAACTGTTTAGGCATGATCTGGGCTGTTCTTCTATCGATGCAATGTTTCTTTTGTATCGCCAATAGTTTTCGCGTCTATTTTCCTTTGCTGCTACGCGTGGTCTGGCCGCTTGCATTTCTCAGCGAGCACTGACGTCAGCATATGTTTAAGGGCTCGTGCGGAAACTTCTTCAGAAGCCTTTCAAGTGAGCTGGACCATCCATCTTGCATTTGTTTATGGTTCCGATCCGAAGTTCTGTCAGCACACTATAAACTCTCAGAGTCATCTCAACAATGTCCCCACCAAGAGGGCTGCGATGGCGGTCACACCCATTGTTCATCGTCTTCACAGTGGGCATGGGCGCATTCGTGGATCTGTTCCTGTATGGGCTTATTGTACCGGTACTTCCATTTCTGCTTAAGGACCGTATCAATCTTCCAGATTCGCAGATTCAAAGCACTATATCAAACCTTCTGGCAGTCTATGCGGCCGCTTCCTGTGCAGCGTCTCCCATTGCTGGTATCCTAGCCGACAAATGGTCCTCGTCTCGACAGCTGCCGTTTCTCCTTGGGCTTGTACTGCTTCTCCTTTCGACTATCCTTCTCGCTCTCGGACGTAGCGTTGCTGTTCTGGCCATTGCGCGGTTCCTGCAAGGAGCGTCGGGCGGCGTGGTGTGGACTATCGGCATCGCTCTCGTGATCGAGACCGTTGGGAACGAGAATCTAGGCAAGACTATGGGCACCATTTTTAGCTTCATCTCAGTCGCCGGACTGTTCTCGCCCATGGTTGGAGGGCTCCTATATGCCAGGACTGGATACAAAGGCGTCTTCGGCGTTGGCGTAAGCTTGATTGGTATCGACTTTATTTTGAGAGTGCTCGTCGTGGAGAAGAAGGTGGCCGCAAAGTACTCTAGTCCTGATTCACATGCCTCGGAACCAGACGGAAATGACCACGAAGATACAGAACAAACACCTCTTCTACCAAACAGCCACTCTTCGATTGATCGTTATCGCTTGCCCAAACCCACGAATCGCTTTACACGTAACTTTCCTATCCTCATGCTGTTCCGCGATGCTAGTCTCCTGACCGCTATCTGGATCGGCTTCATGCAAGCTCTTCTGCTTGGGTCTTTCGATGCTACCGTGCCGCTGGTAGCTTCAGAGCAGTTTGGCTTCGACAGCTTGAAAGCTGGACTGCTCTTTCTACCGCTTGGCGGTGCGGATTTCTTACTGGGCCCAGTGTTTGGGTGGTGTGTCGACCGCTATGGTACAAAACCAGCAGCCGTCCTTGGATTTTCCTGGTTGATACCAGCGCTCGCACTACTCCGGCTTCCGACTGAATCAGGTATAATCCAGAGGCTAGACAATGGACATCTTATCGCACTCTACTCCGGACTATTAGCGATGAATGGAGTGGGGCTGGCAGCAATTAATAGCCCCAGTTTCGTCGAAGCTGGCAATCTTGTCGAGAAGTATTATAAGGCGAACGAAGACATGTTCGACCAAGCTCCGTACGCACAACTTTACGGCATCAACAGCATGGTATGGAGCGGTGGACTGACTGTAGGCCCATTGCTGGCAGGGAAACTAAGAGAGACGATTGGATATGGAAATATGAACGCGGTGCTTGCTGGTATTTGCGGATGCACAGTGGTTCTGGCGGCACTCTTCATCGGCGGCAGAAGAAAAGATTAGATTCGTGTACAAAGAAGTATGGTTCCTTTGGACGCTATCACCTAATTATGAAACCATGGTATATCCTAGAGTCATTTGCGGTACTCTGTATTGGTTGACACTCAAACAAACCTGATAGACACCTTCAGGCTATGATTACTCGAGTACAATCACTCGAAAAGAGCTGTCTCATGAATAGTACATCGGTCAAGGCTACTCTGCAATATCAGACATTGAGATATATGGTTTGGCTGCTCTTTTGCTTTCCAAAGGCTTAGAGGTGATTTCAAAGCTCGTCGGTTTATCTTAGGTTAATGTTGTAGTCGGCTGGGTGTTATTGCTCCATAGAGTGGAGGAGTAGGGTAATAGTTTTCCAATCCTACTATTCACCATGTCTTACTATGACTTTTTCATAGTAATAGTGGAATTGAACAGAGCTAGCCTATACACTCGCCCAGTTTTGGTGTCCCAGATATGATTGGGCTAAGATCGTTTGTTGCGAAATGCACTGAACGAGTTCCTGTGGGGTTCCCATACAGTTCGCTTTGTTTGTCTGCTGCTCTTAGAATACAGGACGTCATGGTATGTCGGCAAACGCGGAATCAATGTCTCCTAAGAAGATTGCCGGATTGTCGAGACTATCCCACATCGAATCCCCAAAAGCGAAAGTATCTGTTGAGAATTCTGCTGGAACTTGCAGTGGCGTTGGAAGAGCTCTACGCGACTCCTGAGTTTCGTCCGCTTCGATAGTTGTACACCCAGGCGGAGGCTGATTGACGGTCGGTGCATTCGGATCAACAGGCAAGAACTTGGTATCGTAGAATGACTTCGCCCACTTTGTCTTAGCAGACCACTTCGCAAACGCCTCATTGTTCAGGACCAGACCATCAGGACGAGATGTCGACACAGCATCGTAGCGTTGCGAGGCCTTTTCCAAAAGCGACGAGAAGTCAATAAACGATCTCAGAGCTTTTACGTCCCATCCGTCCATCTCGATCAAACTCGCTCGGACAAGCACAACGAAGATGTACGCAAACTGCGCAAAAACGCCGAAAGGGACGAGAGGATAGTGTTCGACAGGCAGCTCCAGGTATATATCTGTGTACCTTTTCGCAGCGTCCATGCAGTGCCACATGCCGTCTAATCGCTGCCTTAGGTCCGTCTCTTTGACTGTATGACTGGCTAAATTCCCAAATGAGCGTTCCCAGACGGCAGTTCGGGTACAAGCCTGCTGCAAACGCAGCACTATCGCTAACATCCCGTTTGCGGATGCTAGTTCAATGTTGTCTAGATCGCTGAGGAACGACTTGGCGTAAAAGCTCACTGGTGCATGATCGCATTCTGTGCCCATGGCTTCCTGCATGATGCGCTGACTCTGCGCTAATTGTACAAGTAAAAGGTCGCTTTCATATTCTTTAGCTTGCGTCAATGCTTCAGCACACTTCGTAAGCCAAGGAGACCAATGTAGAGTGTCGATTTTCCGGAACGATGTGAGAATCTGTGAAGTTAGATAGAATGTTCCAAGCACTGCGCGTCTCTCGTCATTTGTTACGACTTTCGCCGGTTGTGGTACGCCATGCGCCTGTGAGGCTGCCATCAAAGCCACCTTTTCACAGAATCCTGGCGCACGGTCGATTTCTAGATCATGGGTGAGCGCCATGGTAAGATGCAGGAGTACTGTGTGGCTTGGCGGTGCGAATAGATGTGGGTTATACCAATTGCCGAACACTAACATGCCTAGAGTATCGATTACAGAGTCAGTATATGTCTCATACGCAGTATGTGGGAGTATTTACCCTGAAGCAGATCTAGCGACTTCTCGCCATTGATCAACATCCTCTCGGAGACTTGTCGCATGAGATCCTTCACCATGCGCTGTTGAATTGCCGTGTCATGAAAGAAAGCTACCGTCTCGATAGCCTTTAAGAGAAACGGCTTGCTACCGGCCAAGTTAGAAGCATTGATGCCACTCGGAATCACCACAAAAGGCATGTGAGGCGCCATAAGCCTCCGGTAGCGATCGAGCAAGACGTCGGTATGTGTCGCGTTCATCCCCGTTGATACGTGTTCGGGATTTACTGTCTCGAGTGTTGGGTCATGAGCAGAGGCCAAAAAGTCGTTAGATCTTGTAGTGTTTGGCGTTATGACCAGTGGTGTTGGATACATATCATCGCTCTCCTGATGTAACCCGTTCATTTGCTGTGATATAGGGCTCCGCGAATTCGATTCTGCCGATATCTCTTGTGCTTGTTTGATGGCCAACGCCTGAGCTATGTCTGCGAGCTTTGTTTCAAGATTTTGCAATTGAGCAGATCGTCTGCTAGCAACTCAGCATCCTAATCTACAGTGGAAACATGGCTCAAGCTTGACTTACGTGGTTTTTCTTGCCTTGCGTTTGCGCTTCACTGGCTCCCGAATCTGGCAGGTCTTGTGCAATCGTGTACATCTAAGGACACACTGAATTAGTCGACTTATCCCCTGTGCGTTTTGCAGATTGATTTCTCGTGCTATTCAACCAGCTGTAATGCGGTCACTGACCTCTCGCAATCGCCGTTTCCTGGGCGCCTTATGCATTTGCTCTTAGCCTTCGCACAGACTGTGCATGATCCATGATGTGCATGAATAGTGTTCTGCGAAGTGACTGTTGCGTCTTCTAGTTCTTCATTCGATGAATCCATAGCGACTGAGGTGTCGTAATAGCAGGTTGGCACTTTTTGGGAGGCAACAATGATGATGAGGAATAACAGACTAGATGGAACTAGGTAAAGCGACGGATGTATCTGCCCGTCCGTCTAAACTCCGAAATCTCCAACATGACCTTTACGGCGCAAAGTTCAACCGTTCAGTAGGTCCTCGTGTGCGCCTCCGTATCGTTTACCTGCTACGGGAAAGGTCTGTTGTGCCTTGTAAAGGTCTTCCATATCTTTGTCGGTCAATTCTGATAGTCTGCTGTTCATGATGGCACGCTCGATATTGGTGGATCCAGGAATAGGAATCGCCCCTTGACGCGCTACCCAAGCGATAGCGACCTGCGATGTCTTGAGGCCTTTGCGATGGGCGACCTTCTCAACGGCTTCGACAAGTTTGTAGTTTTGATCGAAAACTTCAGGCTTGAAGCGGTCGAACATCTGAATTCGAAAGTCATTTGGCGACAGATCATCGATCTTTTTGAAATTGCCCGTAAGCCAGCCTCGTCCGACCGGACTGTACGCGATGACAGGGATGCCGACTAGGATTTTGTTATCAATGTCGATCTTCCAATGAGTTCAGCGCGCATCGACTTACGTTCATGGCATGTCTCCATAATGCCATTGTGGAGCGGATCGGGTGTAAACAAACTCAACTCAATCTCTACGGATGCGATGGGATGCACGGCGTGAGCTTTGCGAATGGTACTCGCGTTGACCTCGGACAGGCCAATACCGCGAATCTTGCCCTCTTCTACCAGCTCAGCCAAGGCTTTGATAGAAGTCTCAATGGGCGTGCGGGGATCGACACGGGCTAGAATGTCCTTAGCTAACAATCTCATGAGCCTTTAGAGTCCTCATACCCATCTCGAATATGTCAATCGCCTTTGCGCCTCCCAACCCTTTGAGAGCTTGTTCTACAGATGCGCGAATAGCCTCCGGACTTCCTGCTGGTCCGGTGTAACGGTCGTAGGCACCTTTGATGTTGAGGACAACCTTTTCAGCATCCTGGGGGTACTTCTCGAAGTAGTATCGCAGCAAGTGTACCGAGTTTGATTCTGGCGTGCCATAGTGAAGCCCTCCATTCCAAAGGTTGGCACCCTGGTCCAATGCCTTTTTCAGTAGGCTAGTTTGATGCTCGCGCTCAAACTGGGGGAACGGAGGAGGGAAAGTCAAGCCTAAGGAGTCTATTAGGAGTAGTTCTCTTCCGTTTTGTGCATGACAGCGTACCCATCATTCCAAATCCGATGGGGCCTACAGGTTTGCCACACACACATGAGGCTGCTACTCTTCCGATGCTCATGATGGAGGGTTTATTACAAAGAAAGCACTCTCAGTTAGAAAGCTCAGCAATGAGAACGAAGATTTGATTGCGATCGATGATGCGGTTAGTAGAAGCGACTGCTACGCTCTTATAGCTTCATCCTGAGCGGTACTGCGAGCGAACATACCGTCCGCTCCCGCACGTCAAGCATGCTTCGTTCGGCGCTACGATACATCTTTAGAAGAGTGTGAAATAAAAGCTATTGTTCCGTTCCCGGTTGCACGGTCGCATGGCTTCACGGTATTGAGAAGAAATGAATTAGGGAGAAGCGCGGTAGCAGTTCACTGGGCCGTCGGTACTTCGGGCGCTGTTCCAATCTCCGCTCCCGTTCGAACGGCGGCTCGGCACCCAAACTCAACAGCACATAACAAGAACAGGCCAAAGCCTCTCTCATAAACTGATACCCAAGAATCAGACCGACAATGACTTCTGGTCCCTTTCGTATACCATAATCCTCAACACTACACTCGTAGAATCGTTATCCGCCTTCAGTACATGGTCTTCCAAATGAATGAAACCTAAATGCTGGTATAGTGGAAATCCCATGGGACTTGCCTCAAGCCCGACATCGAAGCCAGCAGTCATGGCTTGATCGATACCCCATTGAGTGAGCGCAGTACCTGCGCCTCGCCGACGATAGTCTGGATGGGTCGCGAGCAGAGATAGGTAGAAGTTCTGGGGGTATGTCTTTTCCCAATACTTTGAGTGCGTGTAGTTCATCCCTTTCTCAAACGCCCCCAGTCGATTCACATCGGCATCGCGCCGCGGAAACTCCTGGCGTATGGCCCAGTTCTCTAGCTTGGTGACACAACCTATAGCTACTCAGCGGCATCCAGATTAGGGTTCACGCATGAATGCTCACGGTGTATCGTCTCCAACGAGCAATTATTGTACAGACTGGTTAGAGCCTGTGTCGCCGTTTTCTTCTCATTCCTCTCCCAGATTGCGAAAGCGAATATTGTCGCTACTGCTTCTCCACGATCTTCGCTTTTCTTATCCAATGACGCGACTTCTTCAGCTACGAGGAACGTGATGTTTGGGGTATACAAGTAAGTCTTGAATACTTGCAGCCAGAAAAAGTAGTTGTCATCAGGATATTGTTGCCTGTACCTGTAAAGCCACACGAATGCTGGGTCGTCAGGTAAGCTGGCGAGGCCGACTGTTGTAACGCGTGGCAGATCGCGGAGTTCTGCTTGCCTGACCCTGAATTGCGACATGCTGTTCGAAGAGCAACGAGGCGAACGGCCGCCTAAGGTGGTGCTGACCACTCCATTTAACCTTAAGCAAAAGGGACTTGGAATAAGCCACCTGTAAGTAGGATTCTCTGCCCTTGGCCTGATGTAGAAGGCGCAGCTGTATCGAATGGCAGGACCTGTACGTGAGCAAGGGGGCGGTTGGTTATCAGCCGTCAGCGCATGCACGGGTTATCTGGCATTATGTGGATTGAGCATGTTCGCTCCACGGTAAAAGAAAATGTGCATCTGAGCCTGCTGGTGGCTCGAAATTGGTAGTAAAGTCATGTTCGCTCTTCCACGTGATATCTTATTGCGCGCTCGCACTATAGATCACAGGCGGGTCTGGTGGTTGGCAAGTGCCTAGGCCAGGTGGTAGCCAAGTAACACGCTAGGCTGTCTCATTTCCGCAGCTGCGCAGGTGCCTCCGCGCCCGCCCACTGTTCTAGCTTTGCCGTGCCTTCGTATTCCATCACCTTCGTCTTCATAACATCACCCAGTTTGTTACACTTTTCGCAAAACTATCAGTAGAAACGTATTTTTTTTGTGCACTCACACGGCCTGCAGTACCACACAAAACAAACTCTGCGAGATCGCTAGGAAAACCCAATACAACCGACGTTCAGACACGCAAAACGCACCGTAGAAGACTAAGGGATGCAATCCATCTCTCGTATAAGACCTTTGGAGGGTACCGAAGCTCTACCGATCGTACTCAGTGTGCCGACCGATATCGAACAGCTGAAGTTTCTCTGACGAGCGGTTTCGATCTTCACACCCCATCGTATTTATTCGTAAAGTAATCTCGGAGAACACTATCGAGATCGACATCTACGTCTCGAAGCAATCGTATGCTATACGTATTGTGTTGCATCTGGTAGTTGTTCAGCGATGCTCAAGCTCCACAGCGGTTATGGCGACGCTTACTTCAACACAGACGTTGTCTTTGCCGACAACTCTGTTCATGGTGCTCAAGAGCTCGTTTGGGCTGTGTATCCATTTAGCTGGTACCTGTCGGCCAGACGAAACCTCAGTGGGTGATGCGCCGCGTTGGCTGTGAGTAGAAACCGTCATGTATAAATCTGGTCGGAGTTGCAGGTACGAAAGATGACGCTATACTACGATGTATACCGCACAAGAGGTAAGATCGTGATGTTCGAATATAAGCTCAAGGCGTTATGCTGAATTTTTCCTCAACTTCGTCTGACTGGGGGTGGTTAAAGCAGGACTGGAGGGCAACGGGGCGGCTGACGATAGCCTTGGAAGAGGAGGGCGATATGAAATGCCGCCCCCAAGATCTGCCGCAAGCACACCACTCTGATGTGGGAATTTGCCTGCATGTATGCTTCCACGTACAACGCCGTGTGTGTCCGTACGTCTCAGCCCATCCAATAGCGGCGACCTCTGAAGCCGACCAACGCCAGTCTGCGCTAAGTGGCTTTATTAGTCTACATTGCCTACTCAGCCATTCGTCCCTCAAAATTCTCGGCCGCCGTGCAAATGACCTCTACCGGGGTTTCTCACACCCTTTCATAGCATTTTCAGAACAGCACTGACGAACACAGGCTGTGCGTGTAGCGAATACGCCAGGCAATAGCCACTTAATTGAAGCTGTCAAGCAAAGGCACCCTCCTTGCAGAACCAGAACCAATCATCTAACGGATATGGCCCGTGTCGTTGCTACCCTTCGAGGGGCGATTACCGGCTGGTGCAGAGTTCCCGCGCAGTATGCGTGAACTCCTTGGTCGGGTGGGGGCTAAGCGCTTGCGACTGGATGACTTCGAAGCGGTCAATGAGGCTCTCTGGTGCCGACGAATTGCCTGCTTATATACCGACCAATATTTTTGAGCTTCATTGTCCTACCAGCCGATCCGCATTTGAGGATTGCCCTTGTTATCGTAGTACCAATACCAGCGCATATTCGCCAGAAGCTACGCCTCAGCCCCTTGGGTAACATGGTCTTGTACGATGGACCAGGGGCCGAGACACATTCCGTAGGGGTAAGTTTTCCAGCCTGTCTTGTCAAAGCTATAGAATCACTAAAATAGACAAATAGCGCCAATCAATGGCGACTCGGGAACTACAGCCAGCTCGACTCCTTGCACTTCAGGAAGATGACTGGCATCCCGATCGTGATAACACCCTACGGGTTGGATCAGGTCATGTTTACACATCAGCGAGTGGCATCAGTAGCGCCGTCGAAGATGGAGGTGATTCGCAGCAGCTAGACGATATCGCGGAGAAGAGATTAAGTGGCAAGGGATCAAATGATGTTGACTATGCTGGCGCTCGCTTTCCTAGCGAGAATGATATCGAACGGCCACACTCTCTGCCCGAAGATTTTGATGGAGACCGTCCAGAACCGCTAGGAAAACTTATTCGACGTCACATGCTCATTGCAGCTAGTTCCACGAAATCACAGTTTCTGCCGCTTAGTGACCTTGAAGCTATTGTCACCTACCGCAACATAAGACGAGAGCTCGAGAGGTCAGGAGTCACTTCAGATCTGGACCGGATCGCAGACCAAGTCTGGTCCACCAAAAAGCTCTCTAACGGCACGACCACACGACGGAAGATCTTCGCGATCTTATGCCTTATGGAGAGAGCACAGAACATCCAGGATTTCATTTACGAAGATGTGTTTGACTCTCACCTTCCATTTGAATTTGAGCACAATCAGAATCGGGTGCTCCGTAACAACAAATCACCAGTACCGATTGAACTTTTCATCCGATGGCAAGACAACGATCGCGACAGCTTTCGTAATTACCAAGGGGGGTTTTTAGCGCCTTACCTCAAATTTACGGCAAAGAAGTTGAAGCACTATACGCTACACCATTGCATCGTCTTGCCCTTTTTAGAAAGGGAAACAAAAGGTAATATACCTAGTGATACTGTTGCGACATACTTTTCTGTCGTCTATCGTGTAGAGATACATTCGGCGCATCACGACTACCATTTGATGCCTGTAAGTATTCAGTTGAATAGCACTTTGCCGTGGACAATGCTTATCTCGTTCAGGGAAACTCATCGAAGGCATACTTTGCAGTGAAGCAACTCCAGAAGATCGAGGCAGCCGAGCATAGCCGTCGAAAAGCATACGATCGCGAAGTAGCGGCATACAAGAGGCTGAATTTCATCCAACACAGTCACATCGTCCGCCTTCTTGCAACATATGAGCATCACGATAGGTTACACATGATCTTTCCTTGGGCAGATGGTAATCTTTTCCAGTTTTGGAACGATCACTTTCCGAACATAGGTGATCTTTCCCGAGGCCCAGTTTTGGCGCGGTGGATGATCCGCCAAATCCTCGGGCTGGCCGAAGGTCTCAACTGCATACACAAATCTGACACAAGCTCAGCGTCAGGCGATGTGCTGCCTGAGGATAAGAAGAGGACACACGGTAGGCATGGCGATATCAAGCCGGAAAACATATTGTGGTTTAAGGACACAACAAGAAGGTTCTCCACCGACAATCTTGGCAAACTCACGATATCTGATCTTGGCTCAACCGAGTTTCATGGTACGCTTTCGCGAGAAGTGCAGGCAAGTGCTGCAGGTGGATTTACACCAACGTACAAATCGCCTGAGTTCGATGATAAGAAGCGAGTACAACCCGGGTCTGATATTTGGTCCTTTGGCTGTGTTCTCTTCCAGTTTGTCGTTTGGTATGTGCTCGGCTGGCAGGGTGTGGATGAGTTCTC
The DNA here is from genome assembly GCF_024291825.1 of Alternaria postmessia. NCBI lineage: Eukaryota > Fungi > Ascomycota > Dothideomycetes > Pleosporales > Pleosporaceae > Alternaria > Alternaria postmessia. Next base: position 250,463 of record NW_026260082.1, on the reverse strand, counting down.
TAAGCGACGGATGAAAGATTCGATGCTTTCGCCCCAATTGGACAACTTCTTTCATCTCAACGAGAGCACAGGCTCGGCAGAGGTGAAGCAGTCCGTTCGTAAGGTGTGTTGTCACAGCCTGTGCGTTTTGCACGACACTAACATTGAGTAGGAATTCGCAACGCTCCGGGAACATCCTATCGCCAGCGACTTTATTATGAACCTTCTGAACCTCATCGAGTCCGAACTCTTGCTTTTGCACGTTGATCACCGAGCAAGCTCCGGTGATACCGTCACCAAACTTGAGACTATTAAAGCATCTTGCGTTGGCGACCAGCAATATTGCACAGAGAAGACAACCCGAGGGATACAAACAACCCCCATCGGACCCTCTGGCAAGGTCGAAATTCCACTCTCTGACGAGATGAAGCCAAAGTACGCCAATGGTTTGGATCCGAGCGTGTGCCTTGTGTCTTCGGCCAACACTAAGCAAAATCTTGCAGCGTCAGGAGCTGAAGAAGACAAAAGTGGGACTGAGGAGGGCGATAGCGATATGAGACTTTCAGCGAACGATTCGGGTGATCAGGCTAAGATAAGCAAAGGCTCCGCAGCCGCAGAAGAGCCCCACGCTGGAGCAAGCACACTGGTAGTTCCGCATGAAGAACCGCAACGACAGCGACGTAATCGTCTCCAGAAAGTGGCATATTGGGTTGATAAACTTTCCTGCTTTCGAAGTTGAGCCTGTGCAAAGGCATTTCCGTTTTCAATTCACTGTGTTAGCGTTACTCGATAGATACCCTACATATAGATCTCACGACGCTCACGCGCCGAAGTAATGTAATACAATCAGCATTTCTCTTCTTCTATAGGTTTTCGGCTTGTGCGACGATGAATGACAAAATAATACCACAATCCAATTGTGAGGGCTGTGAATACAACCGTTACAACGATGTACACCCATAAGTAGCTCGACACCTGAGTCTTGCCGTCGCTTCCAGACCAATCAAAGAATGTCATGGAAAACACAGTCTGTGTCGTAAGATCAGTACGTGTCCTTAACATGTGTGAATCACCTTACTGCAAAAAATGTCCCTGGGAGGAAAACCATGGTAACTAGCGATATCGACTTCATGACCCTCGACTCTCGATTCGTGGCCAAAGCCATCTCCACAGCTGTTTCGCTGTGTGACTGCAAATGTAAGCGGAAGGCTATCAATAGTGGTTGAGCCTATTACCCATTGTGTGGCCATGGCCATACCATCCACGCGCATAGTACAGTCCCTGATTTTCGCGTCGTACTCTTCGCAAATCGTGTTCAGCCTGAGCTCGATCTTCTTTCCCACCTGTCGCATGCGCTGAGAGAATATAGTGTCGCTGTCACCCGGCTGTGTGTACTCAATGGGCGACGAACATATCTGATCGACAACCAGAGTGTCGCTAGTTTCGCTTCTTGCTGCTAACTTGATCTCCGACTCACTGAATCGACGTGAGTCAGTACGATGTCCGACAGGATCATAGAATTCCTTGCCCACATCGACAGCGTGCTTTGACATCTTCTCGTTCTGGACGTTTGTTGTGATCAGAGAGTTTCTGAGGTATGTCATGTCCAGCCAAGTATTACGTTTCTCCTCATGCCGCTTCTCAAGTTCCTCTCGACTCAAGCCTTCCGTGCCAACAGATTCAAAGTCTAGCGCAAAAATTTTGGATTCTACGTCTACTATTTTGGAACTGACTTGTCGTGTATAGCGCAGAAGTTCGAGTTCTGCAAAGATACCTGGCATAAGCAGCGGATGAGAAGCTGCGTCTCCTGTACTGTTCAGGCTTCGCAGCAAAGACCTCTCGATATCGGATGTGCAACCATAAAGGATGGCGTACGTTAATCCCTTTTCTGGATACGAAGTCGCAGAGAGCGCCATATCTGATGGCCATTCTCTTGAAGTGCGGCAGTTGTACACTGGTAATTTCATCGATTAGAAGCTGTTTAGCAAGACGCAGTGAAAGTCGCATACCGTAGGCTGCTTGATCCATTACCACTTTGTCACAACTGAAACTGGGAGATGTAGTCCTCGTGATAGTCTTCGTGATTGAGCCATGAACTCGAAACTTTTGGCATATACTCTTGAAAGTCTTATAAGAGAACGGTAACTTCCGAATATCGGCCTGTTTGGAACTTTGCTTGTGATGCTGCTTTCCTGCCAGTGCAGCGAAGGTTTGAGAGCAACGGAGTCCAATCACTGATTTTTTACTTTCACTATTGTATTTGAGCCATTCCGTATATGACATGGCTTGCGACGTAGGATCGTTGCCAGTGTCTTCACCTACTCGCCTGGCGAGACTATTTCGTCTATCAGAATTGACACTTAATCAGGAAGTGCTCACAGGAATACGTACATCAGCACTAAGCCATGATGGGAATGGTTTTCGTTTGCTTCCTTTTGATGTTAACAGTGACAGCTGGCAATAAGGTGAGACGCTTACATCGCGTAACCACTCAGCCCACTCATCGTCAGTTTCGAGGGACCAGATTTGTAAGTGATACTATAAGCTTCAGTATGAGTCCGTTAAGACAGGGCAAATACACACCCCATTCTCATTCACGATCTTGATGGCTAGTGCTGCCCCTGGCGCATAAGTGAATATTCTCTCTAGGTCTGTACCTTGGTCGCTCAGCCAGGCATTATCGCGGGCCCAGTCCATATCGGTGATAGCCAAGAAGCATTTAGATTTACGAATGCATGCGCGACACGAGTCTTTTGAGGTGTGGGTAGGAGGCGATTAACGCCAGCAGGCCAGGAGGCTAAGGGCGCCTGTCACGGTTGATTCGTTATTACAGAGTGGCGGTGTCTTCACCGGCGTGCAAAATCGCCTTCCTTTTGCCTACGCGCTAGACCATCGGACACGCAGTGCACCCTCAGTACAGTCATTAGGGCAATATTTTGGCCTTTTTTGGTGTGTGTAATGCTTTGTGCAGCGTCCACCGCGTATGTGGTGCGCTGGCGGGGCTTTCGAGGGGCAATCCTTGCCCTGCAATTGTCGTGTGAGTTCCGGACGTCCTAAAATGTCTCAACCTGTAAGCCTCGAACATCGGTACATACTCGTATATTTTGAAGCTACCATCCCGGAAACCTGCAACAAGATATCTCGGCGTTATGGCTGTCATTGCGATCGTCGAAGCGGATTACAACCAGTGTGCGGTCTTGGAGAGGTTTCTTGGTAGCACATTCCCCAAAGGAGGGGCTTCCGTCAAAGTACGCATCTCCTGGTGCTCTACATATCAACACTAACTCTGTGCTTAGCATTCAAGAGGGCTTTTCAGATGCAGAATGCCTCGTAGTCTGAATATGGTGAGCCTTCCTGCTTCATAACCCCAACACCATCTAATGACGGCAGCAAGAGTTGGAAATTCTGATGAACTCAGGCATCTTCGAGCACTATAGAGAAGAGTGATGCTGCGAAACAACATAAGAAAGGCTTAGCATAATACGTTAGGGCGTTACTGCATGATCACTAGCTGGTCGCTTCTCACATTCAGTTCATAGTTTGAGTTAAAGCTGGGCGAAATATCTTGGTTAGACTACCATGCATGATCCTTGTTTCAATCAAGCTATCTACAAGATCATATATTGAAGATCGCTTACCACAGATCTCCAAGTTCACCTGGTGTTTTTGAGCGCAGTGTCTCACCAGTGACCGGTTTGAGCGGCGGGTTTGTCCTTCGAACTACGCCAAGGACTTGATCACTCAGGAGTGCATCAACAAGCACACGTTCTTTAGTCGGAAACTTCTTTTGACATGCCTTTTGGCAGTATTCGTCCGTCTGATCGCAAACTCTTCGATACATTCTGTCAAGCTCAGTATAGAGCTCAACGGACCCGATCCTTTCGCAGTCAGGCGCTATCACAACTAGCATTCTTTCTTCGATCAGGTCCAAAAGATCATGAATGAACTGTGTGCAATACGGATGGTTGTGGAGAAGAACAATCCACTCAGACATAGTCAGTGTAGTCAGCGATTTATACAGGATTGCGACTTACTTCGTGGACCTCTCCTTTTACTGCGATAGCATGCTTTTGATATGCGAGTTCGAGAGTTCCTGGTAGCTGCAGCCTATCTTGCGATACTCTCGATTCTTTCGAAAGTATCTCAAAGAAGATGTCAGTCCCGGTCCCATGAATCCCCGGCGTCGTCCGACGATCTTCGAATTCGTCCAAAAGTCTCTGGCCACCCAGCATCCAGCATACCATTTCCAGAAGAAGACATCCATAAGTCCATATGTCGAATGCTCGAGATACCGTACCACCCTTGAGGTCGCATTCAGGTGGCCTGTATCCAGGAGTTGCAGAGAGGCCTTCCCCAGGAACGTTCGACCGACTCTGGGTGGAGTTGAATTCAGTGAGTCCAAGGTCGGCGATAACAAGAGTGCCCTTCTCGTTTGGTGCTGATGGAGGATACCAGAGGATATTCTCGGCCTTGATGTCGCCGTGGCGACCATACTTTTGCTTCGGCTCCAAGCTATTATTGTATCCAGGGCTGTGAATCGTTTTCAATGCACCAGCCATACCGAGGATCTGCTTCGTCACCCATCGGATAGCATCTAAATCCATTTTCGTCCCGTCGCATGGGTACCTCTGATGCTTCCAGTAGGATTTCAGGTCTCCTTCTGCCCATGGGAACAGCAGACAGTATCTATCATGCACACTAGCCTCAATTGCCCATGTCGCCAATAGTGTGACAATGTGTTGGTTGGGGCGATCATGCAATCGCTGAAGAGCATCCACCTCCTTCTTGAAGCCGAGAGCTTGTTTCGAAAGATCGCCCCTTTCTCTCGGTTTCAATCGCTTCAGTGCAAACCATTCAGTTGTGTCGACCTAGTGACGAAGATTAGCGAGGAGAAAGCATGTTATCAAAAAGGCTCACCGAGGGTAGGACATCCCGAAAAGTATGACATTCAGGATGGAGCTGCACTCTAAACACTTCGCCGAAGCCAGCCTGGGCAACAAATTCTTCGTGTAGTATTGGCAGAATGGCGCTCTTATCGAGGTTCACTGTGTCTCTGCCACGTCCCAATAAGACGGGATTGACTTGGTGCTTGAAAGCCATGAAGTTGTCTCGATCCGCATCTGACCAATGACTGAAGCAGGACAGCACTTCTCCGTTCAGCAAAATTGGGCAATCATCGCCTTTGCTCTGTTGCAACAACGGCAAGCTTTCGTCTGACACCCCCTGTTGAATGCTTTTGTGGATGTCATCATGCTTTGAGAGCATTGTCAAGATAGCAAACACTTTCAGGTGACGTGTGAGAATGGTGTTTGTCAAGTGCTGAAGGTTGCGAGAGACATCGTGGCTTTCCGATAACTGGGCTTTAATACGCTCCTCGGTAATGATGCGCTTTAGGCTTCCCTCCGACCAAAAAAAGGACCCTTCGAAACTTTCAATTCTTGCCCGTCGCAATTCTTTGCTGAGAGTGTGAGAACAATGCTTGACATCTTCATTGATCACATGACATTGGAGAGTACCTGCATCTCTGGCTTGGCGTATCGTGGGGGTGTTTGATGATGCATCGTCAGGCAGTACCAATATTGGAGGCGGGAGACCCCCTGGGAATTTCGGAGAGGACTCGTCGAGGCCCATATCTTGGTTGTACTTCATAGATAGACAGGTTGAACGGCTAGCATGCTGAGTTGGATGCGAGGTGCTACTGCTAGGCCGACGTAAGGTAATCCGTTTCTGCGTCGCTAATGGAGTAAGATCAGTCCTTAGGCTTCAGGAGCATAAAGCACTACCTCTGACGCCCAAGTCGCGGTTTGTTGCCCTTATCACTTTATTAACATGGACAAGGCTGAAATCTCCCGACCAGGCTACGATTCAGCTGACCTTGGGCAGCTCGACCACATCAACATGTACAGCCCATATTGTGGCTTCGTTCGGGCTGAGTAGGCCATTCAGCCTATGAATTTCCAAGGTGGTGTAAGAAGACGTTTTCCCATTGCTGAGATGTTGCATGAGCATGATGGAGGACCTCGACCCAGCCCCGTCTCGCTCACTGATGTGCGCCGTGCAGTACAGGTTGCTTGGAAAACATGCGTCAATCAATGAGTCACCGGCACAGATGAGATTCAGCCAGGATGATCGTCGACCAAATAGTTGCCCTTATCTGTCGGTGAACTGCACATGCATCTGGTATGATTAGGCATCTATCAGACGGAAGCTTTCGGGGAAACAGGAGAGCGAAGTAGGCAAAGCAAACCTTGGAAGTCGTCCGGTGGCTCACGTTGTTTCGTCTCCGTAACTTATACTGCAACAAAGATTTAGAAAAACGGAGAAGGGAAACCTGGAAAGTCAGAGCGCAGGGATCTGGTTAGCACCTATCGGGTCTGTAAGCCTAGAGAATGTCAGTTTTCAACGTCATAACACCGCAAATACTCCTGTTAGGTGCTGACATGTGTCTTGTCGGTATTTACTCTCGATACCTGTTCTCTGTCCAAAATGATTTGTGTATTGTCTGGAATTACGACATGTCTGATGGACTTGTCATTGCAACTCGTCATGACGTCAGTGTCTCCTACGACACGCTTACAGACAACCGATGATCAGTCAAAGTAGCAGAACTGCCAATCAACATGTTTTCTCACCTCTCTGCAGTAACGATGTGTCTTATTACTCGCTTTGTTTTCGTGTGAAGGCACAACAACATAAGATATGAATCAAAATGGTATTGCGTATACTTTGCAGAATCGCAGGGCTGGACGATTTATGAGTAACACCGAATTGTCTGATCAGAACCTCCTGACGAATGAGACAGATCAAGAAACTAAGATGGGGTTGTGTTACGCCTCGGCTGAAAATGAGAATAAGTCGTTTTGTTGTATTGATGCCTTCGTAATGGGATTATATCGTTGCATATACCAATGGTAAGTACTGGCGTGTCATAGCTATGGCACGAGGCAGTATCTTTATTCTCTGCTTGTTTATGTTACGACCTGACTATACGTTAGAAGCGAGTGGAGTAAGAAGGCATCAGAAATGGCTCCTGACAATTGCGAGACAGCACCGAGACAGCTAAGTCATCGCTTGAGCTTGTCAAAGGAGGTGTAGAGATTGCGTGCTGCATGTAAATCAAGATATCGTAGTCGTCCGGGACAGAATATATGTGTTATGTCTCCTCAATCTTCCACATACGACCATAGGACACTGAAAATTAGGCTTCCCGTCCGCTCAGCCATATACAAGCAGTGTACCGGCGGATTAGTAGTTAGGTGGGTGACCACTAGCGAATCCCCGCTGTTGTATGTTTTTGTTTTTGCATATTGTAGTGGAGGTGGAGTGGGTCAAGGTTTCGGTGGCCGAGTACTGGCCGAGTGACAGCTTCGACGATCGACCAAGGATAACATATAGTATACATCCAGTTTTTTTGGAGTCGGAACATCACTCATGTGGTTCAACGCCGTTTTTGTTGCAAAGGTCAAATGTAGTCGTCGACTCAGCATTGGAAACGTCAGTACTGGCATATCATGAATTGTACCTAGCCGTCCAACCACAAGCACTCTAGAATGACAATGTCTGTCCTGCCTCCCTGGTAACAGCAGCCTTGACATTCGCGCTTCCCAGCAGCTCATACTTATAAGGAAAGCTTTGCGCATTGAGCGTACCCAGAGGCGCTGTGTTGGCGCTCTGTCCGCCGAACAGGACGTCCTCAACAACTGCAAATCCATCTTCTGCACTGCTCTCAGTGTAGACCATCTTCTTGCCGCTGTTCTCAAAGACAGTGCTTTGAACTAGAGCTTGCGCGCCCATGCGGGAGTTCACGCCTGTAGACTGCTCGTTGTAGTAGTTGTTGAAGATGTGCGCTGTGCCGAAACGGAGCAGTGGACCGCGACTGTTGACGCGGTAGAAGTGGTTGTTTGCATATGTTACGCGGAGGTGGCCGGTGTCTTCAGCGGCATTCTTGTCGGAGTGACCTACGAGAGTGCCTTTGGACTGTTTCGTGTTAGCCACTGTTCAGCATTGCAGAGTGACGTGAGAATATTGAACTTACATGATTGTGGAAGTAAGTGTTGGAGATGGTGACAAAGTCCGCAGCATGCGAAAGGTCGACCAAGCCGTCATAGGTGTCTTTGCCCACAGACTCATCACCGGAGTAATCGCAATGGTCGACCCATACATTCGTAGAGAGCTGAATGGTAGTGCCATCGCCGTAGGCAGCAGGCACTTTGCTGATCTTCATATTGCGCACGATGACATTTTTCTGGCCTAGAATCGTGAGACCAATGCCAGTGAGGGCTGTAGAGTGTTAGTCAGAGATCAGTGAGGCAGGTGGGCATTTAGGGCATACAGCTTCCAGTCTTCCCGATGATGGTCTTATCCGAGCTAACTTGAACCTTTGCGGCACCACTGATGGCTCCTTGGACGATAATGTTCAAAGGCCCAGTGGAGTTGGCCGCAGCCGAGAGCTGGGGTAAAGTGCTGACAGTGGTAGTAGGGCCGCCTGCTCCGCCTTTGGTGCCTCCATTTGCCATCGCATAGCCAATGTTAGCAGCATCTGTAATGCTAGCTCTCTTCTGCAGGGCCTTTGCCGGTTCTTCCTGGATAGTTGGAGTAGGTGATGCTGTGACTGCGGTCACCGCGAGAAGGACGAGAGATGTAGGGAGTTTCATGACTAGTGATGTTGTGATGTTGTGTATGTTCTGCTGGAGATTACACGAACATACTGAAGTTGCATTATGTATAAACTATCGGCGTTTGAACCGCAATAATTGTTGCTATTCATCTACACGAAGCTGAAAGTGTGGCTTGTTTTCCGACAGCTTCATATCAACGATGAACTCTCTTAGGTGGGATTCGATCGCGAACGGCGCCGCGGGAGCATCCGCATGCACCAGGCACCATGCGTCTCTCCACATGACCAATGTGTGGCTTGATACGGCAGCTCGGACGTGTATTATGGCTATACCCGAGCGTTGGCTGATGTATGCGAAACATCTTGGTCCCGGAGAAACCTCTGGTTGGAGGAAGTCGAAAAGCTCCGATGACCCCAGATTTCTGTTCGCTCAATATCGAGAGGCAGAGTCTGGGGAAGGTGTTGGCTCTAGGAAATTCTGCGGGGAAGGTTCTTCCTTGGTAAATCTTGAATAAATGCATTAGCGGATGAGGCGCATGATTGCAGTCGACGCTGATCCAAGTTGGCTCCCGGCGTCTTCCAAAATGTACTCCGCAAGCGTGCGATACATGGATTCGACACGTCGGAAACCTGAAGGTAGTTGAAAGCATTTTGAGACAAAGTCATTTGGAAATCTGAGGTCGTGTCATGAACTGCGACCTAACTGACCGCGACACCTCTTGTGAACACGACCATGCGTACAGACGCGACCCTGATCCTTAACTCCAACGATGTCTCTGATATCCAGCATTCGTTCCACCGACCATAATGTTTGCATTCCCGTTGGCTACTGCAAATCCTGCGCAACTTCCGTCAGGCCTTGTGCAGCCATCAATGACCGCTAAGATTCCTACCGCCACATCGATGCTACTTAGTGTGTCAGATTGGTTATCACCAAGGGTGGCAGAAGCCGAGCATACCAATAGCTACTCTCGTGGCCTCCTGTTCGACCTATACCAACGACGACAGTGTCGATTCCATGCCAACACAATGCTCTCGCCTCTCTATTCTCAAACTCGCAGGGCGTCCGGCCTAGGCTCCGAAGATAGTGGTAGCAGACGATGAGGTTTTCGACGCTAGTGTAAGCGCTGTCTTCTGGTCCGCATACCAGTTCGTTGTCCGAGGTGGTTATTTGAGCTGTAGAGTATTAGGTGATGTCACATACGAGTACATGGCCCATGAACACGAAGTCTTACCAGTCGAACCTCCCGGCAACGGCAACTCATATAAGTCAGCTGAAGTCAGGTTAAGAGATTCTAGTGACGGAAGCCCTGGACCCGGGATGACTTCAGGTCGATCGTCAGGAATTATAGCCGCATGAATGGTCAACGTCAACAGAAGTGAGACTTGAGAGAACGCCGTGAGAAGCATGATAGGGAACGAAATGCTTTGAGTGTGTCCAAGATTCTCTTTGCCTATTCTAACCGGGAAGAAAGATATATTTGCATGCGGATATTCCTTAATGCAACGTCGCGGTATTCACGAACATCTGCTGTTCGTCGGTTTGTTAATAGCGGCCATTGTTGGTGCTTCCAGTAGACTTCAGGTCCGCTTGCCTATACACGTCGCATACATTAGCTTCGGGAACAGACCGTGCAGACTGGCGTGATCTACCAACCAGTATAACTTAGCATATTTGCTAGAATATTTCTGCAGACTCGTTGGACAACATGATAGACTATGTGTGCCCAAGGTTACAAGCTGTGAGCCCTAGCGGTTGACAACTCATGCGATCACGGGTCGGCACATGCTCGTGCTACAATGCGCAAACCACCTCAAACAGAAGGCCTTCCACAAAAGTCCAATTCATGTCGTGCTATAGGTCTGCTTGTACCTTGCGTGATTGCGGATGGTTGCAGTTGTCGCGAACGGCGTCATGTCGCAGTGGTAACACCGACTCAACTTCCAGGATATCCGCCTGGTCGGGATCTAATCAGGACCTGGCTGGAAGAGATGCGACCGGCTTGTTATGAAATCTAAAATTGATCCAGCATGCGTTCCGGGTATGAATGCGAATGCGGAGTTGGGATCTCCGAGGAATAACCGCGGACGGAGAAATTGGAGATCCTCAGAGAATAATCCAGCATGTCGAAAAGAACACTAAACTCGTTCCTAAAGTCTGGAAAGTAACCGCTACCTGCGAGTATAAAGCGCGTGTTGTTAACTGAAATGAATGTCATCGCGCGATGCAACAGAACACAGATACAATGCATATGCAATATTACCATGTTTCTACCTATCTCTCCCTAACCTCTCCTCGTAGTCATCTACCAGTTCGTATGCCGGCCTGAACTTGGGCTTCGGGGCGCCGTTCTCTCTCTCGGCTTGCGGTACTTGTTGCGTAGACGGTTGGCGCACGAGCTTCGGGTTCGGGTGCGTATCAGTCGTCCCGCCTAACGAGGTGTATCCACGGTCGTATAGAGAACAGTAGGGTATGTTGAGGAAGCGTATAAACTAGATGTGTCAGTAAGCAGGTACGAAGTCGCATAACTCCCACGTACCGTCCATATATCCACGTAGTGCCAGTCTATGACGGGATGTATCCGTACAAAGGCCGGCCACCCTGAGTCTGTTGGGTCGAAATGCTTCAAATGCTCGCCATGCGGATCCGTCCGCCGTGTCCCCACTAATATCGCCTTGACCGACGGAGTGTCTTTTAAGTAGTCGGCAAAGGCCGCTTTCATAGGCTTTGCATATTCCAAAAGGGCCAGCGAGTATATCTTGCTGCTATGCGCGACAAACTCCTCGACCTCGGGAAAGGGATGCGCGTCTTGTATGTATACGCACTGCACCGCGGTCTCGATGCTGGACGAGGGATTCGACGTCTGCGTCAGGCCCCGTCTGTGCATGGCGCAGAGGTATAGCACGAGAAGGACGAGGCAGTCTTTGCCGCCATTATACGATAGGGAGAGCTCTGGCAGACTACATAGCTGTTAGTCCCCAGCTGCCGCACCGCCCCGCAGTGTAGTCACCAACCTGTACTTGTCCAGTGCCTCCCCTATGACGCTCAGCGACGTGCGCGTCTGCTCCTGCACATTCTTGACGCGCTCTGATACATCCTTGGCGTCGAGAAACGTAGCTATGCGGTCATTGATGCGCGTGCATAGCTCGTGGAAGGGCAGCGGGGTATCGGAGACGAGGGGATCTGAAAATCCGGAGGGGGTGTTCATTGCAATAAAGGTACGCTAATCACGACATCAGATGCAGATGCATGCGATTACGGTAAGGGCAGGTATGGTGTCGACGATTGGTCGTACGGGCGTGCTGGTTCATGCCATGATGCATGTGTCGGCCATGCCAGGAGAGGCGAACAGGTGGAGGTAGCCTGTGCTCCTATCGATAAGGCTGGTCCTCGGCACGTCTCGATGCGGCAAGGCGGCGCTGCCCTCACCTGGCCACTCAGACATGCGGGAGTAAGCATCACGACCACCGTCGGCCAGGACTCCACCACGAGATGCACTATGGGTGAAATTCGGTCCTCAGCCTCGCGTCGAGCTTGACAAGCAGATCTAGCCAAGTGCATTACACCGAACTCGCGCATCTATGATGGTCTGATTCGCCGCTCTTCGGCCCTCGCCCCAGACCCTGAAGTGCACTAAAATATTGCGTGCTTTCGGCACGCGTTGTCATGACCTCTTAAAGGGAATTTTTCCATTGCCGTTGCCGCTGACTATGAGGACTGTCGCCGACGGTCCGAACTATTACTACTCCTCGTCTCCCCCGTAGACATTTCCTTACTGTTACCGTCAACCCTGAATTTGCAGTCAATATGGGGTCCATCTCGACTGCAGGAGAGGCCGGTATGTCCCCGCAACCATTCGCCCCGCCATTGCCTCTACCCCAGCACGTCGTTGCACCAGAGCAATTGGGGGGTCCAAAGTCACATATACTGACTTTTGTATTGTCTAGTGGCCCGAATTGCCCACTTGGCCTCCGACGTGATTGTGTCGGTCGTCCCTTCCTTCGAGGCCGAATCTGAGTTCTCCGAGCCTCTGCGAGGACTACAGAAGCACAACGCGCCTAGCGTTGTTTGCAAGACACAGCCAGAGGTATGTCTGCATGATTTGGGCGTGTCTGACGCAATCGTACTAACTTTCTCCCCAGATCCTCACAGTCCGCCAAAATGCGGATCCCCTTCTCTCTGTTTTCCAGCCCATCCGCGCGGGCAAGCTCACCAGCGTCACCACAACCTCTTCCATCCTTGTAAAGTCGATACCACACCTATACAAGCTCGCCCAGTACCCCGTCGTTCTCCACGTATCGGTAGCGCCATCGGGCTTCCCCGACTTCTCCGATATCACTTCCATCCGGCAATCTGGATTCGCCTTCATCCAGTCGGAGACACTGCAGGAGTTGCAGGATCTTGCTCTGACTGCACATGCCTTGGCTATCAAGTCGGGCAAGGGTGTCATTCACTTCTTCGACTCAGGCGCGACTGCTTTCAAGAAGACTGTTGAAGTCGAAGATGCCGACCTGGTCCGGAGTGTCATCGACCTGGACGCGGCGGCGGCATACCAGAACACCAAGTCAGAGGAGACATCGCTATACGCCGATGATGGCAGGAGTTCGACACTGTCCTTCGCTCGGAGCCAGGCTGTCAACGCCGCCCCAGCAGCAACATCAGCTAGCGCTCCTGAGCAGGCCAAGTCACTTCCGGCATCGGAGAGGAACAGCGAGCGCGCCGAGTCGTCCTCTGGTTCATCACAGCGCGATGCTAGCACAAGCGGCGCGTCCGTGTCCTCTGCAACCACTGTCGAATCTCTGATCTCAAAACCTGTCTCATCCGAGGACATCTACCGCTTCGCCACACAGATCTGGGGAACCATTCGGGATGCCACCGGTCGAAGCTACGATGCATTCGCTTTCTCTGGTACTGGCACCGAGGAGGCCGCCATCTTCCTCTTCGGTGCTGACACTGCTGTGTTTGCCACCGAGCTGGACAGTGTCGAGGAGACCAAGGCATATGCCAACACAGCCGTCATCACCGCGAGGTTATACCGCCCCTGGTTGGGTGCCTCGCTTGCGCCTATGCTTCCCTCATCGCTCAAGAGGATCGCTGTGCTAGAGCAAGTTCGAAGAAAGACTACCCGCTGGGGCCCTGTACTGCTCGACCTTCTGATGTCCCTGAAGTCGACTGGCGGTGCTTCCCCCATGGTTGTAGGATACCAACTCGGCTACATCAACGAGGAGACTGTGTCCCAAGCGATGCGCGGTGTCTTCCAGAACTTGATGAGCGAGACACCTGTGCAGAACCTCGTCATCGGCAACCTCGATGGCCCGGAGCCCCAGGCTATCAAGGCCGAGCAACCAGGGTTAGAGAACGCCTACATGAAGATCTTGAACCAGGTCTTTGGTGAGAAGCTCCACATTGCTAACCAGCTTGGCTCGCAGCACGCCGGCATCTCCAACGAGATCTCCTCTTCCCCGGAGTACGGATTCGGCTCACTAGTAGCGCGCAAGGAGCACCGAAGGCGATTGGTAGACGAGGCTGCGGCTGCTTCCAAGGAGAATGCCTTCACCACACAAGCACCCAAGGAGTGGCTATCCAAGTGGGCACTCAACGCCGATGACACTGACAAGGCCAACGAACTTGCTTCTGAAGTCATCGCTCGTCTGGGCACCGACGGCTCGCCTGTTGCCAGCCAACTGTTGTCGTCAAAGAAGCTCTTCTACAAGGAATCCCCGTGGTTGATTGGGTCAGACGCTTGGGCGTACGACCTCGGAAACTCTGGTGTGCACCACGTCCTGGCCTCTGGCGAGAATGTCAACATGCTCATCGTCGACTCAACCCCCTACTCTGAGCGCGCAGCCGCTGACGCCGCGAGGCGCAAGAAGGACATTGGTCTGTACGCAATGAACTACGGAAATGCCTACGTCGCATCGGTCGCTGTATACAGCTCTTACACCCAGGTCTTGGAGGCTATGATCGAGGCCGACAAGTTCGATGGTCCATCCGTTGTGCTTGCATACCTCCCTTACGAAAAGGAGAACGACACACCTCTGACCGTTCTGCAAGAGACCAAGAAGGCTGTCGACCTTGGCTACTGGCCCCTGTACCGATGGGATCCACGTGCCGAGGAGAAGGGCGAGGAGAACTTCAAGCTTGACTCGGAGCGCATTAAGAAAGAGCTGGAGGAGTTCCTCTCCCGCGACAACTACATGTCCCAGGTCATGAAGAGACATCCCGAGTTCTCGTCCAACATCTCTGGATCCTACGGAACCGAGGTCAGGCAGTTGCAGAAGCGCAAGGCCAAGGATGCTTACAGCAAGCTTCTCGAAGGTCTCCAGGGCGACCCAATGACCATTCTCTTCGCTTCCGACAACGGCAACGCCGAAAACCTAGCCAAGCGTCTTGGAAACCGCGGCAAGGCTCGAGGTCTCAAGACCATGGTCATGGCCATGGATGACTTCCCGATCGAAGACCTGCCCAATGAGCAGAACGTTATCCTGATGACCAGTGTAGCCGGTCAGGGAGAGTTCCCTCAAAACGGTCGAACATTCTGGGAAACCGTCAAGGACTCCACCGATTTGGATCTTGCGACAGTCAACTTTGGTGTCTTCGGTCTCGGTGACAGCCACTACTGGCCACGCAAGGAGGACAAGATCTACTACAACAAGCCCGCAAAGGACCTTCATGCTCGTCTTCTTACTCTCGGTGGCAAGCCTTTGGCGGAGTGTGGTCTTGGTGATGACCAAGACCCGGACGCCTACCAGACTGCGTACGCCGAATGGGAGCCAAAGCTCTGGGAGAAGCTCGGCGTTGCCAACGTCGAGAATTTGCCTGAGGAACCAGCGCCGTTGACCAACGAGGATATGAAGGCCGCTTCAAACTTCCTCCGAGGTACTATCGAGGAGGGTTTGGCCGACACCAGCACCGGTGCCATCTCGGCAAGCGACCAACAGCTCACCAAGTTCCACGGCACCTACATGCAGGATGACCGTGATCTTCGCGACCAGCGCAAGGCACAGGGTCTCGAGCCAGCGTACTCCTTCATGATTCGATGCCGACTACCTGGAGGTGTCTCTACACCTAAGCAGTGGCTGCAGATGGACGAGATCAGCACGAAGCTCGGTAACGAGACCATGAAGCTGACCACTCGACAAACCTTCCAGTTCCACGGCGTCGTAAAGGGAAAGCTCAAGCCAGCTATGCAGGCCATTAACAAGGCGTTGATGACCACCATCGCAGCTTGCGGTGATGTCAACCGAAACGTCATGTGCAGCTCCCTGCCGACTCAGTCAAAGTACCACGGCCAGGTCCACAACATTGCACAGAAGATCAGCGACCATCTCCTTCCCTCTACCACTGCTTACCACGAGATCTGGTTGGAGGACGACGAGACAAAGCAGAAGCGCAAGGTTGCTGGTGAGGCTGTCCAGGACCACGAGCCCCTCTACGGCCCCCTCTACCTCCCACGAAAGTTCAAGATCACCATTGCCATTCCTCCTCACAACGACACCGATGTGTACGCTCACGACATTGGTCTCATCGCAATCAAGGGCGAAGACGGAAACCTTGTAGGTTTCAACGTCCTCGCCGGTGGTGGCATGGGTGTCACGCACAACAACAAGAAGACATACCCGCGAACCGGAAGCATGTTTGGCTACGTCCCAACTGAGCAGGTGCATCTTGTTTGCGAGAAGATCATGCTCGTCCAGCGCGACCACGGTGACCGCAAGAACAGGAAGCACGCCCGTCTCAAGTACACCATCGACGACATGGGTGTCGATGTCTTCAAGGGCAAGGTTGAAGAGCTCTGGGGTCAGAAGTTTGACGAGCCCAAGCCCTTCAAGTTCCAAAGCAACATCGACACCTTCGGCTGGCAAAAGGACGAGACCGGCCTCAACCACTTCACCTTCTTTATTGAGAACGGCCGCATTGAGGACACTGCCGGCTTCCCCATGAAGACTGGTCTCATCGAGGTGGCCAAGGTACACAAGGGCGAGTTCCGGTTGACTGGTAACCAGCATTTGATCCTAGCCAACGTCGCCGACGAAGATCTGCCGGCCATGAAGGAGCTGCTGAAGAAGTGGAAGCTTGACAACACCAACTTTTCTGGTATGAGGCTGTCCAGTTCCGCCTGTGTTGCCTTCCCTACTTGCGGTCTTGCCATGGCCGAGTCAGAGCGTTACCTGCCTGAGCTCATCTCCAAGCTTGAGGGTACACTCGAAGAATCTGGTCTGCGACAAGACAGCATTGTCATGCGCATGACTGGTTGCCCTAACGGTTGCGCACGTCCATGGCTCGCCGAGGTCGCTTTCGTTGGAAAGGCCTATGGCGCGTACAACATGTACCTTGGTGGTGGTTACCATGGCCAAAGGCTGAACAAGCTTTACAGGAGCTCGATCAAGGAGGAAGAGATTCTGGAGATTCTGCAGCCGATGATCAAGCAATACGCCAAGGAGAGGAACGATGGAGAGCACTTTGGCGACTTCGTCATCAGGAAGGGTTACATTAACGAGACCACGCACGGAACAAACTTCCACGACAACGTAAGTTGACTTAGGTCACAAATACATGACATGTATGCTAACATTATCACAGACTGCGGAACAAGAGTCAGATGGCGAGTAAACCACAGCCACGTGAAGGACAAGTTTCATAGGATTTTCTTCGCGTTCGTCGATCTTACGACAATTTATGATCATTTCATGGCGTTTCATGGGGAAGTCCAAGCGGTTGGGGAAAGTTATGTCTATACTTTATGACTGCTCGTATGATTAAAAGGAATGAATGATACCACAGCAAGTGTTTGATACTTCTATCACAGCTTCTTAGCAAGTGCCGGGATTGTTCACTGTTTTAGTGTTGTGTCACGCCACCTTCGGGCGCTCCCGTGCCACCTCAACAAGAGACAAGGGGCTCTAGAACATGTGGCATCCTGCACATCGTTACTGTTGTTGACGTTACCTGCAGCTTCAGCACGAGCCAGTGCGCATAAACATGGAATTACGACGATGCGTCAACCGGAGGCGCCTTCGCCTGATGACCGCTCTGAAACTTTCAGCACCAATAACAGCATCACCTGTTGTTGTGCCCACTGGAAACCCTTGTCTTTAGTTGAAGAAATTGCAGAACCAGCACCGCACGCTTAGATGTCGCAAAGACTATTTCGACCATCCTTCGATCCAGAACAGGGCAATGAATCCTCGATCACGTTGGCAGAGGAGGAGCAGAAACCGACAACCTTTCTAGAGAGACTTGAGCACTTCACATGGGTACATTCCAAAGAAACTTAGTCGTGTCTTAACATGTTCATGGGCTAATTGTTTCGACGCGCAGGCATGGTTCACGCTCCCGATGTCAACCGGCGGCTTAGCGCTGCTGCTCCATCCCGACAACCAGGCCAATACATTTTCCGGTCTCCTTGCCATCGGAAGGGCGGTTTACGTCTTCGAAATCATTCTGTTCGTAGCAGTCACATGCGCCATAAGCCTCCGTTTTGTACGATACCCACGATTACTCAAGGAAAGCTTGATCCACCCTTCTGAAAGCCTCTTCTTCGCAACATCCTTCCTTTCTCTCGCCAGCATAATCGGCGGTATGCACCTGTATGGCTTGCAAATATGTGGAGCATGGCTTCTCGTCGCCTATCGTATCTTGTTCTGGCTTTACTTTGCGGCTACCTTTATCGTAGCCATCTGGAGCTATTATTCCCTCTTCTCATCACCAGCTCTTAAGATCCAGGACATGACACCTGCCTGGGATCTGCCCATATTTCCCTTCATGTTATCTGGAACGCTGGCTGCTATCGGCGCAGGACATCAAGCAGAGGCGCACGCAGTTGCCATGATTGTCGCCGGACTTACAGCACAGGGCCTGGGTATGACTGTCAGCCTACTCATGTATGTCATGTACGTTCATCGGATGATCGAATGGGGCTTTCCTAGTTCAAAGAGCAGACCGGCAATGTTCATCGCTGTTGGGCCGCCCGCGTTTACTTCGCTGGCGATTATCGGCATGGCCAGGGCGTGGCCAGTGACTACTAACTTTTTTGGCGTAGGTGGGCAAGCTACGGCTCGCATACTGGAGTTGCTTGCGACGATGGTGGCAGTGTTCATCTGGAGTCTGGCACTCTGGTTCTTTTGCATCGCGCTGTTGAGCATACTTGCTGTGGCTAAAGAGATGACGTTTCGTCTTAACTGGTGGGCGTTTGTGTTTCCGAATGTTGGCTTCACACTTGCGACCATCAAGATTGGAGATGTATTTGAAAGTAGGGTAGTGGGTTGGGTGGGCAGTGTTCTGACGATGTGCCTTATCGCTACGTATGTATTCGTGTTTACGATGTGCGCGAGGGCAGTAGTCAAGCGGGAGATATTGACTGAAGGCAAGGATGAAGACACGTACGTCGGCGAGGAAAAGCCAAAGGTTAGACGGGGCGAAGAAACTGTAGTGAAAGCCCAAGAGAAGCATGTATGATAGAGTGGAGATTATGATGGGCTCGTAAATCCACGTCTTCAATCGTCGTTCCTAAACTCTCTGGTGTAATTCTTGGTCCTTGGCCGAATCAACCACACCTTTCCAATGCCATCTCTCTCTTTAAGGGCTCAACCTTTCAATCTTCCACTCCGCCTCCTTAATTCCCTTCGCATCTTCCTCCCCGCCAACCTTCCTGTAGACAAACCGGTCATGCAACCGGCTTGGCCGTCCCTGCCAAAACTCCATCATCTGTGGCACAATTCTCAGTCCGCCCCAAAACTCCGGCACTGGGATCTTGTCCTTGCCACTAAACCTCTTCTCCACGTCTTCCACTCTCTTCTCTAGCTCCTCTCTTGACTCAATCACACTGCTTTGCTGACTGGCCCATGCCCCGATTCTTGAGCCGCGGATCCTCGTATCGTAGTAAACCTGCGATTCCTCAGACGTAAGGCGCTCCACAGTTCCTTCAACGCGAACCTGGCGTTCAAGTTCGCGCCAGTGGAAAGTCAATGCCGCATGCGGATTACTTCGCACGTCGCTCGCTTTGCGACTCGTATCCCAGTTTGAGTAAATGACGAAGCCGCGATCGTCCAGCTCTTTCATATACAGTGTTCGTGCTGAGACTCTGCCGCTGGGTAGTTCGGCGGTGGACAAGGTGACAGTTTCCGGCTGGTAAACGTTGTTGGCCTGGGCCTCCTGGAACCACATGTGGAATTGGTCGGTGGGAGAGGGAAGGAGATCATCACGGTCTAGGGCGCCTTTGTTGTATTGGGTTGCATGGCCAGGGTCTTCAGAGTTGCTCGTAGGCGCGAAGATCTTCTTCGCTGACTCAGTAGCTGAATGCAGCATACTTTTCGGTCGGCGCTGGGTCGTCTGGGGGTAATTTACACTTGGAAGCGATGCGCTTTGGCGTATGTAGCCTGCACTACCGACGATGCTTGTAGGTCTTTTTAGGGGATTTGTACACCTGAGTACAAGCATTGATTTCTGTAGGGTGTGGTGGAGATTGATACGTCGAGTGACTCGTGGCGTGATTCAAGCGATGCAATCGCTAGATGAGTCCTCACGATCGGAGCGAAGTGGGGTGACGTAACGAGATGCTATCGCTCCACTTAGGATCTCACACAAACCTCACACATCCAGCAACTACGAAGGAGCAAGGGCTCAAGGCTCATATATAGCTGTTACAATGTTTCGAGAATATTCCTGCTGGAGAAATCATCACTGCCGCAGCGTAGAGCCCTGAAGCCTTCTTGTACGCCAAGCCAATAAACGGCCCGTGTGAGATGTGTTTACTCGTTGCGCTGCGACCTCAGAAAACCCCTTTGCCTGTGTTGGAGGAACGACAAACTGAAGGTCATGTCTCGAGAAGCTAATAGTAGAGTTATACAAGCCATACCCCTTAGGATCGAGTAGGCCATAGTGTGTGTACTGGTCATGAAATTCTAACGACTAGAGCTAACTCAGTATCATATAGATAGTGAATGAGAGAAGCTAAAGAGATGGTCTTCGGAACTGTGATCGTGATAAACATAGTGATTCAGAAGAATCATATCCAGGGCGAAACACTTACCCTTCTGCTGTGCTTCCGTTACCTCAGGCCTCTTTATCTCTCTAACGATTTCAACTCTGGATACCACGATTGAAATGATATCGAACATTGTTGCGGTGTTCCTGATGTGTTGCGAAATGATAAGTACCAGAAGACATACCCGCTGCGTCGCAGAACTACGTTGGATCGCGCGAACAGTACCTAGGTGCTTAACCTACATGCTTGAACAGCGAAGTGAGTTGTCATCCCGGGCTTCTACATCGGGGTACTGAAAGGTTCCTCTCTCATGCGCGGTGTTTGGAACGGTTCTGCCCTGGAGCCACAGGAAGCATTGCAGAGGCTACAGATGGCGACACATGTTTTGCGATGGGCCATTTCGAAGATAAGAGTAAGCGATTTAGCCAGTAATTGCTTGACCACGACCAGCTGAAGGATGATGGGATGATGCTGGCCTGGTGCGATGGAGTTGAATTGGGCGCGACGAGCTCTAGGAGATCTTGAGAGACTGAAAGGGGTTAGGCAAGGACCCCCACATGTGGATGCCCCACCACAAGCCGCCAACCCTGCGGACATCCGCTTACTTCATACACCTATCTGGCGGTAACAATGCCCGACTCAACTACTTACCGATACGACCTGGGCTCCTACCGTCGAAAGATCAGCACCTCTAGCTCGAAAGCACAGGAATGGTTTGATCGCGGCTTGGTTTGGTGTTATGCGTTTCACCATGAAGAGTCCGCCCGATGCTTCGAACGGGCCATCGACGAAGACCCAAGTTGCGCGATGGCTTATTGGGGTGTAGGTCACTGACATAGTCGGGATATTTTTTGGTTCCCCAGCTGATTACCACAGCTCGCATTCGCCCTCGGACCGAATTACAATAAACCTTGGGACTTGTTTGATGAGAAAGAGCTCAAGGCCACACTAAGGAAAATAAATGAAGCGAACGAAAAGGCCAAACAACACGCACCCAAGTCTACGGATATCGAAAGAGCACTAATCGATGCCGTGCAAGTGCGTGTGCCGAAAGGTCTAGACGAGGCTGCTTTTCAGGCGTGCAACGAGGAATATGCCGAGGCCATGAGGAGCGTTTACGGAAATTTCTCTAGTGACCTCGACATCGCTTCGCTTTATGCAGACTCCCTCGTATGCCTCTCGGCGTGGAATCTCTGGGATCTCAAGACGGGCGAGCCAACGCCTGGTGCTCGCTCATTAGAGGCCAAGGCTGTGCTCGAGAAAGCTCTACAGCAAGAGAGCTCACACAAGCATCCAGGAGTTCTCCATCTGTACATCCACCTCATGGAGATGTCAGCGACGCCGGAAGTAGCCCTTGTCTATGCCGATCATCTAAGGAAACTTACCCCGGACGGAGGACACTTGCTGTAGGTATACGTTGAATTATAAGCGAAGTACGTACTAACGCCATACAACCACAGACATATGCCGTCCCATCTGGACATCCTTGTTGGTGACTATCGACGTGCCATTGACGCTAATGCGGATGCCTGCCGTGCTGACGAGAAGTACGTTGCCGAGCATGGGGCGAGAAACTTTTACTCATTCTACATGATGCACAACTATCACTCGCTCGTGTATGCAGCCATGTTTGCAGGGCAGTTCAAGGTCGCACTGGAGGCAGTCAACCGAATGGAGGCATCGCTGCCTGAGTCGCTGCTGCGCATTGAAAGCCCGCCCATGGCAGACTGGTTGGAAAACTTCGCGTCAGTCCGGGTCCATGTCCTAGTTCGTTTCGGACGATGGCAGGATCTTATCGCGCTCGAGATGCCGTCTGACACGGACCTCTTTTGTGTGACAGCAGCAATGATACGTTATGGCAAAGGCGTTGCATATGCCGCTACTGGCGACGTCGTTAAGGCGCAAGAGGAACGCGATGCCTTGGTTCAGACAGTAGAGTGTATCCCAGCATCGCGGATATGCGGAGATTTTCCTAACAGGTACAGTAAAGTCAAAGTTTCCGGACCGGCGGGAACCCCATGTATAAAGAGCTTACTAACCAAGATAGGTCTAACGTCGTGCTGCAAGTTGGAGTTGCAATGTTGGACGGCGAGCTTGAGTACCGCAAAGGCAACTACGAGGAGGCTTTCAAACACCTCGAGACGGCAATTGAGCGTGATGATAACCTCGTATACGCCGAGCCTTGGCCATGGATGCAACCGACACGCCATGCATATGCTGCCCTGTTGATGGAACAGGGCCGAATAGAAGATGCGGCAGCAGCCTACAAAGCAGATCTGGGGTTCGATGATACGCTACCGCGGGCGAGGCAACATCCGAACAACGTATGGGCCCTGCGCGGCTACCATGAGAGTCTGGTGGCTTTGGGTCGGAGGGACGAGGCCGGTATCATTGGGCTGCAGCTAAGAGTCGCACTCGCTGTAGCTGACGTTAGTGTCGACGTGAGTTGCTACTGCCGACGTAGTGGGAATGCGTAGACGGACGGGAGCCGACATGTTTATCAGGATACGATCGTCGTCGAAGAAACACACAGTTGCTGGCCAGTCGAACGTCTTCCCGTGTCCGCGTCGCCAGCGAACTCTTTCAGGTGCTTGTTGAGGCCGATCTCCTGACTTGGGTTAAACGACAGGAGAGGTTCCTGCGGTGTGAATATACCAGGGTCGTCAGGAGTTGCTGTCCATGCTGATGTCTTTTCGAGCGGTTGAATGCAGCTCAGTTTCCTTATCGGACTGATCGAACCGAATCGGATTGCAAACCTAGTACGACTCGCGGGTCAACCCTGATATCTTTGCTTGACCGTTCCCCTTTCAATCAGATAATGGGTGTCAACAGCCTTACGTACAGTTTCGGATAGCCCTCCGTCAGCGTCGAGCGGCGAAGAACGACCCGAGTGACAGTCCCACTACTGAACAAGCCGTTCTCAAGTGCCTTGGGTGGAGTGTCCCTGAGTCGCGGGCCATCTCCCAATCACCAGTGTTCATGCCTCGGCACGTCGATGTTTGAGTTTGACGATCTGCCGCTAAGGTCGCCGACGTCCTCGCTACCCATGTAGCTCCCACGTGTTTTACCAAGATCGTGCTAGATGAGCTCGCTTACACGCCCTGCGGAAATTTCGCCCCAACAGAGTCACGACCTCTATGCGACTTCGCAAGCAGACATGCGTCAACTTCAGTCCCTGGAGCCACGCGGATCCTTCCCGTCTCTGTGCCACGCGAGTGAAACTTGGCATTTAGCCGGCTTTTCCTAATGTTAGCAATCAGAATCGAGGTCACCCTGTGGAACAACAGCGGGTCCCTGAAGCCACAGTAAACACAGAAACCGTGGGACCGAAAACTCTGACGTCTGCAGCCAGAGCGGGCACTTGATTGATCGGAACGGAGTCCGTCGACGTTTATTGTGCGCGGGTAGCCTAGATTGCGGGAGGTTCACGAGCCGCAAGCATCCATCAACAAATTATGATCATCTTGTATTCACGTAAACGAGCAGGGGACTCGAAATGTATGCCCAGGGTGGAAGCTGCGAAAGCACGGGAATAATCGCCACAACACCCCTGGACCCCATCGTAACTGAGCGTTGAATCAGCATGGTGTGCACCCATGCCCTGCCCTGACATGCCGGCGGTGTTTCCCATTCAGTAGCGGTGGGCAGGGCCCACGAGCCGCCTTCCCCTGGGTACCATTCGAATCGAGACTCGCTAGAATGCGGGCTGACTCATTTTGGCTGATACCCAAGGCATCGGGAACGAGGTATATGGAGCCAAAATCCGCGCGATTCCTCAGGAATCTGGGGGGAACCAGATTTGCCCGACTTTACGCCATCATCATGGCTACAAGGCACGAACTCGACAACCGAGGACCTGAGCTGACGGCGGTATGTACAGGAAGTGGATGAGATGGAGACTGTCGACTAACGTGTGCAGGTGTGTTCGACGTTCGTTTCGCTTGCATTCATAGCCACTGTCCTGCGGGTCTACGTACGGGCGCGCATCGTGAAAGCTTTTGGACCGGACGACTGGTGGATGGTGGTAGCATTATGTAGCCATGTCATGTTCGCTACTTGCGCCATTGTAAGATCCATAGCCACTACCTGCTAGCTCTTGACTAATTGTGTTAGGGTGGTGTTCACTATGGCACCGGACGGCATATGGATACACTCTCGTTCGAGCAACAGTACAAAGCAATGCGGGTAGGCCTCGACCTGTGACTCTCCACGACCAGAAGACTAACAGTACCGACAGTACTGGTGGCTCTGCTACATCGCATATTGCTGGGCGATGATCACATCCAAAATGTCCATCGGCCTCTTCCTCCTCCGCGTCACCGTCAAGAAACTACACAAGTACATCATCTACTGTGCCATGGGCCTCACGGTTCTTTGTGGACTCATCTTCTTCTTCGTCACCCTCTTCCAGTGCCACCCGGTCAGCTTCTTCTGGAACAAGAGTATCGAAGACGGTACCTGCATCGACGTAAACGTCATCATCGGTCTTACGTTCCTGTACAGTGCGATTTCTGTCATTAGCGACTTTACGTTTGCCATTCTGCCCTTCTTCCTCATCTGGGGCTTGAACATGTCAGTCAAGACGAGGGTTCTGCTGATTCCCATTCTCGGCATGGCTTGCATTGCCAGTGTAGCAGTCTGCGTCCGCATGGGCTACGTGATGGACTTTAAGAATCCCGACTTCCTCTGGGCCACCGTCGACATCGCAATCTGGTCAGACATCGAGCAAGGACTCGCAATCACAGCCGGTTCCCTCGCCACCCTCCGCCCCCTCTGGCGACAGATCTCCGAGAAGTTTGGTTTCACCAACTCATCATTCGGTCCCTCGGGCCCATCTGGCATGCGAACACCACAATGGAACAACGATCCAACCAAGGAGTCGCGAAAGAGGCCTAGCCTTTTTAGCATGACAATGTCTCTGCTGAAGACAGAAAAAGGACCGTCCAAGTCGGAGATCGACGAGGACTATGGAATGGGCAATCTCGCGCCTGTGAGACTGCGAGACGATATTTCTGCGGAGAACGAGAAGAGCGACAAGGTGTTCAATACCTGGAAAATAAAGGGGGGAGGCAAAGTGTCCGATGAAGAGTGCCGAATTGGCGAAATCACAATGGAAACGCACATCAACCAGAAGAACGAGAGGCGATAGGACGCCGAAAAGGGAAAAGGTGTTAAGAAGTCAACGATGTAGACGAAAGGGTCACAAGTTAATTTAGATTCTATGATATTACTCTCATGTCGGCGCGAGCCAGACAAAACAAAAAAAGAGATATTCGACTAAGCTTGTGTCTATGTTCGCTTTGAAAACATTGACGCTTTGAATCTACATGTATCAACATCCAGCAGGTTGAAACTGTTCCACAGTAGTGCGGTGTCCACTGCGTATGACCGTTGGACTAAACGGCTTGGGTACTGAAAAACTGCATGGTCCAAGTGACACCAGTAAGTAAGAAATCTCCACCCTAATCATACTTACACTCGCAGGTTACTCGTCTTGGCCCTCAAAAAATTCTCCACCATCTCATCAGTAACCTCTATCGCATTACTCGACTGACGGCGGGAATCTCCTTTACTCCCCACTGCCGAATCTGGACGTTTTTCGTCACGGGGCGTTGCGTCGCCGACTGGTTTTGGTGCTCCGTTCTGAACCGGCGCATCCGGTGCATAGCCGTTGGAAGACTTCGCCGAGCCTACCGCACCAGCAGTCCCACCGCTGTCTTGGTCCTGGCCATTTATTGATCGTCTACCCTCTTGCGGCTGCCCCTGCTTGTGCGCTACTCTCTGATTAGACGGTGTCAGGTCACCATGGAACGGGCGCTGTCGCTGCTCCGCGGCTTGCTTGTCGACTTTCCATATGCCGCCCGAGGGGTCGATGGTGTAAGCTTGAGGGTCATGCTTGACTAGTTTGTCGAAGATTGGGTCGTTGGGTACTTTATCGAAGAAGACATGTTTGAATTCCTCGCCCTTTGCCTCTTCGTCCTTTCGCATCTGTCTTTGGCCGTTCTCGACTGCATTCTTCGCTGTGGTGGCGCCCTTCATGTCACCTTTGTGCAGGGAGGATATGACGTCGCCCCATGCTTTCCTGCTCTCCCACGGGTCCTGTTCTGAGAGGTCGGGCACAGCCATGGGTTTGTGTTTGATAGTCCTAACGTCAAACGTCTCCACCTCAGAGTCATTCCGCGCGTCCTTGATGGTAAACGTGCTGTTCCAAGCTCCTTCAATTGTGTAGATCGTCTCATCGGGCCTATCTGCGTGGAAGAATCTCGCTTCGAAACCGTTCTTATGCCCGGAGCCAAAGAAGGACTTGCCTTCGAATTTGATGTGCGAGATATATCCGTTGGACGAGATGAGAGAATACTCGCCGTACAACTCCGGATGTGGTACCCCACCCAACAGACCCTTTACTTTTATATTCGGCAGCGGCAGGAGGTAGTCCTCATCGTACTTGTCGACATGCACAATGGCATAGCCCTTTTGCTTGATGCTGACATTTCCTGAAAAGGTGATCTCCTGTTCCGTAAACCCTTCAGCTCGGATGCCGACTTGGTCGTTCCACAGATAGCACGCCGTTACCGGCGGATGATGGCCGACCTGCTCAGAGACCAACCTCGTCTCTCCCAGCTCCTCGGTGTTCCAGCTGCCGAGAAACAGCTCGCCGAGAAAGGCGTTCAATGGCTTCTTGACGCCATCCTCCTCCTTTCGCCCCGCATATTGCTGCCCCCGTAGTGAGCCTAGGAAGTTCTTCAGCACAAGCAGCGCGCGCTTCTCGGGATCTTCTTCCAACGCCGGCGCTGCCCAGAGATACGGATGGTCCGCCCAGTACTGTGGTATCTCAACCGTCGAATTCTCAGCTAGTACAAAAGGCGGCGCAGTAATGTTTGAAAGATCTCCCGAGATGGTCGCTATAGATGCGAGAAAGTCCTTGAGCCCCGAGCGGTTTGCGGCAATATCATTCGACATGACTGCGGATTCGAATTGAAACTTAACATCATGATTACCGGGTCCATGGACGTAGTTATGGAGACGATGTTGGCTTCCTTTGGTAGCGCCAAGTCATGACGTCGGCGTGCAGGGCCCTGCAGCGAGATCTGGCCCTGAAGTTTGGGAGGCTGTGCACCTACGACTCCAACGCCGCATCGCGCAATCATCCGTATGCGGTGTTTCCATCGCACAATGAACCCAGCGAAGTCCGACCGAGTAGTGTCGCGCATTCTTCCTTTGTAATCCACGACGAATGCAACCCATTGGTAGGAGCAACGTCTAGATACCAGCCACCAGGAAATGCCATAGCCTGCCACGCAACCTATTGTAAACTTTGTCCAGCATGACAATCTCGTATCTTGCCGCCTCACCACATCGTTGGACTGTGAACTCTTTCTACGCGTTGAAACTCACTTGTTATCCACCTTTGTCAGCAATACGACATATTTCGAAGAGAAGAGGATACGGAACCGGACAAATACTTGTCATTCGAGTGCAAGACATGTTCGAACAACAGCAATACTCTGACTTATCCGATGTACCCGTCTTAGCGGCATCGTCACGCAACTTAGTGAATGGAATGGCAAATTGTGTTTTCAAGCCATTGTGGCTGTCTCATTAATTCGTCAAGTCTGCTAACATATGTATTAGACCCCTCCACCGCTTAAGGTGTAGGATAGCTCAACGCGAAAGCCTCTCTAATCTCCTCCTCGCTCCAGCCCATGGTGAGTCCCAGTTGCAACAGGATCCTTGCCTTCTGCGGGTTGTAAAACCCGCTTGCAATAGTAAAGTCGCCACCGTTTGGTACCATTCCGTCTGAACTCCGGTGACTGGCAACCATCGGAATGCCGGTGGCATTGTAAAGTTCTTCAGCAGCCAGAGCGGCCTTATCAGATACACCGCCTGCACCGACTCCGGCGTAGACGATGCCCTGAGCACCGGAAGCATAAGACGCGTTGAACAGCGAGGGGTCCATGTCCTGGTGGGCGTACAGGATCGGTACGGACGCCAAATCCGTAACATTGGTCACATCGAAGACTACGCGGCCGACAGGCTCCGAGGGTGCGAAGAAGAAGTATGGGACCTGGTTGATAAAGACGCCGAGTTGCCCTGCTTCAGTCGAGAAGAATGTGTCTAGGGTGTTGGCATTGTTCTTTGTGGTGTAGAAAGCAGAGCCAATGCGGTCGTTGAGGACGATCTGAAAATGTTAGAACAACCTCTTCACAGCTGCATCTCGACTCATAAACTCACCATAGTTCCTCGATTCCGGCCGGCAGGCGATCCAGCAAGGGTAACTGCTTGGAACAAGTTGAGCGGACCATCTGCACTCAATGCAGTCGCCGGTCTCATGGCACCCACGACGATGACAGGTTTAGTGGAGTTTACCGTACTCTCCAAGAAGAAAGCAGTCTCCTCGAGCGTATCGGTGCCATGCGTTACTACAACACCGGAGATTTCCTCCTTGGCCAACTCAGCATTGATCATATGCGCCAAGCTCAAGCTGATGGTCTCATTGACGCTACCAGAGCCGACGTTGGAGATCTGGTAGCCGGCGATATTCGAGATGTTCAGGAGCTCTGGGACGGCATCAACGAGTTGTTGGACTCCGAGACCTATCGAGTAGCCAGTGGTTTGAGTATTGCTGCTACCCTGCGAGGCGATTGTTCCACCGGTTGCGAAGATGGTGACATTAGGAAGGGAAGCATTGATTGGTGTTTGGATATCCTGGCGTACGAAGAGTCGGTGGAGATTTGACCGACTAAGATCAATTGGCGATGCTAGGGTAAGGGCCGTGAAGAGAGGAAGAAGGTGGATAGAGAACTTCATCTTGCCAACCGGATGTGCACGTAGCTGGAATCACAATCGACTCACAACAAGCCGAAGCCAGTCTTTATACTCTTTTGTTGTCACCCAGTTCACATGCCAAGCTCACCGTCGGCGAACCTGCTACGCCTATCTCCACGGCCTCTTATCGTATCATTGTCGAGCTGCGGTCAAGGCACTGTCGTCATGCAGTGCTTGGTATTTCTAGAAGCAGCTCGATTAGTTAATTCTACGAGTAGTAGCAAGGCTTGAACTTCTTGGCCATGCGAGTCGTCCAGATCCGTCGTCGTGTCAGCGTGTCTTATCAGTGAGCCTTGCATGCGATAACCCACACTCTGGATCCGCTAGGATGTGTTTAGTAAGAACGCCAAGGACGTGTTAGCAAACTCGGATGACTGGGGGTTTCTTCTTGATAGCCGTTACCGGCGTCTAGTCGTAGAGCTTACGTTTGGTTTGCTTTAGTATTCGTGTAGGCCATGTGTGGAGAATATGATCGCCGATTGGCACTGGAGATTGCAGAACTCTAGGTAGGTAGCTGGGGCGAAGTTCATGACTGAAGACTCCAATTCCTGAAGTATGTAATTCGGGGATGCTCAGAAATCGCGCGCCTGCTAGCAGTCGTGATGAGACGTTCGACGTTGAATTTGAGGTATCGTGGCTAGCCCCGCTCGCCCACGCCTTGTGGCCCGATTAGGAAACAGACGACAAGCGTGTCTATAGTTATAAGAGACACACAAAACACGTTTCAGTCGCATGCACGTTGCTCTGATTTATATCACCATTCATATCGTGTAGCGCAGCATGTGCCCACCATCCGACCTGGCCATCGCCGGAGCCAGCAATCCAGAGGACGGGACGTATTCGCATCTCCTGGACCCTGACACAGACATATCAAAAGCTGCATATGCACATGCAGCTGGTCTGCTACACCCAGCAATTCTCGACCATAGTATCAGGGTCTATCTCTATGCTAACGCATTGGCCAAACACACATTGTCAAAGTATTTCACGAACGCCCATTGCCGCGATCTACTCTTGACGGCATGCCTTTTTCACGATATTGGCACCACGCAAAAGTATGATGGTTCGCAGCGCTTCGAAGTCGAGGGCGCCGATGCAGCAGTCGCGTTTCTGTCCACGCATGGCGTCGACGGAGCGGATGCGCATGATGTCTGGACAGCAATCGCGTGCCATACCAGCCCAGGAATTGCTGAGAGGATCGGCGAGCTCTCGAGACTTGTTCGCATCGCCGTCGTAACAGATTTTGGGAGGAAGAGCGCGGATTGGGAAATGCTTCAGCCACTGAGAGAGCAGTTGGAAGTGCGGTACGAGCGCGCGGGAATCGAAAAGGTACTGGGCGATGCAGTAGTGGAGCAGGCGAAGCGGAAGCCAGAGAAGGCGCCAAAGGTTTCGTGGCCGCATGCAATGTACGCGGCAGCGCTCGCGGAACCAGAGTGGGATGGTGTCAACAAGGCGTTTTGAGGGGTTGTCTGCGAGCTTCGTATCGTACAGTCTTATAATCCATGCCGTGCTCAATCTCAACCTCCATCGCTCCTCTCCAGGAACCCTGGATCCCTCTCAATCTTGCCCTCAAACTTGGTCCACCACGCCTGGAATGCCTTCAGCGGCACGGTATCTCCTGTACCCCAGCTCGTCAAGAAGTCGTAGCAGTTCTTGATAATCCTCTGCGCCAGCACCTTTGTCTCTACGCTCCTCTGCCCTCTAAGCACCAGCTCGTTACCCTGGCCCATGTTCGGTATTGCTGACGCCGCGGCATCCTGTGCCTTCTTCTCCGCCAAAGCTGCGGCGACCTGTTGCGCAGGCTCGACGGCGATTCCAAGAGCTAGCGGTGCGGTGCTGCCGTTTGACGCGTCCATTGACACACCCTCGTCCACCATGGCATCGTCGCTGTCGCCTAGACCACCACCCGCGGGCCCACCAGCTTTCGCGTTTACTTTGAATATCGCGCTGGGCTTCTCGTTTGCGATCGCGCCGAGAAGCTTGAAGTCGGTCGTGCCAGGTAATTGCGCGTATACGGCGGCGGCGGTGCCATCTGGCAGTGTGACGCCCGGGAGCAGGAACACGACGATATGGGAGAATGACGGTTGCGAAGGAATCTGGAACGCGAACTGGGTAGGCGATATCACGGAGGACGGCTCGGTTACGACAGGCCGACCTGAGATGATGACACCGACTGAAGACATGTTCGACGCGTCCGAGACCGCTCGTCTATAGGCGAAAGTTTACTCGAAATGCCAGTAAGGCTGCAAGCCGAATGACTGCCTTTGTCATGAGATTTTATTGGTGTGGCTGCCTTTGCGATACTTCGAGTAGCTTCGGCGTCATTCTTGGTCCAAGCTTCACCCCACGTCCAATGTCTCTTGAAATGCCAGTTGGTGACGGCAAAAAATCTTAATGTTCTAAATTTAGTCATTCCATGTGACTTCTGAACATCGCATGCCTATAGATTCGTAGTATCGTTTCTCCATCTCACATCCTGAATCCATGCGCAGCGCTGACCCATGCTTGGTCCATCAACTTGCTAGCTGTAATGAGAATCCTACTTCCACCCATCAATGCCTGGAAAGAACGCACCCTGTCTTCTTCGCCCATCAGTATGAAGCGCGGAAGACCAACGGCTGACACGGATTTTGCGGGAAGAGTAGGAGCCACCGGCACATTCAAGGGTTTTTGGAGCCACGCCACGATTGCCTGAGCAGCGAATGGGTTGAATCCCGCTCGACGAAGAAAGACCTCCCAGCTCGTCTCCTGAGCCATAGGCTTGATGTCGCCAATGTCCACTGAGCCATGGGGCAGTCCGTAGTTTGCCATCTCCATCACCGTGGAGCACGCGAGAGCCGTTTCTCCTCCGCGGACATACCGAACGACAACATCGCCCTCTAATATGCTAGCGAACTGCTCAAAAGTCTTGAGCGCCTCCGCATCACGCGGGTCGTCTGGCCGACTCGAGCCCAGTTCTTCCATCTCACGGCTCAGCCCCTCACTTACTAAAACTACCAATCTCTCGTACCGTAACTGAAGCGTAGCCACACGTTCCCTCACCAGTGATCTTTCTGGCTGTCCAGGGAGGGCTCTTTGTTTGACCTCCTGTAAAGTGGTAAAGATCAGGCCTGTGGATGGAGAGAGTATGATCTCGGCCTCACCGGCTATGGAGTGCGGTAGTGTATAATCCCGATACACCATTTCTGCTTTTGGGTACAGTTGTTCGATGTGTTTAAGTACCCCTCGCTGCTGTAGCAAGGACGAGGAGACCACGAAAGAGCAAGGTGCTAGATTGCTCGGAACGGTGGGCGGCAGTGGCTTGACGGTATGCGCCTGCTGACCTTGGACTGCTGACTTGTGCGAAGCAGATCCTCTTGATTGGACTGGTAGATTGCACGCATTGGACTGAGCATGGCCTTTCAAATCGAGCGCTTCTGTACTACTAATCTTCACTGGCTCCACGGACTCTCCACGCGTCTTCATGAACTTGTGAAGAGCGGTCGACGCTAAAAATCCGCCAAACATCAGATCACCGCTCGCATCCATGGACCCTTGTAGTCCTTTGGAGGCGTGTTCCATCTTCTTCGACCGGGTCCTTGAGGTCTGCACTGCCCCTCGTCCTCCGAAGTGGTGGCTCTGCTGCAAGCCCCTGGGCGGCTGGATTTGTTGGCGTACAGCCTGCTGTGAGGACGTCCGATTGCGGTGCTTTTCCTCCATCTCTTCCTCCATTTCCAACTTTCGCTTGCGTATCAAAGCTTCCATGTTCTGTCGCTCTTCATCTCCATCCGGACCTAGCTCTTCCTCGTCCTCGTCTTCGTCAAGGATCCGAAGTCCTTCGCGCTTCCACACCTGAGTGGAGCTGGTCGCAATATTGCTGTTTTCCACCTCAGCGATGATCTTGGTCATTTCTGATTCACCACGGAGTTTTTCTTCGAGGCTTGGAGCGAATACATTGGTATTGAGAAAGCCCCATTTCAACTCTCGCTCCGGGACCGAAAGTCCATGCCACGAAGATGCAGACTTCAAGTCCTCATGCCTGATCCGTAGCATGAACCTCATTTGTGCTTGGAGTTCAGTATCATCAGGTCCATGTTTGCCACTACGCTGACTATACTCGTCCCATGGTGCAACAGGTAGTGAGAAGTCAGCGTCAGGTACATCCACTCTTACAATGGTGTCGGCGCCTGATAACTTCTCACTTTCAACCTTCTTCCTCGCTTCCTCAGCCAGGTCTTCGATATCTTTGAAGAACTGGTCGGACTCAACACTGGACTTTCCCTCACCAGTCATCACGTCTTGACCCCATGGCACGTACGAGCTATACTCATGTAGAGTGTCCGCAAAAGACACGGACTTCAGCTTCTTCGTTGGCGAAGTGGAAAATAGCGGTGGAGTAAGTGGGCCTTCCACTTTGAGATCTTCGGCTCGGCGTTTAAGTATGGGTAGGGTGGATACTTCGAGAGGATTGAAAGCGGCTGTGTGGGGAATATCGAGTAGCATTGAGTCGCTGCCGTCTGAGCCCTCGGGAAGCAGGGAATCCGCCGCCATGATTTGGTCGTGCAAAGCCTGTGCCTCAGCGGTGACCGAGCCACTACTGTCCGAAGCCAGTGGTAGACGATTTGCAGGTGAGGATGGTATGTAAGGTTTCATTGGCGGAGACAAAGGGAGCAACGGTGGCGTGACAGGCCGGATGATTGATTTCTGCATCGTTTAGCAGACGGACATCACCAAGGACTCTGCCTACCTGTTTCCGTATGGTACTTTCGGCTTCAATCTTTTCGCCATCTTCCGGTACATATGCGTCTCTGGTAGCTTCTTGCAGATATTCCAATACCTCCTTCGTGACGGCAAGTTTTTCGGCTTTGACTTGCGCATCGCACTGGGCAGGATATGAGAAGTACTTGGCTGGCCATGTGAGGCCCTCGTCGTTCTGCTCTACAGTGATCTCGGAGGGTATTTGCAAGTTCTTGAAGTCTGGCACAGCTACACTGCCAAAGTTCAGCAAGTCGAGCTCATGGTCTGACTGCAACACAGGCAGCTCTTGTTTCAGATCGCGTATCCACATTCGGCTGCTGATGGCTGACAATTCGGTTGCATTAACCTCCTGGAGTGAATGCACTGCCTTTAGGAGTGATGCAGCTTCTTTATCCAACGTGAGCCTTTCCTTGATAAGCGTGCTGAGGGCAGTAGTGACGGTTGCGTCGGAGGGATCGTGAAGATGCTGATCGTAATCATCGTTTGCTGGCACCTGAAGTCTGCCAATGTGCAGCAGCTCGGTCTCGTAGTCTATACAAGCGCCTTGCCTTCGCGCCCATTCGAGGACGCTCAACTCTTGCTCTTGCATTGTACCGGGATTTTCGCATGGGCAATAATATCAATGTTATTCTTTGATAATGAGACCAGTGAGGAACGCGAGTCAAATGCAAGAGTTGCACCTTCCTCAATCTACACACTAGCGCCTGCACGTTATCTTGACCACGAGTCACATGCAAAGGCTTCTTGTAATTTATTGATGTCTTCATTCATTATCTTGTGGCCACGCTGTGCCATGCTATGCTTTGGGTTGTCCCATATATTTTCAAGTGAATGTGCAAAGGATATCGAACTATGTACATGCGAGCAAACTGTACTTCCTTCTGCTAAGGATATGCGCTTATTTGGGGACTGGCTTCTGACCAAAACCAAGGGACTGGTTACCACCGTTGAAAGCGACGAGCTGCGCCTTGAACATGGTGTCGCCGTAGATCTGCAGACCTGCACCCTGGTTACCCTGTACACCACCGAAGCAGGTCGTGTTTGCTGCGTCGACAGTGGCAAAGGTGATCTGGCTACCGGGGATCTTGGCCATGTAAGAGTCACCGATGGCGACGCTCATGTCGGGGAGAGTGGCGCCGCAGGGGTAGATGAAACCGCCGACCTGAGCGTTGAGCTGAGCACCCTGGACTTGCGAGTAGTATGCCTCAGCGACCTGCTGGTCGACAAGGAGGAGCGATGTGCCGGTGTCGGCAATGGCGTCGGAGCCCTGAGGGTTCTCGAACAGCTGGTCACCGACAGCGAACTTGGTAGAGCCAAACTGCCAGAAGCCAGTGTCGGCCTTGACGGGGATCCATGCCATCTCGCCTTCGAACTTGGTGGCGTCAATCTTGCCGAACTCGTACACACCGGTGCCATCTGGGTCGAGATCGGCAGTGAAGACGGGCATGTCTAGGTTAGGCATGACGTTGTCGAAGAAGGTCTTTGCGGGAGTCTTCTTGGTACCATCATTGACTAGTCATTGTTAGCGCAACTCGATGTGTACGGCATGTAGAAAACTCACCAGTGTTGAGGCTGGAGAACGCAAGACCAACAAGACCGTCAGTGTTGGTATCCTGGACGAAAGACTGAGACACCTGGTTTGCAAGCTCAACGGTCTGGCCCTCGACCTTGACACCTCCAATGGTGACGGTGTCAGTGCCAACAACACCAGCAGCGCCGGAACCATCACCGTAGCTGATCTTCCACTGAGAACCGGCTGTCGCCTTGAAAGTGGTAGACTTGGACGCGTCAAAAGCAGTGTGCTGACCAATCAGCTGCGGGTCGAGCTCGGTACTGAACATCCAGCTAGGCAAGAGTTAGTAAACTGCACTGCATGAACGCATGGTAGGTGTGAGCTTACAGATCGGAAGAGCCAGAGTCGAAGTCCAAGTTCAGGGTCTGACCACCAACATCGACGGGCGACAAGAACAGAGCGGCGTTTTCCTCGGGGTTAGCCGCAACAGTACCGGTGGTGTTGCCGCCAGTAGCAGCAGCAGCGGCCGCGGTCACGTTTTGGCTCTGCTTGGTGAAGGAAATGAATCCCTCCTTGACCATAAAGTCTTCCTTGACCTTGAAGTTGTACTTCCTGAACACCTTCCTCATGGCAGCAGCGCCATTGGGTCCGGTAGGATGAGCCCTGTTGATTTGCCTAGGAACTTTGAAGGAACGTTTTTGGAGACCCCTCTTGCGTGCAGGGGCGGGAACGGCTAGCACAACGGCCGCCAAAAGAGTGACGAAAAAGAGGAATCGTAGGGAGAACATGTTGAGCTAATGCTGACCGGCAGCCGGACTGGAAGAACCTGTCGTTTGGAAAGAAGGGAATGGTTAAAGAAAGAAAAGTACGAAACGAAACGACTTCCTCGAAAGAAACAGAACAGAAGGCTCGGCCTGATGGTAGTCCACGGTTCTCAAGGAGTGTGCGAGGAGAGTGCTTTTAAAGAAGGAACGTCTACGCGACCAACGATGTAGAGAGTGTGAAACTTGAGGAAGATGAAACCAGTGCCTGCAATTCGAACCGATACCGACGCATAATGAAAGATCTGGGAGCGCTAACTCGACACTCACGGCCAAGCTGAGATCCACGCGGCAGCAGACAAAACGCTACGCGTGCTGCATTGACGATGATCCATGGGGAACATCAAGCCTAGCTCCTGTCAGGTTTTCAGGCACAAAAATCTAGAAGCCAGTCTGGGTGGCTACTAAACGTGCAAAACGGGGACTATGGGTCTAGTGGGCGCGCTATGATTGGCCGAGACACATTTCGAGCCTCATCGGAGAGGTATCGATAAGGGGATGGGGTCGTTACGCGTCCAGCTTGACACCGTCGAAGAAATGTGGAGAGAGCTAGCAGCAGGCATGGCATCGACTGCAGGTACGTTTCAGTACCGTGGTACCAGCCAACGTCGGAGTCGCACAAGAGGCTCCCTTACGGCAGACATGGCTTGCGTGAGGTGGTGGTACTAGAGAGTTGTTTCTGTCAGCCACCTCATCTCAGTCATTGACGGTCTGCTGCGTTGGGAGCGTATGCCTCATTCTGCCGAGTCGCCTGAAGTTGATGACGCGCGGTTATGCCGTCAGCGAGCATGAACGGATGAGCTGACGAAGCCGCGGGAGTAGTGTTTCGCAATGCCAAGACCAGACAAGCTAACTGGGC
Organism: Alternaria postmessia; assembly: GCF_024291825.1. Lineage (NCBI taxonomy): Eukaryota > Fungi > Ascomycota > Dothideomycetes > Pleosporales > Pleosporaceae > Alternaria > Alternaria postmessia. The sequence goes on along the minus strand of NW_026260082.1, from coordinate 213,124 downwards.
GTCGTCGCAAGGATGAAACAAAGGGCCCGCCAGCCCGCAACTTGAGAAGAAGCAGCCGGCGGATAAACCTCTCCATCTCGCTCGCGTATCCGAAATGTCAGACAAGCAACCGGGGCGAAGCTTAACTGTCATGTTGCGGCGTCGGATGAGCGCTTTCTCCAGAACCAACCAACCCGATGTGGCTCTTCCAAAACATGCTCCATGACGGCAAACATGCTTCATCGCAGTTTGGCGCCACTTGTCTCGGCAAGCAAACAGGCTGGGCATCCGTCGATGCGAAGTTCGTGTTTCGAATCTCACAGCAAGGTGTTTGTCAGACTGGTACGACAATTTCCTCATCTGCAAGCCGTCGTGCCTAGGGACGAATAGCCAACCTCAGGCATGCGTAGACGACTGGGCTTCTCCACTCTGTATTTTGGTACAGTCACAAAAAGGAGACGGTGCAAAGCATAAAGAGAGTCCGCGTGGCTAGGCGTTAGTTGGAAAAAGCAGCCGCGTTCCCTGCCTCTGCTCAAGCGAGTGGCGTCGAGAGAGAACCGCAAGTGCACGGGCTACTCCCGGGAGGGCACGAACATGTTGACACTGACAGGCGGAATCGCTGCATGAAATCAATGCGTATATTCGAATATTGAATGGGGCGCTTTTGTTCTATCATAAAGTGATGTCCTTGCTATATCGTCGACGCGCCACCAGAGGCCCATCCATCACCTGGGCCTGGCCGCCAGAGCCGTCTACTCTCGGATAACTCCTATGCTGCCAGCTCTCTGGTCCTCCGCTCTGCTCCGACTATGCAACGGACACATGGCAACTAGGCGACGACTACACGCAAGACTGGTGCTGCATGTCCGAGTCCATCGGCGTCCAACCCCTTGGCATGGACTTTGTACTCCGAACATCGGCCTACCGCAGAACGCGATGCGTGGCGTCCCGATAGCATTGCATGGCTAAATGTTGATCCTCAGGGGGTTTCATCCAAGCAGCTCAACATCCAGACCGATAGCCCTCATGAAGAGGTTCACGTTTGCTGTGCGTGCGCTTGCCATGTCAGCAGGTAGGGCCTTGCTAACAGAGACCGTTTCCATGACGCGGTCCTTGACGCCCAGCACCAAACGCTGTTGCTGCTCGGGACTGGCACCCACACCCATTGCAGCCAAGAACTGCCAGATATACATGTCGTCCGTGTCGTTGATGCTTCCGGGGAACAGGTAAGGAAGAACGGGCTCAATGACGTCGAACAGACGGTTGTAAAGCCCCGTCCACTGTTGCCAATCGGTTACCATCTCTGGAGCCGACTGCTTAAGAAGCTCCGCACGGGATATGAGGAACGTAAGGAGCGTAAGACCGATTCTGCTACGAGCCACAACATGGAGGTTGGTGCGGTCCAAGACAAGGCCAAGAAGCCCGATGACAATGTTCAATGGCGCCTCGGAAATATGTGCGTGGATGGGTGACATGACGGTTTGAGAGAAAAGGTCAACCTCTTCTCGGATGGCTGCGCTCAAAGGCTCTTCAGGCGTAGCAATGGCATGGCCAACCACAGAGAGGGCATCTAGATGAACGACAATCATGGTGACAACGGTGATGCGCTCCTGCTCGTTGATGTGTCGGAACAGGCGCGGAATCACCTTCTTTCCCTTGGCATGCGAAAGGATGGAGATGAAGGGATGCGGTGTGCTAGTTATTGTTAGCGAGAAAAGGTCTCGTAGGGTGCCAAACATACCTGGGGTTGATGGGCTCCATGATCTTGGTGTTCAGCCAGAGTTGCTGGTGGAGAGCCTCAATCTTCGATCGCCACTCCATGTGCGCCTGGATGGCTTCAGGGGGGCTACCTTCTTGGATCGGAGGCGGCATTACGCGCTCGTGGTCTTCCATTTGCATGAGTGTCTTGTACACAGCCTCGATGTTGCGGAGGGCTTCCTTGCGATCCGCGATGGAAGACTTGTGGTTCTTTGGCAGCTTGTCGTTGTTTTCCGTTCGCTTGAGGTTGAGCAGCGGTCGCGGGGTCTTGGAGTTGCTAAAGGCAATCTTTCCTAGGCTGCCTTCCACAACGAGCTGTCTAGCCTTTGGTCTCGCTTTGGCGGCCTCGACTGCTCGCTGGATCTGCTGCTCCATGCGCTGCATGTGATTGTCGCCTCCTCGGCCTTGTCTGCGGTTGCCAAACCTGTTGTTGGTCTGGAACAGATATGTCTGAGCAAATTGGCTTGCTGGCTGCTGCGGGTTTTGACGTGGAGCACCCCGAATTTGGGTGAAGACCTGGTAGTAAAAGTCCTCAGCAATAGCTGCCTCGGGCCCTCTCTCTTCCAAGTTGCCAGTCGCAGTCATCAACTGCTGCAGCTGGATCCGGGTGATGAAGTTCTTGTCCTGTGGCGTCATGAGGCCGTTGTCCTTTGCTAGCAGAGCAATCTTGTGGTTCCGTTTGGCCCGCTTGGCATCTTCTTCTAGGAAGGCTGCACGCTCGGCCTCGGATAGCTGCAGAAGTTGCTCGGGGTGGGTAATGACCATTCCGGGGAACGATGGACCCCGGTTGTGTCCCGCAGGGATCCCGCGACCGGCTTGAGGACCCTGTTGAGGGTTCTGGACCATCGGCTGGCCTTGACCGGACAGACGGTTCGGGTTCTGCAAGATCTGTCGAGGCTGGGTAGGCGGACCCTGAGCCTGTGCCTGAGATGGCGCCTGGCGCTGCTGCTGGGCGCCGGGTTCGTTGGACTGAGGCCTTTGTCGCTGCAGGATGGTGGGCTGTTGAGGCGGCTGAGACCGGACGGGTTGATCAGGGAGCTCTGCACGAGCCTGCTGCTGCTGCTGTTGTCTGACCGGCTGCTGTTGCTGCTGAGGCCTTTGCAGAATCTGCGGCGCAAACTGTCCTGGCATACCTCCAGCAGGCATACCGGGATACTGAGGCTGTTGTTGCGGGAAGTGCTGCTGCGGGTACTGCTGTTGCTGCGCATATCCTGGGAAGCCCGGAGGTGGCGCCTGCTGGACTGGAGGGGTGCCTATGGATTGGGCACGCATCATGGCCTCGACCTCCTCCATGCTCATGGCCTTCCTCGTGGGCGCGGGCTGCTGCGAAGCGGCGGGGGGCTGGGGTGACGGCTGTCTCTGCGCAGCTGGCTGCTTCGGCTTGAGGCCCCAGATATCGGCGCGCGCCTCCAGCTGGGGAATGTACTCGGGATCCTTGTAGCTCTCATAGCCAGTTCGGTTGGGCTTGGACGCCTGGGGGACGGGCGGTCTCTGCTGGTACTGTTGGGGCTGCTGCTGCTGTTGCTGGTATTGCTGCTGCTGGGGGTACTTCTGGCGAGCCTGGTACAGCATCTGCTCCTCCTGCAGGGTGCTTGACACCATGGAGGTCTGGCCAGCAAAGTCGAAGTGTTTCCCAACGGACTGCTGCGTGGCCGGGCCGCCGCCAAAGGTGTCGTCGTTGAGGTCATCGGCATCGTCATCTAGCTGGTCGCCCAGGCCATCGTACGTCTCCTCGAAGTCGATGCTGTGTTGGGGGTAAGCGGGAGCTGTGGGCTATATTGGACGCGACCTACACATCGTCATCGGCTGCCCCTCCACCCAGGGCAGCGAAGGCGTCGTGCTGGCCGAACCCGGGGGCATTGGAGGCGTGGCCGCGGTCCCTCGGCAGGTTGGTGTCGAAGCCGAAGAAAGACATGGTGGGCGGTGCCCGGTCGGGTGGATGCTATGGCTGGTGTTCTTATGCCTGGGGCGAGGTGATATTTGACACGCGAAAGTGGTGACGTTTGGCTAGGGCAGAGGCAGATTGGCTGGGCGGCGGTCGCATCGGCGCAATCACGAACGAACGGCGGTCGATGTGGACACTGCAGGGTCCGAAAACGGTCGCAGCGTACAGAGACTGGAGCGGTGGTCGTGGTGGGTGGGCGAGGTGGTGCTGCGACCCAGGTTGGCTGTGTTCGCGTCTCCGTCCCAATTGGCGGCAAGTCCCGCCCTTACCCAAAGAAAGCAAGAAGCCCTCGTAACCCTGCGAACTGGCTTCTGGGCGAATCAGCCACACTTGACCACTTTACCACGGCGCCCCGACACGACCACTCCTTTTACTTTCTTCCACCTGTATTTTCTTCTCCCCACCGCCCTCCTTCACCTCGACTCCGTCCTCGATCTCACCTGCTGATGCGCATGCCCCGCGTCTCAGATCCGTTCGTTTCCCTATAAACCGTTTCCGGGGAAGACACGCGCCGAGTGTCCGGCACCGCCATCTGGGCTACGCTTCACGCCTTCACCCACGCCCACGCCTACGCCTCCCCCACACTTGCACTGTCGCATTGAGCAGGCAAAGTGGAGGGCCCCAACCCCGCTAAACACAAGCACCCGTCTGAGCAGCAGCCTCAGGGCCGGAACGCCATGGCCGGCAGCCAGCGGTACATCCGCTACATCGTCTTTGCGGTAGTGGTACGTACTGTCAACGTGTAATGATTACTGACGCAGCCATTGACTCTCTGCAGGCTCTCGTCCTCCTCTACTTCATCGGCTCCTCCTCGTCTGTGCCTTCTGCAAGCTGGCCAGTCTACCAGGACACAAAGTCGCCCGCGACTCCCCAGGGCAATGCTCCCGTCGCCAGCGATGACGTCCAGCAGGTCACATCTCCTACCACGCCCAACCAGCAGAAGCTCCCGCCCGCCACTATCCCCGGCGACCGCATGAACGCAACCTTTGTCACCCTCGCCCGTAACTCCGACGTCTGGGAGATTGCCGAGTCCATCCGCCAAGTCGAAGACCGCTTCAACCGCAAGTTCAACTACGACTGGGTCTTCCTCAACGACGACGACTTCAGCGACGAGTTCAAGAAGGTCACCACCGCGCTTGTGTCCGGCACCACCAAGTATGGCAAGATTCCCACAGAGCACTGGTCCTTCCCCGAATGGATTGACCAGGACAAGGCCGCCAAGGTTCGCGAGACCATGAAGGAGAAGAAGATCATCTACGGCGACTCCATCAGCTACAGGCACATGTGCCGCTACGAGTCTGGCTTCTTCTTCCGCCACCCCTTGATGCTTGACTACGAGTGGTACTGGCGTGTCGAGCCCAGCGTCAAGCTCTACTGCGACATCAATTACGACACCTTCAAGTTCATGGCCGAGAACAAGAAGAAGTACAGCTTCACCCTCAGTCTCTACGAATACGTCGAGACCATCCCCACCCTCTGGGATGCCACCAAGAACTTCACCAAGCACTACCCCCAGCACATCGTCAAGGACAACGCCATGAAGTTCCTCAGTGACGACGGCGGCGAGACCTACAACCACTGCCATTTCTGGTCCAATTTCGAGATTGGCAACCTCAACTGGCTCCGTTCCGACGCATACATTGACTTCTTCACCTCTCTTGACCACGCCGGCGGTTTCTTCTACGAGCGATGGGGCGATGCCCCCGTACACTCCATTGCCGCAGGTCTGCTACTACAAAAGGACGAGATCCACTTCTTCAACGACATTGCCTACTACCACGTCCCCTTTACGCATTGCCCGACCGGTGAGCAATACCGCCTCGACCACAAGTGCTCTTGCAACCCCAAGGACAACTTTGACTGGAACGGATACAGCTGTACGTCTACCTACTATAACGATAATAATTTATGCTTACAAAGTCACAGGCACATCCCGCTTCTACGAAATGCAAGGCATGGAGAAGCCAGCAGGGTACGAAAAGGAGCAGTAATAAGCGCTCAATCTCACTTCAGTCCTACTTCAATCTGACACCTTGATTTCATCTATCGCTCTTGGCACACTAGTCTGACTGTTGGTCAAGTGCACCCCTTTCGACGTCAGCCAAGGTTTGGCGTGTGCTGAAAATTGTCTTCTTCGTTCTCGCAATTTTGACTCTACTTGGGACATGCATTGCAAGAGGGCGGCGACCTAAAGGGCGCTTTCTCGATCAAGGAAAATCTTCGTTGCCCAAGTGGCCTTCGTAGGGACAATCAAAACCATATCGGTGTATATGTTGGGTTTGGCGTTGGTAGCGGGGATTGTTGTTGGCTACGTTTGGCAGGATTGGCGGCCACCTATGTATTGTCTTGTTGAACCAATGTTACCTGTGTAGTTGACGATTCTAGACTAACGACGGCCTCGTTCATTTGCGGAAATTAGATATGAGTGTCGGTTCTTGATAGAACATCTGTATGTGTCTCAGTCGCCCCTTGTCGGCTTGCACTTCCAAGTACGGAAGCGTGTAACTGTGGTTCGAAAACGAAGAACATGTGCGTCAGGAGGCGACGTTAAAGTCGAATCTAGTTTATTTGCACGCTTATATCATCATGCTCGCTAAGAACGCTCATACATAAAATCAAAACATAGCCCGCGTTTTCACAGGACGTCAAATGCTCAGTCGTTGTAGTTGACAACACCGCTTCCATCCTTGTTCGCCCTCGGGACTCCGTACTTCTCGCTCAGCTCTTCTTCTTGCGACTTGCTCTTTGGGTCGAGATACGGTCGTTCAGCACGGACGGTTACGCGGACTGCGTGTCGGCGGTGGGGTGCGAAGCCATAAGTAGCGGAGTGGTTCTGCTGCGTGTCAGCACATGTCAGTCAACAGGAAGAATTCAACATACTGTGACCCTGTTATCCCAGAACGCTACATCACCCTCGTTCCACTGGAACCTAGCATGAACCTCTGGGCTGGTTGCGATAATCTCAGTCAAAAAACTGATGATGTGATCCGACTCCGTCTTTGGTACACCGACAATCTTTGTCACGAAGCCTGGGTTAAAGAAGATACTCTTCCAGCCCGTGACAGGGTTTGTTCGGATGAGTGGGTGTTCGGTGGTGACAGGGTCGCGGCGTACAGTTCGTCCCAGATCGCGTGAGCCCTGGGCTTGGAGCTCGGCCGAGTGTAGGGCAGTGAGGCCCTCAAGGTACTTTTGCATGTGCGGCGATAGCATATCGTAAGCTGCGTATTGCGAAGACCAGAGTGTGTCTCCACCACCGCCACGAGGTGGGCCAGTGAGGACTTTGAGGGAGGTGTAGGAAGGAGGCTGCAGTTCGTATGTTACCTGACTGTGTTAGCGAACTCGAGTCACTCGCAATGGTTTAATTCTTACATCAGAGTGCCAGAGGAACGACGGTGTGAACAACGCCCTCAGGTCTGGGCTGTCCTCGCCGGTGTAGATAACATGGACGTCTTCCAAACCCTCGCGCTTCGGCACACCAGTTGTAGCATGCTTGTGGAGCTCACCAAAGTACTTGCCAAGCTCCCTTTGCTCGTCGATGCTGAAGTTCTTCTGATTCCGGAAGAACACCACACCACGCGTAGCAATCAGTCGGGCAAGGTCGTTCTTCTGAGCATCTGTGAGGTTTGCTAGATCAACACCGTGCACCTCGGTGCCAATCTTTGGGTTGTAGTCGAAGACGTCTGTGGCGGTTGCGAGGAGGTTCTTGAAGTTTGGATCGCCTAGTTGGCCTTTGTCGGCGTAGGGGATCTCAGTGTAGGCTGGCCATGTGATGGTGGGGAAGTGTGGCCGAAGGTCTTCGTATTTGTAAGGAACAGCATGCTTCTTGACAGTTGTGCGACCAGGAACGTAGCTGTGGACGTTGCTAGACTTTGATGTGGAGAGGGATGTGGATGTAGCGGTAGGCTGGTACTGGGGTTCGACGAGTCCGGGCGCCATGATTGTTACCGGGGTTCAGGGAAGAGACCGTAGGGGATGCAAGTACTTTGCAGTCTATCGCGGCAAGGTATGCGTACTTGAGGAGACGTGACCCGTATGCAAGAGGCAGGTATGGCAAGACAATGGAGGAAACAATAGATGCTTGTAAGGAGCTGAACTCAATCTATGAAGAGAGGATATGCTTGGGCGAGGTCTATAGGACTGGTAGATGATAGTTAGATATCCAGAGAGTAGAGGCGGCCCTTATAAGTAATACATTTGAGCGGTATACGTGCGATTCATATCACTGTCAGTGACTACTTGCCGCATCGGGACGATTGCGCCATCGCACACAATTCAGCCGATCACCCTGACGCTGAGCCGCAGGACACTAACATCGAGATGCAACGACACACGATCAGGGTAGTCAAGAAATATACTGCTCGCGCTGCAGGCTGAGAGTTGCGAGGTAGATATACAGAGTGTATTCGAGCGGCACGACCTGACCGTATTTCTCTGCGTTCGGCCTGTTTTCTCATCCTTGCTATGATCCGTGATACTAAAAGCATGCCTCCCATCGTATTGGCAGTAGTTGTAGCAGGTGGTATGTTGGAGCTGGAGTAAGATCGACGCTAGCGAGATGATGCAATCTGACGCGATTCGGCGCTCTGAATTCAACATCGCAGTGCTCGGACCACATTCCAGGGCCAACAATCGTCCGATGACATGGGAACAGCAAGCGGAGGAATTTCTGCCCCTCACTCTTGTTTTCCCTCGATGTAGTGGACAGGGATTTGGCCATGCTCTCAAATGTTGGTTGGGTTGTAGAGTTGACTGTGGGTCAGCCAGGCTCTGGAACGTTGATCTTGTGGCTGCACGATCAACGGCATCGTAGCAGCTTATGTGGACAACTCCAGCTCTTACAGCCTGCTCCGCGAACAAAGTCGTTTTCTGGGTTGTATTTCCCGGGAGTCACTTCTTGAAAGAACATTCTCGCTCGAACGCTGCAACATCCAACGCCAGTACTCCATGCACACCGCCTCTTAAGCCCACTGACATCTGGTAACCCTTCACAAGACCCTGTTATCACTTGTATCGATGCTCAATGCAGTCCTCAGTCCATCGACTTGGGTCCGAGAAAAGGTATGGGAACGCCATTTAGATTCATGAACTGGATCGAGACTCCGCGCAACTCTCGTCCAGCTTCTGCCCGAGTCGCTGGAGCACCACTATCGGGAGTGCTTGAATTGACCTCGTTGCGCGGTGCAGTCAAGCCTGCCTGTTCGAATTTAGGACTCCAGTAGGGGTGGGTGCCCTTGTGGATCCGCCATAGTTCGTAGTTGGCAAAGATAAGGAGGATTGTGGACGTGATGGGCGTGCGCGAGATGTTATGGTATATACGTGTGGAACTCATCGTGACGTGTGGCAGAGTGGAGGTTATGGTCTAGCACGACTGGAAGAGTACGCAACGTGCTTGAGAACTTGGGCGTCGGTGGCTCGAGTGAGATAAGATGTCGTCTCGGAGTCTGGCGAGCCGTGAGTGGCTGCAGCGCGCGGGGGCAGCCTAGCGCGAAATCGCCGCCGAGCCGCATCAACTTTCTTGACGATCTACAGCTCCGTCCATTCACTCAGTCTTTCCCCAGCGGTGGAGGATTAGTCGTCGCATACCGATTTGGCGCGACATTCTGAAAGTGCACAACCCGTCAGCCCCTTTGCGACTACTGCGCCATCGTCTGTGAATACGCCTCGCCTACACGAAGAACGCGCGCCGCGAAGGCCCAAACCGTAGCCATGGACGATCTCGCAAACCTCGAGTTCCTGTCGCTCGTCTCGAAAGTCACATCCGAAATTCAGAACCATGTCGGTGTATCTGACAAGACGCTTGCCGAGTTCGTCATCGATCAACATGCGAAATGCAAAGGCGTCACAGACTTCAAGAACCAGCTGGAGGCCATGGGCGCCGAGTTCCCCCAGAGTCTGGTCGAGAGCATCGACCGTCTTATCCTGACGCTTCACCCAAAGTACAAGAACAAGGGCGCAAACGGGAAAGAATCTGGCGCAAACGGAGAGGATGGCGGCGATGCGACAGACCGGAAAACGCGCGTCTTCAAGGGCCTGGCGATTCCCGACAAAGACGTGGACTACGAGGTAGCAGACGAGGAGTCTGAGAAGGATGCGCCGCAAGTCGACGCGCTGGACGACACATTTGCGATGCTGGAGGGTCTGGCAGGGAAGGCGCCAAGCAGCAAGCCCAAGGAGAGGTCGCGGAAAAGAAGCATGAGCCCATACGACAGCGACGACGACATGAGCAGGAGCAAGCGACACAGGCGGAGGGATAGGTCATACTCTCGCTCGCGGTCCAGGAGTCCGCGGCGAGGGAGGCAACAGAACGACGAGCTAGTCTTCGAAGATGAATTCGGGCGTACGCGCACCGTCAAACCGAACAACAAGCAACGAAGCCGCAAGAAGTACCGCGACGAAGATCTCGACGAGTTCCGACGGCCACCCACTCCCGAGCTCGACGACGAGCCTGTGCTATACAAAGTATACGATGGCAAGGTTACAGGCGTCAAGGATTTTGGCTGCTTCGTCAACCTGCAAGGTGTCAAAGGCAAGGTCGACGGGCTGGTGCACGTCACGCAGATGATGGAAGGGCGAGTCAACCACCCATCCGATCTCGTGTCGAGATGGCAAGAAGTCAAGGTCAAGGTCATCAAGAATGAGAACAACAGGATTTCGCTGTCGATGAAAGAGGTGGACCAACGGACGGGTCAAGATCTCGCTCCCGGCAAACGCATAGCATCCTTTGGAACAGGCGCAAACTCTCAGGGACTCGGGGGAATACCAGGCTTTGACAGTGCAGTGCCAATCGTAGAGGATGGCTTCAACAGTCGCAAGAATGGTATGCGGAAGCGCATGACGTCTCCAGAACGGTGGGAAATCAAACAGCTCATTGCTTCTGGCGTGATACCGAAATCAGACTATCCCGACATCGACGAGGACTTCAACGCGCACATCAACGGCGAGGGTGGCTTCGAAGAAGAGGAGGATGTTGACATTGAAGTTCGTGAGGAGGAGCCGCCCTTCTTGGCTGGCCAGACCAAGCAATCACTGGAGCTTTCACCAATCCGGGTTGTCAAGGCGCCCGATGGCTCGCTCAATCGCGCTGCGATGGCTGGTGATACACTGGCAAAGGAACGCCGCGACCTCAAACAACAAGAAGCCCAAGAGAAGGCCGCAAAGGAGGCTGCGAACGTCGACTTGAGTAGTCAGTGGAATGATCCCATGGCTCAACAACGACAGTTTGCAAGCGACCTGCGCAACACTCGAACGAATGAGCCCAGCCAGGCCCTGCCGGAATGGAAGAAGATCTCCACGAACAGCAAGGAAACCTCGTTCGGCAAACGTACAAACATGAGCATCAAGGAGCAGCGAGAGTCACTGCCTGTGTTCAAATTCAGGAACCAGCTTCTTGAGGCTGTCGCAACCCATCAGATTCTGATTGTCGTCGGTGATACTGGATCTGGAAAGACCACACAGATGACCCAGTATCTGGCTGAAGCTGGCTATGGTAACGAGCTGGTTATCGGATGTACTCAGCCCAGGCGTGTAGCAGCTATGAGTGTTGCCAAGCGTGTTGCTGAAGAGGTTGGCTGCGCTCTTGGTAACGAGGTTGGCTACACCATTCGATTCGAAGACAAGACTTCACCCGACACCCGCATCAAGTACATGACGGACGGTATCTTGCAGCGTGAGATTCTGTTGGATCCCATGCTGTCAAAGTACAGCTGTATCATGCTTGACGAGGCCCACGAACGCACAATTGCCACAGACGTCTTGTTCGGACTGCTGAAGAAGACGCTCAAACGACGCCCGGACATGAAGCTTATAGTGACCAGTGCCACCCTCGATGCCGACAAGTTCTCTGAATACTTCTACAAGTGTCCTATATTCTCGATTCCAGGTCGAACCTTCCCGGTAGAGGTCATGTACAGTAAAGAGCCGGAGTCTGACTACCTGGACGCGGCGCTGGTCACGGTCATGCAGATCCACTTGACGGAGCCAGCTGGTGACATTCTGCTCTTCCTGACAGGTAAAGAGGAGATTGACTCTTCCTGTGAGATTATCTCAGAGCGCATGAAAGCCTTGGGTCCGAACGTCCCGGAGTTGATGATTCTGCCCATCTACGGTGCCTTGCCGTCTGAGGTAGCCTCTCGTATCTTCGAGCCCGCCCCCAATGGTACCCGTAAAGTCGTCATCGCCACCAATATCGCCGAGACCAGTCTGACTATAGACGGCATCTACTACGTCGTTGACCCGGGTTTTGTCAAACAAAGTTCGTATGATGGAAAGCTGGGAATGGACCGTCTACAGATCACCCCCATCTCGCAAGCCCAGGCTCGTCAGAGGAGTGGACGAGCAGGTAGGACAGGACCAGGAAAGTGTTTCCGTCTGTACACCGAGGCCGCGTTCCAGAATGAGATGTTGCCGACTACTATTCCGGAGATCCAGCGTCAAAATTTGTCGAACACGATTTTGATGCTCAAAGCGATGGGCATCAACGACCTCCTGCACTTTGACTTTATGGATCCACCGCCTACGAACACCATGTTGACTGCCTTGGAAGAGTTGTATCAGCTGGGCGCGCTGGACGACGAAGGTCTGCTGACGCGTCTCGGTCGACAGATGGCAGACTTCCCGATGGACCCGTCCCTTTCAAAGTCACTCATCAAATCTGTCGACCTTCAGTGCTCAGACGAGATTTTGACCATTGTGGCCATGATCAGCGCAACCCAAAACGTTTTCCACCGTCCGCGTGACAAGCAACAACAGGCCGACCAGAAGAAGCAGAAGTTCAACGACCCCTCTGGCGATCACATAACCCTTCTCAACGTGTACAACGGCTGGAAGCAGGGAGGATTCAGCACGCCATGGTGCCATGAGAACTTTGTCATGCCGAAGAACATGCAGCGCGTGCGCGACGTTCGAAATCAGTTGCTGCAGATTATGGCACGACACAAACATCAGGTCGTGTCGTGTGGCCGCAACACGATCAAGGTCCGACAAGCTCTGTGTTCAGGCTTCTTCCGCAACTCGGCGCGCAAAGACCCTGCCGAGGGCTACAAGACGCTTGTTGAGGGCACACCAGTCTACCTTCATCCCTCTTCTTCACTGTTTGGCAAGCCTGCTGAACACGTTATATACCACTCTCTTGTCGAGACGACGAAGGAGTATATGCATTTCTGCAGTGCTATCGAGCCAAAGTGGCTTGTCGAAGCGGCGCCGACGTTCTTCAAGGTTGCGCCAACGGACAGACTGAGCAAGAGGAAGAAGGCCGAGAGGATACAGCCTTTGCACAACAAGTTTGCAGGTGAAGATGACTGGAGATTGAGTGCACAGAGGAGGGCTGGTAGGGGCGGTGGTGGAACATGGGGTTAATCTTAGCGGTTTGACGATAGTTTGTGTATGATACCTTTTGACAGTAATTGAGATCTGTAGGACGCTGAAATCCATCCACTGATGCTGCACGTATATCTTATCCCTACCATTCGTCGTGATGTTCATGGCGTGCACAGACCCACACTTACTTCCCCATCCGGACAGCGCGACCGCGTTTTCGCGTGTTTACAGTCCCCGCAAGACTCCTGTATAGCAAACAGCACCCCACATAACATACCCATACGCACACCATGTCTTCGTTACTAGACCTCGCGCTCAATTCTGATGCCGCTCCCACTCCCTCGAGCGCGTACGGTAACGATGCACGCACACCGCAAATGCGATCCTCGTCTGCGAGACCCCGCGGACCACCCTCTGAAAGCGCCGGCGCGAACAGCGATGTAGAGGGAGACCCTGACGACGAGATTATCGGAGCACGGGTACCGGGGAGGCGCACGAATGCCCCGCGAACAGACATCCCAAAGGTAGTGGACGTTACTGGAGAAACGTTATCGCTGCGGTTCCAGGAGTTCCTCGAAAAGTGAGCCTCACGACAGCAGCCTCATGCTGTGCACTGTGCTGATGTCAGGATAGCTACACAGAAGATCCCTCGTCATCGGCTCTTCCCGCCTCGAGTGCCGTGCCCACCACAGACAAATACTACATTGCCCAAATACGGGGCATGCGACTGTACGGACTGTCCACCCTCTACGTCGACTACACACATCTCCTCAGGCACGAAGATGGCATTCTGGCCGCGGCCATTGCGAGTGAATACTACCGCTTCCTGCCGTACATGGTTCGGTCGCTCCACAACCTCATCGCAAAGTACGAGCCCAAGTACTTCCGCCAGCACAAGCAGCCCGCCTCGACTGCCTCTGCAGCCGGTACCTCGAGCGCCGGCAACGCTACAAGCCAGAACGAGAGTCTCAACGAGAAGACGTCGAACCAGCAGACCGACAAGCTGTTCACCCTGGCCTTTTACAACCTGCCTCTTGTGTCCCGTATTCGCCAGCTACGCACCACATCAATCGGCAGCTTGCTTTCCATCTCTGGTACTGCGACGCGAACATCTGAAGTTCGACCAGAGCTTTCAATGGCCACCTTTGTCTGCGAGATCTGCAACACCGTCGTGCCGAACATCGAACAGACTTTCAAGTACACAGAGCCGACACAATGTCCCAACATAACTTGCATGAACAGGGAGGGCTGGCGTCTTGATATCAGGCAGTCAACTTTCGTAGATTGGCAAAAGGTGCGCATCCAGGAGAACAGTTCAGAGATTCCCACTGGCAGCATGCCCCGAACAATGGACGTTATCCTTCGAGGAGAGATGGTGGATCGGGCAAAGGCTGGCGAGAAGTGTATCTTTACGGGCACAGTGATTGTCATTCCAGACGTAAGCCAGTTCCGCGTACCTGGTGTGCGCCCCCAAGCAATGAGGGATACCGCAAACACCACGCGAGGCAACGATGTCGGTGGGTCAGGTGTCAGCGGTCTCAAAGCCCTTGGTGTGCGCGACCTGACATACCGCATGTCTTTCCTGGCGTGCATGGTCTCGCCAGATCACTCTACTCCTGGACAAACCTCGAATCACCACCTGACAGGTCAGGCGAGCAACATTCTCGCATCTCTTGGCCAAGGACAGATTGAGTCAAACGCGACAAGCGGCGAGGAGGCACAGGAAGAGTATCTTGGTACGCTGACTGCTGCGGAGATTCAGGATCTCAAGGACATGGTGCACAAGCCCAACATCTTCATGCGACTAGTTGACTCGATAGCACCCATGGTCTACGGCCACCAGGTCATCAAGAAGGGTCTCCTGCTGCAACTGATGGGTGGTGTATCAAAAGAGACACCCGAGGGTATGGCGTTGCGTGGAGACATCAACATCTGCATCGTCGGCGATCCGTCAACGTCCAAGTCACAGTTCCTGAAGTACATTTGCAGCTTCCTTCCTCGCGCCGTCTACACCTCTGGCAAGGCTTCTTCAGCTGCCGGTCTTACAGCCGCGGTAGTCAAGGACGAGGAGACTGGAGAGTTCACAATCGAGGCCGGTGCTCTCATGCTGGCTGACAACGGTATCTGCGCCATCGACGAGTTCGACAAGATGGATATTGCCGATCAAGTCGCTATCCACGAAGCTATGGAACAACAGACAATCTCGATTGCTAAGGCCGGCATCCAAGCCACCCTCAACGCCCGTACCTCTATCCTTGCTGCGGCTAATCCTGTCGGCGGACGCTATAACCGCAAGACAACGCTGCGCGCGAACGTCAACATGTCTGCGCCCATCATGTCTCGTTTCGATCTCTTCTTCGTCGTACTGGATGAGTGCGACGAGGCTGTCGACCGCCATCTGGCTGAGCACATTGTTGGTATTCACCAGCACAGAGACGAAGCTGTAGACCCTGAGTTCAATACTGAGCAATTGCAACGCTACATCCGCTTCGCGAGGACCTTTAGGCCAGAATTTACCGATGAGGCAAGGGAAACACTAGTCGAGAAGTACAAGGAGCTGCGCGCAGACGATGCACAAGGTGGCATCGGCCGCAACAGTTACCGTATTACTGTTCGACAACTCGAGAGTATGATTCGTCTCTCAGAGGCTATTGCAAAGGCCAACTGCGTCAGCGATATTACCCCTGAGTTTGTCAAAGAAGCCTACAACCTCCTCCGCCAGTCTATCATATCAGTCGAGAAGGACGACGTCGAGGTTGAAGACGACGACGACGAGGCGTTGCTTGCTGCAGCGACCGCCGCAGAACAGGAGGCCGATGCGCCAATGGACGATCAGCAAGACGCTTCTAGAGACCGAACAGCGACACCAGCCGTCGCGCCACGTGAGAAGACCAAGATCACGCACGACAAGTACGTCGCTATGCGCAATATGTTTGTCAAGCGCGTCAACGAGGACCAAGAAGAGACACAAGACGGCGTCGAAGAGGAAGAGCTGCTCATCTGGTACCTTGAGCAGAAGGAGAATGAAATGGAGACGCAAGAGGATCTGGAGAAGGAGAGGACACTTGCGAAGAAGGTGCTGAAGAAGGTCGTCAAGGTATGTCGGAATAACTCGAGACGTATGGTCATCTGTATGCTAACGAATACTCCAGGAGCAATACCTCATGTTGATCCGGGGTGAAGGACTTGCAGACGAACAGGGCCAGGGTGAGGGCAACGACAAGGCAGTCTACGTGTTACATCCAAACTGCCCGATTGAGGACATTGCCTAGGCGTTGATGGAGTATGCCGCACATCGGCTGAGTATCAAATCTTTTGAGCGTTTGCGCGGCCATGTTTGTGTTGGCATGAGGCCCGGAGTTGGGACAGCAGTCGACTACATGTTTGATAATGTTATACCCAGATCTGACTTTCAAATACATGACGTTGCGTGAAGTTTGGAATTATTCTCAGATTGAATGATCGCACAGACAACTAACTTGAAACGATTCAATAACCAAGGGTCTCACTTGTACCCATAGAACTTAGATAATCATGTCAAGGAGATGTGTAAAATGTAGCGCTTCGACATCCTCATATGCGCGTTTCTTCCTTAATCCATTCCTCTTCGTCTACGCCTTCTTGTTCTTCAATGCGTCCAAAAACTCCTTTGGTGGTTGCTGCTCGTAACCCTCTGGGTTGTTTTCTGTCCACTTCCACAGGTCGGCGCAAGCGTCTTCCAGTGTGAACTCGGTCTTCCAGTCGAGCTCCTTGTTGGCAAGTGTGGGGTTCGCTGTCAGGTCGAGCACGTCACCCTGTCTCCGCGGCGCAACCTCGTATGGTAGGTCGCGTCCCACAACGGTGCTGAATGCCTTGATCATCTCGAAGACGGTCGAGCCCTTTCCGGTACCCAGGTTCCATGCCTTGACACCGGGTTGTTGCTCGCGCAGGTAGTTGAGCGCCTGGAGATGGCCTCGCGCTAGATCAAGGACGTGGATGTAGTCGCGGATCGCTGTGCCGTCCTTGCTCTTGTAGTCGTCACCAAAGACGAGGAGCTTCTCGCGCTTGCCGATCGCAACTTGCGCCAACAAGGGGAGGAGGTTGTATGGCACGCCCAGAGGGTTCTCGCCCATGATACCGCTGGGATGCGCACCGGCGGGGTTGAAGTACCTCAGCAGCGCGGCGTTCCACTTCTTGATCTCCTTGTCGTCCTTGCCAGCTTTCTTCGCGTTGTTGCGCTCAGCTTCGATGGTGTCTGTAATGGCACCCTCGATGGTGGACTTTGTGCGGCCGTATACGTTGGTCGGGCCGATGGGGCAGTGTTCAGGGATGGGGATCATGTTGGGGACGCGCGTCGCATCGCCGTAGACGGTCGCGGAAGAAGAGAAGACGATGTTTGTGACATTGTGCTTGACCATGGAGGAGAGAAGCGCAATCGAGCCGCCAACGTTGACGCGGTAGTATGTGAGGGGGATCTCGCCAGACTCTCCAACGGCCTGGGATTGTTAGTTCAACTTCAGCCCGTAGTCGAGGAGCGGACGCACCTTCAGAGCAGCAAAGTGGATGACATTGTCGATGTCTGGGTTCTCCTCAAACACCTTGTCGAGCGCGGCCTCATCCGTAACGTCGACTTGGTAAAAGGCAGGTCGCTTGCCGCAGATGAGCTCGATGCGGTTCACGACTTCTGGGGAGGAGTTGTAGAGGTTGTCGACGATGACGACCTTGTAGTCTGCCTCGAGGAGGGCAAGAGCTGTGAAGGAGCCAATGTAGCCGGTTCCACTGCGCCGTCGTCAGTACCAATTGAGCGTGATGCTTTCGCATAGCTAAATGGAGGGGTGGAGGGGCAGCTTACCCGGTGACGAGAACAGATCCGACAACCATTGTGAGAGCTTAGAATGTGGAGAGAAGAGGATGTGGCTGGGGCGGTTGCTCTTATGCGATCGCAGACTTGTGTTTGATTGCGAGGTTGCAGATATATAAAAACGCGGCAGCACGAGATGCTGGGTTCATGGGCTGTGGCACTAGTGGTGGGAGAAGAGCCGCGTGCGGATAGATTTCCAGATATGGCAAGCGTTGTCTGGCTGCCTTGTGCCATCGCCATGTATTCTGAAATATATATGGCATTCTGGATGTGTGATCGTGTTCATCTGCTCTGCTAGAAGGTACCCAAGTGTAGCAGACGAAATGTACGGGTGGACCATGTCACAGACACAACCCGTCCTCTTGTGTTGCTCTACTGTCACACTTGGGTAGACCACATCACAACTGTAGACACAAAGCCATGTATGGACGAGTATGTCAAGTTTGGTAGCGTGTTGTTAGAGCAAGGGACTGTGGCATGGTGGGCCGACTGCGGGTGGCATCGCCTGGCAAGCCGTAGATCACAATAGCAACCCTTACACTCCAGAGACGTTGCGCGGGCTTGACAAGCCACTCCCCGTCCTCAAGCTACATGCACCAGTCACAGCATCGCTGTACGACATACCTTCCTCTGACTAGAGTTGGGTGACGCAGGTACATGCGAGACGGCGAAATAAGCGTTGTGGCTCTCAGGGTCTCGTGCTCCGCTTCGAGCTGGGCCCGGAAATTTCATGCATCATCCATGTCTTGTGGTAGCGGAGACACTAGCTCCCAGTCTCTCTGATAGATGCTCCGTCTCTCCCAGCCTGCTATTCTTGCTCATGTCTGCTTGTGTCCTTTAGGAGTTAGTTTTTTGTGTCAAAGACTGCCATGTCACACACCGCCGGATTAAGCGCCTGCTCGCTTAACCTCCCGTTTGCGGTGGCTTCCGGACAGGCTGAACCCTTGCACCTCAAAGCGCGACCTCGAACTTTCAACAATCACATCGTCACCCATCAATACACACTGGAGAACATCGCGCCGGATCCTGGGAACATGATCGCGAGTCGCAAACTGCACACACACGAGCGCCAAAAGTTTTTTCAGCCAGTACGACCCTACGCCCGTTTTGCCGGCCTCGACGCGTGAGGGTTTGTCCACGTGTTTACGGACCCACTGCAGGTACCGTCACCAACAACACCGTCATCGCAAGTGTTAAAGGAAGAGTTGGAACATTGCTCGACGACGCGTTTGGGACCGCGCAGTCCGGACGCGAAAGAGCTGGATCACAGAACGAGGTGTAAGTTGGCGCGCTCTCCTACCCATGTCCTTGCGGTGTGAAAACGTCTCCATGCATATGAGGCTGCATGCACGTGTTGTCATGCTTCACCTTCATCCTCATCTTCACCGCGCAAATTTTCGTCGGCTGGCTGCAACGAAGCTACTTGCCTTACCCCTGTTTTCTGTTATGCTCGCCATTGTTGCGAGTCGGCCTCATCTCTTTGTTGCACCTTGTTGTTGGGCGGCTCCAGTCGTCCGCCTTTTCTTTCACAACTGGCCATCCCAGCGATTCAACTTCAAAACAGACAAATGCTCACAGAAGCTCAGCAAGAAACTCAGTCCCTGTCGTCTGTCCTTGGATTCGCATCTCCTGGCTCCACATCACTCTAGACTCCAATCGGGACATTGACAGACCATCGCCATGTCCCAACGTGCTAACGGTGAGGTACGCACACCTGGTGGGCGGAATCGCCGCTCAGACCGGCTCAGCGCAAAAGCAAACTCCGTTACCGCAGAATCAATAGTCACCAATGCCACAGCGTCCGCTGCGAAACGCACTACGACGACCCTGACCAAGGTCGCCAACCGCAGATCAAATGCCTACGGCGCGAGCGGTCGCATTGGAGCCCCTGACAAGCTTCCGGCTGCCCCCGCTACAGGTTTCACCCAGGCCATGGAAAGCCAGCTCGAAAAGTACGCCAATGGTCAGGATGAGGAGGAAGAAGAGGAAGAAGAAGAGGAAGATCACCGGGATGACAGCGCCAACGAACTTGGTAGCGGTCGTCCGTCACTCTCCGTCAAGAAAATCCCCAACAGCGGCAAGCTCTCGCCAGACGCCGCGCGCAACCCCACATCCAAATCAAAAGTCACCCCCGGCTACTCTTTCATCGATAGTGATGACTTCAGTCACAGCGATGATGACTTTGCAGCATCTGTCGGCAACACCACCAAGTCTTTTGGCCTTGCTCACGAGGCTGGCATGCTTGTCTCTCAGGACCCATTCGCCGGTGGACCCATCCGGGACGAGCCTAGAAGCTCACCTTTCGTCCAGCCTGCAGCACCAACCCGCCAGCCTGAACAAGCAGCCTCAGCCGCGCAAGATCCCTTCATCAAGCCTGCAGTACCGTATCGCAGGCCCGCCAGCCGCACAGTGAACGGAGCACGGACGCAAGGACCAACCCCGGTTCTGTCTCAAGGTCCTGTTCGCAACAAGACCCCGGATTCGACTAAGATTCCCAGTCAAGCCGAGAAGCCTATCAAAACATCCATCAACGATCAGGTGCGAACTAGGGCGAATGTGAAGCAGCCTGTCCGCGCTACAACAGCTGAAACCGAAGATTCTCTCAAGGAGCTGATCGCCGAAGAGCAGGGTAGGCTCCACCAACAAGGTCCGCCAGCACCGCAACTGCAGCGACAGGCTGAGCGACGTCGCCCTCACCAAAAAGACAGAGTCGAGCTCAACGCGTGGCTCGGCGATGTAGAGCCGCCTGAGTTCGACGAGCCGGCGTGGGCATGGAAGAAGCCTGTGACGTGGGCCTTTGCAGCGTTGGCTGCTTTTCTGCTATTGGGATGGCTGACTTCGTCCTACATGATGGCGACCGAGCACCCCGAGTCTGCAGCGCGGACACCAAATCTCCTGAAAGCCGTAGGTGCTCGTGTTGGCTATACATACGAATGGATCACAGATATTATTACTCCCCCAAGAGGTTCCACGGATGCTGAACGGCAAGTTCAGCTAGAAATAGAGCGCGCCAAAGCCTACAAAGAAAACAGCGAAGATCATTTCTTGTGGGGCCGCATGTCTAATATGGACGAGAAGTTCAGCAAAAGCACAAGGGAGATGAGGGCAACTCTTGAGGAGCTGAGACACGAGTTGCCGGATATGATGATAGTTCGTCGCAAGGAGGATGGTTCGACGGAGATATCAGAAGAGTTTTGGTCTGCTTTGCTTGGCAAGGCGCGTTCGACTGAGACGGAGGCGGATTGGCATGATTTTCTCGAAGGATCCAAGAAGAAGCTCCAAGATCTCCTCAACCCAGCTCTGCACCAGGACCGCGGCTACACGTCTACATGGCCTGAAGCAGTCACACGCGAAGAGTTCATCCGTCAGATTGAGAAGTCTTACCAGGACATGACCGTCCGAGTGGACAAGAAGATCGACGAGGCCATGCGAGCCCACAGCACCCAGTTCCAGACGATGGTGCAAGCAGAGACCCGAAAGACCATGATGGACCAGATCCGGCTCAATTCTCTAGCCCAAGCCAACCTCGTCGCAAACTACGAACACCACCTCACCAAACCCAACTACTTCTCCCCTGGCTTGGGCGCCATCGTCGAGCCCGACCTGTCTTCTGTGACCTTCAACAACAAGCCTGGTCGATTCTACGAGTTTGTGCGCCGCGTGACGTTTATGCCTGGACAGAACCCGCCGATGGCAGCGCTCACCAAGTGGGAGGAGCCAGGCGACTGCTGGTGTTCTGCTGGACAGAGCGGGACCTCAGCCGGCCAGGCTCAGCTCACAGTCCGACTCCCACGGCCTGTCATCCCCAAGCAGGTCACCATCGAGCACGTACCCATGAACATGATGCCGGCGCGCAACATCTCCAACGCTCCCCGCGACATTGAGCTCTGGGTCCAGACGGACGCGCCCATCAACCCCTATTACTCCCATCGCCAAATGGCATGCCACGACCCGCCACCGCACAGCATCAGTGGCCCCGCCTGGAAGTGCTTGGGGTCATTCAAGTACAACATCCACGCGTCGAACCATCTCCAGACGTTTGACCTCGCTGGCGAGCCGTCCGAGCCTGTTCGGAGAAGCATGGTGCGTGTAATTAGCAATTGGGGTGCTAGTCACACGTGCCTGTACCAGGTGAGACTACATGGGACGGACGCACAAAAGGACTTTGAGTACCCGGTCAGCCTAATGGATTAGGCCAATAATGTTTGGGACGAAAGCATGACGGCGTTTTTTGTATACCTTCGGGATTTTAACGAGTGTTTTTGTATACCCCACGATAGCACCAGAGCACTAGCAATTGTTATTTAATTTGACGACGTAATCCTGACTGCAATGGTTTGTGAGATTGTTGGCTTATTAAGTGACAGGCTCACTTTGTAGCATGAAATCTACCTCTGAACACTCGATATATGCGCGAGGCAGTACAATAACTTTTTCGTTCTTGTCTAATCAGACGCATCTATCGCACAACACCTCCCTTGAGAGTGGGGATGCTACACAGGCCGTCCTTGGTCCTCAGCTTGGCTACACCCGTCTTCTTATCCGCACCCTCGCCGCTCAACTGTGGCACGACACCGACGTCGAAGCCCACTTCCAGACCATCTGTTGTAGTGAAGCCCGGCTGGATCATCTCCCAGACCTTCTTCTTGGGGTTGAGTACAGGCTCAGGCTCGCCTTCCCAGCCCTCAAAGTAGACCCGGTCACCTGCCTTGCTCTCCTTGGGGGGATCCACCAGCTCGACTGGTCCCTTGTGGCTGTCCTCGCCCTCGGCGACGCGTGGTGATGCAGCGAGTACCATTGCACAGCTCTTGACACCGCGCATGGTGACGGGCTTCAGGTTGCACACGGCGACAATTTTGCGGTTCTGCATCTCAGCAAGGGGGATCAGGCCGTTAAGACCAGAGCATACTGTGCGCACGATCTGGCCTTCGTACTCGGAAGTGTTGTCTGTGCCGGGAGCGTCGCCGCATGCGATTGTGGATACGTAGAGCGAGTCGGCGTTGGGGTGGGTTTCGGCCTTGAGGATGTGGCCTACACGTAGGTCGATGAGGGCGGGGGAGAGAGGCTTCTCGACTGGCGCACTGTGATTGTCAGTTGTATACACGATCACGAGGGTTCGTGACTTACGCCTTCTGGGGCTTGGGCTGCTTCTCCTTCTTTTCCTTCTTCTTCTTCTCGGTTGGCGCACCCTCTGGAACACCGCCAGCTGCGTTTCCAACGACTGCGGATGCTACAGCGGAGCCAGCAGCCTCGGCCTTGCCCTTGGCCTTCTCGGCCTTGCTCTTGCCTGCCTGGCCCTGTCCACTTTGTCCTTGGTCGCCAGTCAGGGTAGTAGCTGTGGCACCAGACGCAGCGGCGTTGGCAGCGGCAGCCTCCTTCTCCTTCTTCTTGCGCTCCTTCTCCGCCTTTGCGTCTACCGGCTTGATCTTGAAGATGACACTGTCCTGGTCGATGTTGACCTTGTCGTCCAGCTTCAGGCCGAAGACAGGCGAGTTCTGGACAAAGTCGACATGGCGGACAATGTGGTGGTATCCTTGCTCTCCAGTCCTCTCCTCAGCACTCCACTTGGAGACGACCGGTGCGAGCTTCTGGTAGAGGGCAATGTCTGCGACGGAGGGCTTGGCGCCGAGGACGGTGGTCCGGCTGGACAGATGTGTGTTCAGTGACGACAGGCGCTCGGAGGCTTTCGCGGCGTCCTCAGAAGAAGAGGCGATGTGGGAGGCGGTGATGAGCCATTGGCTGAGCTCAGTCTTCTCGGCGTCGGAGTAGGTGACTTCGGGGAAGAGAGCCTGCGAGGCCTTGACAGCGTCCGTCTCGTCGGCAGCGTTGTTGGGCGCGTGTGTCTTGAGGAAGATCGCTAGAGTTTCGTCGATTGTGGCCATGGTGGGCAGTGGTGGGAAGAATCGCTGGAAAAAGTCGAGGGCAAGTGGTTGTAGTGGGGTAAAGAAATCCGCCGTAAAGCTGCTGGCGGCGGTGGTTCTCGATCTGTGGGGGGATCTGGGCAGTGCTAAAGAGGCTCCGAACGGAAAGTGTCTGGGCTGCGAGAATTGGGGCCGTCCGATGTGTAGTATGCGACAAAAGGGTGTAGCTGGTGGATAATGGCGAAGACGCATGATTCACGTGAGTCAAATTCAGGTCCGCCGTCACCGCGGGGCTCAGAAGCTTCCATGTCGCCGCACAGGCCATCGCGTTTGCCCAAGTCGCGTGTCCATCACATGCATCGCGTCTGCTGCATCTCAAGATGGCTTGATTTAGCATGAGGATAATTGTCGCTTTGCACCAGGAACCAATTTGACAAGATCGGTCTTTGCCTATACCTCGTCATGAGCTTCGTATACCCGGTCAGTGCCTCGACGTTCGAATGTCATAGACTATCCAACTGTCCTACGCCGACGATGCTGTAGCCTATTACATGCCTGGTAAAAGTAAGGAAAGTTTGGATGACGACTCGTTTGCTGCCTGCGCCCCACGTACCTAGGTATAACATGTCGAGCTCAGAACTCCTTCCCCGCAACACCATTCCCGCACAGCACCACCATGGCATCCGAGACATCACCAGACGTGCCCAAGGGCAGGAAGAGGTTCATTCCCCTGGGTAAGACACGTCTTCTCACACCGCAATTATGCCAGCTAATGCGCGACAGAGAACAATCCTGATGTCATGTCCGCCCTCGTTCACAAGCTCGGTCTCTCGGAGAAGCTTG
Source organism: Alternaria postmessia (assembly GCF_024291825.1). NCBI lineage: Eukaryota > Fungi > Ascomycota > Dothideomycetes > Pleosporales > Pleosporaceae > Alternaria > Alternaria postmessia. Next base: position 188,583 of record NW_026260082.1, on the reverse strand, counting down.
CATTCCACGATGTCTTCAGCATAGACGAGCCTGAGCTACTTGCTTTTGTGCCGCGGCCTGCCCATGCTCTGCTCCTCGTGTTTCCCGTCAGTAAGACATACGAAAAGTTCCGCGTACAGGAAGACCAGGACAAGACGGAGTACCAGGGACATGGCCCGGATGAAGAGGTTGTCTGGTACAAGCAGACAATTGGAAATGCCTGTGGCCTAATCGGCCTGCTCCATGGTGTCTCCAATGGCTCCGCACGCGCTCATATCAGTTAGTAGTCATTCTACCAGATACCAGTTGGCATGCTAACAAGACTCCAGAACCCGACTCAAACCTCGCCAAGCTGGTCAACGACGCGATACCACTCAAGCCCATTGAACGAGCCGATCTCCTCTACGAGTCTGAAGCACTCGAGAGCGCGCATCAAGACGCTGCATCGGGAGGTGACACCGCTGCGCCCGAAGCCGATTCCGATGTCGACCTACATTACGTCTGCTTCATCAAATCGGACAAAAACCACCTTTGGGAACTTGATGGTCGACGGAAGGGTCCTCTTGACAGGGGCACGTTGGCTCCAGATGAAGATGTTCTCAGCGAAAAGGCTCTTGACCTGGGCGTGCGTAGCTTCCTGAAGCGCGAGGCAGAGGCCGGTGGAGGCGAGCTGCGTTTCAGTCTGATCACGCTTGCCGAGTCATTCTAGGAACGGCTAACCAGCTGTGGAGTCTAGAGAGTACACGAACCAGACCAAGTAGATTGGTAACGAATATCTTGAGAACAAGTACTGTGAGGCACGATATCGCTGCTACGGCTGTCTGCATAGATTCAAAGCATGCTTAGACCGTTTGATGTGACTCAAAACTCATCTACCTTTACTTCTCGTCCTTCCTTCAGCGGCAGATAGACCTTCTCCCATAGATCACTCCTCTCGCCAAGGTGATATGTCAAGCTGACATCTTGCATACCTGGCGACGGGGACGATTTAGGAGCCATGATTTCGAGTTGCGAGATGATATTCTCCAGACCCAAGGCCTTCCCGGTAGCTTGTGTACTGCCAGCTTCCAGCGAAACATGGACGATGTGGATGTGAAAGTGGTAGTATGTTGGTTGGTCTATCACCAGTCAGCGAGTCTCCCCAACCTCATCGTACGAACTTACAATGCACGTAGAGTTTGAGCTCATCCTTTTCAATCTCCGGGTACAACTTGACAGTTGCCTCAATCATCTTCTCCCGCATATGCTTAACCCACTCTGCCATGCTTTGTTTAAGATCCCTTACGCTCCATATGTCTCTTCGTTCGACCAGACCTAGCAGATGCAGACTACCCATCGTCTTGCGATCCCAGTTCAGATCCGGCAAGAGTAAGAAGCCTTCTTCGCCAGACTCCCGGTACATGACATCTTCTTGCTCAGTCCGACCCTCGAGAATATTGAAGATCCAATCCAGTGCGCCCTTTTCACGCTGCGCCTGCATGTACGGCCTCACATATTTCTGGTAAATCTCGGGCGTCTCGGTAACAACCCGCAGACGCTGCTGCTCGTACTTTTTTACATGTTTCTCTGTGCAAGGATAGATTAGATTCAACTTGAAGTCCGGAGGCGGGTTGTCATCGCTGGGGTTGGAATTTGCGAGGAACCAGGCGTAGATGTCGTTTGCACCGAGATTCTTAATGTTGCGCAGTGAGGTGGAAAAGTTGGATAGAATGCTGGGCTTGGTGTCGAAGGCGGCACGCTCAGCGAGTAGGAGAGCAGGTTTAGAATCAATGGTTCCGTAGAGGGAGATGCGGCGGCCGGCCTGATCCGAGTTTAGGAGGCGGGTTGGCTGGAATTTTGGGATCAGAGATTCGACGTGGGCGGCAACGTCTGGGGGTGTTGTGGAGGTCATTTTTCAGTCGTTTACTATACCCGACATCAGCACGATAACGCATCCAACAATTTTACGTGACTTTGCATATCCCAGAAAGCATGGCTGTCTACGTCATACTGAAGGAGCGAACTTACTAGACAAACGTGGAATGGCCCAGAGCACATGCAGAGAAGTCTCCCGCAATTTCGGGTGGATGTGGGGAGATTGATGCGAGATCACATGTCTGCGCGATCTCGCGTATCACTCCAGCAACCAATGAATGCGACCCTGATCAGCGCCAAGCAAATCGAATGAGGTCACTGAACCCAACCACCCCATCATCGCAAGCGACTATCACGACGTTGAGCAACCAACAACTGCCCATTATCGATCGCAAATACTCCAAAATGGCTCCCAGACGCAAAGCATCCGCCCCCGCTGCCAAGTCGCAGCAGTCGACTCTCGCATTCCACGGCACGACAAACAGGGTCACAAAGGCTGGCGTCAAATCGCAAGGCGCAAAGAAGAACATACTCGAGGCGAAGCTGAAAGACATCAAGCCAGAGGTTGCCGACATCTCAAATACTGAGCCGACAACAACGGAAGCTGCGATCATCGAGCAAACAGAACAGGAGGTCAAGGCGCAAGAGGTGGAGAGCACACCAGACGAGGACAGAGCACGGCGCATATCAGATGCAGCGATCAAGAAGTACTGGACCACAAAGGAGAAGCAAAGGCTTGCACCGCGGACGCACCAGGGAGGTCTGAGCCTGCACGACAAGATACTGAGGGAGTTTGACATGAGCGCGCATTATGGCGTAAGTTCCGAGTCCCCGCCCATCTATGATATGAAGTCCTCGACGTTGTAATCATGCGCTAACAAGATATGCGCTTGTAGCCATGTACCGGAATCGCTCGGTTGAAGCGCTGGAAGCGAGCGCAACGGCTCGACCTTGACCCGCCGATCGAAGTACTGGCGGTGCTGCTGCGGGAACAGGATGCAAGCGACAAGGACAGGATAGCTGTTCAGCGCTCGATCGTCGATGAGATACTGAATTCTAGGGCCGAGCTTGATGTATGAGGATGGGTATTAGCGCGTTGGGCGCAAACTGCAGCAAGGACGCCGTAGGAGCGATGCGCTTCTCGACGACCTATGCTATGAATACGAGCTTTGATACTGGCGTTATGCGAGGAGTTGGGCGGCATGGTTGAACAGGCGCACTGAGTGATTATGTGTAGCAAGCGGATGGTGGGCACGCGAGCATTGCAGTCTTGCAAATGAGCTACTAAATTGACGCAACCCAAGAATTCAATCTACAAATCCAATCCACACACCATTAGTAACACTTTGATAGTGCGTGCGAGAGAACAATTTTCTCCTCGTACGTCAGCATGCGTTGGGGCTTACACCTCACGACTTGGGTTTGCTCGGAACTACTGAACTAACAAAGACACCTAGTCCTGGTGTCGTTGCAGAAGCGATAAGGAGCGACATGGAGATGCGGGGTTGCGCAGTGGACACGGTGCGGTATGGCCGACAAACGGTGCTGGTTAGCATGCCATGTAGACTGCAGCTGGTCGTTTGACAGCAATTAGGAGGCTCCAGACTCTAGTATGCTTGGGCGGCTCCAGAGCCAAAAGACGCGGGGTCGATCGACAAAGGCTCGATGAAGCTCCAGACTTGAGCTCGCGTGTTGGGTGGCAATTGCTGAGCTGCACGGCAGTGGGGCATGATGCTGGATCCGCATGCGAATGGCGCACTAACAGCCAGCCCGATTCCACGCAGCCGGCGTCGTCCTTGTTAGCGGGCACTTGCTCACTATAGCTGCCAGTAGAGCATGCAGCGCGCACAGTGCGTCTGCCATATCTCCGCACGCATCCTTGCGAGGTCCGCGAGACCCACCCATTGGCATCCTTATCGCCCTTGCAACAACTGCGCCGTGATGCTGCCGAATCCCAGCGGCTGTCACGAAGCCGAAACTGCTATTTCGGCTGCCCGTCGTGCAGTGCTGTCTGCCCCAGCCAACCACAGCCGGCCATGGAGCAAGCGTTGCATGGTGGCTGCACCATGAAGCCGGGCTGGGTGAATTAAAACGGCGCCTTGTCGAGTGCTTGGGATGGTGAGATAGCGGGGAACCACTAGAGACGCCCATATCATTCCTGTGGCTACAACCTCCATCGACGCCCCTCGCCCCTCCATGTTTCTTTCTTCCTGCTCGTTTAATCCAATTCCTCCCATTCCCCTCATCGCAGCATGACTACCGCCGCGCTTTAGATTCACTCTTCCGCAAAGGGCCGCGACTTCTCCACGGCTTCGTGCTTACCTCTCTGGCCCCGGCTGTTGATCAACTCAACAACTAACGCGCCGTCTTACCCAAACTTTCAACACGTAGGTCCCACGCCCGAAGCTTAAGACGCCGCGTACTTATCAATTGCCCGACAGACTACTCCTGTCACTCCTGCTGTGCTCTGGTAGTCTCCTGACCCCTCCGCTGCATCTCTCTGATTGGGAAGGGCCATTGCTACTATAGAGGACCTGCCAATTGACTTCTCGCCCTCCTCCCACGTTACGCGCCTTCGCTCCATCTCAACCCCAGGCCTTGGACTTGTCAACATGGCCGCTGCTGTCGCCAGATATCCTTCTATGCTCGGTCGTTCTTCGACACCTCCACCGCACCTGTCGCTCAACACCTCTTCTCGTGGTACGCCGACTGCTATTCCCAACAAGCACATCCCAGAATGCTCCCCCGGCGGACTGCCCGCAACTCCCCCAGCATCGCCGCCGCGGCAAGACAGCCTCATTGAGCAGTCGTCCATCACATACCCGCCAGATGCTTACTGCTCGTTGTACTCGGATGACCCGCCCGTGTACACCATCACGGCGGATCGCATGGCAGAGGCCTTGGAGCACACTGCAACGCAGCCGCTGCCGAACCCCGACCAGGTATTCCCATGGATGCACGGTCTCCATTCCGAGAACCAGATCCAGCTTGCCTTCTTCTCGTCTCGTCGCAGAAGCGGCCGAAAGGTTCCCAGGTGCATTCGCAGCATTACCGTTGTCAAGACTGGTGGAAACCTGTCGTCTTCCAAGCTAAAGGGCGCAGTTGCACCAGACGAACTACTGGAATCTGTGTCTTCCGACACACCCAGGTTCATGGAGTGTGACCCAAAGGATGGCTTTTCTGTGCGCAACTTCCAAATCCAGGCTTGTAAATTGGCCATGGTTTCGGACATTATTGTTTACGGCGATCACAAAACCAATCCGCAAGACACCGTTGCGCTCGCTCAGAAGATTTCCCAAGCTCAGAGGCAGTACGAAGCGAGAAATGGATTTCCGCATTGCTTGTTCAACACGTTCATGCTTTCAGATCCTTTCGCGTCTATGCAAGAGAAATACCCAAAGCTTGTTGCTATTAATTCCGCAGGTGACATGACGGGAGAGGTTGCTGATTTCTTCTACTGGGAGCGATATGAGATGAGCGCAATGTCAAAAGCAACCGAGATCAGCAACAATGTTTTCTTAGGGCCTACGCCTGATCAGGCACTGCATCCAGACTGTGCGGGCGAAGACGCTTATGACATGCTCATCGAAGCGACCGATCTTGCACATGTACCTGAATCACGCTCACTACGGGCTCTGCGAATGGGTCTTGAGCGGGTCCACCGCAAATCTACCCTGCACATGGAGTTCCCATCGTCAGGAAGCATCATGCCTCCTACGTGGGCGCACGGTGAAGTCGATGGTCTTATGGATATGTGCAAGTGGATGTACGAGCTAGCGAACCCGCAAGAGGTTCGGCGGTCGAAGCGCAGACGAGAAGAAGAAGACGAGGCCATAGAGATGGACGACATTGCGGCGCCGCGCAAGTTCCTGATACACTGCACAGACGGCTATACCGAGACGACTCTTCTTGCTTTGGCCTACTTTATGTATGCCGAAGGCCTGCCTGTTCACGATGCTTGGATTCAGATGCATCGCGAGAAAGGCCGCAACTTCTTTGCATACCCCTCGGACGTTGCGCTCCTGACGGCGATACAGCCCCGGATCCTCCAGGAGTCTCCTCGCTTCAACCAGAGCATTCTGAACATCTCAGAACCACGCTGGCTGTCGAAGCTTGATGGGAGCCTACCCAGCCGTATCTTGCCATACATGTATCTTGGCAACCTTGGACATGCCAACAACCCGGAGCTCCTCCGCGCTATCGGCATCACACGCATCCTGAGCGTCGGAGAAGCGCTTTCCTGGCCGGAGGACGTCACGAAGAAGCTTGATTGGCCCGCAGAGAACTTTTTGATGATCGACCGAGTCCAAGACAATGGTGTAGACCCTCTCTGGGGCGAGTTTGAGCGCTGTCTCAAATTTATTGGTATGTGTTGCAGCTCATGGTGCGGGTTCTCAACTGACATCTTGTAGAAGCAGGGAAGCAAGAGGGAGGCGCGACGTTGGTACATTGCCGAGTGGGCGTATCACGCTCTGCGACCATCTGCATTGCGGAAGTTATGAATGAGCTGGGCATGTCTTTTCCCCGTGCCTAGTAAGCAAACTGCGAGCTCTTTTCCGACCATAACTGACGTCCCTTAGCTGCTTTGTCCGGGCGCGACGACTTAATGTTATAATCCAACCTCACCTTCGATTCACCTACGAACTACTCAAGTGGGAAGAGTACCAGCGCCAACGACGCAACGAGCCTCTTCGCCGCGACCTGGAGTGGGCAACTGTAGCGCGTGAGATTGCTCTTATGAACAAGCCCTACTCCAGATAACGACTTCACGACCTTTCTGCTCGAAATGACTTACGACGACACGACTCGTACTTGTACGACTACCCTGCCGACTACCCTGCCTTTAGCCAGGCTTGTTCTTATCTTTGTGTGCGATATACTGGTGTTTGCGGCCGCTTTTGTTCCTTCCTACTCTCTTTTAATACTTGCGTGATTTGTACGCGGAACTGCGGCTCATGGTTTCTGTATCTGCTGTCTGCTGTCTGCTATCTGTCATTCTGGGTTACGGGCTCGATGTCGATGAGTATGGGGTCAAAGGGCCAAGGGCATCTCTCATCATTCATCTTCTCGATTCATGTATTACTGTCTCGATTCACTGCAATGGACTGCACTGCGGAAGGATCACGGCGTACTGAGTCCAGGTACTTACGGCGTATACGTTTTAGTTCAAGAATGGTTTCCGTCAACACATTCATGGTAATTCGTCAGGTTGCATCGTTGTGTATTTTTTACGTGATGAACCTTATGCAGTTCTGGAGAGCCATCGTGGCGCTCGACGTTAACGTTGGAAGAAGAGAGTGTTTCAAACCTTGCGATCTTATCGGATGGATTGACTGCGACTCGGTGGCTCCATTACAGAGGAAGATAGCGAGAATGTCCGACGGTATTAATGAGTCGTTGCCGCATAGCATGCTTACATGCATGTATTCAATTTTTTCAGAGTTTGTCCAAACTCTGACATCGTCGTCAACGTGGAGCCTACATGCGTTCGCCCAACGTTGGAAACCTCCATGCAGCATCTCGCCATCTCGACCGAAGGTAGTGTAAACACAGTAGAGACAGCAGCTCATGAGCAGACACTACGCCTGTCTTCCAAGTCAGTGCCATCTTAGTGTCTGCTACTCATCATGACCACTGCCACCACTACCAAAACTGCGAAGATATGACGGGTGAGAGCAGCTGACGAGAAACAGTGGTTTGAGTTAGCGAAGTCAGGTAACGAACGTTCAGATATGAGTAGTAGATACTGATAGATGTTGTGTTAGTTGTCAAATAAGAAGAACTTCTGGGGGTGAATAGTGAAGTAGAGGTGTAGTAGTCACCGCGATAGGAACTCAGTCAGACGCAAGCGACATGATCTACGAGCAGTACCAAACGACAATTCAACGTATGAAGGAGCGGATGACCAAGATCGCCAAGCAGTTCGGAATAGCCATCGATGGTCACACTGGTAAGCTTGACCATATGAGACTCGTGCGAGAAAGACGCTAACTTCGCAATCCCTTTTCAGAAGAGCTGATATTGTATGACCTGCTCAACACCATGTCGACCCGCATCACAAAGTCAGAGCATATGGCCACCAACCTAGAGGTAGTCCAAGACTGTCTTCGCGAGGCAATCGACAACAGGTCACCCGAGATTCTTGGAGATCAGCCGGCGCACACGTCTGACAGCATCGAACTCAAACCAGCCTTCTTCCTGAAGTAAGTCAAGAGTGTCATATAAAACAAGGAGGCAGTTGCTACGCTCAACGGAGAGTTGACCGCCCATCTCAACGAGGCGTGCTCGCGTCTGAACGACCTCCAACTCGGCGAAGGAACTATACAAGCACGGCTGCAGCAGTTCTGTAAGTACGTGATCCAGCAGACCAACGACTCCTAAGCTCTCCATGGTCAGCTTACCGACGCTGTCGACTCTTCTCCCGGCGCCAACGACATCAGCATCTCAAGCAATGCCTCTAGTCTGAACGCGCACTTACGTTCGTACATTGCGGCCGTGGGTGTCAAGCTCAAAGCCTCTGCCGAGAAGCACGAAGCGACTGAGAGCAAGCACGACGAGCTTGTTTCCCGATTGACGGAACAACTCGCCGGCTCCACCACCCTTCTGAGCTTCCCATCCGGCAGCGACGTAGAGAGCGCACTCACCGCCTACATCGCCGCAGCCACAGCAGAGCTCAAGGCATCACGTAAGACTGTGCATCTGACCTCGCAGTGTCTCACCACCTCCGCCGCAAACCGAGGCTTCCAGTTCAGTAAGCCTGACCAACAGTCCACGGACGAGTTGGCCAAAGAGTACGTCACTTAAGCTGAACGTTGGCTTAGCAGAATGCAACAGAACCACGAGGAGCACAACCGCCAGCTAGCTGTCTTGGTGAAGGGCGCCCTAGAGGCACTCGGCCAGAGGATGTTGGCGGACTGTGACATCAAGACAAACCTTTCGACTTACATTGGCGCAGTCGACGCTAGACAGTCAGAGTACGACCGAGAGAAGAAGGTCTTTGAGGATAGGCTTACGATCGCCTCACAGAAGTTGAACGTCACGCTAACGGCGGATGCTTCAGTCGCTGACCGGCTGGCTGCATTCATCAGCGGCGTCACTTCCGTTATTGAGAGCAAAGATGTCTTGATTGAAGGCATCCAAGATTCTATCCGGAAGAGCGCGCAGCAACTAGGGATTCAGCTTGGTGCAGATCTCTCACCTGCCGATACTGCCACAGTGTTTAGCAACAGCGCTGTCAGCAACCTCACACAGGCGCAACAGCTTTTGTCGGACCTAGAGAACGCCGTCCAAGACATGATGACAGAACTGTGCGTCACATCCAGTCAGCCATCAGGACCGGGACAGGTAGCGGAAGTTGTCAAGCACGTCCGAGACGCCACCAAGAGCGCCAGTGATGAATACAACGACTCGCTGATGAACATTGACGGCGCCATGACTATCCTGTCCAACAGGTTCAACTTTCAACTGCCAGCAGACCCCGACGTGCTTGTGCGGCTCACTGCGCTTGGAACGGCGATTGACACATATTTCACCAACACCAAGAATCGATACGGTGACATGTGGGGATGGATGTTGAGCGAAGCCATGGGTACAATGAATGAAGTAACGCGTGGTACCGACATTCCGCCACGCGGAGCTGCCCATCACGTACCAGCTATCGATGGCTCAGAGTTCAACGTCCGCCTTTGGGCTGCCCTCGAGAGGCAACGCGTCACGAATGCTATGGACAAGCATGCCGCCACCAGCACAGCGACCAAAGAGGAAATGTTACGCTGTTTACAAGAGTGGGTCGAGCGTATCTATCGCACCTTGTATCCATATGGGCGTGCATTTCCGATACTCCGACCCAGCTGTGGTCTGAACGAGCTAGATGTGTGGTTGAGGGGTATCGAGACCAAGTTCAGTGACAACCTCATTGCGAACAACGAGCAAAGCCTGGACGTGTCGAAGTCGCGAGACAATTCTCTGATCCGGTTGCGACAGTGCCTGTACGACTTCGTGTCGGATGTGTTCAAGGCCGCGAATATCACCACAGAGAACTGGCCCGAAACTTACGCGGATGACGATCCTGTGCTCGCAACAAACGCTGAAAAGTTTGCCGCCGAACGTCTGGAGTTTTTCCGAGAAGCGATTAAAGAGTTGGACAGTGAGGGGGAGGACATTGAAAACTTCATGGTCGAAGGACGCGAAGCAATGAACGAGCTGGTCGCCCAAGCCCATAGGGATGTCGCTAAATGGACACCGACACGCGACAAGAACGGCGTCTGGCTGGCGGCGCTGAAGAGGATGATTCAGGAGATCATCGACAAGAACCACGCCATTGCCAAGGCAACCAGCAAGACCCTCTCTAGCATGATTGCGGCTGTGGACAAGATCTTCCAAGATCTCTTCGACACAAACAAAGTCCCCAGGCCAGCATGGGAAGATACCACCATGATCTCCCCCACCGCTTGCATCTCGTTCTTCAGTAGATTGCCCACACTGTTGGCGTTGGGTCTTGTCAATCACGAAATCAACCTGTTACGCCAGCAAGAAGAGATTCTCCAACTTCAGTCCTACCGGGACAACACCATCCCAGAGTTCATACAGTTTGTTCGCAACGTATACGAGGCTCTGAAAATCGACGCGGGTCATTGGAGCCCACCGACCACCACTGACACTGCCGTTGTCTTCAGGGGTTGGCTTCAGGGACGACAAATTGAGATCTCTAGCAAGTGGAATTCAGAGACGAAGAAGCATGAGAGCGAAATGACGGCAGCTCTCCAAGCATTGGCCAATCTCATCTCAAGCACTTCGCAGCTGTTACCTCCTGCCGCTCCAGTCACAGCAACCGGCGCTGCTACAGGGCTCACGATTGCAACGTGCGATGACGTTGGCAGGGCTAGTGCAATCGGACTGAAAGACTCACTCAACAAGCTCAAGAAGGACACCAACATGCAGCTCCAGTTACTGGTTGATGAGATCATTGAGCTGGCTTATGTCGCGTGTCGTTGTGCCGGTGTGGTCGAGCCAGATTGCTTGTTTCCCCCCATCGACGTCTGGAGCACGAATGATCAGTTGATTCAATGGCGTCAAACCTTTGAAGGCTGGTTCAACACAACGTTTGAGCAGAACCAAGCCGCTTTCTTACAGTCCCGCGAGCACGACCTTCACTTCCAGTACGGCAAACTCCTCTCATGGCAAGCGCGTAAGGTCTACTTCTGCTTGCTACCAATCTATATGACACTCAATCCTGGACAAAAGTGGACAGTGTTGGACCTCGGTATGACATGGTCTTCGCTCGATATCAATGAGCAGAACACAACAGATGCGATAGCCTGGATTGAATGCGCCTGCCGCATGCTTGACCAGTTAGCTAAGGAGCGAGCTAGGAATGCGATGGCAGTCATGGATCAGCTAGAGCATGCGCGTAGGGTTGCCCAGGATGCAGACGACGTGATCGACACCATGGAGCGCACTATCGCCGAGGCGAAGGCCGTTGTTACGAAGCAGAGTGACCTCATTCAACAGCTTCGTCAGGCTTCAGCATGATCGTAATGAGACAGCCAGGCACTTACGTGTGCATGAAATGAGCGCGAGTTTCTCCAGGCGACCTATCGTCGGCGGTAAGCGTTAACATGTCTTCCTTGTTGCCGCTGCGACACCCACTACCTTGCTCCAGCTCCCTATATAGTTTGCAAACTGTCTGCCAGCTAAATGCACAAATTTCATAAATAATACAAGCAGTATCACGGTCCCAAACAGCTTCGAGTTAGCGTGCTTCGGCCGGATTTACTTTTCCGCCAGCGTGTAATTTTCTCTGTCCCACCCCATCTTTACTTTCAAACCTCACGGAAGTCCAGCTCCAGCACTGGAGCCGGGTCATACCATTCACAATGCCCACCCAGCAGCAGCTAGCCCGACGCAGCGGTGTTGTTTCCACAGCTGCACCGATGGACCGCGACCTCGGTTGAACGCAGTCCATGGGTGCGGAGACCGCTTCCAACCGCTCTCCGCAATACGTCGCCAACCCCAACCAACAGCTCACCCTCCTCCTCATATCACGATGCGGACAGTCTCGGCGCTAGCTTCGCCTCTGCGGAGATCAGTACCTACAGCCCGCCAGACACGGTGCTTCTCAAGCTCCCACAGTCTGCAAGCGACATGGGGATTCATAGGACTGGGACGCATGGGTTAGTACCACGGCGCTCACATGACTACCCAGCCTAACAGTCAGATAGGATACCCCATGGCGAAAAACCTCAGAGCAAAGATACCCGCCGAAGACACGCTCTTCGTGCACGATGTAAACACCGCAGCCACGAAGCAGTTCCTCGACGAGCACCCACAAGGCGTGCGCGTGGCTGAAAACGTTCGAGAGGTCGCCGAGAAAGCCGTACGTACATCTCATTTCCTCCCACCGCTTTATGATGAATTAATTGTTCTATCAATGATCTAAGTTGGGGGTCTTCGACCCTTATTCTGATTACACAAATATTATAGCCAATCCTCTGATGCTCTCCACTCATACATGTTGTCATTGCCGCTTCGAATGCTTGTACTGACAGCCTCAGGAAACCATTGTCACTTCGCTGCCGGAGCCAAAGCATGTAAAGGCAGTCTTCAAGGAGATGCTGGAGCCGGCAACTCTTCTGTCAGACAGCTCCGTCAACAAAGAGCGGTTCTTCATCGACTGCTCGACCATCGACCCCATGACCTCGGGCGAGGTGGCGGAAGCTGCCCATTCTACTGGTCAGGGCAAGTTCATCGATGCGCCCATGTCCGGGGGTGTCGTTGGGGCGCAGGCTGGCACGCTCACCTTCATGATCGGTGCGCCGCCAGAGGCCGTCGAAGGAGCCACCAAAGTACTGTCAATGATGGGCCGGAGAGTAGTACACCTTGGTGGGCCTGGTGCGGGTCTCAAGGGGAAACTTGCCAACAACTACCTTCTCGCGCTCAACAACATTGCAACTGCAGAGGCCATGAGCATGGGTGTGAAGTGGGGTCTAGATCCAAAGGCGCTGGCTGGTATGATCAACACGGCTACCGGTAAATGCTGGCCTAGTGAGGTTAACAACCCCGTTCCCGGAGTCATCGAGGGTTCGCCTGCAAGCAGAGGCTATGAAGGGGGCTTTGGCATCGGTCTGGCTAGCAAGGATCTCAAGCTTGCGCTCAAGGCTGCCGACGAGGCGGGTGTCAAGCTCGCTTTAGGGGAGCCCGCGAGAGCGCTTTACGATGCGTGCGAAAAGGCCGAGAACTGCAAAGGCAAAGACTTTTCAGTCGTCTACCGGTATCTTGGAGGCAAGGAGTAGCTAGAATGAATGACATGGACCCGCGGTGCCGCGGTCTTCGCATCTCCGCCGCCAAACAACTCATGTCCGGCTTGGCTGGACTGCATGACTACTGCTTTTTGTGAATAATGCGATCGTGTGGGTACGTTCCTGGCTCCACGCCTCCACATACCGAGGCCCGGAGATCTCCCATCTGGGACGACATGACCTGTAGTTCTGGAGGAGAAGGCATCTACCTAGGTATTTTACTGCGGACTCTACGTCCACCGCTTCGAGGTTATGATGCGCTCTTCTACTTCAATCTATGTCAACGCAGGCTCATCGTCCGACCACCAACCGTCTATCCTCCCGAGGTCATCAACTCACATCATCGACGCACCATTACTTCTTCAGGATATGCGTTCATCCAGTACCAAAAGATACCCTGCCGTTTACCCGCTTCTGCCTTGTCAAGTCTAAGCGCCGCGCATAGTAAGGCACTTCAGGTTTCCAAACGATCATGAGGCAACTCGGCACTCCTCGCCCCACTCATCTTCAAACGGCATACTACGCCACCACCCATGCACATCTACCGTACTTACTCTTGGCAAACAAGGCTGTCAAACATCGTTTAGGCGACGTGCAACAATGCGACAGCTTGGCCGCTGTGGTCTTACAGCTTAGGTATCCACACCGCCGTGCGCTATAGGTTGCTTTGTGGTAGCCCTACAGAACCTCAGGCCATTTTCGATGTTTGAGGTATTATCGCAGGAGGTGAGATACGTAGGCAAGATTCAGGGTGGATAGAGGAGGATGAGAGTTGATTCAAGCGCGCGGACGAAGCGTAGCGTAGAGACAAGCGTACCTAGGTATATGAGGCTAGGTACTCGTATGTCTTTTCCTGCGCTATTCAAGCTTCCTACCCTTCGTTTCTTCGCTTCGCTCTTTAACTACGATAACCGTAGAACGGTCTTTACATAATATTTACTTTCGATTCTTCCGTCTACCGTTGAACGGTAGTCAGCCCTTTAACGCTTTCGATACCTTTTGTAAATTGAGCTATTTGCTATTACACAATGAAGTCTACCATCTTCTCTCTCGCCCTTGTTGCCACGGCAAGTGCACTTCCAGGTCCGGCATTCAGGACCGTCAACAGACTGCCTAGCGTCAAGTGTATGTCATCTTCCATCTCTTCGCTTGGACTATACTGACCGAACAAGCCAACCCTCTTCGTCGCGCCAACCAAATCATTCCCGTAATCGTCGGTGGCCCACAAGATACCTTCATCCCCAACACCGTTACTGCAGCAGTCGGCGATATCATCCAGTTCCAGTTTTCCAACGGCAACCACACCGTCACGCAGTCGACGGCCGATACAGCATGCACGCCCATGGAAGGCGGTATCCACAGCGGTCACATTCCCTTCCAGGATGGCCAGACAGATGTTGGAACCTTCAACATGCCTGTTACTAGTGCCGACCCCATGTTTCTGTACTGTGCTACCGGACCACATTGCCAGGAGGGCCAGGTCATGATGGTCAACCCTGCGAATGCGCAGCAACTGGCCGACTATGTTAAATTGAGCCAGCAGAGTCAATCGAGCACTGACGGCACTGATGTTGTGGGTGGAACTGCTGGGAAGCTGGCTTTGGATACTGCTGCGTGAGTTTTCTCGCCGGATATGATGTGGTCTCGACGAACCAGACACTGACTGTACTATAGCTTCGTGCCTGCACCTCCCGAGGACCCAGCTGCGGCACCCCCTGCGGCACCCCCTGCTGCCGAAGCACCAGCAGAGACGCCACCTGCCGAGACGCCACCTGCTGAGACCCCAGCGGCAGAGGCACCAGCAGCGGAAGCTCCCGCTGAAGCACCACCCGCTGAAGAGACTCCCGCGGCAGAAGACCCAGCTGCAGCTCCTGTTGAGACCACTACTACTCCTGCTGAGGCCACTGCTGCTCCTGCTGAGACCACTGCTGCCATGGCTTGAGGAGCACGTACTCAAAGCAAACGGAAGGACATTGAAGAGGGTGGGTTTGATGGTTTTAGAGACAGATGAAGTATTCGAATATAAGAGCGAAATGACTGTGCTATTCTATGACGCGACCCGTGTTTCCACTGAATGATCTGGTGAGTAAATATGATGCGTGATGCAAGTTTAAGTCTGGTGGGATGGCGCTGATTCATGGACATCGCCGTCTCCTTGTCAAACAGTACATGAATACTCGAATGACAATATGCACCATGACCACATGAGAAGCATGAAAGGAGAGAGCAATGTCTGAACCATGGGATTTGAGGTTAGGAATATGAGTCAAGAACTGTCTTCTTCGGTAGTCTTGATATGTACTGACAAAGTCTCTGCATGTGCTAGCACAGTCCTCTTAGATTACTGTATTGTGATAAGTTCACACATCGCGTCTGCTGTATCTTGAAATCACGGAGATATTCGCGTCACGTATTTACATCATCAGCTTGATGTCAAGATAGCACAAGGTATGTCCGCATTTTACCAGTCTGCTTACATACATCTTGAAACTTACCAGAAAGATCAACACATCACTCGGTCGCCACATCCCAATCTTGTCTGGACGAACACACGTCTGAATCAGAGTAAAAATCATTCTGTCGCAAACATGAGGCCACAGTTCCCTTACGACCGCTCACTTGCACAGCCTCCTAGTCGTGACGGGTACACGCGGTAGGCTCCGGGTAGGTGTAATGTTGAGAAAATTCGTGGTGGCGATCAATCTCTAGACTACGCCTTCTCGTTCCAAAGTGTGGAATCCGAAGGCGACACAAGAGGCTGTGTACTCTAGCTCAGACGCAGGGCTAACTAGTCTGGGCTAGGCTTCATGATGAATGGTTCGCACAGGAACGACGGACTCCGGAACGTCTACGCGAGACCAACAGTCTTGACGTTGCTTGGTTCTTCTAAGGACTTATGCACACCCTCGACCGCTGTCTCGCTACTCTCTCTTGCGTAGATGCTGTGTAGAGAGTAATAAAACATCATATGCGCTCCTTTACTGTCTGGAGCAAACCAAGAGATACAACCAAGGTAGCACCCATGCAAACATGTACAGATCCTACCAGTAAATAGTAACTCAACCGATGCATACAATTAGCAAATATTCCATCGCCTGTAAATGTCGGCGATTATCGCAAGGGCGCTCCTCGGCCTAAAAAGGAAGATGAGCGCCTTGACCTGTCCTCTCCCAAAGCTCTCCAAAATCATGCATGTCATCTCATGACAAAATAGGGTTGTGCATGCTCTCCCCAACTATGCGAAGCTATTCCGAGGCCTTTCGGACAGCAACCTTGCTGACGTGCAGTGATGGCTCAGCAGACGGTCGTCAGGCGTCTACTAAGCGCTGCTGTCTCGACGGGCGAATCAACGAGCAAGCAAACCAAACGCTTTCCTTAAATATCACCTTTTCTCTACTCATGCCATGACGTAAATAGAGCAACGGAGACACGTCCAAGTAAAGTACGGAGCGCGGCTGGTCTATTGGTTCATCAACGTAAAATACCGCAGATGCTTAAGGGTGAGTTGCTTTCGGAACAACTTGGACACCACAACCTTTTCGGACCGACAGCACACGCAGTGCGTCGTGGGGTAGGCTGCCAAGGTCGCAGAAGCGGTCATCTAAAGCATGTCAAGATCTTGTATGCAGCAAGCCTCTTACTACTGTAGCTCAAGGTCAGAAGCTTATGTTGAGGTGAAGCGATTGCTCTTCTCATCGCGATGCAAATACAGATGCTCGAATGTGCTACTGCATGACGCTCTCGCGCACATGGTTCAAGGGTACCAGGTCCATGGAACGCTGAACTCGGGGGATTGTAACGGTCAACGCGCCTGGTGATCCAAGTTGACGATAAGAGTAATCACAGCGCCAATGACGCAAACAAACTTATCAAGACTGGGCGGGTGATGGGCACGGAACAGCCAAGCTTCTGGAGCTCTTGGCCGCTCGGAAATTGACGCATCCCTTTATCCATACATATCTTGGATCTTCAGGTACGAGGGCGGCGAGATGGACGAGAGCCAACAAAGCCGAGGGCAGGTGGAGCTGGTGATGGGTCGAGGCTGAGCAGGCGGTAAAATAATTTCACATGGCCGCCACTGGAAAAATAAAGCGTCTTGTTGATGCGCCATTGCGATTAGTCGGATGGACGGCCAAGAAGACAGGAGTAGCTATAGGCGAAAGCGCGCTTCCTAGCATTTGCGTCGATGAATCACTTGTGATATAGCGCTCAGACACGGTGCGGTAGGCGTGCCTTGGCCGTGACCTACTGGCCATACGGAAGGCAGCCCGTTTGGGTTGTGCGAGGTTGACGATGGTCGTGCCAGGCTGTTGCTGTGCGAATGGCCACATGGCGCATCACCGCTCGAGACAGCGTGCAGGAGATGCAGACTGGACTTGGCCAGGACAGTTGTTAACCGGTTAATCGTGGGGTGAAACGGAGGCTGGCACTCGAGGGGTTAGGTTAGAGGCCGTCCCGCTTGAGTCCCGCACCCATGCTGCTTGCGAAATAGCGCTCGACGCAAACGGCTTAGCGCTCGAGGTTGGCATCGGGGCAGTGCAAGTCTTGGGTATTTCGCAAAGGCACAACAAGGTCCATGGCCTTGGCTGGGGGTCTTGTTTGCCTTGTGCTCTCTGGAAGCCAGCATCTAAGATTGCCAGCCATTTTCCTTGAGCAAACAGCGTGATTGTCGCGTCACGTCTTCTCGCCACTTGATAGTCTTTACGAGCACCCAGGGACACGAGCTGCCATAGCCACACTCGACCGCGAACGAGTATGCGCAGCCAGAACACTGCCACTCACTAGTCCATAGCATCAGCTCTTCGAATCATTCCTTCGCTCAATCGCTCTTGCCGCAGACGCAGCGTGCCCAGGTAAGCCCACCATCGCTCTTGCCGGCTGCGACCACAACACAGGTGCTAAGACGACGACGTAGGTACCAGACTCCTTCCCAGGTACTCGCCTCCGCTCTTTACAACGCGACGACCAAGGCTGCAGCGCCGCCCTCTCGCCTCTACCACGACAGACGCCCTCTATAACCTGCATGTACTCTCTGTATGAGGTCTTGTTCATAATCTAGCACACTCACCGGAAGTGCACACCTGACATTGCTACGCTTACGGCCACCACCCGCCTGCCTGCTGCACAGCCCACCCTCAGCCTTCCACAGCTGCCTGGAAGGGGCGCCAGACTACCGCAATGGCGAACACCGATGCAAGCAATGCTTCATCAAGGCCACGGGCACCGACCATCACCATCGACACATCTGCCACCAACGACCCTACCATGGGCGACTCGGTCCCCCTAGGAGCCATTCAAGATAACAACAGACCTGCAACATACTCTAATACCGACAATGTCTCGCCTACACACTCGAGGCAGCAATCGCAAGAACTGCGTAATGCGCACTCGTTCGATAGCAAGGAGAGCAGACCCACGAGCCCGCATAACATCAGCTCACCGGTCACGGCATGGAACAGCAACGCCGGTTTGCTCAACGTCCCTGGTGCCCGGTCCCGAGGCAACTCGGTTGATTCGGCGACCGACAATGGTGAATCCAATAGCTCGGGCACATATGTACCATCATCACAGGGCGATACGCTAAAGGGAGACTTGGGACCGACTGAAATTATGAATGATAAAGATGCTTTGAAACCCGATCCGGGCACTGAGGCTGACTTTGAGGTCGAGAACAACAAGTTCGCTTTTTCGCCTGGACAGCTGGCGAAGCTCTACAACCCCAAGAGTGTAAGAACTACGCTTGGACCGCATTCATGTATATCCTAACAACATCTAGTTATCCGCTTTCCATGCTCTTGGTGGCCTTGATGGATTAGAAAAAGGTCTTCGGTCCGACCGCAGAGCCGGTTTGAGCATCGACGAGCAGCAACTGGACGGTGTCGTGACTTTCGACGAGGCTACTACTCCGAGCAGGACAGAGTCTCCGCAAAAGTCGTCTCCAAATGGAGTTGCACACACCGACAGCGCCCCAGCCGGTTCCAAGGAGAACGCCTTTGCTGACAGGAAGCGCATTTTTAGTGACAACCGTCTGCCAGTGAGGAAACCGAAGAACATCTTCCAGCTAGCCTGGATGGCCTACAACGACAAGGTCCTGATCTTGCTTACGTGCGCTGCTGTCATTTCGCTGGCCCTGGGACTGTACCAAACTTTTGGCGTAGAGCATGAGCCGGGCGAGCCTGCTGTCGAGTGGATCGAAGGTGTCGCCATTATTGTCGCCATTGTCATTGTGGTTGTTGTGGGTGCGGCGAACGACTGGCAAAAGGAACGGCAATTCGTCAAGCTCAACAAAAAGAAGGAGGACAGGACTATCAAGGTGGTTCGCTCAGGCACGACTCGCGAAATCTCCGTCTACGACATCTTTGTTGGAGACGTTGTCAATCTGGAGCCTGGTGACATGATCCCCGTGGATGGTATTCTCATCCAAGGCCACGGCATCAAGTGCGACGAGTCTTCGGCTACTGGAGAGTCTGACCTGCTCAAGAAAATGTCTGGCGAGGAGGCCTTCAAGGCCATCGAAAGGCACGACAATCTCAAGAAGGTCGACCCGTTCATTCTGTCTGGCGCCAAGGTCTCGGAAGGTGTTGGTTCTTTCATGGTTACCGCTACTGGTGTGCATTCCAGCTACGGAAAGACGATGATGTCTCTGCGCGAAGACAGCGAAGTTACTCCGCTCCAGAACAAGCTGAACGTTCTTGCGACGTACATTGCCAAGCTCGGTGGAGCAGCTGCCCTGTTGCTCTTTGTTGTGCTCTTCATCGAGTTCCTCGTCCGTCTGAAAGGCAGCCCCGACACCCCTGCCGAAAAGGGTCAGAACTTCCTCAACATTCTCATTGTCGCCATCACAGTCATTGTCGTTGCCGTGCCCGAGGGTCTGCCGCTAGCCGTCACTCTTGCATTGGCGTTTGCCACGACACGCATGTTGAAAGACAACAACCTGGTCCGTCTTCTCCGATCTTGCGAAACCATGGGAAATGCAACCACCATTTGCTCCGACAAGACAGGTACATTGACACAGAACAAAATGACGGTTGTCGCTGGCTCTCTAGGCACTGCTCTTCGCTTCGGGGACCACAAGCTCAAAGCGGCAGCACCACCACTTGACGATGGCAGCAAGGGCAAAGATGTGGCAGAGTCGCCTGTAGAGAACCCCAATGATGTTTCGGCACCCGAATTTGTTGCGACATTGAACCGCGATGTCAAGGACGTTCTACTGCAATCAATCATCCAGAACACGACCGCTTTCGAGGGTGAGGCTGGAGGCCCTGATCCCTTCATCGGCTCCAAGACTGAAACCGCGTTACTCGGATTCGCACGCGACTTCCTCGGCATGGGCAATGTCGCCCAGGAGCGGTCCAACGCCAACATTGTCCAGGTTATTCCTTTCGACTCGGCCATCAAGTGCTCCGGAGCTGTTGCAAAACTTAACGATGGTCGCTACCGCATGTATGTCAAGGGCGCTTCCGAGATCTTGCTTGGAATGTGCGATAAGATCGTCACAGACGCCAACAAGGAGCTCGTCGAAACATCCATGACAGGCGACAACCGTGAGACGCTCGAGCAAGTCATCACCACCTACGCGTCTCGGTCTCTGCGAACCATCGGCCTGATTTACCGTGACTTCGAGAGCTGGCCACCTGCTGAGTCTTCGAAGAACGAGGATGACCCGAGCCAAGCTGTCTTCAAGGACGTGTCCAAGAAGATGACTTTCCTGGCTGTTGTCGGTATTCAAGATCCTCTGCGAGAGAGTGTCCGTGAAGCCGTCAAAGACTGCCAGCACGCCGGCGTCTACGTCCGCATGGTCACTGGTGACAACGTCCTTACCGCCAAAGCCATCGCCGAAGACTGTGGAATTCTTGTACCTGGAGGTGTCGTCATGGAGGGCCCTACCTTCCGCAAGCTCTCAAAGCGAGACATGGACGCTGTCATCCCCAAGCTGTGTGTTCTCGCTCGCTCTAGTCCGGAAGACAAGCGTAGGCTTGTCAAGCGCCTCAAAGAGCTTGGCGAGACTGTTGCAGTCACTGGTGACGGAACCAACGATGCGCCAGCGCTAAAGACAGCCGACGTCGGTTTCTCCATGGGTATTGCTGGTACAGAAGTCGCAAAGGAGGCATCCGCCATTATTCTCATGGACGACAACTTCGCTTCCATCGTCAAGGCACTACTCTGGGGACGCGCGGTCAACGACGCTGTCAAGAAGTTCCTGCAGTTCCAGATTACTGTCAACATCACCGCCGTCCTGCTTACCTTTGTCTCTGCCGTGTCTAGCGACGACCAAACCTCTGTGCTGACTGCTGTTCAACTGCTCTGGGTCAACCTCATCATGGACACGTTCGCCGCATTGGCCCTCGCAACCGATCCCCCAACACGCAGCCTTCTTGACCGGAAGCCTGACCCGAAGTCTGCTCCTCTCATCACCCTGAGGATGTGGAAGATGATCATCGGTCAAGCAATTTACCAGCTGGTCGTCACCTTTATCCTCTACTTTGCCGGCGAGTCTATCCTCAGCTACCACAGCGAACACGAGAGGGAGCAACTGCCAGCCTTGGTCTTCAACACCTTCGTCTGGATGCAAATCTTCAACGCACTGAACAACCGCAGGCTCGATAACCGTTTCAATGTTTTCGAGGGCATCACCCACAACTGGTTCTTCATCATCATCCTGGCTATCATGATTGGTGGTCAGACGATGATCATCTTCGTTGGTGGTGTCGCCTTCAAGGTGACCAGACTCAACGGTGCTCAGTGGGGCTACTCGATAGTCCTGGGTTTCCTCTCTCTGCCCGTCGGTGTCATTGTTCGCTTGATTCCTGATGAGCTCGTCCGGAAGTGTGTCCCCGACTTCTTCAGGCGTAAACAAACTCCCGAGCTTACCATCTCCGATGACGAATATCAATGGAACCAGGGACTGTTGGAGATTCGCGACGAGCTTGCTTTCCTCCGCAAAGTACGTGGTGGGCGTCTCAGTGCCATGAAGTTCAAGGTGCAACATCCCAAGGAGATCTTCACAAAGTCTCGCTCCAGCCATTCTCTGCCTGGCACTCCAAACAACGGCCCACAGGACGACGGTTCTCAAGCGCCCCCCACACCCAACAGCCGCCGTCGTACTAGGTCCCGTTCAAACTCTGCATTCGGCCCGGCCACTGTCATGGCTGGTATCGTCGCTGGCAGTGTCGCTGGTTGGTCGCCAATCGACCGCGGTCATGGCGACAACGACTCCATCAAGTTCAGCCGCGACGCGACAAAGCAAGACCTCGAGGCACAGGACGGCATCGAAGTGCATCCAGACACCAAGTCGACTGATCCTATTCTAGCGCCCGACTCAAGCGAGTACCGCGGCCCTCCTAGCCAGAACATGGACACCACACCAGAGTTTGTCGTAGGACCATTCTCAGGCCACTCTGGAGACCACTCCAAACCGACAGGACCTGGAACATAAGGTCCTCTTTCCTTCGACCTAAATTCTTACACATTTTTACGCGCCTTTCCTAGTGTTTATAACTGTAATGCATGTTCTGCGGCGTTAGGAGTTGGTGTCTCGAGGAGCTACATTGTACATACCCCTTGCTCTTTCGATGACACTCCTCACGTTGGGCGGCAACTGCCTCGCTCGTTGTATTACTGAGACCCCTTTTCTATTACTGCATTATGGTGTAGAGAAAGCAGCCTTTGTAGCTGTATCGTTCTTCTTCACTTCTTGAGCGTGGCACTTTTCCGCGTGCGTCCAACATCTGGTAGTCAGACAGCAACAAGAAGAAACAAGAAACTCAGTTCCCCTTTGCTGTTGAATATCTGGCTCATGCCCAATTTGAATTGAAGTGATCACCCTCATAACTTCTCAACCCTCTCCTTCATCTCCCCGAGGTCTTCGCCCTCAACAGCGTCCTGGCCCTCCTTGACATACTTTGCTACTGCTTCCTTGATCCCTTCATCCCCATCGATAACATCGACCCAGCCCCTTGCCCCTTCAGCTTCCAAGACACCGACCACGCTCTCCGCAACCGTCGCACGGCTCGTCTTGCCACCCGCTCCAATCTTTCCCATCTTCACCTTGCCCGCCGGTTCCTCTGTCAGTGTACCAGGCCTTAAGCTGATTCCACAGAAGCGCTCATTAGCGGGAACATCATCTTTCTCCTCCTTGGCTACTCGATCCTGAGAAAGAACAGTGAGGACCTCGTCAGCTGCAACCTTGGCTTTGAAGTAGTTCGGCAAGATCTCCGTGTTGACCTTTTGTGCCGCCTTCCAGTCCTCGTCGTTCCACCAGGGTGCGCGTCCACGACGGGAAGAGAGGTAAGATACAGTCAAGAATTTCTTGACAGAAGGTGTGTGGATGCTGGCTTTTGTGAATGCAATAGCTGCGTCGCGGTCGACTGCAAACGTCATCTCCGCGCCGCCCTTGCCACCAGCTCCTGATTATCGTGAGTATACATGCATTCTTGTTGGATGCTATGCTTACCAGCGCTCCAGACAACCCAATCAGGCTTGACCTGCTCCAAGATGCTCTTCGCATCCCCTTCGTTCTTGACATCAGCCACACTGCTGACCAGCACGTCCAACTTTCCGGGCTGTCCTTGTCCCAGCTTCTCGATCGCAGATTTTTGAGAAGCAGTACGTATCATACTAGTCACGTTCCATGATCTGGCCAAAAGGAGTGGTGTGAGGAGTTGGGCAACTTTGCCGTGGCCGCCAATGAGAAGGATGTGGTGCGCCATTTTCTCGGGTTCTAAGAGGAAGGAACAGAAGTATCAGTATCAAGTGTAGGTGATGGTAAACGATTTGTTCATAGAAGGTTGATGTTACTGTTGGGGCCGGTTAAGCGTACTCATTCGATTTCTAAGATGACGTCGTGAGCGTCGACGCTTCCGAGTATGGGCCGACGGAGCTCCACGCGCACTGCATGATCCTACCTCTCACGCACTCTTTCCAAGGATGAATCTGGGCGCTCCTTGCAAGTTCTGATCGACGCATGCCATGATACGGTAACGTAGAAACGCTATACACAATCCAAGAACCTAGACGTGAAAATCACTGAGATGCAAAACTATAATCAACACGCTGTATGCGACCATAATGATACCCGGATTATCTAAGCACCAAGTAGCTGTGCGTGCAGTTCGATACCAAGTGAGCTACTGACGTTAGGTCGTGTTGTGTGACTTTGGGTGCGCTGTTGCAATCGATTAGCTACATCCTAGCGCCTTGGCAATTCAGCACCTCAAGGTCCCTGCAGTCGTTACGCGACGCGATCATCAGATCACGCTCCATCGCGCTGACGGCCTATGAACGTTGAGTAGACGCACCGGAGATCTTTTGTTGTTTGTGCAGAGCAAAACATGGAGCGACTGTTGTGCTGCACACGCGCCTGAGCGACCTGAAAATGTCCCTGACTGCACCTCGCAGCGGCAACCAACATGTCGAAATCCGCTTCAATCCCACAGTCGGCTCGGGTCCAGAAGGTCTGTACTCTCTGGACTCATGACGACAACTTTTCAAGAGATGAAATCGTTTTCAATGGAGAGAAATTCCCAGAACTGCCCACTAGTGCCGGCGCGCTCCTCCAGATCGTGGCGATACATACGGACAATGCTGTTCGAGACTTTTACACGGAATCCAAAGTCGATACCTTGCACAAGGATGCAAATGGGGATAGTCATTCAAAGAGACATCGACGGGACTCGATAACGATAACCGTTGATGAAAATGGCTCGACTATCCCGGAGGGTCGCCATGTTGACGCGGACAAGGCCTACGTCTTTGTTCCTAAAGCGCTTCCCGCAACCATGGAGTCCAAGTATCCAAATCTGCAAGTAAGTTATAGTCGGACTGAAAATCCGCATAGCTGACCTAAAAAAGGTCTCAATATCTGAGAGGATTGCCAAGGTATTCGGGTTCCGCAACAGGATGCAGGTCGTAGTGACTGAGGCTGATGAGGATGCGCACGAGGCTCATCACGTGGAGATCGTTTTTCGGGACGAGTATCTCGCACGCGCAGACATGTGGCGTATGGCGATCGCCGAACTCAGCAAGCGGACGGTCTACCGAGGCCAAAGGCTACTGTTCATGGGTACCATCAAGGCCACGATCAAACACATATACATCAACGGTCAGTCGGTTCATTCTGGCTACTTCTCGCCCAAGTCGAAGCCTATATTCCGCAGCGAATCAGCACGATACACACTTTTCATCCAGATGTCCAGAGAAATGTGGGATTTCGATACTGAAGGCGCTGGCGAGATCATGTTCAACAAGGTCGTAAGCGGATTTCTTCCAGACTTGTTCAAGAGATGGCTGCGAATAAATGCACGACATTTGGTCACCATCATCCTCTTTACAAGAATGCAATACGATGGAGAGCTCCTGGCCGATCGCCCGGAAGGGACCACGAGCAACACGTACGCCGATTCGCATTCGGGCACCTTCAGAGACTACTACAGAGTTGTCGTGAGCGACATGGCCAGCGGCGATTGGATCAACATTCTCTATCAGCTAAAGAAGGAGTTTAGGATGTTTCTTCGGGAGGTGTCTCTGGTCCGTAAGCCGGTGAAGCACGTCAACGAGGAAACGGGATCTGAAGACCCAGCCACTGATGTCGTCGTAGCTGGTCGACCTTCTTCCGCAAGCCAAGGCAACATCCTAGAAGCCATCAATCTGGCAGCGGCTCAATTTGCCAAAGACTACATCGATCGCGATCTCGTCCGCACGGGCATCTCCGTCATCGTTGTTACTCCGGGCACTGGCGTCTTTGAGGTTGACTACAACATGCTCAAGCTGACCACGGATACCCTGATTGGGTCGGGTATCGGAATTGATCTAGTGTGTCTCTCGCCGATGCCTCTTCACTCCGTGCCCCTGTTCAAATACCAAACGCCTCGTTCGGTGTCCGACTTGAAAGCCGAGCACGACAGGGAACAGCATGCTTCTCCGAGGATGTCGCGGACAGAAGAGGACAAAACTCCCCGCCAGAGTCAACCAGACTTTGGCTCCATGTCACGCGCTTCCACCGTACGACACATACCGATGGACGTGTCCACCGACTCATCGGACGGATGGAGGTTCGCAATGCCGTACTGGGTCGATGTGTCGTTCTGGTCTGGAACGTCTGAGGAGATTCTAGAACTCACAAAACCACGAAAGGCGGACAAGATTGTAAAGAAGTCTCGCAAGAAAGGTCGCATCTTCTCTCTACGGTGCCGATTGTACGAGCTGCAGATGATGGGTGTCATGGAGAATGAGGTGGGTGATATAGCGATTCCCTACCTGGAAGAGGACCCAATGTACCCACACCATCTGCGCGAGTTGTTCGAACCGAATGGAGAAGGCCCGCAGATCGCACCAGCAACCAAGCCTTCCGCAGCTGCGGCCGGCTCGTATTCTTCGCGGGGCGACAAAGAATATAACGAGGATCAGCTGGACGAAACAAGGGCTGCCCAAAAGGCCTGGATGGAGGCATACGACGGCGGAGTCTTTTCTCCTCTCGTAGAGAGACACTCTGCATTGGACCAACTCCAAGCTCGCAAGCGAAGGCTGAGCGATGAAATCACCAGCGGATCACCAGACCTGTCACGAAGTCTGCGTCTATCTTCTTCTTTCCGTAGTACTGGTCCGTCATTCGGGAAGACAGCTCGACCTCCACCAGACACGAACTTTCCGCAGCTGATGCGCGAGAGATCGAAAGACGTCGAAAGCCAATCTCCGCGAGGCAGCACCTACCGTATGCCAAACCTCAAAAGCGAGGGCATGCCGCGAGCCGATGTTTTGCGGCGGCAGAACAATTTGACTAGAGATAATGCTAGCGCCGGACGCCCTACGGTACATAAAAGAGGTGGTTCTGGAGACTCCCAAGATCATCGCCAAACCGTAAACTCTACCCAGAGACATCCACCAGCTCCGGCTACAAGCCGCGGGTCATCCCCCAGGCGAACTGGGCTCTTGCCGACTAGTGCCGGAACGCCAGCACCAGCTAAGCAGGACCTGAAGAGCAGACCTTCCAATTGGTTTCTTAGGCAGATGAGCTTTGGTGGAAAGGCTGCGCCGGCAAAACCAACTCTTGGCGATGCCACGATCGATATCAGTCAGGGGAAAGTGAAACCTGCAATGCTGACTGTTGAGAAGAATCAAAAAGGCG
The DNA here is from genome assembly GCF_024291825.1 of Alternaria postmessia. Lineage (NCBI taxonomy): Eukaryota > Fungi > Ascomycota > Dothideomycetes > Pleosporales > Pleosporaceae > Alternaria > Alternaria postmessia. Next base: position 161,331 of record NW_026260082.1, on the reverse strand, counting down.
CCATTGCGGAACGGCTGGCGAGCACTCGCCATACTTCTACAGGGAAGCCGTCGCAGCCGATTGCGATAAAACCTGCATCGCGCGCAGGCCCTACGTCAGCCGAATCTCTTGCGTCTGACCGCGCAAGCCGCTCGGTTGAGACTGTGAGGGTAGCGCGATCCGACCGATCCAATGTGCCTTCGCAGCCTGGCTCAGTCGTGAGGGACCCTGGGTCAACATTTTTACTTGCGGGAGCGCGAGGTGCAGGTGAGCACGGTGGACCGAAACCAGACCTCTCTTCTAGTGGAGGTGGTAGAGAAGCTCCCCGGACTCTGTCTCCAACAAGCGCGATCGCTCCTTGGGCAGTCCTGGTCAACCCGTGTAACCCGAAGAAAAACATTATAAGCTCTAAGAACCAGTACCGGCGCTGGCATCACGTCTTCCCTAGGACGCTGAGGACAGGCACGGTGAAGTGGAGGTCGTTGTGTTCGCCTGCTGCAGTACCGCTGACCCACGAGTGGTTCCCTTCTGTTGACCAAATAGCATCAGAGTACAACGAAAGTCCATATAAAATTACGCAGAATGAGGACGACGATATTCTGGAAGCACCAAAGAGCCGAGAGTCTCTTATCAAAGAGCTAATCGCCTTTCGCCTCTCCCACGGGTTCCAAATCATCGTTGGTTCTTCCGTAGCGGAGTTTTCAGGCCGGCAAGAGAAGACTCTCGCTAGCATTCTTGATCCCGAGTACATGTCTAGTGATGGAGACACTGTTTTCATGAGCGTTGGAAACAGTATCCACCAGCTAGTGTGTGTAGCTGGGGGAGAGGTAGAGGTAAGGAGATACAACCGGAAGCCCACCACAGCACTGGAGTCGTCTGCTGGCATTGATACGCCTTTCTCGTACAAACCTTTTATCCGCACTGCGTTTGAAGACACATATGACCCTCGAGAAGTTGTGTTACGTCCACCACGGAGAGAATACAACTGGAACATCATCGACACTTTCTTGGCTGGATACCATGACGAGTTCTCGGAGATACTGCGCTTCTGGAGGGCTCGCTTTGTCCTAATTCCAGTGGATATACCAGCCATGCATCGGAGACCGTTGCCTATGCAGGACTCGCCTGAGGAGATCCGGCTCGAGGGAATTCGCAAGCTTACTCAACTGTGGCAGAAGTTCCGCTATATTCCTCCAGAAGAGCGCTACTTCCAGCCAGCGTCCATTTTGAAACAAAAGGACCCGAATCCGCTTGCAATTGAATACCACACACGCGATCCCTCGGCGGTCGTTGCGGCCGGCCCGGATCACTCCCTGCTCAACGACACTGACAGCGAGTTCCAGACGTCCATCTTCTCCGATGCGGAAAAATACCACACGTCTAGTATAGACATCAAAAAGCTCGCGGAAGACTTGCAGGGCGAAAAGGGGATTCAGATGCTTGACCGTCGATGGCATCTCAAGTTGCACTACAACTGTTTTCTCGGCTTTGACCTCACTAACTGGCTGCTCTCAAACTTCAAAGACATCGAAACGCGGGACGAGGCGGTAGACTTTGGCAACGAGCTGATGAAGAAAGGCCTCTTCCAGCACGTGCAGGGACGGCATCATTTCCGCGATGGCAACTTTTTCTTCCAGATCGCGGCAGAGCACAGGGCTCCACGGGTCGAATCTCGAACTGGGTGGTTTGGTATGCGCAAGACGGACAAGTCTGTTCCTTCCACGCCGCTGGCGGAGGCGCCTCGCACGTCGCCTCTTTTATCAAAGCACACCAAGTCACGTCCGGACACTGCCGATTCTTCGTCCAACAGCTCCGGTTCACTCGAAGAAGGGGAGAAAACACCAACACGCGGCGAACCACATAAGCGGAAAGTCGTCATGTCACGCGTTATGCGCTATGATGTAGACCCCAGAAAGCGTTCGTACCGACCCGAGATCATTTCACTGCACTACGATCGGTTGCATAACCCCGATAACTGCTATCACATCCGTATCGACTGGATGAATGTTACTGCAAAGCTCATCGAAGATGCCATCGTTACTTGGGCCACGAGCGTGGAGAAGTATGGTCTGAAACTGGTGGAGGTGCCCATCGCGGAGGTGGCGGACATCGTCGATAACCATCCATTCCGTTCGCCCTATGTAGTCAAGCTTGCACTACAGCCTCCCCAGGCTCAGCCTGAGGCGATGTGGGATTCGACGAGCTTCTCTCCACAGTACCCGAAAACCGACAAGTTTGCATATCACAAGCTCCTGCTTCGAAGGCTCAACTTTGTGTTGGACATGGAAGCTGCAAGTGCTTTTCCACCCGACGTTGAAGTTACGTATTCCTGGGGCACGCCTGATTACAAGTATACACAGTTCATCCACAAGAGCGGAGGCCTGCTTGCCCAGATATCTGACGACGGAAACCTCCTTCTGCTAGCAAATAGGCTCGCGCACAACCGTGCCAAAGACCACAGCAGGATCCGGCCAGTGGATCCCTACGAGCATAAGAAAGCCACTACAGACGGTAGTCAAAGCAGCCGTTTACCGTCGACACCCGCAGTAGAGCGTGGCAACCCGCACCGCAGTCCCTTTGCGAGTCCGCTGGCACGACCGGTCCAAGATTCCAGTCTCCTCCACACTGCGCTCACATTCCACGACCCAAGATCAGCAGCGACCACTCCAGCCGCTGCATCTAGTGTTCCCCTCACCCCTGAACAGGTTAAAGATGAGGTTGAAGCTTTCTGCTCCAACGCCTCGCTGCTGTCCGCATTCTATGCCGAAGCCTTCCGCCATGCTCCATCTCCGTCTCCACGGATTTTACCAATAGGAGAAGACAAGATTCCGAGCTTGGGACTGCCGCCAGCGATCAGTATCAGGGACGCTAGCCCAGCAACCGGAGGCTGGACACTGAGTAGCACATTTGGGGGGCCTGGCGGGATAGCTGGCCGTAGACAGGGCAGTGAGGGGAGCATGTATAGCATGGGGAAAAGGGGCAGTGTGGTCGAGGGCATGGAGAGAGCACCGCGGCGACAAAATAGTCAGGGGAGCGCTGGAACCGGAACGTAGGCACACGAATGATGAATGTATATTAGTGTGGGCGTAGCATTTCCCGCCCTTGGCTATCTCATTACTGGCATAGGCGTTAATGGCACTGGACATGTTTATTCCACAAAGGGTGCAGAGATGGTGTCTCGTGGTTCGCCCTTGGTTCATGGTCGACGCATGTGCGGCTTGGCATGTGAAGTGTGGGGTACGGCTTAGGAAATGGCTCCTCGCTACTGGCATGCACTCGAACCCCACTAACGGACCCCACGCGAGTGGCTTGCCAAAAGTTCGTACCCAAACACGACGCCGGCGCAACGTCGAGAGCAGCGCAATGGCACTACTCGAGCTGCTGGAACATTTGCCAGCTGGTCAGTTAACTATCTCATCACAATCTATGTTGCTGACGTCGCCGCAGAGCTACTCTTCATCTGGCACCAGCACCGACTCCCCATCTTGCTGGCTGCACTGGTAGTAGCGACGGTTGTGCGTCTTGCAATTTATTCGCGCGATCGGAGAGAGAAGCTCTCTGTGTCGCCAGCTCCCTCATCGCCAGTACCGGTAGAGGAGAAACCCACCGTCCAGCTCAAACCCGAATGGCTGCCCGAATACACCACGCTCAACTCGTCGGAGCTTAATGTCGACAACCATGCCGAGGACGATACGAGGGCGGTGGCTGCAGCCGCAAAAGTGAAGAAGGGGCCCAAGATGGTCAAGGGCAGGAAGACACCGAAGAAGCTTATTGCGCCTCCGACGTTCAACCACCAAACGGATAGGATACAGCCATTGGTCTTCTTCCAGTCGCTGTCTGGCACGACGGAGCGCTACGCTAAGCAGTTCGCGGGAGTTCTCGCCGAGTGGACGAGGTAGGTTTGATGCGCAAATAGTTGTGAAGCATGCGCTGACTGTTCCATCTCGACAGGGGCTGCGATCAATCCAAGTCCTTCTTGGAGCCCCAGACGCTCGACATATCGTACATCGAGCACGACGACTACTTCATCAGCCCGCCCAAGGGCGACGCGAACGTCAAATACTTCTACATTATCCTCGTTCCGACGTACAACATCGACACCGTTTTGGACGTCTTTGTAGAGAGCCTGCAGGAGACACACAATGATTTCAGGATCGATACGGCGCCTCTGAGCGGTCTGGTGGGGTACACTGTGTTTGGTTTTGGCGATAGGGAGGGGTGGCCGACCGAGGAAGAGGGTTTCTGCAGCCAGTCGAGGGAAGTGGACAAGTGGATGGCCCGGCTGACGGGCAGGAAAAGAGCATACCCGCTTGGCATGGCGGACGTCAAGAGCGAGGCCGAAGAAAGGTTGCAGGACTGGAGGGTAGGGGTCCAGGACGCGCTTGTAGAGATCGCCGAAGGACGAGGACTTGGTGAAGGCGTGCCGGGCAGTGGAGACCCTATCGAGAGCGACGAAGAAGACGTGGCGGAGGAAAACGGTCAGAGCACGCGAGTAGACGACGTTGAAGACCTGGGCTCGATGGTAAACTCTTCCGCCGGACCAATACCCGTCGACTTTACGACCTACAAGAAATCCCCAGCCAAGTCTCAATCCCTCCAGGCCCCCAAGGAGATGGTTCCTACCACCTCCCCTACCTACGCCGCTCTCACGAAACAAGGCTACAGCATCATCGGCTCTCATTCAGGCGTCAAGATCTGCCGATGGACTAAATCCGCTCTGCGAGGCCGAGGCTCTTGCTACAAGTACTCCTTCTACGGCATTGCCTCTCACCTGTGTATGGAAGCCACTCCGTCTCTCTCCTGCTCGAACAAGTGCGTCTTCTGCTGGCGTCACGGCACAAACCCCGTCGGCACGACATGGCGCTGGATAACCGATGCTCCAGACATGATCTTCGACGGCATCACCACAGCACATTACAAGAAGATCAAGATGATGAAGGGCGTCCCCGGAGTCCGAGCCGAGCGTTTCAGCGAAGCCATGCGCATTCGTCACTGTGCCCTGAGTCTGGTCGGCGAGCCCATCTTCTACCCGCACATCAACGAGCTCCTCGGGATCATGCACAGCAACCGGATCTCCACGTTCCTTGTCTGTAACGCCCAGCACCCAGCTCAGCTAGCGTCCTTGATCCCAGTGACGCAGCTCTACGTCTCCATAGACGCATCCAACAAGGACAGTCTCCGCAAGATTGACCGGCCCCTGCATCGAGACTTCTGGGAGCGTTTCTGTGCTTGCTTGGATATCCTCCGCAACCGTCGTTTCGAGCAACGCACCGTCTTCCGCCTCACGCTGGTCAAAGGCTTCAACATGGCCGAGGAAGTGCGCGGCTACGCTGATCTCGTTGAGCGCGCTCTGCCTGGCTTCGTCGAGGTCAAAGGCGTTACATACTGCGGGACCTCCGCAGCCGGCTCTGCAGGCCTTACCATGGAGAACGTCCCCTTCTACGAAGAAGTCGCCGAGTTTGTGACTGAACTTGAGAAAGAGCTAAACAGCCGCGGACTTACCTATGGTATCGGCGCCGAGCACGCGCACTCCTGCTGCATCCTGCTAGCCGACCGCACAAGATTCAAGAGAAACGACAGATGGGCTACTAGAATCGACTTTGAGCGCTTCTTCGATCTCTACGAAGGCAAGGTGGAGGGGACGAGAGTGGAGGATGGGAAAGTGGTGGGCTGGAGACCGGAAGACTACGTCGGCGAGGAGACGCCGGAGTGGGCGCTCTGGGGAAACGGCGGATTCGATCCTAGGGACGCAAGAGTGTACAGGAAGGGCAAAGGCCCAAAGGTTAGCGAGGAGGGAGGGAAAGCCACCGCGGCTGCTTTGGAGTTTTAAACACGACAAAACAAAGTATCGAGAGTAATCGAGGTTGAACAAAGTTCATCATTGTTCTATGTATGCATTGTATTCGTCAAGTCATAATTCCCATGAATAGTGGTGACCAGCACTTATATAGCCGCCCACTCAACAGAGAACGCCCTCACGGACTCGTCCTCTTGCGAGTCTACGTCGGGGTTCTCGCCACCAATCATGTACGCCTTCTTCGTTCCTGTGCCGAGACGTCCTCCGCCCACCACGTCGAGCAGGTCGAACTTCTGGTCCCAGCCCAAGCCGGTAGCAGCAAAGTGGCTGTGGTATCGAAGTGGGTCGCCCGGGTACACGTTGTAGTGGCACCCGAAGCGCAGCCCAGGCATGTGGTAGTAGCCCTTGGAGTGCAGATAGCGGAACAACGGATAGCTGTCTGGCACAGCCGGCGGAGGGACAGCAGGGTCTTTTGCAGGCGTGGAGAGAGGTGGGTATGAGGTTGTCGGTGTGACATAGTGTTTCTGGGCGGCGACGCCTTTCGGCGCACTACCCTGGACGGGGACGGCTGGTTCAGGAGCAGGCGAAGGGGGCGCAGCGTCGAACAGCGAGACCTCGGCGGCAGAGGAGTCAATCTTGGGGGCCTTGACTTGCACCCAGGAGTCTGAGAAACTAGAGCCTTTCATGATGAAGCCTAAACCAGAGCTACCAAGATCCGAGCTATCAGTGACTGAGCTGGCAGGACTGGAGATGACCTTGACTGCCTTTACTGGCGCCGCCGAGTCGGAGAAGCTTGAACCCTTCATGATGAAACCCAGCCCGGAGCTCGCGACACTGGAGTCGTCTGCTTGGAGCGTCTCGTCCGACGTCGTGCTCGCCGCAACGCTACCCTTCTCGACTTCCTCCCTCTTCAGGCCCTTCTCCTTCAACGCTCTCTCCTTCCGCCTCTCCGCCAGCTCGGTCTGTTCCTTGGTGACGTCCTCCCCTCGCTTGTCCATCTCCTCCATGTACCTCAGCCTGTCCTCTCGGCTCATCTCCGCAAAAGCCTTCTGATGTGCCTGCGCATCATCCACGATATACGCAGCGCCTTTATCGACGAGTACCCGAGCCTCTTCCGGCATGAGTTCAAGTGGTACGCCCAGAAAAACGTTCTGTTGGCTGAGGTTCGGTATCGTGCCGACCAGGAGACCGCAGATGTTGTGCGTGCGACGGCAGTGCGCAATAACGTCCACATCAAAGAGGAGGTAACGGCCAGCCACAAGGGATATGGGGAATGGTTCTTTGACTGGTTTGGGAGCCGGAGCTGCCGCCATGGTATGGATCTAAGCAGAGGCTGCGTTAGCTCCTTGCCAAACGAGTAGAAGAGCGGTGAACGTGATCAAGAGGTGGATGTCATAGTGTGATATACAAAGCTCAGCAGTCCTTTTGACAAGGCTATGAGGATTGACAGATTTTCGTTTGTTTTAATCATGTAAAGGAACAGTAGTAGAAGGAATTGATGCTTACCTACATGGCGAATGTCGTCGCGAGAACGAGTATAGGGAACAAGAGACGAAGAGCTCCAGGTTGAGCTTTTGAAAGGCTTTTTAGTTTTGGACCCACTATTATCCGCTTGGACCTATAAGCGTGGCTCTCTCGTGATTCGTTGAGGAGATCGCTTACTAAGAACCTTGAACGGCGCTGCATCTGTAAACAAGATCCGCCGAGCATCAACACCAAAGAATACAAAGATGGGACCACCATACTTCGCGTCGACCAACGGCCAGGATGCCGCGCCGCCAAAGACGTACTATGAGCAACAGCGCGAAATGCTCGTCACTGAGATTGCCCAAGTACGTGCCACAGCCCATCACGGAGCGCATTGCAGTCTCTCAATTTAATTCCCCAAACTATGTGCATTCTAACAAGGTGCCAGAGTCTGGAAGTTGTCCTGCAAAACATCAACAAATTGAACCGTTCGCTCGAGGAGGTCACGTCGGTCGGGAACGAATTCGCGCCCGTCGAGTCGCTCTGGAGCCACTTTGAGAACGTCATGGCCAAAGATCCGAGTGAGCAACAGGAGGGTGCGCAAGAAGGTGCAACGGAACACGAGGGCGAGACAGAGGTGCCTCAGGACCGGAAATGAGCGTTTGCAAGGAGTCACCTTGTTAGCTTATTAGTTCGTGGACAACGCGCCCGGAGGTGCACGGCCAGCCGTCGAACAGGCCATGACGATAAGTCAAATGATGTAATGATACCCCAGAACGAGTCATTGGCACAGATCACGATCGTCTAGAAACAGGATCTGGTAGTGTTGCACCTTACGTCGAAAACAAGAGAAGTAAAAATGCGGGCACGAGACTGGTTCCAGAAATATACTTCATTTATTGCCATGCAAAGGCAAAGTCGGCGCCAACTCCGGCCATGCGTACATACAGAATACCGAATACAGATACAGGGAAGAAAATGCTGCTACGTGGACCTTTGAATCGCTGTGTCCATTCTCGTGTCAAAACAAAACCCAAACGCCAGCCGACCATGTACATGAGAAGACTTCCCTATGATTAAAGAGGAAGCGAACATGTGCGGACAGTGATGGAGGTGAGCCGTATGTGGTCATTAAACATCTTGATCGTGTCGTCCAGCGTCGTGAATCTCGATATGCTCTCCTCTCGATAGACACAGGCTATAGCACTTTGCAGCCGCTGCGCTTCTTCTTCTTGCCGCCCCCAGCGGGGAACGCTGATGTGTTCCCTCTTGACGAGGTGGCTGTGCCTACGCGGCGCTCTTCTTGCTCCTTGTGCTCCTCGCCCACGGCCATTGTGACGGCCATGTCGAAGATTTCCTCGACACCGTCTTGCTCTTTACTGCTGCACTCCATGTACGCAGCGCCCATCTTCTTTGCGACGGCACGTCCCTGCTCGGTGGTGACGGGCGTCAAGCCTTGTGTCTTGAGGAGCTCGATGCAGTTCTTCTTGTTGCGCAGGTCAGACTTGAGCCCCAAGAGCATAAGAGGCGTTGTTGGGCAGAAGTGGAGGACCTCTGGGTACCACTGGGCATTGTTAGCTGATGCACGATGAACTAGTTGGCGGCGTCTTACCTTGTCCATGACGTTTTCTAGTGAGTTGGGGCAGTCAATGGCGAAGCACACGAAGATGACATCGGTCTCGGGGTAGGAGAGCGGTCGCAACCTGTCGTATTCCTCTTGGCCGGCGGTGTCCCACAGGGCAAGCTCAACCATCTTGCCTGTCGGCGGATGGGGCGTGTGAGTGATGTAGTTCTCGAAGACGGTTGGTACATATTTCTACGTCGCATTAGCATTGGCTTGACATGACATGCACTTGCTCGGGCGCGTACCTCTGGGAAGTTGCCGGAGCTGTAGCTGATCAACAGACATGTCTTGCCGCATCCACCGTCGCCGACAACAACGAGCTTCTTGGAGTAGGCTGGGGGCTCGGTGATGGCGGTGTCGCGCGTGTTGGTGGTTCCATATGAGCTGACGGTGCCGTTGCTGTTGCGCTCGCTCGGTGTGCGGGCGTGGGTGCGGACTGGTGTGATTGACGAAACGGGCGCCTTTGTGCTCTGCTTGCGCCGGAGGTAGTCGTAGTTCTGGGAAGGTGCGGTGGCCATGGTGAGTGGGTGCGGCAGTCTGCTCGGGGTCAAGTTTCAGACAGAGGATATGAATACGGAGAAGGAAGATGGTGTTGGAGTTGGTGTGGGGAGCGAGTGGTCGGGGCTTAAGAGAGTCGGATGTTGACTGTTAGAGTGCTCGGTCGCATATGGCAACCACGCTATGTCACCAGCGGCTCGCTAAGCTAGCGCCCAATTGCAGCGTGCCTGTCCATGTCTATCGATCGATGCCATGGCATGCTGTAATCTACCCACGGCCTCGTCTTACATCCAGACTCCCTCTGCCCGCGCTGGACATGCACGTTCGATTGACTCGCCCACCCCCTTTCTGCGACCGCTGCCATGAGTCCGCGACATGATGCGCCCGCCGACGCCGCAGCGACCACGGAGCCCAAATTGGACGCCGGCAACAAGGGCCACGACCACTACGCCCAGCGACTGCCCCGGTGGCGCAATGCCCTGCGGAACCGCCTCATACCCATTGTGCGCTGGGAAACACCATGGCTTGCCCTGATGCAGGACAAGATGCGCTCGCCCGCACTCGACTCGTACTTTGCCTATACCGCCAACCTCGGCACCCATACCTTCTTCATGGTCTTCCTGCCCATCCAGTTCTGGTGCGGCTACACTAGCATCGGTCGAGCGTATGTCGGGCGCTGTCATTCACTATCGTGCGACGTCTGACGTACACAGGACTGTCTTCATGCTTGCAGCCGGTGTGTACTGGACTGGCTTCCTCAAGGACATGCTCTGTCTGCCCAGGCCCCTGTCGCCGCCCCTCGCCCGCATCTCCATGTCTGGCTCCGCTGCCCTCGAGTACGGCTTCCCCTCGTCCCACTCTGCCAATGCCGTGTCCGTCGCCTTCTACGCCATATACACGTTGCGCCAGTCGGCCGACCGCGACACCTCCAACTGGAACATGGGTCTGCAGGCCCTCTTCTACTTCTATGCGCTTTCCATCATCGCGGGGCGGTTGTATTGCGGCATGCACGGCTTTCTAGATGTCCTGGTCGGGAGCATCATGGGTGCCTTGATTACGGCTTTCCAGCTTGTATGTGGGGACTGGATGGACTCGTTCGTCTTTAGTGGAAGTTATATGGACATTTTCATTGCAACTTTGGTCGTGTGCGTTCTGGTCCGCGTCCACCCGGAGCCCGCTGACGACTGTCCATGCTACGACGACAGCGTGTCCTTCTCTGGCGTTGTCATTGGCATCAATCTCGGTGCGTGGCACTATGCGCAGACTGGCTACGCAGTAAAAGACGCATACCCGTCGTCCGTCCCATTCGACCTGGAAGAGATGGGTCTGCTGAAAGCGACCATTCGCATCCTACTTGGTGTTGTGGTGATCTTTGTCTGGAGAGCGACTATGAAGCCTGCGTTGTTTACCATACTGCCGCCCATCTTTCGCATTCTGGAGCAAGCTCGCTGGAATATGCCCCGCGCCTTCTTCCTGAACGCCTCCAAGTACAAGTCTATCAAGCCTTTCGCTGACGACGACAACGTCATCCCACCTGCGTCAGAGTTGCCGCACATGCTCAAGAACCTCGCTCACCCACGCAAGAGATCTGTATCTGTCGGACCGCAATCTGCCGCTGATGCTTACGAAACACTTGCCTACCGAAACCGAAGGCGACGGGAAAGCGTCAATTCGCTGGATGGTGCTGTACCTGAAGACTCGGCCTGGGTTCCCAGTCCAGCTGTTCTCGATACGCCCAATATCGAAAAGGGGGAGCCGTTGCTTGGTGCCGGTCTCCTGCCCACACCCATGGCATCACGTGTGCATTCATATGAGCAGATGATGGGCACAGGAGATGTGCAGACGAGGGAGAAGAATATAATAACTCCCCCAGAGAGCGATACAGACGTTGCCGGCGACGTCTACAAGCTCACACAGAGCCCAACCGAAGAGGAGAATGAGAAGCGAGAGATCTTCATGAAGCTTACGACGCCACGAGTGCGCTATGATGTTGAGGTGGTCACGAAGCTGATTGTGTACACTGGTATGTATCGCGCATCGATAATCTCAGCGATGACTGACCGTAGTAGGTATTGCATATATAGCTGTTGCAGCTAACCCGATGTTGTTCGAGTTATTGGGTCTGGGCATGGGCGACCAGTCGTAGTTCGCTTGTCACGTTTCCTTGCTGTGCATTTGTTAACAGTTTGCTGGTCTTGACGGCCCGTCTAATGAAATACTGATGTGAATCAAAACGACCTTTCTGTCTCGAAACTTGGTTTAAATTTACGAGCTTGATACTCTTAGCCGTACGTGCCACCCTTGACAATCTCCTTTGTCTCGCCCATGGTGCCAAAACAGCAATGCTCGACTTTTCCCAGAGGTCCCTCCCTGGGATCATCCTCAAGTAGCACGCCAAAGCGTAGTTTCGTCCGTGTCAGCTCTTTAGGAAAGGGATCTCCGCCCAGACACGCACCCACGCTCAAGTGATCCAGGGTAGGGTTGCGGGTTGTGGCCATGATACGGGAAAAGAGCACGTCAGACGCTACTCCATTCTCATAAAGTGACCATGCGCCGACGAGTATAAAGGCAAAAGTGATTGCAATGACAATTGCGTACCCAATCCAGAGGGAGCGCCTGTAGTACACATACACCATCATGGTACGTGATTTCACGCAAGGTACCTCCTGGTCCTGTGCGACGACCAGTTTCGGCTCATTGAGCAGGGTGATGAGTATATCTTCGAAGAAGTCTTGTATCTCTGTCTTCAGGTCCACCAGCGGATACGATGTGCTGCTGTTGGCCAGTCGCGTTTCAGACAGATCCGAGTAGGTGACCAGGAATTTTTGCTGCTCGATCTTGCCACGAAGGAAGCGACGCAAAAGCGAGCCCATGGTGTGATACGAGGCCGTCAACTTGTACTTCTCTACATCTTGGGGTTTAACGGGATCTTCGCCAATGACAGGACGCAGAAACACTCGCTCTCGACGCGTTGCAGACTGTCTGGGGTTGAATGTCATGTCGAACGTGTAATTGGTGTACTGCATGACGCATTTGAATATCCTAGGCTCGTGAACGTTTCCCCATTTCGCTCTATACGAGCTGTCATCTGGATACGGTGTGGACGTATTGACGCTACACGTGGGCGTACGAAGTCAGTATGTATCAATGTAGTTTGTACAGGGACACGTACGCATATCCGATCCAAAGAACAGGTTCGCTTTTGAAGACACCCAAAGACGTCCCATTGACCCCCGGCTCTTGGTGCCCGTAATCGCCTTGGTCAACGTCCGCAGAATACACAAGGCTCCCATTTGGTGCAAGATCAGCAAAGGTGAAAGGCGCGTCAGATCCATCGGTATCGTCAACGTCGTCGCACTTGTACCCGGGTGCAACGAATCCAATCGTATACGTGCAGTTCCAACCGGATCCACAAAACACTGAAGATGCATTCTCCCTGGGCTGTGGCTTCTGCATGTACACACTACTAAAAGCCAAGCGGCGTGCATTCTTCGACGGCTGATCATAGTAGTCGAAATAGCCCTCGTCTCTAAGATCTCGTTTCTCTTCTGCAGCTGGCTGGGTGGTGTTGTAGAAGTTTAAGCTTTTCAGCGAATATTTACTCATGTCCCGAAAGTCGTATGTAGACTCCTGGGCAAAGTTCAGGGTAGCCACAGAGCACGTAGCATTGTCATTGAAAGTTCTGAGCTCAGATGTGAGCGACGCCGGAGACAGCACGGATGCAAGCGGTAGTAACTATGCCGTCAGTACAGACATATCGTCAAGACTTGTAGACTTACCCAAGTACAGGCGGCCATCAGTGTGGCAAGCTTGCCGTTTCTGATCATCTCCCAGTTTAGGAAGAATTGCGTTGGGTCTTCTGTTGCAGAGAATAGGCCATCAATGCCGTTAATCGTCATCGCCTTTCGCCGAAACGTGTACCATATCCGCTGACGATTACACATGATGACAGTCCCAACAAGCGTGCTTTTTACGAAGAATGCCAAGGCTGTGCCGTACCTGACCATCTTCAATTGCTCGATGGCCGGCTGCCCGTCAAGGTGCATATAGAACGAGTGGTGGCCCACTGCTGCCGCGAACCCAGCCAGGAACAACACTACAATGAGTGCTGGGGTAGTCCAATATATGTGCCATTGCGCCAATTCCCCAGAACGGCGGTCGACCAGAGCTTGTGTGTCTGCGTCCCAAGCCTTCTTGTGATAGAGAGAGTTTAGGGTGTGTGTTGACTCCCTCGTCGAGCGTGCGGAGAGACCAGGACTCGTGTATCCTTCACGAACAGGCTCATATCGACTCTCCCCATGTGACAGACCAAAGTATGCTCCCGGCTGCAGCCCTTCTCTTGTGTGACTGCCCTGCGACGGCTGAGATAGATAGGCGAGCTCGATAGGATCAGATTCTGAGCGGAACGGGTCGTAAGGTTCGGGACGCGAATCTGGGGAAACGTCTCGGGAAGAGTACGCCGACTGAGGTCCTCGGGAGGTCATCGTAACTGCGATTCTGGGGATCTAGGAGACTGCGGCACAGTCATGGGAACAATACCACAATGCTAGCGTTCGGCGGAGGGGTTACACATGCGACACAGCGAGTGTACGCAACATCTCAACAAGAAGACGACTGCGGGAAAGTCTCATGAGCGCACATGCTCTCGCATTCACATTCCTCGAGAGATTGGAGTAGAAGGGAGACGGTGCTGGAGCTTATCCGAATGGCTTCGACATGGCCCCGCTAGATATGGTCCATTCCGGGGAACTGCGCTTTCGTGGCGCGACGGACTGGCTATTGGTAGGGCATTAACGCACTAAGCGCTACTGCAGGCGGGTGGCTGGAAGCTGAAGAAACTCGATAGCTGAAGTGTTTCATTATCTCGACGCGCCCGATGAGGCGAATGCAGCGTGATAACTATGCGCGTTGGGGGGTGTTCGAGTTCAAGTTTAGTGACGCTGTTCCTGTTGCCAAGCTGCGTCATGAAGCTTGATACACAAAGCTAGTATTTCTCAGTCGCGCCTTACATGGTATCTTACAAGCTACAAAGGGCACATAAGTGTGCATTGTAAGCCATGTTAGAAATGGTCCTAGGGATCATGTAGGCTACATTCGGTTTTCGTAATAGCATTGGAGAAGCCGCAGTCTACAAGAAAAGCTACTCATCATCAACCTAGTGTATCGCAGCAATATAAAGCCGACATAATCAGGTAAGCATAGTTGCCCCGTCGGTTGCATGTTCACTAACGAACGTGTCGCGCATAGAAGGCAGTGGAAGACAGAGCGGGGCATGAGTAGGCGCGAAACCACGCGACATCCTCGTGTTTCTTTACCGGCAGACCCACCTCGACTACATTGGGCTTACAAATGCCGCTTCGAGGAATGAGCTTTGCCGATGTCTGCCATGTTTGAACGCTGTCCCATTCTTTACCCTGAACCTTCGCCGAAGATCCGAGTAATTCCCGGCGATGCAGGTAGAGCAGCATTTGCCGCACTGACGGATCCGACTTCTAGACCGGCGGTTCACGAGCAACACCGCAACAGGCAAGCCGCTATTGGATCTTCCCCATGGTACCACTCATGTACCAAGCTAATCATCTAGGATAGCCGCAGTCTACAGGGGAGCTAGGCTGTGACGTGAAGTAAGCTAGCCCCTGTTGTTGTTGCGTCACTATTCGGACCTTCGACCACCCCACATGCACATGGCAGTACATAAAAGAGCAAACACCGTCATGGCCGAGACGTCATAAAGCTCCCAATTTTTCTTGAGGACTTTAATTAAAATACCACGACACCCGCTCTCCAAAACTAAATCATTCATCAAACACAAACAACTACAACATGGCACCATCAACGACAAAGGCATGGACGGTCCAGGGCCAGAACGGCTTCGACTCTCTCACATTCAATGAGCAGGCCAAGGTGCCTGAGATTGGAGACAAGGATGTTCTTGTAAAGGGTATGTACAATCCATTGAGTGGTTATTCGCCGCAATGCTGATCGGTTGACAGTCCACGCTGCGTCGCTAAACTACCGCGACCTTATCATCCCCATGGGCAAATACCCCTTCCCAATGAAGGACAACACTGTACCCGGTTCAGACGGTGCTGGTACCGTAGAATCGGTCGGCAAGCATGTCACACGCTTCAAGCCTGGAGGTTCGTATTTTTCTACACGTATACAGATGCATAGTCTAACATATTTTAGACAAGGTGGTCACACTCTTCAACCAGGGCCACATTGCCGGCTCCCTGGATGGAAAATCTCTTGGCACAGGCCTTGGAGGCGCCATTGATGGCACTCTCAGAGAATACGGTGTTTTCGATGAGGCTGGCCTCGTCCAAGCCCCGTCCAACCTGAACATGCTCGAAGCCTCAACTCTCTCCTGCGCCGCCCTAACAGCCTGGAATGCTCTTTACGGCCTGGAGTCGCGCGCTCTCAAGCCCGGTGACACAGTCCTTACACAAGGTACCGGCGGTGTATCCATTTTCGCTCTACAATTCGCAAAGGCAGCCGGCGCCAAGGTGATTGCTACCACGAGTTCCGCAGAGAAAGCCAAGATCCTGAAGAAATACGGTGCCGACCACGTCATCAACTACAAGGAGACCCCCAACTGGGGTGAAGAAGCTGCAAAGTACACACCCAACGGCGCAGGCGTACAGCACGTTGTCGAAGTCGGTGGCCCGACCACAATGGCGCAATCTCTCAAGGCTGTCGCTATTGATGGAGTCATCACCATTATTGGTTTCATTGGTGGCGGCGGAAAGGAGCAGCCTACATTCCTCGACTGCTTGAGCAACATCTGCACTGTACGTGGTATCTTGGTGGGTTCCAGACTACAGATGGAAGATATGTGCAGGGCGATTGAGGCCAACGACATACATCCCGTTGTCGATGAGAAGGTGTTCGAGCTCAAGGATCTCAAAGAGGCATACCAATACATGTGGGATCAGAAGCACTTTGGCAAGCTTACCGTCAAGGTCGCTGCTTAGAGCTTGGAATGTAGCAAATAATAATCTTCAAATTACTTCACTGCTGACAACGACGTGAGCTTTACACAATGCGAACGGATATTACAAACATCCGGAAAATGCATTAGTGCTACACTAAAGTATCTACGAGAACCACCCAGCAAATACCTTGACGGTTGTGTCTGGGTGCAAGAACAAAAAGAGCAAAGACCATCCACTATTGAAACATGCGTGCCATCTGCCATATAGGCGAAGAACAAAACAGAACAGAACAAAACAAAACAAAACAAGAACAATGCCTCCCAAATATGCAAAACAATCATGCCACTGAGGCGATGGGTATCATGGGGTATCAAGGTCATGACCGTCGTAAAGAACCTCGTAAGCGACCGAACACCATGCTATGCGCCGTGAAACAATCCAAAAAACAAAATTCCCAGCCAATCCATGCAATGTAAAATGAAAGTAGAATCCGTGTTTTTGAGTGATGAAAATGTGCTCACTCCAGCTCGGTAGTAGGTTGTCCGGCTAGCAGAGTAGCTGCAATACGCTTGCGCGCGTCGTCCATACCGTTAGTAGCAACAACGCGGTCAGGGGCATCGCCACGGATAAGGACCAAAGCGTTCATGAGAGTAAAGACACCGCAGTCGCTTCCGTTCAGCTGCTGTCCGCTCCGCTGGGAAGTTTCTTTGGTCCATTCTCCAGGGACCCAGTGTTCGCCGAGCTCCTTCTCGAGGTAGGCCACTAAATGGTCGATGTACTTCTGTCCGTCAAGGCCCATAGAATCCAAGTACTCAATGGAGCGTTCCTGGGGATAGACCACAAGCAGGCGCCAATGTCCTTTGTCGCAGATGGGGTAGAGGATAAGATCAGCATCTAGGTATTGCTTGCCTTTGAGCTGGAACCTATTGGTCCAGCGCGAGGTATCGAGGGTCTGATACCAGAAGGACGAGAAGGCGTGAAGTGGAGGTGCGGGGCCGTTACGTTTGTGTGCAAAGCCCATCTCCTTCTTCTTTGCGGCGACAAGAATGGAGAGATATTCGTTGACAATGTTGTCGTTCAGCCAAGCCCTCGGGTCGCCGTTGAAGTCCCGAGGCAACAAGGTCGCAAAGTCCCGAGCATACAGCTTCTCTTCAATAACCCACTGGCTGGCGTTGCGGCCGTGGTTGGTCTTTGCTGCAGCATCTTGCAGTATCTCTTCTTCGCTGGGAGAGAGCGGCGCGACAAGTGGTTTCGGTGGCGGTGGCGCCAGGGCAAGCTTCCTCTGTACTTCTCTCTGGAGATCCTCGAAAAGCTCTAGTGATAGCTGGGATTCTTCGAGCGATTCATCTGGAGCATTGAAGGTGTCTATAGAGACACCGCGCCATCCACCGTCCTTGGCAGGAGAATCGAAAAGCGTAATCTTTGGGCTACTGGCCGGTGAAGAGCCGGAAGAGGATGCGGCCTGACTGCCGTCTGATGCGCCGCGGTTAGGATTCTGGAACACATCATGGTAGTTCTTGACCGGGCTGGAGGTGATAGTCTCTAGCGTGGAGTCGAGCATTTCGCTAACTCTCTCATCAAAGTAAAAGGGCTTGCATTTAGCATTCTTTTCCCAACGTACTCCCTTCCTGCGCGGTGGAGTAGGTGCATCAAGAAGAAACGACAAGTCGTTTTCGTATTCGAACTCTGGGGTAGCAAGCACAGAGTCAACTTGCATCGGCGAACCATCAGTTTCTGATGGAGAGTTGTGAGGTTTGTGTGTGTGTGGCTCGGGGGGAGATGCATATGACAAAGCATCTGTAGTGGAGGAGTCTTTATTGGCTGCCTCGGGATTGGTTTGAGGCGACTGGGTCTCGGCGAAACCTTGTTCCGCAGACTCCGTCAGAGGCGCGGCCTGTCTGCGCTTGATATCATTGCCAAGCTGCAGCTTCAACAGCTGGCGTCGCATGGGTGTAACTGTGGGCAATTTGATAGCACGCTGGCTATTGCGGCTTGAGCTGGGGGTTGCGCTTGCTGATCCTTGCGCTGATGGTGTAATATGCTGAGAGGTATGCGCAGCAGGAGACTGAGAAAAGAGCCATGCCGGAGCTGCATTGTCGCAAGCAGGCGATTCGTATGCATAGTCGTGTGACTGGGGAGACGGAGTTGGGCTCGCTGGTGAGTCAATCTGAGGGGAGTCCCAGGACACGTTTATGGGAGAGCCAGTCTGGTAGTTCCGTCCCGGGGTGGACGTGAGAATGTTGTCAAAAGAGAAGTCGACATTGACATCGAGGGATGCGTTTGCGTCTTCAGAGTCGCCAAATTCAGGCTCGAGGGATGTGTTCGCGTTGTTGGAGTAGCCGCCTGTGGGTGTAGTCTCTAGTCCGTAATCTTGTGTATTGGCTGGTGACGTATGTCGAATTGGTGAGTCGCGGAACTGACGCGGGCCCAGGCTACCATTCCACGACTG
The DNA here is from genome assembly GCF_024291825.1 of Alternaria postmessia. Classification (NCBI taxonomy): domain Eukaryota; kingdom Fungi; phylum Ascomycota; class Dothideomycetes; order Pleosporales; family Pleosporaceae; genus Alternaria; species Alternaria postmessia. Next base: position 142,582 of record NW_026260082.1, on the reverse strand, counting down.
TGACGCGCGCGCCTGCCTTTGGTTTTCGCGACGCGTTTGGTTCGCGCGCGCGCGCACTGAAGGGGAAGGTGTCGCGTACTCTTCATCTGCCACGCCTGCAGCAATGAAGCGCTTCTTGCTGGAGCCAGTCGAGGAGATAATCGGGATCGCCTTGATCGTCTGCCGGCGGAGGTATCGGGTTGCGAGGCGCGCTGGAAGTGAGAGCAGGCTGGCAACGCTGACGGTTGCAGCCCACTTGCCGAGCGTGTTGAAGAGAGAAGCGCGCGGAGGTATGACTTCCTCTGTGGCGGTGGTATCGTCTTGCGGCCATCCTCCTGGAACATGTAGGTATTCTTCAGAGGAAGGTGCGGTGTGCTGCGCCTGCCGTCGTTGTGAGTTTCATCCAGGTCAATACCTACAGCGAGCACTTACCTGCAGTTGTGGAGCGCCGGAGCCATTGGCAGTGACCACTGGCACATCCGCAGGCATGCTGGAGAGGTAGGCGCTGTATGCGCGTTTTGCGGGCATTGTTGCTATTACTTGTCGCGTTGGTGGTTGCGATGGGCAATAGTGACAATGAAGTGTGAAGTGGAGAAAGGACGAGGGTCGCGGTTGCTGCACAAAGCTGCCCGCAGTAGCGTCCGCCCATCTGCGCACGGACACCAGCTGCAGTTCGCGCTAAATCCTCTGCGGCTCTTGGTACCCGGCGCGGACAAACAATTCTCCATTGCGGCCAGCGCTTCCAAGGCTGTATATGCCTGCGGTGCGTGGTGTTGATTCTCCCCATATTCCTGTCATAGACCCTGCTGCCGCCCTTGATATCCCCTTGTACGCCACACAGTCTCTGATTATACGATCCCTCGAATTGAAAGTCGCTCCCGCCTACCGCCTCCATTCGCGTCTGCTGCACGTCATTGGCCGAGTTTGAAGGGCAAGAACCCCTCGACAGCTCTACACCACAACAACCGATCGTCCACCCCACCTACATCGATCCCGCCGCCCCGCAACCATGGATACCAATATGGAGGACGTAAAGATGCCAGAGCCCATGCAGCTGTCGTCTGCCCCCACGTCTGAGCCGACCACAATCCCCACGCTGGATGGCTGGATCGAGAGCCTCATGAGCTGCAAGCAGCTGGCCGAGAGCGATGTGCAGAGACTATGCGACAAGGTATGCGACATAGCCTCGCGCAGAAAAACTGCCCAGATTGCATCTTCTGACGAGCATTGTGCTACAGGCCCGCGAGGTACTCCAGGACGAGTCCAACGTACAGCCAGTGGTACGTACCATCTCCCCTGCGAGTCCGATATCCGCTCACCTTGGTACAGAAATGCCCCGTCACAGTCTGCGGTGATATACATGGCCAGTTCCACGATCTGATGGAGTTGTTCAAGATCGGCGGCCCCAACCCGGACACAAACTATCTCTTCATGGGTGCGTTGCCTGCCCCAGCAGCATTCATCCATACTGACATCAACAGGTGACTATGTCGACCGAGGCTACTTCTCCGTCGAGACTGTGACCCTTCTGGTCGCGCTCAAAATTCGATACCCCCAGCGCATCACCATCCTCCGTGGCAACCACGAGTCCCGTCAAATCACCCAAGTGTACGGCTTTTACGACGAGTGTCTCCGCAAGTACGGCAACGCCAATGTGTGGAAATACTTCACAGACCTTTTCGACTACCTGCCGCTCACTGCCTTGATCGACAACCAGATCTTCTGTCTGCACGGTGGTCTCTCTCCTAGCATTGACACGCTCGACAACATCAGGGCGCTTGACCGCATACAAGAGGTGCCTCACGAGGGACCAATGTGCGACCTGCTCTGGTCCGACCCAGATGACAGGTGTGGCTGGGGAATCTCACCCCGCGGTGCAGGATACACGTTCGGCCAGGACATCTCAGAGGCCTTCAACCACAACAACGGCCTGACCCTAGTGGCACGTGCTCATCAGCTAGTCATGGAGGGGTACAATTGGTCGCAAGACAGGAATGTCGTGACCATCTTCTCGGGTAGGCTGTCCCCCATTCCGTCCCTGATTGCATGACTAACATTCTACAGCACCCAACTATTGCTACAGATGTGGCAACCAAGCCGCGATCATGGAGATTGATGAGCACCTGAAGTACACCTTGTAAGTCTTCCACTTTGCTGAACATCGTTGCGCTTCTCTAACGCAACCACAGCTTGCAATTTGACCCTTGCCCACGTGCTGGCGAGCCCATGGTCTCACGAAGGACCCCCGATTACTTCCTTTAGATGGGCTCTTAATCTGGACTCTTACCGCTATCTTAGCACAGCGCTACACTTGAAGGCATCACTGAATACACTGTGTACGATTGCGTTCCTGGTCACCAAAGCCGTCAGAAGTGGCGGGAGACGCGTGACACTGACGTGCTCGCTTGAAGTAAGGCTCGCACTGTCTAGAAGACCCCAAGAAGCCATACTAGAGACGCGTGGGAATGTTACAACAGGTTGTGATGTAGCTTGTGCACAGACTTATAATGGTGGAGACTTGATTGCAGTGTTTGATACTCCCTTTTTTGTGAAGAATGTCCGATGTTCTCGACCAAATCCTGCGCCGAGACTGATGATTTTGATTGGCGATATCGTGATCGTGTTGTTGATTTGGATCTGTGTTCTTGTCGCAGTACTGCAAGGAAGTGTTCAAAAGGCTAGACGGTCACAACCCCGTGAGAACATTCATTTCAGACTGAGTGCAGACTTGTGATCCAGTCAGAGAATCAATTGTTGTAATTCAGGTCCTCTGGCATGGACAATAAAGTCAACGTCCGGCGTGTCCGTGGCTGGCGATACAACCGGCAATGTTAGCTGAGTCAGCCACATCTGCTGGTGCAACTCGAACTTTTGTCCATCGCGAACATCTCGAGCCACACCACAGCGCCCACCATGTCTCTCACATTCTTCCGACGCCTTGCGCGGCCCTCGGTCCTCTCCGCAGCCCCATTCGCCCCGGTGCGATCAACCCGACCCTCAATTGCCGCCACCGCGTTCCAGCACAGCACACCGGCTTTCGCAATCAGCCCGGCACCAGCATCTCGCGCGAACAAATGCACATTAATACAAGTCCTGCGACAAGGGCGGATAGCGCAGAAGGCGCGAAAACTCCGATCGCCACAATTGAGGGATAGGCCGGAGCTGAAGGGCGTATGTCTGAAAGTGGGAACGACGAAGCCGAAGAAACCCAACTCGGGCGAGAGGAAGATTGCGAGGGTCAGACTGAGTACGGGCAAGGTCATTACGGCCTATATCCCAGGGGAAGGTATGGAAGAGCGGCGTGGAATCAACTGGCAGAAAGACTAACCAGTGGTTAGGGCACAACGTACAGCAGCATTCAGTTGTCATGGTACGAGGTGGCCGCGCGCAAGATTGCCCTGGTGTCAAGTACCATTTGGTCAGAGGAGCGTTGGATCTGGTAAGACATACAGCGGCCAATGTCAACGGGAAAGACGATGCTAACAAGTTGTAGGGTGGTGTTGGTAGCCGGATCACCTCGCGGTCCAAGTACGGAACAAAGAAGCCCAAGACAGCGTAGGCGGAAGCTGCCGTGGAGTGTATATGATTGTACCATACCCGCATCAATGGCGTTGGAATATAGAGAACTTGGAAATGCCATGTGCAGTCACGCAAGGTGCGTGATTTGGAAACTCGCGTGAATCATGATGCTCGACCTGTTACAGCATGCCAGGAAGCCCGTTGTCATCAAGTATGCGTTGAAGGTATACGCTGCTACTTTGTCTGCAGGTTTTCAAAGTACAACAAATTGTACACCTTCGAGGTCAGCTTTGCCTAGGTATAGTTTCAGGTGTACAATTGGAGACACGAGATCATTCGTATCCGACTAGTTTTTAGCACGTGAATTCATGGTATTCATTACCATTTTAAGGAAAGACTGTGGTGTGTTTACGAAGAAGCTCGTGTGACGTGTTGTCCTCTAGCCTACTACACCCAAACGCAAACAGTCTATCCTATCTCCTCCTACATTAGTATAAGTCATCGCTCATCTCATTGGAGTAGGTTTCGTGTGCTGGGTACAACTTATCTAACAAGCTCCATACCTCGGAGGTGGAGCGGAGGCTTACCCATGCAGGTAGCTGCAGCCCGCACGCTCGGGTCGCGTCATCCCCACGCTTCACACGGCCAACTTGCGGACCAAGCTACCACCCACCTTCAAGCACTCCCATAACGCTTGACACAACTGTTGCTGCGGATTGTGTCTACTTCACAGCTACCATGTTTCCAGTCGAATAACTGCCTAATCCCTTCGACGTTTCACGTAGTTCTGGTTATACTCGGATCCGCAGTCGTCCGCAATGGAGACTCCCGGCGCGTTTGCCAACGCGACTTCCTTCTTGCCGTCGCCGGCGGACTTGCTCATGGCACTGCCGCGTCTGTTCTCCAAAGCCAGCTCTCTTGGCGACATGATGCGCTCGGGCGGAAGCGTTATCGCGGAGCCGACAGCCAACTTGACTAACAGCACCATGACAACTGCAACCCCTGGCTTTGTGCAGGAATCCATTGCTGCTGCGGCTTCGGCGGCTGCAGCACCTGAGGGCGACATGACAGTATGGCAGGCCTTGAGGAATGTAGCTGCCTGGTTCAGCTACATCACTTCCAAATGGGCCATCGCAACCTTCGCGATCGTAAGCCTAAACTCATGGACTTTGCACTTTTCGTACTAAATACATGCTCGCAGGCAATCATCCTCAACAGAACTCACTTCTATGGAAATAGTCGCGTTCCGCTATCCTTCGACCGCCTTTACCTCCGTTTCGCTCTCTACATCATGCCCCTGGTTCTGTTCCTCTACCAAGCACAGAGCATCCTACGAGCCATACGATGCCAAACCTCGCCAGGGTGGTCGACAATGCAATATGGAGCGGACGAACGGCAGCTGGACACAGACTTTGGCGGCGAAGGCGGTTATCTGTGGCAAGTGGCATCGGCGGTGCTCTTCTGGGAAACCACCGAGGACTCATGCCGAGCTGCAAACATGCTACCCATGGATCCATCAGGCACGCGGTCCTCTGGGTCACTAGCGCTTCTATGGCCCATGTTTGTGACCCTCGGTTTTGGTCAGTTTGTCGATACCCTGGCGTGCGCCCTGCAGGGAAGACGTCCAATCCAGGAAGTCGGAATGACCATATTTGAACATTCGCTCGCATTTGCAGAGGCAGAGGCAGTGGTGACGAAGCCGCTGGCGGTCGATTCCACACGCTTCTTCAAACCAAAGTCGGTCTTCACCCCAGACGGCACCTCCCTCATGATTCCAAGGTCGAAGCTTTCCAGGATGGCCAACGTGCCGCCAGAAGTGTTGTTGATATCTCTCATCTCTAGTGTAAGCCACTTCATAAGCAACCTCTTAGCAATTGCTGGGGTGCGCTCGAGATGGCGATTAGTGACGACCACAATGTGTGGGCTAGCATACATGTCAGCTTTCGCCTGGAGTTGTGTCCGTCTCACTAGGATGGTCACTGATCCAGATCACTATGTGGGCATCTTGAGATTTCCCACTGTCTGCATCATTGGATTCATCCCACACCTGCTGATACTCGTGGGCATTGCAGTGTGCGCACTAATCTACCTCTTGGCTTTTCTTGTCACCGTAATATCCCCGCCTGCAGGACGCACCGAAAATCTGACATTGGGAGAGAGGTTCTCTTTGGCCTATGGTAATCTACATGCCAACATTCATCTATCCTCGATCACGCCCCTGACCATCAACTGGCACGAAGACTTCTACACCACTATACTCAAGGTAGGTTATGTCATTCTGACCTCGGCGAGTGAAGCCGTGTTCCTTAACGAGGGAACTAGAGTCAATGTCCATGCAATGACCTGGCTTGAAAAGCAGAGATTACAGGAACTGCTCGCTCGACGGCGAAAAACCAGAGAGATGATCACCAACATCCCATCTGAACTCAGAAACGATACATTTGCGCAGGGCGTTGAGGTGACTGACGAGCTTAGTGATGTCAGGACGGATACATCATCGTCAGGCTACGCAAGAGAGCGCAAGACGCGAGGTATAACCTCTGCAGATTCTTCTAATGCCATGGGACAGAATGACCCCGCGCTCCAGCAACGCAGTCGCTATCTCCAAACATACCAATTCTTCTTTCGCATATCAAAGTTGATCGTCCTCAGCCTTGCAAAGATCACAGACTGGGCATTGGCCAAGGTGGGGATCAGCTACCGGCCTAGATGGCTACGACGTACTGTGGGACTTGTTGATGACGATGGAAAGATGTATGCTTCAGCAGCTGGCATAGGCCGATACCAAAACCAAACTACATCAGCAAAAGAGCCATGGCTTACCATGGATGACCGGTCCCGAGTCCGTCAGAATCGAGAATTCGACGTGGAGTCGTTCGCAAAGGAGAGGCTCCGACAGAGTGGCTTCTACTCTCAACCAGATGCCGAGGACTCAGAGGATCGTCTCGACGACTATCTGTACTCCTGGTGGCGCAACGGCAGTCTCTGGAACGAGGTTGATAACAGCCGGGACTATGTTGTTCCACAAGACGACGACACTACGAGCGTCGTATCCTATGCTACCACGACAGACAACGATGAATGGTCAGACGTTGACGATGGCCAAAGGACGCCTACACGCGATACATACCAGCGGAGTCGGGAAGAAACACCCTTGGCTGACGATGCAATGGATTTCTCCCGTCTTTCTCAACTCCTCGACCCAAAGACCAGGGAGGACCGAGAGGAAGCCAAGCTGCTGTCACGCCATCTCCAGAGCTCCAACATCATGACACGCTCGCAGTACCGCAGGGCTATGGAGCGCGAAGAAGCTAAGATCCTAACAACATCACGCTACAAAATGGGTGATAGTGTCAGCATGTCTGCAGAAGAAGAGGAGCAGCTTCTGGAAGACCTCATCCTCAGTCGCCGGAGCGCGGCTGCACCGCAGGGCGCGAGCAATGCTGGGAGCTGGGACACGGGAGCAGAGGGCATGGGCTCGGAGGGACCACAGTGTGTGGTTTGTCAGATGTCGCCAAGGACTGTGCTGGTATGGCCGTGTGGGTGTTTGAGCTTGTGCGATGATTGCCGGGTGGGATTGGCGTCGAAAAACTATACTGCGTGTGTATGCTGCAGGACGAACGTGGCCGCATACTCACGGCTGTATGTGCCTTGATTATGACTGTTGACCGGTTGGCGTTTTGTTCTTGGCTGTATGTATAGATGATTCACACAAAGAAGCCCGTTTCTTCTTAGTTCTGCCCTAAGCACTAATTGATCCTAAAGGCATACATTATGACCTTTCTGTTAACGTTGACCTCAAAATTGCGTAGCTTTTGCGAGTAGGAAAGAGACAACAAGCTCCTGTGACGGTGCCTCTTTCTTTCGGAACTTATCGGAATGGACCAACTAACAAGATACTAAGCGGTACTCGTGACGTTTCTACGTGCCAGATGCGAAGGTAATAGTGGGTCTGTTGATGCGATTTGCCAGTGCCATCTCTGTTGCTACCCCACGTTCGCAGATTCCATCTCGGAGTGGCGATCGTCATATCAGTCACTGCATTTCTTATCTTGGCAACCCCAAACCGAGTCATCAACTTCACCCCCAAACTCACCTCGCACCAACACTACGAAACCATACATCCTCGCGAACGCATCCATTCACTTTGACTGAGCACTGCCATCCAGCTCGGTCGACTGCCCTCATCCACGAACCATTTCCACAATTTTATGCAGCCAGAGCCTACAAACGTATCACAAAACGTTTCCCACGTACAGACCTTTCCCGACCCCGCCACCGCATCCCAGCATGGACAGCACCGCAGCGATGACTTGCAGGACTCTCTGCAGCCTCACTCGGGTGAGCTGTGGGGTGACACGGGAACACCGCCCGATGCGACGCGTCCAGACAAGGCCAACAATGGAATCGTCGATACCGTGCAACCAGACGGACTGAAGCGCATCGCGTCCCCCTCGCCGCCACCGAGGGATAGAATCACTGAATACGAGAATGCGCTGAAGATTTCACCACGGAAACCTGCTGATGGGCCCCTGTTTGAGATTATTAAGAGTAACAAGAAGCCTAGCGACAAGAACTCTCCTATCTCGAAGCTGCCAAATGGTGTGTACAACGCGAGACTGACAGTGCTTAACATTTGGACACGAGCTGACATTGCACAGAGGTCCTGATTCACGCCATTGCCCACCTGTCGCCGAACGACCTTGCTGCCGTTTCCCTTGTCTCTCGCCGTTTCCATGATGCAGTCACCACCCCACACGCCTGGCAGGTGGCTTTTGGTCGCTATTTTCCCGGCCCCCTTTCGCTCGAAGACGCCGCGTTCCGCTCAGCTCTTGAGGGCGATGGCTTGGTCGTGCGGTCAGAAAAGAGACGCTTCACTAGGCTTACGGCATTGGCTTCGTGGAGGAGCGAGTACATTCTACGCACTAGACTCTTGCGGTCGCTCGTTAGAGGCAAGCCTGTGCAGGTTCCCTCAACACCATCCCGCGCTGCTCAGATGCAGACAGTCACCCCAATGATAACCTACGATGCCAAGACGTATACCATCATAAACCACTTGCAGGCCACGTTTGGGTCTGGTCTGAATAAGAAGATGCCGCGTTTCATTCATGGTGCAGACGATATTGGCATGGTCACCAGCAGCGATCCGACGACGGGTAAAGTCGATCCGTGGGGACAAAGCGACCCCCACTTCTACGGTCAATTTTCAGAACGCTTTCCTGGTGTCGCTGAGTGGGGACTGGGCTCCGGAGATGTTGTCGGACGGCCCAACGTCATGGACATATCGCAGCCGTATGGCATGATCTATGGCCAGGGCTGTCCAGAAGGCTCGTGTTACTATCGTTCCCTTGAGGAGATGCGCGGTCGCTTCATAGCCGAACCCAGCGATTTCAGTATGCCAGAAGTCGGTATACCGAAGCTAGGTATCGACGGTGGTGCCATCTGCAGTGTCTGGATCGCCAAGTCGAGCACAATCCCCACGCTCTCGGAGGGTTTGGTTGGGATGATGATGGGCTCTGCAGCTGGTGTCGTCAGTGCCTGCAGTATTGGTACAGATGGTCTCCGTACATCTCGCGTACAGCGTGGCGAGCTGACTGCGCGCTGGGTTCTTAGTCCAGGCGTACCCATCATCGCCATCGCCGTAGACGAGCAATACTCAGCCAAGCGCTATGCTCAGAACCGCATTTGGGCGGTCGCTTTGAACGCTCTCGGCGAGATCTTCTACTTGACCAAATTTCCAACCCGCAGCCAGGCCCCAAAGGATGACATTGAGCAATACTCAGAATACCTGGGCTGGCTTACTGGTCGCAGCGTGTACTGGAACCTGGTAGAGCCTAGCCGGCGCACTGCACGACCAGATCCATACAGCGACGCTGATGTTGACGGCAGCTACTCGCCCCGAACATCGTGGGATGGCATGTGCTTGAGCAAGGAGCAAATCACCGCCGAGACCAGGGAGATACAACAGTTCCTTCGCAAGGAACCCAAGCATTTCCGAAAGACGTGCCTTGGATGGGATATGCGTCGAAGACTTGAGGTCGACTTTGCTGGCGATGACGGCAACCACGCTGGAGAGGCCATGGTCGTCTTCGAATGCGGGCTTGAAGAAGGAGACGTTGCGGACGTCAGACGTTTCACTCGATGCAAGACTGACCAAGAAAAAAGTACAACTACCTCGAGTCGTATCATGACGCCTCAGCCTGCGCCGACTACATCCCTGTTCGGCGGTCCAGGCACAGGAACTCTAGATTCCTCTTCTCTTCGTCAGCGCAGTTCTTCGTACATGTCGACTACGAGTTCGCCAGAACGAGCAAGCCTGTCCGAAGAAGAATGGAGGTGTTCAAAACTCACTTTCGGTGGCTTCAAGAGCACCCAGCTTACCACTACCACTTTAGACGTCTCTACTTTCGCCACTCTAACCCTGTCTGAAGATCCCGCGCTCGGTTTCTCAACTTCTTCCACTGCGTCTTCGCCCTACGCTTCCCCAATGTCAGTTGCAAGTCAGCCTGCATCTCCCTCTGACATTCCTGGTCAGCGCGCGAGATTCGTGGCTGCTGGCACCAAGTCTGGTGTAGTGCTGCTTTGGGATATCCGGGCGCCCACATCGCGCTCGTCCGAGTATACAAACAACATCGACCCTCTTCGGATCATCTACACCGACTCACCAGAGATATCATGCTTGGCTGTCACCTCTCTTTATCTCGTAGCAGGCGGAAATGACGGCCTGGTACAGGCATGGGACCCGCTGGCTTCGAGTATGTCACCTATCACAACACTTCACTCTCGACATGCTTCGCGTGCTCGGAGACAACTCGTACAGGCACAAGCCTCTGTCCAAGGAGTCGGTATCAACATGTTCGCTGCCGGTGCCGTCTGTCTGGACCCTGATCCGACTGTCTTGCGAGGTGCAGTATCGCTTGGTAATCAGCTTCGGTTCTGGAGTTACAGCTCATCTGCCGCCGATCAGTACAGAAGCAGCAAACGTAGACTTCGAAGAGCTGAACGCGGAAGTAATACTGCTGAGCGCTTTGCTGGCACGGGCAGAGTTAACTTGAAGAACTACATCGCCAACGAGCATTCTGAGCTGGAGCGTGACAGGCAAGAACGTCAAAAGCAGGCCGAGCGCTTGGCTGGTCGTTTTGGTACGGAGCTATTGAGCGAGGACGAAGCTTTGGCATACGCCGCGATGCTTTCCCAGGAGACTATGGAGGCGGAGGAGTTGCGCCGCATCGAGCGCGAGAGTAGTGCCTTCAGCAGTGAGACTGTAACGCCAGAGCCGAGCATTCAAGCTCAGCCTTCGTCGCCTGCCGTCAAGGATGATGAAGAGCTGGATGCTGACATTGCTGAAGCTATTCGCCTCTCTCTTAATGAGAGCTCTGGTGCTGACATGTATGAACCCGCCACTACGCCGCCTTCCGCGTTCGACATTCCAATCAAGTATGCCAAAGGCAAAAAGTCTCTGCCGTCACGTTCTCAGGGCAGCACCCCCAGAAAAGACAGGACCACTGCTGGATCGAGCAACGAGAGCGAGATGTCGGATTTGGAGTTTGCCATGCAGTTGAGTCTTGCTGAAGAGCAGAGCAGGAAGGATGCCGAAGACGCTTTTCCACCGCTTAGTCCAGCGGCTGGCAGCAAGGGCAAGGGGAGGATGTGGTAATGTGGACGGCCATCTAACTGGCCTTCTTGGGCGTTTTTGTCTTATTTCTTCCAGCCTTCCTGATTCTTGACTGCTGGATTTCTTCACTTCATCGCTCGGCAAGCACATCACCAGTGTCGCTTTGTCGTGCTTCGTTAAACCTCGAAACGGGTTGATCTTTTGTGCATTTGCGCTTATTCCGACATGTTTATCGTTTGTAGTACGAAGAAGTTCATCTCTAACCGATTTATCCAAAGGTAGACACAGTTACTTTTCTACTCAAAATGTAACAGTCCTGCGTAATCTTCCAAAATAGGTTTTGCGCTTGTAGGTAGATCTCGTAAGAATGACTTTCTCGTAGATAGCTTGGTAATTTTGTTCCACATGCTCAAAATAGTCCTGGCATCCGTCCCTGATCAGTACGACTCGACTTTATTGGCACTTGTCTGTTTCTTCATTGTCCGCTCTCAATGCGGTTAGCCGGGCGCCTTACCGCTCATACCCCTGACTTTTTGTAGGCTGCCACCACGATGTGCTGTCCGTCTCCAACGAAGTATAAACGCAGTAGCTTCGGGTAGTATTTGTTCGTAAGAGTTGGGAGCCTGCAAAGTGATCTCGACTCAACGGCACCGGAGTGTTTTGTCCAACAACAGTGAAGGGTCCTTGGGATACACTTTTCTGTGAAACCCTCAGCGTGCTGCATCCACGTTTGGGAGACCAGGTGGACGGGCTTCGAGAGCCTTTCGTCTAAGTTTTGATACGCTCGACAACTACGATACCAGTCTCACAGGAGCGCGGAACTTGCTCCACATCAACCCCAGAGATGGCTGGGCTATCAATCACATCAGCGTTACTGTCCCCTATCAATAAGCTTCGCGGAAAGTCAAATCCATACCAGAAATCCGGTAATGCCAACAGAACGTCTCATCCCTCAGATACACCCACCAGCGATGACCTTCTCGCTGAAGCACGTCAAGCGGCTGGTCGTGATCCTGTGACTGGACAACGAACTCCGGGCCCCGCAAGCAAGAAAGCGAAGAAGCAAAAAATGTCCTTGGAACAAGAGCAGCAGGCCGCAGAAGAACAGAAAGCGGCATTCCTTGCTTGGGCAGCAAAACATCCACAGGCGGCTGGACGACCGTACGAGAGTTATGAGGCTTTTGTGCGGGAGATGGTAGCGAAGCGGACAGGGAATGTTGCGCCTAGTGGTCGGACGGAATACTATGCGCCTCAGCAGACGGTGGAGGAATACTACTCGACGGGTGTGAGATATTAGACTGTTGGCATGAACCGAATTTCTTTATCTATACTTCGGCGGCGTATGGTTTCCTCAACGGCGCAAATGAAATGTAAGGATGTGTTCTGTTGTAGGCAACGAGCTGGGAGCAAACGAAACTGCCCAATGTAGTCGTAGGTAAACACGACACGCGATGAGCGACTTGATCTTACCTTCCTCAGCTCCGTCCACTCTTATTTCATCATTCACTGCTGCAAGACAACCCGCACTGTCCTGCGACTCTCCCACGTCCCTCTCACGTCTCTTTCAACAAATCGTCATCATGGGTTCAGTGATGCTACAGCACCTCCCCTCCGCGTGGCACGTCGATCAGGCCATTGTACGTTCCTCCTTGCTCACTCCGTGCCGGCCGCTCACAATACGTAGCTCAGTGAAGAGGCCCGCATAGTGTGCCTCCGTTTCGGAAACGACTACACACCCGAATGTATGGAGATGGACGAGATGCTATACAAGATTGTTGATGCAGTCAAAGACTGGGTTGCCATCTACGTCGTTGACAACCAGGCGAGTTCCCTTCCCTCACCTGTGCTGTTGTCCCTCGCCTGTCCATGCTGATGTTACAACAGCAAGTCCCAGACTTCAACGCCATGTACGAGATCTACGATCCCTGCACTGTCATGTTCTTTTGGCGCAACAAGCACATGCAAGTCGATTTTGGCACGGGCAACAACAACAAGATCAACTTTCCTATTGGCACGAAGCAGGAGTTGATTGACATCTTAGAAGCCGTGTATAGGGGAGCGAGCAAGGGAAAGGGGCTTGTTGTCAGTCCGAGGGACTATTCAACCAAATGGGCGTACTAGTCTGGACTTTGGGGTATGAGAGAAAACACGAGATATCAGTCAGGGGAGACTACAATCCGAGGTAGGAAGACACAAAGCATATTCCGACTGATCCAGAGCACACAAGTCGAGGAAAGCAAGAGTGGTGATGAGTACTTTTCCAACTTGGTCTATCAAACGGCATCCTTGCCATCTATTACCCACAGCAAAGCAAATAGGCCTGGGCAGTCGCCAGAGATTTTACGCAAGCCAACCAACGCCATGCCTGTTATGCAGTAACCCCGCAAGAAGAGCAGATGTAGCAGTATCAATCCTCGCTATGAACAAAGCAAAACAACGCCAGAAAGGTATGCACCGCCCTAGCAAGAAACGTTAACAAGCACCACTAATGCTTGGAGGAAAACAAATGCAACTTCTTCTTCTTCTTTTCCTTGCCCTCCTTCTCTTCCTTGCCAGGCTTCGTGCTGCTCTGCGAGGACGAAGGGCTGTGTTTTTGTGGCTGGCCGTTGAGATTAATGGCGCCCATGGCGGCGGTCGGGGGCTTTGGACCAGCGACTCTGGGACCGGACGGTAGGCCTCCAGGCATAGGGGGCTTGGTGCCAGCAGGGGGCGGCGCAGGCTTTGGCGGCTCAGGCTTTTCGAACAGATGCGCTGGAGCTTTCGGTTGTGGTTGGTCGATGGGTAAGCGCAGGTTGCGGCGGTTCTGACTGAGATCGCCAACTTGGCGGAGAAAGAGCTGCGGCTTCATCATGTGCGATGTGACGAGGAAGACGTCTCTCGAGGTCTTATTTGAAACGTCGTAGCAGGCGCGGGCTTCGGAATAGGTTGCGCCACCAGCTACGAACACGATGACTCGCTGACGGGGCTCTGCACTTGCGAGCCGCGACTTGGCCCATGTCGGCTTTGCAGAGCGCAGTGACGCAGGCGCAGCATTCTCTTGTGCCATGCTCGCGGCATCGTCGGGCGACATCTTTGTGAAGGGAAAGACATCCTGCGGCAGGCTGCCGCGGACATGCTCTTCTAGCATATCCTGCAACGCGGGATTGAACCTGGACAAGCCGTAATCCTCAGCATTTGGTGGCGGGGCTGGCTTAGGCGGGAAAAGCGGTGGCGGAGCGTCTCTTTTCTCTTTGAGCTGTCTGGCGACTCGCGCTCCAAGGAGGTCAAGGTTGCGAACGACTTCGCCGTCAGTGGGCGGCAGCTGTGCGTGGAAGAGGAGCTTCTGGAGGTCGGCTGGTAGGATCCCATTCTTAAAGAGAACGTATAGCGCGACAAGTCGTAGCCGGTCAGCTGGCGTTATCTCTTCATCGTCCAGGGTGCGCACAATCTGGTCAGTCATGTTCTTGGGCTTCCGGTAGTCTTCATCAAGGCCAGTAGCCAGGCACTGCAAAGGTTAGCAACGGTGCGAGCCTACGGTCAGTGCGACTTACCTGCTCGACGGAAGCCAGATCCGGGAGCTTGTGCTTCTGGAATATCTCCATGCACTTCTGCGCCATGGTGAGATGAAGAGAGTAGGCTTCCTTCATCTCCTGGAACTGCGGCAGTCCAGCGATCATGTCCTTGATTGCATTCAGTCCATTCATGCCGGCGGCGTTCTGGGCATCCTGGTTGGTGAAATGGGGGTTGTCGGCGATGAACTTTTGGAAATCGCTGATCAGCTTGTCGAGAGTGTCCTTCATGTGTCGGTGGCGGTTCTCGACCCATATCTTGTCCTTGTCGGATATCTCCATGTCCTTTTCCTCGGCCGCGGGATCCTCCTCGTTGACGATGGTGCGGTACGTCACCTTGTCGCTGTCCTGTATCGGCAGCAGATCCATGGCCATTGCTTGGTATGTGAACTCGTGGAGGAAGGGAGCCATGAGGTCCATGGATCGATCGGTGATGTAGAGGGCACCGCGGGGCCGGTTTGACTGTGGGGGAAAGTCTTGGTTGAACTGGGCGTACATGTCGAGCTTATCCTGGACGAAGCGGGCAAGATGTGAGCACAAGACGCTGGCCTCGTGGGTTGGGGCCCGCGGTCGGTAGTAGCGGATAATGGGGTATTCGCCCAGTGCGACGCAGATGCCAGTTATCTGGGCTGTTAGCGGAGGTGGCTTGGGGAGGAGAGGCGCCTACTCTTTCAGCAATGTCCTCCATGTGTCGCACTACGAGGTTGTTGCACTCGGGGTGGTAGAGGATGGGGAAGCTCCAGGGGTCTTTGAAGGTGATGAGGTGCGACTCCTGGGGGTGGAAGTCGAGGTGCACCGTACGGAAGCTCCGAATCTGTTCGCGTGCCATCTGCGACCGGTCTATGCGCTCCTTGAGGTGTGGTGGCAGCAACGTGGTCCATATCAAAAAGAAGCCCCGGTATCTGCGCTGGTCGAACTCGGCCATCATGCAGTCGACTATGTGCGGCTTGGGTGTGATGATGTATATGGCGTCCATGTCGCGTATCGTCTGCCGCCGGTCTTCGATGCGCTCGATGTCTGCGAGGTCAGAAAGTGGCGCTCCGGCAGGGTTCAGCGTCGCATACTTGTAATGTTGAGGTTGAGGATGTCATCTTCCTTGACCACGTTGTTGATCAGCTTCTGACTGTCCTCGTCCACGATGAGTATCTTCCACTGTGCAGCAGTCGTTAGCCATGTACGAGCGTCGGCCAGGGGTTGCATACGTCGCCGCGGGTGGTCTGCTTGATCGAGTTGAGAATGACTGTGTGTGCTGTCAGCAGCCGTCTCTTCTGTGTACCCAAGGTCGCCGCATACGCTCTCGTTGGATGTCTATCATGGACGCCATGTTGGCGGGGTAGGGCAGCCAATGCCGGCGAGGGAGAATAAGCCGGTGGAGAGTGCAGCTGTGTCGCAGCAGAGGGCCGAGGGTGCGTGTTCAGCGGCACTGGGTGGACGCGGCGGGCGTGGTGCTGGGCTGGGCGGTGGTGGTGGTGTGGGGAGCGCGTCGCAGCTAGAGAGGTCGTGTCGCAACCCTGGAAGGTTGCGGCGACGGTCCCTTGCCCGCCGGAGGTGTCTAGCAGATGCTTGGCTAACTTTTTGTTCGACATGACATCGTCGACTTGACTTTGATTTTCTGCTGCTCTTCTTTTGTTGCAGGCGCATGGCGCTATAGTTCCTGGTCCCCTTCTACGCGCACGATACCCACCATTGGCATGCCTCTACTGCCAGCGCGGCGGAATTCGCTGTGTCTCATTTGCTCTTTCGCCGCCCGCTCACGATCGCATCCCCCACGCCTCCTACCACGCACCCAGGCCGCGCAGCGATCACAACTCTCGGGCAGCAAGACCTCGTCGTTTAACCCGCTCAAGCAAAAGAACCCCTTCCGATCAGGAGCCTATCGTTCCACCAGTCCTTCGTTTGACATAGTCCGGGACAAACTAGACATAATACGGCAGGAATTCGTGAAGCCAGAGTTCCTCGACAGTCTTCAATTAAGCCCCAAGGAGTTCGACGAGGAATGGCTCACCTTCGAGCGCTCCATCAGCCTATGGATCAAGCAGGCGCCGCCAGAGTTGGTGTCTCTGGTGAGTGAGGCCAAACGGAAAAAGGCTACGCTCGAGACGAGGCTGCGATACATGTTCTATGCGCAGGCCTGTGGCGGACGCTTCACGACGGCAGAGTTGGAGAACCAGAAGGAAGTGGCGGATTTGCGCTATCCCGCCGAGTGGTACCCGGCGACACGAGAGATTACTCGCACAATACACATGCATGTTGGGCCGACCAACTCTGGAAAGACATACCACGCCTTGAAGCGCCTTGAACAAGTTGACTCGGGCATCTACCTCGGTCCACTACGTCTCCTCGCCCATGAAGTCTACACGCGCCTGAATGCAAAGGGAAAGCCATGCGCTTTGGTTACCGGAGAGGAGCAACGCATGCCCGACGACACTCGCGCCAACATGTACAGCTGCACTGTCGAGATGGCTCCGCTCAACACCAAGTTTGACGTAGCTGTCATCGACGAGATCCAGATGATCAGCCATAAAGAGCGAGGGTGGGCGTGGACACAGGCATTCCTGGGCTTGCAAGCCAAGGAGATCCATCTTTGTGGAGAAGCCCGGACGGTGCCGCTGATGCGTGAGCTCTGTGCCCTCGTTGGCGACAAGGTACATGTACACGAGTACGAGCGTCTGACGCCACTCGAGGTGCAAGCTCAAAGTCTGAGGGGAAATCTCAACAGGCTCGAGAAGGGTGACTGCATCGTCGCCTTTACCGTCCTGGGTATCCATGCGTTGCGCCGAGAGGTTGAGAAGAAGACGGGGAAGAAGTGCGCCATAGTATACGGAAGCTTGCCGCCCGAGACAAGAGCCCAACAGGCACGCTTGTTCAACGACCCGGACAACGACTACGATTTCCTAGTAGCGAGTGACGCCATCGGCATGGGCCTCAATCTGTAAGTGGAACCTTACTCCGCTCTGCGGCTGATGCTGACTAGTGCAGTGCTATCAAGCGCGTCATATTTGAATCTACCATCAAAAGCAATGGTTTGGCATATGTGCCCTTGCAGATTTCCGAGATCAAGCAGATTGCGGGTCGTGCTGGCCGCTACAAGACCGCTCACCAAGCAACCACTACTGATTCGGAGCAAACCTCGATTGCTGACAGGGCTGTCGACCCCGCCATCGGCCTGGATGACAAGCAACCGGATGCCGTCGAGGCAAAGAGGCCTGAAGCGAAGACTGTAGGATGGGTCACTACACTGGATCACATCGACCACGCCAACTTGAAGCTGGGCATGAAACGCGAACCCGAGCAGATCAATTCAGCTGGCCTCTTTCCTCCGTCTCTCATCGTTGAGCGATTCGCAAACTACTTCCCCCCAGGCACGCCTTTCAGCTACATAATGCTACGTCTACATGAAATTTCCGAGATACACCCTCGATTCCACCTCTGTGAGCTCAAGGATCAGCTGGCGATTGCCGATAACATCCATGCTGTGAAAGGTCTGAGCATCCAAGATCGTATTATAATCTGCGCCGCGCCTATCAGCATGCGCGACCCGCATGAAAGAGAATTCCTTCGCCAGCTAGCTGCATGTATCGCAGAAGGCAAATCAGGTAGTCTGTTGGACCTTGACACTCTTCCCCTCGGAACGATGGACTTGCCTCCTTCCGGCGACCGCTCATACCTTTATAAACTGGAGCAGCTTCACAAAATGATTGTGTGCTATCTATGGTTGAGTTATCGGTTCCCCAATGTCTTCACCACTAGGTCTCTTGCCAACTACACAAAGAAGCTTGTTGAAGATCAAATCGAAAAGACGCTGAATGACTTTTCTTTCATCGAGCAGGCGAGGCTACGGATGAAGGCAAGCAGAGGACAAGCAAGAAAGGCCATGGTCACGGAGCCTGAGGATGTGGACGAAGTGGACGAAGTGGACGGGCCCGCGGTAGCAACGTTGAAGCAACAAATTGCTGCGAATGGATACCCAGATAATTTGCCGGCCAGCAAGTTGGACTCGCTCGCAGCCGAACACGAGAAGCGCAATTCAAAGCTCTCGGAAGAAGTCGACGAACTTTTGCAAGGTCGCACGCCGGACGAAGCAAGCCGGCACGATGTTATACAAACTAGTCACTAGATGATCTTGTACAAATACACGAGATTCTCCCAAAGGTATACACGAGATTCTACGTGAAGTCTTCACGAAAGAGTGACCGTGTGTATCTTTGGGACGTTTTTGTGATGGTACAAGTCATACACAACGGCTCCTTTGCATGAATGCATGTATTACGTATTGTGTCTTCTAGTTATATCTGTAACTATCCTTCCACATAGTCGACAACGTTGCGAGACAATGGCAGCGGCACCATGTTGAGCGTTTGTAGAGTTACGACGAGACGTCAAAGTATTAGATTTGTACTACCACCTTCAATTCGAGACCTTGCCCGTCGCACATGCGGCCACCAGTATGAAGAAGCTCGACTCTCAACCATTCAAGAACTCCCACCAACCCACTCAGCCCCTCCATTCGCCGCCATCACACTCCCGCTAACCCATCTACTCTGCTCACTGACTAGAAACCCTACAACATCGGCTACATCCTCCGCCTGTCCCATTCTTCCTCCCTCGGCGACCTTGACCTTTGGTAGCCTCTGTTCCTTCAACGCCCGCACAGCTTCTGGGGGAAAGGACCGCAAGCCAGGTGTATCCGTCAGTCCCACAGACACAGCATTCACTGTCGTTCCTGGAAAGCTATGCGGCAACTCAATGGCCCACGATCGCACCAGCGACTCCATTGCTGCGCGCGTAGCATTGAACAGTCCAGATCCAGGAGAAGGATCTCGTACGCGATCTGAAGAGATGACTACGACGCGGCTGTGTGGCGTGAAGAGATCCTGACGCACCAGATTTTCCATGAGAACGATTGGCCAGTGCAAGTTTCCTGTTAGAGATTGGCTGATGTCTGCTTCGCTGGCGCTACCTATCCTAGGTCGAGTATTGAAGGCTGCGTTGAAGACGAGTATGCTGAGTTTCTTGCCGGAGAAATGGTTAGCGAGAGCTGTGAGGAGAGTACCGATGGAAGGGAGAGATGTTATGTCTGCGACCACGCCCCGCATGGTTGGAACCTCGTTGTTGGAAGAGGCATAGAGGTCACGGACTGTGGATGAGAGAGTGTCGAAGTTGTGGGCGGATTGGGGGGACGAGTAGGTTCCTAAGATGGAACAGCCGCGTGTTGCGAGTGAGAGAGATATCGCCCGCCCTATCCCTTTCGATGCACCGCTTACTCTGGGTTAGATCTTCTCGAGGTATGTATGCGAGAGAGCATGTACGGGTTGAGAGGAATAACCTCTTCAAAGGCACAGGGGAATTCAAGTGTAGAAACATGTCTTACGTGACAATGGCGACTTTGCCCTTGAGATCCTGCTCGCGGAGCTTTGGCGCAGGTGGTACGTAATCTGCCATGTCGACTTGTGGATGTAGGAACTGCAGAGAGTAGTATGGGTCAAGTGTAGTTTTAGATGCTGTTTGACTACATGCGATGTTGTGTCACAGGTCGGGCGGAGGCTGAAGGCTGGCGGCTACTGGCGCGGGCTACGTCACCACCAAGATGGCCTGGGTTGGGTTTTGAAACTCGATTGTAGATGCAAGGCCGACGATTGTGGAAACAACAACTGGTCGTAATTGCGATGAATTCATGTGAGCTCATTGCGGAGACTGCATCGACCGCATACAAAAGGAACGAGTATAGAAATGATAGACCTTACCTCGCAGCCAATATTAATTGCTAGCAAGAGACTTACAAAGACTAGTATTATAGACTTGAGATTATTCATGTCTGCAAACAACTCCTAATATGCATTGCTGTAGTAAAGAGACAAGATTAACTACAGTGTCTAGTTTTCACAGTGCATCGAAGTGTCAAGGGCGCGTCCGAGTCGTGGAAAGGGGCTAGCGCGAGATGAGCACATGGGCCAATTTCCCAGTGCCGGGCGCATCCGTCATCCATCAGCCTCTTTCACGGTCAACGTCGTCTCCCTACCAAACACAGCAAAACTCCAGTCTTAGCCAGAGCATAGCTACGCCTATTCCGCTTTCACATACACGTGGAGATTGACTCCACGACCAGTCGCGACCATGATGGCGCCTTCTCACCTGCTCGAGATCCCCAGGCCCAAGGTAAGTCCAGCAACACGACGCGCCCAGGCAGTCGATACCACGTGCTGCAACAGGACGAGACTGACTCTGGCCTGCAGACGTTCCTCCAGAAGATGTCGCTCCGCACAGGCGCCGAAGTCATCACCTTCCTACAGGTCATCAACAAGGCGTCCGGCGTCTACGGTCTCCTCGCGCTGCTTACGGGAGCGAAAATCGACGGCTGGCAGCTGTCCATGTACCTCTACTCGACCTTTGCGCTCGTCGCTACCACATTCCTGTACAAGCACATCCGGTTACAAAGTCCCTTTGAGTCGGTCCTCCTGGCGCATCTCTATGCGCTCGACTCGGTCATCAACGCCCTGTACACAGCCTTCTTTGGCATCGCATGGTTCTATACACTCGCCGCACACCCCGATGAGAACGCCGGACTGTCGCCCGGCATGAAGGACAACGCGGGCTTCACAAGCCCCAAGCACAACGTCACGCAGGTTGACATCATCGCCGAGCCGACCGAGGGCATGCAAGCCGGCCAACACGCCGTAGCAGTCGGACAGGGCGCAGATGGTGGCGCGGGACTCGGCAACGCCGTCTTCCAGAGCGGAAGCATCATGTCCATCTCCCTCATCTCCGGCTTCTGGGCCCTTCGCGTCTACTTTGTCTTCATCATGCTGGCCTTCGCCCGCCAGTGCCTCCGCCAACACATCGCTGCCAACGCCTCCTCCGCTGCATGGTACAACTCGAACAACATGCAAACATCCGCCACTGACCTCGCAGAGAACCCCTTCGCAGAGGGCAAAGAAGAGGGCAGCGGCTGGAAGGGCAAACTGGGCCGCGTCATGCTCAGCGGCTCCCCCAAGTACTGGCTCGGTGCTGATGCCGGCGAGGGCGAGGACTGGATGCGCAATCTGGGTGGCAGATTCAAGAAGACCACACAGCTGGACCAACCTGTTGGCTTCAACGAGCGTGAGCGCAGGCGGAGAGCTGGAACCGGCCCTCCCGTACCGCAGCTCAAGCTGAACCCGGAGTTGCCCAAGTAGACCGCATTGAAGAGAGGAACGATTGACGACAGCCAGAAGTTGTAATGAAATGACCTAGGGTTGCGCACCATGAGCCAGAAGCGCATGTGTACTATATACATCTATAATTTGGGCTTGCATGAGACATGCCTCGCACCACAGCGAAGCATATCGAAGCCGCTATTTTTCCGCATAGCATAGCGTTTACATCTGCCTTTCGATCTAATATTCAAACACTATCTCGTCAAACCTGCTCTCTGTCTGACTCACCCGGCTAGAATCTTGCACGCTATCAAGACGACAGTGGCGGCGCGGAGGGCGCTTACAGGCATACCCCACCACACCCACGTTGCCAACGTTGCGCTAAGCCCCACTTGGTCAGCGCACGTGTGTTTGGTGAATGACGGCCGTCTCACCTTCACCGCCGGACATGTCGTCTGGTCCCTGAGACCGGTAGATTGGTAGGCATGTGCCTAGTTCCGGCGTGCCAAGCGTGTTGCGTGCCACTGTCATGCCTGTTAGAAACGGCCGCCGGATGACATGTCGTGCATCGGCAGACGCATTGATAAGGGGATGCGGTGGCCGCGCGAGGCGGCGTCGAATTTGCAACGACTATGTGGCAGCTTTTGGACGTGTTCTTTGACTAATCTTGTTCTTCGTCACATGCTGGCACATTCAGTTTATAGTTGTAGTTCATAAGGGGTCTCTGGCGCTGGTACCTGGATTCAGCCTCATTTCGCTATCTCGCATCTTCAGTCAGACAGTAGAAAATCTGAGTCGCCATCATGGGTATCTTTCGCCGGTCCATGAGCTCTAGCTCTGCACAGTCATCGCGTCCATCGACCATCGACTCATCTGCGTCCGACACCGCAAGTTCAAGAACGAGCATGGATTCTACTTTCGAGGAGCACGACGTCGTAGATTCCATGGCCACAATCAAGCAGCTACCAACACCGGCGCGGAAGACTCCGATCCTCAGTCTCCCACTCGAACTCATTCAACAAGTCAATACCTACCTCGACACTTCCTCGGCAGCAGCCTTCTGCCTTTCAAGTCGGTACGTCTACTACGCTCTCGGCACTGAAGTCCTTTCTCGCCATGTCGAGGGGAGCAAGAACCGCTTCGAGAAGAGAAAGACCATCGAGGCAGTAGTAGAGCGCGCCTTTCCCGGCCATTGGTTTTGCGCCTGGTGTGATAGATTCCATGCCTGGAGCGCTGAAGACGGACCAAAGAGCCAGCATCCAGGGGGTAAAAGAGACTGTGCAGACTTCAATAGCTACTTGGACGCCGGGAACGGGTACAAGCTACGATATCACCATGTCCGACTTGCCATCAATCGCGCATCGTGGGGAGACGAGCACGGTATTCCCCTTTCCGCGTTCACTTACGAGAAGAAAGAAATGGCGCGAATCTCTAGAACGCCGGTTCCCACTAAGCTCAGTCTCTCAGCCAGGATAGTTCAAGGCCATTTTCTCTTACACAGTTCCTACGCAATCATTCTGCCCGCTTTCACAACGAGAAATCGCAACCTCTTGAAGTCGCTCTGGCCTCTCCTCCCACATATCGTCACAGGCCATCGCGATACACCAAACGGCCATACCGGTCTCATGGCCGCCATCGATAATGTGATCCGCCGAGGCTGGAAGTACCAGTTTACACAGAACTGCTCGACCTGTGCGACGGATTGGAGTGTGACTACCCAGGACTTCTCACATGCTACTGGTGGACAGGTCAGACTAGTGGTGCAGAGTTGGCGGGACTTGGGCACGGGTAGAACTCCATTCGAGACGGGATGGAGGTCGCACGGGGTAGGGAGTGGTGATGACAACGGGGCTAACACTTGTCTCGTGAGACTTACCAGCCTACCTGCGGGGTCCGTCAGACGCGCGTTCGAGGCTGCGTGTATAGACCATATATCAGACGAGGCTGACGTCGCTGATGTGGCTGCGAAGAACCCATCCAAGTCGCGTATCTATCGGTCGTTCATGAAGAGAACCATGTCGGAAGAAGACGATAGTGCAATTAGACGGTCCAGTGCAAGACCGCGCTATTGGCGTACGCGAGAAGAGAACGAAGAGGTGGCGCGGAAGTACGAGGAGGATAGACGAGATGTGGCGAGGAATGTTGCTGAAGAGCTGGTCCGCCTCGACGCTCAGCGTGGGAGAGGATTGGTTTAGATATCCAAACATATTCTTTTACCTATTTAGATGCTGCGCTTCAGTCACTGACATGACTGGATGTGCTGCAATTGGATTATTCGCCACTGCACAGCCTCCGTATAGTATGTGCCATGGTATTTCAAAGGTTTCATGTCGGAGAATATGGACTTAGAACAAGCGGGCCTACTGCCTTTTGTACAACTTGGTAATGTGCAATCGAAAATCGGCCAAAACTCCGAACTGAGGAATTGACACCGTGGATTTGAAATCTCTATGTACTGACTTCATACACCTTCTTTAGCCTCCTTGCCTGGGACAGTGACAGGATTTAGAGCCAGGATTAGGTAACGAAGCTTGCCCATGATCCTACGGCGTTTGCAGTTCACAACTGTAAAGATGATAGGCGCTATCCTCTTCGGGGCACCGCTTTAGATGAGATGCAGCATCAGTAATGTCAACATCCTGATCTGGAAAGACCGGGAACCGATTGTCGACCATGCTTTGAGGGCTTTTGTGGGAATCTCAAGCAGTCTGGTTTGATCTAAGAAATCAAAAACCAGAGGTATAAGTGATCGATGAGATGGCACGATACAACGAGAACCTAGAGCGGAAGGTAACTATGACGGAAGATGACGAGCGTGGTTCTCTGGTAGATATCAGACCAATATGGTTGCCGGAACAAACGGCCGGAGAAAACAATAAAGTGATGGATAGGGGCTTACACTGCTCGTGGTGGTCAGTCCAAAACAACAATGAATTCAAGGGGGCTCGGGTACGCGTCAATAAGCTTTTTGTTAACAGATCCTTGCGGAAAAGCCTGCTATGCAGCAGTCCATATCATCATGCGTAAGGGAATCCCACAGTGTCTTAAGTTACATCTTTGTATGCTGTGGTCAATTTGCGTAGCACGGCAAAGCCACCCTTCCGAAAATTTCTGGTCGCCAACATACTCGTATACGACTTTACTGTACCCACTGGGCTGCATAGATCATTCGTTAGCCACAAGTAACGATAGTACTATAATGCAACAACTTGAAAGAAGCAGCGCCATATCACAGATCTGAACCCATTGGCGGTACCTTTCGTACCAGATCCGCCGGTCGAAGGAGATGGCGTAGACTTGCGACACTGACTAAAGTACAAGTTTTGGAAACCGTTGGTCGTTCGTCACATATGCTGTTTGAGTGAACGCGGACATGACCGCTTGGGAAGCGGAGGAACGACGCCACGCTAGTCTTCTTGTGCCCTAGCCGATTTACCCCTTCCTGCTCTGCACTTTGCAAACAACACTGACATCCTCATCCTATCACGCGCGAATATACTAACCGTCGTTACCTCAGAAACTGTCGCCAAAGGCTAAAGATCACAGTGTCACGATGATTGCGGCTCAATGTGTTATGCCCGGTCGCAGTATAGTACAGAGCGTCCCATTCGCCAGTCCCTGGAGTATTGCCGCTTACCTGGGATGCATTCGCCGTGGATCTGTGATCGTCAGTATACTGCTGCGGAGTTCATATCGAGTGGTCGGAGGCTATATTACCTGTCGCTAATTGATTACATTGAACCTGGATTTCAGTCTGCAACAACCGACCTTTTGATCCAACACCAACGCATTTGCTGAGCAGTAGAGATGCGAAAATGATTCTGCCCACTTGCCATAACAATATCGCTGTCCTCGTGTATGACCTCTACGTCAGAAGCCGACAGGCGGACAAACTCGAGGCGCATGTTCCGGCCTTAGCGAGCGACCCCTGGACCTCAATCTAATCTGCGCCAGCAGTTCGACCGAGAAATCCGGTCATTGCCATTTTGCTAAGGTTCAAGTCAAGTTGATTAAGCTCCAAGCTTTGCAGCCAATTGTTTAGAGGAGTCTCGTCCCGTCTGGTCCGGAAGCTTCACCTTGCTTACAGGGTCCGGCGCTTCTGTTGTGTTCCTGCATTCCAACGAGAAGATCATTTGACAAAACTCTCTCAATGCTTCTCACGCATCTGAGAACGGGTTGTTGTCTTTCGGGTAGACCTGGCAATATGACCGAGGCTGCGTGATGGACTCCAGGCAAAACCAGCTAGCCAGCCACGTAGGTCGGAAATAGCTCCAGAGGGGCAAGACCTGTGTCACTGCAGACTCGTCCCTGTACCATGCCTAGCGACGTAAGAACCTCGAGGATCTTGGCAATTACTCTTGGGGCTAAACCGTTATCCAGGGAAAGACAACGAGCCTCATGACCTTTGCTACAAATTAAAATCCACGAGACCGGAACATCTTTCTGGAAGATTCGCTCGTATATGCCCATGGGTCGTGGACGAAGCAATCTAATACAACCGGGTTTCGAAACCACTGGGTGCAGCTGTATGGCGGAGATGGATCTCTCAGGAGGATCGTCCGACCTCAGTACCGTATGCCACTCCTCGTACATGAAAGATACGATCTACAGATGCGCAACATGTATCTGTGAGGTGACTCGTGATACAACCACGACGCCGTATGTGAATCTCGAGATATGGCTGCGAGTGTTGATCCACAGCTTTGCCTTTGCACATACGAGGCTTGTCACTCGCCGTCGAATAGGATTGAGGGCTAAGACTCTGCTGCCAATAAGGTCAACTAGCCATAGTACGTCTCCATATGCCTATCCGTTCATCACTTCATACACTATCCCCTTGAGGCAAAGATCCCGGATGTCGTGGCGCACAGATCTCCGCAATACCCCAGACTACCCCACGATGGGGTCACGACTAGGGACGGTTCATCTACCCTTCATTACTCTGGCACTTCTAGCGTCTTTTCACACTCCCGACGTCCCGTCATTCTTACGGTATTGGTGAGCACGACCTAGGGGACTGTCAAGGATGCAGATCTTCTGCGCCTTGCAATTATCAACGGTCATATGGGTACTTGTGCAAAGTACCTTGGATAGTACCCGTCAGATGAAAGTTTTTGTATAAGAAGGCCATCTCAACCGTCACTGTTTCGATATCCCACAACAGACTTTCGATCCAACAAGTCACCATGTACAGGACACTCGCCCTCGCTTCTCTCTCGCTCTTCGGAGCCGCCCGCGCTCAGCAGGTTGGCAAAGAGACAACGGAGACACACCCTAAGATGACATGGCAGACTTGCACTGGTACCGGCGGAAAGAGCTGCACCAACAAGTCTGGTTCCATTGTGCTCGACTCCAACTGGCGATGGGCCCACGTCACCAGCGGCTACACCAACTGCTACGACGGCAACTCTTGGAACACGACCGCTTGCCCTGACGGCAGCACTTGCACCAAGAACTGCGCCATCGACGGTGCCGACTACTCTGGTATGTAATTCCAACCTGCTACAGTCTGCCATCTGACACACCTAGGTACCTACGGTATCACTACCAGCAGCAACTCTCTGTCCCTCAAGTTCGTCACCAAGGGCTCTTACTCTGCTAACATTGGTTCGCGTACCTACCTCATGGAGAGCGACACCAAGTACCAGATGTTCAACCTCATCGGCAAGGAGTTCACCTTCGACGTCGACGTCTCCAAGCTGCCTTGCGGTCTGAACGGTGCTCTCTACTTTGTTGAGATGGCTGCCGACGGTGGTATCAACAAGGGCAACAACAAGGCTGGTGCCAAGTACGGAACTGGATACTGCGACTCCCAGTGCCCCCACGACATCAAGTTCATCAACGGTGTAGCCAACGTCGAGGGCTGGAACCCGTCCGACAACGACTCCAACGCCGGCCAGGGCAAGATGGGTGCCTGCTGCCCCGAGATGGACATCTGGGAGGCCAACTCCATCTCCACTGCCTACACTCCCCACCCCTGCAAGGGCACTGGTCTCCAGGAGTGCACCGACGACGTCAGCTGCGGTGACGGCGACAACCGCTACGGCGGA
The DNA here is from genome assembly GCF_024291825.1 of Alternaria postmessia. Classification (NCBI taxonomy): domain Eukaryota; kingdom Fungi; phylum Ascomycota; class Dothideomycetes; order Pleosporales; family Pleosporaceae; genus Alternaria; species Alternaria postmessia. The sequence continues at coordinate 114,738 of NW_026260082.1, read as the reverse complement.
ATTTGCGACAAGGACGGCTGCGACTTCAACAGCTACCGCATGGGCGTCCGTGACTTCTACGGCCCAGGCATGACCCTCGACACCACCAAGAAGATGACCGTCGTCACTCAGTTCATCGGCTCCGGTTCCAGCCTCTCCGAGATCAAGCGTTTCTACATCCAGGGAGGAACCGTCTTCAAGAACTCCGACTCCGCCATCGAGGGCGTCAGCGGCAACTCTATTACTGAGAAGTACTGTGACCAGCAGAAGACCGCCTTCGGTGACACATCTTCTTTCAAGACTCTCGGTGGTCTTAACGAGATGGGTGCCTCGCTTGCTCGCGGCCACGTCCTCGTCATGTCCCTCTGGGACGACCATGCGGTCAACATGCTCTGGCTCGACTCTACCTACCCCACCGATGCCGACCCAGAGAAGCCTGGTATCGCCCGTGGTACCTGCGCTACCGACTCTGGCAAGCCCGAGGACGTTGAGGCCAACTCGCCCGGCGCGACTGTCGTCTTCTCCAACATCAAGTTTGGTCCCATTGGCTCCACCTTTGCCCAGCCCGCATAAGCGCTCGATGAGGTTTCTGGTAAATTTCGGCGAAGGACCGACGGCTTTGGGCTGTAAGAGCGGGTGGATCTCCTTCGACCGTCCTCTCGCTTTGCTTCAAATTTGTATATACTTGTGGTGGATTTAGAAAGTGTGCATATAGACAAACAGACTGCATTACTCACTGTTGAGACCTGTGGCAGTATCTGCTTCGTGAAGGGTGCTGACTTAGAACTCGTTGTCCAATGCTCTCACTCGCCTTTTGTGGTTCTAAAGCCTTCGTGCATCTTTGACATCTGAATAGTTTCGTATTGCGTCTTCAGTCCTTGATTCTTCGTTTGAGCTGCTTGTTCCTAGTCTTGATGTCTGAGTCAATCGCACATCGGCTAAACGCGTTTATTATGAAAGGTAATCGAGCTGACCAAGACGCAAACCCCCACATGCGATGTGGAGGGGCGTACAGGTATACTTGGCTTATCCTTTCTAGCTTCCCCTTTTCATCTCGACTTGGCAAAGCGACCAAAGGCTTGCCCGGCACCAAGACGAGCATACGAAAGTGAACGCAGACTTGCGTGTAGACTTCGACAGGCTTACACTGATCCAACATCAGTGATCAAGGGAAACCTCATTTTTGCACGTGAATATGAGTTGGAGGACTGATGATTATGGGTCTGGGCGCCTCCTGGGAAATTTGTTAATATACCCGTCCAGGTACCCGAACCTACCATGCACAACTGATCGTTTCGCGAGTCTGGTAGCATCACCTCTCGCGCATGAAATTCATTGACATCGATAAAAAATTGCAATTGCCTACCCTTGGCTACTCAGCCGTCTTCGCAAAGTCTATAGAGCGTCTAGCCCATCCAGATCCGTGCTCACAAAAGAAAGATCGCATCCTCGTCCTCGCTAGCATATATACAGTTTCTGTGGTATTGCTGTAAGATTTCTGCCCATCTCGGGTCTTGTTGACGTGCCGGAGGTGTCGTCTACTCCTTCTTGACGGTATCCGGGTCTGAGAGGATGCCCTCGGCTTCGAGTCTTCGTCGCGCCTCCTCTAGGGCCCAGGTCTGGATGCTGGCAGGTTGTTAGCTTTGACCAATTATAGCATCTCCATTTCGCTGTTCCTGGTTCATGTCTTCCGCTACCCATCGCCTGCCTATGACTCCTCCATCTGACCCGTCTCTTGGCCCGTCCTCAATCCATCTCTCACAGGTGAAATTCGCACATACCTAGTATCCGGCTTGAAAGCATAAGCCACAACGCCAAAAGCACAAGCTCCGCCGAATCCCCAGTACATGGCGTTCTCCCACCCCTCCTTCTCATACTGCTCGCCAGGCTTGACACCGAAGAGCCATCCGGATGGGGGGTCGTAGCTGGGTCCGTGGCCCGATCGCGTTGTTTGTGACTGTGAGAAAGCCCGGCGGGGAGCTGCTGTGCGGGCGGTAGCGGTGAGAGCGGTGCGCGAGGCGCTGGTTGCGGCGCGGACGGAGTTCATCGTGGTCTGCAGTCTCGCGAGGACTCAATTGAAGGGTGGGTAGAGTTATATGATCTTCCCGGCGCAGGGGGAGGGGGTCGTGGTTGATGCGGATAGGTGGATGATGACCGACGTTTGAGGTGACCTCGGGAGGTTCCGCATTCGCTGTGAGGGCTTGGCGTGGCGTGGGAAACTAGTGGCGTCGGAGCATCATTAAGTTTTGGTCACCACAGAAAAGGACCCTGTTCATGGCGGCCACTTCAAATTAGTGACGCATGACAAAAATGCAACACGGTTTCAAGAACGAACATGTAGTGTGACTAGTCTGTGGTATAAGAGCCCATAACGCCAATGCTATGCAGATGAACCAATCAAACGCCAGATGATCAAGGAATGCCTAGGCATAAGCAGCTGTGCGCTTCTCTTCAGTATCCTCCATCTCATCATCTGGCTGGTGGAACGACATCCTTGCCATGCTCTGAGATGCCTCGTCGACTTGTTCTTCTGTCTCGTCCGTCTTGACCGACTCCCTCTCCTTGCGCTTCTTCTCCACTGCCTCCAGTTCTGCCAGCCTCGCAGCAGTTTTCTCGGCTTCTTCCTTTTCCCGCTTCTCGCGATCCGCCCTCTCCAGTGCTTCGAATTCATCGTCAATCTCGCCCTCGTCGAGAGGCTGGTCGGTTTCGTTGATGATGTTCGTAATCTCTTCCGTAGTCGCCATTTGTTCGTTGACGGCATCAACAACACCTTGAACGCCCTCTGCACCGCCAACCTTCTCGTTGAGACCCTTGAGCGCAGCAGCACCAGCGCGCATGGCCTCCACGATCTCGACTTGATCAGCTGCGTGTTGTAGGTCTGTGTAGACTTGCTCGAGCTGGAGGGCAACATCGGAACGCTGCTTGAGAGCGTTCTCGGCAAGCTTCTTCGAGCGCAGTGCAGCTTTGGCGCGGACCATCTGCTTCGCAACTACGGCCTCCCGTGCCGCTGCATCTGCCAGAGCAATCTTCTGCATAATTGGCGATATCTGGGCGTTGATGTTTGCTAGTGTGTCGCGAAGATTGGCGATGGCGGCATCCTCTTCCGTAACTGGCAGAGGCACATCCTCGTGCTCCGGCTTGAACTTGATCGTCTGCTCGTTGTAAGATATCGCTTGCTTGTCTCTAGCGAGGAATGTAAGGACAATGTCCAGATCGTTTGTCGTAAGCGGTGCAGTTGGGTTGAGTACAGTCGCGAAACGCTTCAGGAAGTCTGTTTTTGATAGCACCCGATCAGCCGTAGACGTGTGCTCCTTCATCTTCTTCAGTATCTCGTCTGCAGCCACCTCCACATTCTTGACGACCACAAAGTTTCCAACCTCCATCTTGGCTGGCGCTTGTACCTGCCCCAAAACGCCAACCTGCCGCAGACTCCACTGGAGCACCTTCCATGGTGATGGTATCCATGATGTCTTGTATATGCTCTCTTTGGCTGTCAGGAAGTCTTTCAGGGGTACCATCTCCTTCTTCTGGACTGCCTCATGGAACACGGCCGGAAGACAGGTGGGCTTGCCATGCTGCGGGTGTTGCAGGGCTCGCGCGAGCTCGTCGGCGGCTCGTATGCTTAGGAGATCGTGTGTGGTGCCCTGTCTGGGAACGACACCCGCTCGCGAGGCGTCGACAAGCGCCTTTGTCCATGCGGCAATGTTCGCATGGTAGCCCTCGGGGTTGATCTCGAGCTGTTGCCGAAAGTCTGCATAGAGCGATGCGAGGCGGTACTGGCTGTGCTGGTCAGCAGTGCAGGGGTTGCCAAGCTACGGCTGGCCTTACTTCTTAAAGGCCTCTTCGTGCTGCAAGACGAATTCCAGCAGTTCACTCATGTCGCGCTCTGGTTCGGGTACCCACTGCGCCCGGCTGTGTTTGGAACGGAAGAGCGAACGCTTCCGCTTATGACGACTAAGCGTGGGGTCGTCGCTAAAGATGGAGACGTGGGGGCCGCTGGCCAGGTCGCGAGATGGCTTGCGTTTGAGCATGTGCGTGGTCAAAACAGCCAGAGTAGTAATACGAGGTAATTAGACGGCATCTATTAGGGTCTAGTGCAGGGTCAGATATCCCGGTAGTATTATGTAGACTATCGTACAATGCTGGCGCGTGCAGCTGTTTGCCGACGCGACGCGCTGTTTCAAGATCCAACCCCACTAAGTGCCTTTCCCTTCATCCATGTGACAATCGATTCAGTCACTGCCTATGCTCCACTAGCGGTGCTCCTATCTCCTTGCTTTCTGCACCCATACTCTGTAGAGGAAGGCCTTGCGTCAAGCGTTTTGTTCTTATGCGCTTCATGTTAAGGCGCCCGTTGCTGTTTAGCGAAAGAGGCTTGGTCATGCGGTCGTCGCGACGACCATGCTAGTATATCCTACTTCACTTTCTGACAACATTGATGCCGGTGTCATTCTTCTTCTCCATGAACTGTCGCATCTCCTCCAGGTCGTCCATGTCGTCGTCGCTGTCCTGGCTTTTGGGCTTTGTTGGAGGCTTTGCTGGAGGCTTCGATGTGGGGATTACTTGAGGAGCGTTCTGCGGTGGTGGATCGCGCATGTCTTTGGTCTCGTCCTCCCATGCCTTCCTCTCTTCTTCGTCTAGCTCATCCCGCCTGTCCAACCACCTTTCCTGCACGTCGCGGGCGTCCATAGTCGCCCCGTTCTCGCGCATAGCCATCTGCCACACTGTGTCGTTTGCGCCTTCTATGCCGCCCATCGCAAAGCCGCCTGCACGATCGATAGCCCGCAGCAGCGTCATCATGCTTTTCTTGTCTTCTACTGCCAGTGTCTCGAACCCTACCAGCGCAAAGTCCTCAACGAGCTCCACGATCGCCTTGTTGAGCGCGGAGAACTTTGATGTTGGCTCGTCGTCGTCTGGGTCTACGTCGTTCGTGCCAGCTCTTGTAGGCCCTGGAATGCCAGACGTCTGTTCGCGGTTGAGGTGCGGCAGGAGGTATTGTAGATCTTGGACTTCAGTGTAAAAGTCGAGGTTGAAAGGCAGGTTTGGGTAGTTTCGGAGGTTGTCGATCTTTGTGAGGACATTCAAGTGGGGCAGGTCCATCTGCAGCATGCTGCGTAGGGCGAGCAGGAGAGAGGAAACGTATAGCGACGGTCGCGAGAGAATGATGGAGTCGGTCAGGTGTACGACGACGAGCTGGTCATGTTAACCCCCAGTTGCAGGCCATGGGTGGTGGGCGAATACTCGATACCCAAGTTTTTGTAGGCGGAAGAAGATGTTGCGCAGCGAGCCGTGGTGCGTGAAGAGTTCGACCTGGCCGGGGCAGTCGAAGAGGACATAGTCGTCTGGAGCCATTAGTATACTTGAAGAGAGTCCAGTGCTGTCACGAACCTCCAAGTTCCTTCAAGCCCTCTTCTAGCCAGTCGAAGTTGTGCTCCAGTTCCTCGAGCGCAAACAAGACCCCTCCGTTTGGGCCCAGAGTCTCCTGCTCCATGATCTCGTCTATTGTGACCAGGTCTCGGACGTCTAGAGCGGGCTGGTATGAGGTGTGGTCGTTCGCGGGGTCGAGGTTGACGACGGAACACTTGCGCTCGATTGCGCCCATGAACTGTTGCATTCCATCGCAGTACGTCGACTTTCCAGAGCCCGGCGGCCCGATGACGAGTTGTGCGAAGGGCATGTTTGTTGGGGTGCAGTGACGAGGGAAGAAGCTGGGGAACTTTTGGAGGGGGCGTTAGCGTGCATCTCAGGTATTTGTTTAGTCTGCGGACTCCCGCCCTTGAGAGCTTCACTCCGACTCGCAGCTTCTAGAACCCGTACACCGTGCTATCGCCAACATGTCAAGTAGGTCAGTCCAAGCCTGTCCGGGCCCCGTGCTAACTTGCCAGGCCAATTCGAGCTTGCGCAAAACCCGACCGAGCCCATATCGTCGGTCAAGTTCGCGACCAACAACCCAACACGCCTGCTCGTCTCGTCGTGGGATCGCCATGTCTACCTCTACGACACACATGCTGAGCCCGGCGGCAAGCTGCTCCAGAAATTCGAACACCGCGCGCCCGTACTAGATGTCTGCTTCGGACGCGACGACAACGAGGCCTTTTCCTGCGGGCTCGACTGGGAGGTGCGCAGAATCGACCTCGAGACGGGCGCGCAGACCATCATGTCTACACACTCGCAGGGTGTTCGCAACGTCCTCTACTCTGCCGCGCACAACCTCCTGATCTCGTCATCATGGGACTCCACACTGCACCTCCACAATCTGTCGCAACCCGGCGACTTCTCTGCTGTCCGCCTGCCTTCCAAGCCCTTTTCGCTCTCCGCGTCGCCCACCAAGCTGGTCGTCGCCATGGCAAGCCGCGCAGTCAACATCTACGAACTCGACAAGCTGGCCGAGGCTGCGACGAGAGGTGGCGGTGAGGAGGTCGCAGTGGAGCCGTGGCAGCAGCGGGAGAGCTCTATGAAGTACATGACACGCGCCGTGTCTTGCATGCCAAACGACGCGGGCTACTCCAGCTCGAGCATCGAGGGACGTGTAGCAGTCGAGTGGTTCGACCCGTCTGAGGAGTCACAGTCGCGCAAGTACGCCTTCAAGTGCCACAGACAACAGGTCGACGGCCAGGACGTCGTCTACCCAGTCCACGCGCTCGCATACCACCCAGTCCACGGCACCTTTGCGACAGGAGGCGGCGATGGCATAGTCGCCCTTTGGGACGCAGTAGCAAAGAGGAGGATACGACAGTACCAGAAGTTCCCTGCTAGCGTGCAAACCATCGATTTCTCCAACGACGGTAAATACGTAGCTATTGGAGTCAGTCCCGGCTTCGAGGACGGCGTCGACGATGTGCCAGACGGTGTAACCAAGGTCTTCATCAGGGAGTTGAGCGCAACCGAAGCGTCGGGCAAGAAGAAGTAGGCGTCATCAAGGTGCTGCCAAAGCTCCACGTTTGTCCGCGGCTGTGCCAAGTTACGAGATAAATATACCAGTTGGTCAATCGACCCCACCACCATCTCGAAGATCCAAAGTCAACCAAGGTTGGTCTCTTTCTACGCGTGATACATGTGCTTCAGCTCAGTTAACACATGTAAGGACTCTTGACCGCCTCTGCTTATACATGCCAAACTGCCACGTCAACGTCAATATGCTCAGCGCTACGATCGCCAAGCAGTTATGATCATCTCATAAAACTTCAAGATATATTCGATAAGGATCTTACTGATCCTCTCCTTCCATCGCTCACATCAGTATTATAAGCCTTTGCGCCTAAGTTTCACCTCATCAGGCGGCTGCACAACCCTGAGACGCTACGGTTCGGCAAATAAATGAGTTTCTATTTCTCACGGAGCGACGTTAGAGAAAATGAGGTACATGTGAAGCATTGTCAATTCTAGAACGCAAGCTTCCGATTCATTCATTTGGCTCGTTTGGGTTAAAACCTGTCATGAACACACGTCTACTATCTCTCAAAAGCTAGTCAGATCGTTGTGCGACTAGCCACTTTCGGGTCTTGATGGGCCGGTATTGACAGCATGTTGGCAGATTCGGGATATGCTCATAACTTGTTGAATACTTTGAGAAATTAAAACATTGCGCATACCTCATGGACCGGCCGTAAATGGCGTCATATGTCCTTAACTTCATCTATTTGGTCTTCGCCCTGTAGATGTCCTCTTGAGTCCTGAGCTCTTGCTTGAAGTCTTTCGTTTGTTTGGCAACCCTGGAAAGATGCTCACGTTTCAACTTCCCCATACCGCTCTTGTTATCCACAAGTGCGATGTTCATTGCCGTAGAAACTATGTTTCTGATCTGCCGGCCATTTAGAGCTAGCTTTTTGCCATCTTTCTTAGCCCATGAGATCAAGTCTTCGTAGTCTTCCACAAGCTTCTTGCGCCTGAGCTGGTCCAGGAACGACTCAAAGATCGCGAATTGTTGGTCTGAGTCGAGCTCGTCATATTTGATAGCAATATCTTTGTATGTTAGTGATGCTGAGATATGCACAACGTAATATTGAGACTTACGGATACGGCTTTGCACGGCAATATCGAATGACTTCATACGGTTAGTTGTCAGGATCAGTATCCCGTCATAGTACTCGAGTACTCGAAGAAGTACTATTGAAGTTAGTTTTGGGAGAACCTAGATATAAAATGTTGTCTAACCTGAAACCATGGCGTTACGCTGAAGGTCGTTCTCGCCGTCGCCTCGTGCTTCGAGGAAGACGTCTGCCTCATCGCTGGAGATAGTCAGTCTAAAGATATTTCGACAGTGTAGGGCCTGTAACGCACAAGAGTAGCACAGCCTCCCACTTTCCTGCAAGATCAAAGACCTTCTGTAAGTTGGCTTCGACCTTGTCGCCTTCAATACCGATATCAGAAACTCCAACGGAAAGTAGTGGTTTGCCTGCCATCAAAGCTACACTTTCTGCGGTGAGTGTCTTTCCCACTCCCGGAAACCCTATATAGTCAATCAACAAATCCTCAAATTCATGGATAAGCATCTGAGAGCATACCATAGAGCATGATGACGAGTCCTTTGCCCTTGTCTGGCGCAAAGTCTTGCAGACCCCTCGATTCGCCAGGTTTTCCGTCAATCAACTTCTTGCCTTCTTCGTGGGCTTGTACAGACCACTTGACAAGATTTTTGGCTTCCTCATCGAGCTGTAGCTTCTCCTCAAATACAGTTGCATCCGCTGCATCTGGTGAACGGAGTCCGTCTACAAGTAGTTGAGCCCATTTCTTCTGTTTCAGCGCGTAACCCAGGACCCTGGGCGGACAGTGAAGGTACTGGTCTGGAGTCATGGAGTGTCCCGCAGGCAGCCTGTCCCAATGAAACTTGTAGATCTCCTTGAAAATTGGGTTTGCTCTCCGCTCGGGTGATAGGCTTTCGAGCTCGCCTTCGTAACGGCGGAGATTTCCAAGAATAGGAGTTCTGGGTGAAAGATACTCGAAGAAAGAGTCAAAATCTACCATTGTTGTTCCACCATCAATCTTGAAAGATAGGATTAGCCACGACCATGAGTGTATGGGTATCGCATACCTTCTTCCTGCTGATAGAACGCGCCTGGTTACTGGCTTTGAGACCCCCAACGCCAGTACCGGTTGAAGAGTCGTCTGATTGCCTTTTCTGTTCTCCATCTGCGTCCTCGGATGCGTGAAGGAGATTTCGACCAGTATGGAAGTGAGTATTGCCTGTATACTTAAACATCTGCTTACCTTTCACGGAAACGCAGTACTTGACGAACTTCTTGCCTCGGGCAATCAATCTTTCGCGCAATGCTTCGAATGCATCGGTAGGAGATGTATCGCCATTTGTGCCAGGGTTGGTGTAGTACTTTACGGGGTAGAAGGGTAACTCCACAATACTCCGCTTGTCGGAGCCCCAGTATGGTATCGACATCATGAAAGGGACTCGAGTGAATTCGGCCCCGTTCCAGTCGAAACAAAAACAAACCAAGTCGAAGTCCTCGTCTTCCGTGACGAAGCCGTTGCAGCTATAGACTGTGAAAACCTGTGGTTCACCTAGGAAAGGCTGGGCGTATATCACAGTGCCGGGAGGGAAGAGAGTCCAGAGCGCCGCATGTGTGATCGTTTTTTCGTTAATGAAAGCCTCGCGATTTTTGAAGTACCGATCGATGGGCAGAAATCCAGAAGAAGTTGAGATGATCTTCAACAACTCTCCAAGATCCGTGCGAGCTTGCTTTTCGTCGTCACTTTCGTTGTCGTCTTGTACCTTGACCTCCTGCATAGCTTCAGTCCAGGCGTATATGAGTCCACTGTAAGGCGAGCTACATTCGGTCACTTTTTCGGACCAACCCCATCTGGAAGTGATCTTTCCAAGTAGCTTCTGGAGAGGCTCGGACTCGATTTTAGCCTCTGAGTGATAAGGCTCACTCTCAGACTGTTGAGATCGCGCAAGTGTTAGTTTTTTGAATGTGAAAGCTCTCTGGTTTTCGGGCCCGATGGCTTTTTTCTCTTCTTTCTTCGTCGCATCGATGTTCGTAAAGTCGCCCAAGTCCGGATCCCAGCGGCTGACAACTACCACGTATCGTGGCTCCTTTTCTACCTCAGGAACATCAGCCTTGGAATCAGGATTGTCGGCATTGTCCTATATTGTTCATTAGAACGAGTAGTGGTACGTAGTATAGGCTAGACACACCTTGGATGAGCTGTAGCTGCTATCGTTTCCAGAGCTAGAGTCTCCATCCGTATTCTTGGCCTCGGCGAGCTTGTTTTCGTCAGTCTTCCCATTATAGATATTCTGGAGCTCACACAAACCACTACATCTTCAGCGGCAGGCTTGGTCGTCTCAACCACTGCGTTCCGCTGTTCGAGTTGAGTGATTCGAGACTCGAGTAATCTGATATATCGCTGTTCAAGATCTGCAATTCTAGTTTGATTGGAATCAGGCTACACAATAGTTAGTTGTAAGCAAAAAATGTCGGAAGTGTTGGCATACTTTGCTTTCCACTGTATCAGTGGAAATGGATTCCATACTGGAAAACTATCGTTCTGCAGAATTGAGGCAGCGGATACGAGGCTATGAGTCAGTTCAACAACAGACGGCTGCCCCTTCTAATGAATATCTTGCTGCGCGTAGGGCCTGCCCTTGAGGGCTCACAGTTCAAATGCGGAACTGTAGTGCGAACACATGACAACACACTATTGCAAAGCAGCCACAATCTTACGTTTTCCCTTCGAATTCGGCACTAAAAGCCTAGATCTGCATCTCTGTCGTATCAAGAGCAGACTTAGGGAGTATTGGCAGGGTAGAACTGCTTGGTTTGTCCGAGGCTTCGCTACCAATGTGTTTTGATTGAGTATAAATGCAGGGTTCTACGCCAGGTTGGCTGCAATAGGCCGCTCCGTCTTGTGATAACAGCATCTTGGTAGGACAAGGCTGCGTATCAGCCCAACATAAACCTGGCAATTGCGCAAGTTGGACGGGGCTGTGTAATGCATGTAAGACGTACTGATTTTGATCTGTATCCGTATCGTTCGATCGTTGCAGTCTTATATACTGCTGGGTGAGATGCAAGGAATTATCGATTCCTGATTTCCAAGAAAGTGGCTTCTTCTGACCCACACTTGTGGAAAGAGTTACACTCTGTTGCCTTGAACGGTTAAAGACGGCTTTTGACGTGTGTTCGAGCTTGGAAATATCGCATGGTATATAGTGCTGGTTCGTACATGTCTGTTCGCAATACATTGAGTTAAGCGTTCCAAGGTCGTAGGTGGCACGGTTTGAGCGGGGTAGAAGATCATGCGTGCTGTCTAAGAAGGCACACCCGCATCTGAAGCTGTAAGACTTACGAAGTACAAGAGATGAGCTTTTTACCTAGAGTATGAGGCTGTGATCGCAGATGCAGTGGAATGCCACGGCTTGGCGACTACGCAGTGCAAGCCCGACGCTAGCATAGCCTAGTCGTATAGTAGCTGACGCCTGGCGACCGTGAACCGGATATTGTTGGTCTTACATAAACCTGGCGGGTAGTATTATGCTGCAGCTTGCATGCTGATGAGTCTTCTCGTGCTCATCTAGTGGCCTTGAAGCAAAAGAAGGGACAGAGACTTACTTTTACTTGCTGATCTAACACTACTGGTACATGAAGAATGGTAGCTGAGAACTATGTCACAAGGCCTTGAAAAGAGTCGAGAGATGTCCTCTGTCTGGTTCCCAAATTCTGACTTAGCGTGAGAGGCGACTTTTCTTCTACACAGGTCCTCTCTAACAGATGTCAGAACGCGAGCGCTTGCAAAGCAAGTACTTACCGGCCATGATACCTTTATTAGCGAGAAGCTTCCCAAGGCAACAAGAAAGATGAAAGAGGAACTGGAGCGCATCGCAAAAGCTGGAGGGCGGAGCAAGCTGGAACCAGCGCCTGGAGAAGTCGAACCGAAGGATCCACTAGCAATGTTAAAGAGAATGTCGCTACAGGACTTGTCAGCGTATGTCAGTGGTCAGACAGAAGCACTCAACAATGCCCATGTGAGCTTAGAGGAAAAGCGATCTAAAGGCCTCCACAAAATCTCTAGCAGAACACAAAGCTTCGTCTCGGAGTTTGATCGTTTTGTCAACGCCTACTCAGGCATCGTTAACATCGTCATGTTAGTGGATGCTCAACACGGTGGAGTTGCGTGTGCGACGTTGGCTTTGCTGTTTTCTGTAAGAAATCCCTGGAAGTGACGGTCGCCTGCTGACATGGTGGTCTTGAGACCGTTAAGATGAAAGCGAAAGAAGAAGAGACAATCATCACAGCTATGCAACAGATGTCGGATCGACTGCCAGATCTTCGCGTATATCAGAGGATCTATCCCGAACCGAAGCTAGGTGCGATGCTCATGGACGCGTACATGGATATCATATTACTTGCACGTGAAGCAACATCGTATTTCATGAGCTCTACTTGGGGTCAGCACAATTGTTCAAATTAGTGAAACGATACTTAACATGATTAGGACGCCAGATATCTACTATCGGGAAGCCTCTCCAATTCGAAGTCATGGAACAGTCTATGAGAAAGAACTTCAGCCGAATCAGACTGCGATGCGAAGCGTTGTTGGCAGAACGTGTAGACCACTTAGCCCGTGAATTGAAAGGTACAGCGTTCTTGTTGAGCATCCCATACGTATGCTGACGGCCAACAGATCTCACTGACAGGTTGGACAGCAATACTGTTTTCGAAATGGCAGGCGCGCTACAGCTTTCGGATTATCATACTGAAGACGCAGTCCAATCCCTCAAACAATACCGAGAGGTTTTAGCTTCAGTTTTCGACAACGACAGACATCGAGCGAAATTGTGTTTAGCAGATTTTCTGGATTTGGATGTCGGGAGACACTGGCAAAAGAGTGATTCCTGTCTTATCATGCTGTCCGGACGCAACGAAAATGGAGTGAGCTCCCCGATGTCTTGGCTCTCTCCAATGGCGGTTGATATGATCCTATCGTTGCTTTCCGAGAAAAGCAGAGTGCTCTTTGCCATGTGTGAAGGATCTAGCACTCTGGAGACTACGCTAGCGTGTTTGACATTTCAGCTGCTTGAGCAAAATCCAAAGGTGGTGCGAAAGGTTGAAGAGTGGTATAAAATCAAGAAGCTGATATCCCGCCGCGGCTCTGGGAGAGTTGAGGCGCTATCTGAGGCTCTACTGGGGATTATCGGACTGCAAGAACAGCCTGTCTTCGTTGTGATCGATCGCCCGGAGCTCAGCGAAGCAGATCCAGCTAGTGAGTTTGCAGAAACGATACTGCGAATGGTTGAACAAACGGATGGCGTTCTGAAAGCCCTAATTATCCATAGAGCAGAGTTCTGGGACTGGGAGCAAAACAAAAGCCTCATCCTTAGGAAGGGTACGCCTGCTTCAGCATGTCAAGCATTACGCCTTGACCAACGTCGTTTATAGAGTATTCCGTAGCAGGGGCGCTGTGAAAAGATGGAAAGTTTGTAACTATGAAGAGTCAGTTCGAACAATCTCATCACATCGTGCGCTACTAGAAAGTCAATCTCTAGTGCCTGGTGGTAGACTGCTCAGGATGCGAGCGCGAGATGGATGAATATTATGTCTTGTTCATCGCAGGCGGAGTGGATGAATGATGATCTGAGGGAGGGGCAATCGACCTGTCACTCTTCTTATCGATACGCACTTGCGGTTTCTTTGTCCAATTTGTCCCGCAACTAGGTACCTAGAACATTCGATCAGAGGAGCTTGCTGTCTTTGAGTCTGACTGTTGTCTGGCTTGTATCTCGTTGTTCTCATCAGATTCGTACCTTGGTGTGCGGTATGATCGTAACAGATGCGTTGCGGATAGTAAACAAAATACGGGCGCAGGCGAGTCCCGGAGGAGATATTGGGTGGTAGTTTCAGCATCGGTGTAGCAGTTTATTCAGATAACCCCTCTCTTTGTAGAATCGAGTTCCTATCGCACCGACACTTATCGGAGAGTTGAATGCAGCTTTCAAGCTGACCGAATGCTCAGCAACTCAGCTGCACAGTGGTTAAAGCGAGCTATCTTTCATCGATGCGCGTCTTCTGTGAGTGGTGCAAGAAACGTCTTCGAACAGGTGCCACCCCGTTCTCGTGCTTGGAGGCATAGTCATGCCCTCGCAATCAAAGTATATAATGCACCCTCTTACGCCCGGTGCACCCGTTTATGGTGTCGATGCTGACAGGACAGGGGTGATCATTCGTGCTCGTTCAATGAGCCGCAAGAGGTTTAGCTCGCGATGACCTTTATTGGCCAGGCGTACATACTTATCACTGACTAGCATTGTCTGCAAGATACGCGATTGGCGAGTACCACTATCATTTAGTTGGTGGGTACGGGATCATGCTGACGAGGAGAGCGAGTTGGACCTATTGGTGTACTTTACATGCGCTAGCTGCGCTTCGTGAGATGCTTGTTGTAACAGTCGAAACGTAAATATGCGGTTTGCGGTTGATGTAGAATGTATAAAAGCGGTGCGTTCCGTTGAGATCGGCGCTCTTACACTCTCTTCGTCAAGTCCTCGCATCAGAACTCCTCAATAATAATTCTATACCATTATCCTTCGACATCAGGCTATCCACTAAAACATCCACCATGGCCACAGGGACATCCTGCTCGACCGAGTGCATCAAGGTGCTACTTCACACTGCTTGACGTTTTGTCTTCGCTAACCACCCCGCTTCAGGGCTCAATTCACGCAGACAATCCCAAAGGTACTATCGAACAACTCTATGGCCTCTCCGTTTACATGGTTGGAAATCGAACCACTCCACGGGCAGTCATCTGCATGTACTCGGACATCTTCGGACTAGGTCTTCCCAACAACAAGATCATCGCCGATGCCTATGCCGAGTCAGGAGAGTACCTAGTGCTACTCCCTGATTTCTTCAAGGGCGATCCGGTTGGATTGAAGGTTGCTGATGCATTGCTCCCTGTTGACGCCGCAGCCCAGAGTACCTTTGCCAAGTACACAGGTATCCTGACGAACATACCATCTTTTCTCATGTGGCAGAGGAGGCATGGGAAGGCGGAGTCAGATAAGATCTGCCTCGACTTTATGCGGGAGCTGAGACGGGCGACGCCGAGCGAAAGGAAGATCGGCATGGTCGGATTTTGCTGGGGAGGGAAGTATGCTGTTCGCACGGGATTGGAGAGCAGCATGATCGAGATGGAGGGAGTGAAGAGGCCGCTTGTCGACGCGATCGTGGCGCTGCACCCAAGTCACTTGGTTGTTCCTGACGACGTCGAGGACTTAATGGTTCCCACGAGCTTCGGGTGGGGCGTAGAGGATTTTGCCGTAAGTTATGAAACGAAGAGCAAGGTGGAGGCATGTCATGCCAAAGCACAAAAGGAGCGCAAGGGGTTTCCGGAGATCGAACACAAATCGTACAAGCCCGGGAGACATGGGTTCGCGGTCAGAGGCAACCCAGACGACCCACAGGAGAGGAAGGCCTTGGAGGATTCAGAGAAGCAGGTGTTCGCGTGGTTCGAGAGGTGGCTTTGAAGCTGCTCCACAAATTGTGTATAGTTGTACCTAGGTGAACCGCAGCCTGAAGTATCGCTGTGTTCTGCGTTAGTCCGCGTCAATGTAGCATGTACTGGGTACCTCCAGGCTACAGGGTCATTCTGGTACAATCGGAATAATGTGCTTCGTAGTCCTAAATTGGTATATCGTCTCCGCATATCCAAGCATTCCCTAGATGCGGCCCAGCGCCATACGCCCATCCTCAGCCCTTTGCAGAGCTCATTAGTTCCGCCTGTACTTTAGTGGAATGTTCTTCTCCACGACGCCCCTGAGCTCCAGCCTCTCCCACTCCTCTTGTGCTGCCTCCTTCTCTTCATGCATCTTGAAATGCGCGATATCCTCGGGGTGGTTCAAGTCCTCCTCTTTGACGTCGTCACCACTGTGGTACTTTTCCCAATGATGAATCTCGTACTCGTACTCGTCGTCACCGTGGTGTCCTGGGCCCATGCCAAAGTCTGGAAGCTTGACGTTCTCTGAATCCTTTTGTACGAATTCGGCCAAGGTGATGGAGCCGTCTTTGTTGATATCGAACATGTCTAGGATAGTCTGGACGACCATTTGCTTCTTTGTCTCGGAGATGGAGGCGCTGGAGGGGTCTTCGAGGCCGTAGGTTCGGCGGATGTCAACTGCGGTCCAGAGGCCGGTGCTGTCGTAGTCGTGTAGGTTGAAGAAGGTAGTTGCGTCATAGCCGGAGATGTGGTGCTCCTCTGCGAGTGTGTTAGACGCTGCTCTTTCCTATGCGTTCATGCGGGGATCCCGGGAAGTCTATACCAGCCATGTGTCGCGTCGCCCAGTCGGCGTCCGGTGGGACTTCTACTTGTGTATGCTCATTCCCGCCATGCGCCGAGGCGTTGAGGGCGCATGACAAAAGCAAGAGCGCGCTAAGCGGCAATTTCAACATGCAATTCATGGTTTCCTGGGGGCACGTCGCAGGAGAATGTACCATGTAAAGGTTGAGTTGAGTCGTAGCCCCAATGTTGACGGCCAGGGGCTCGGTTCAACGACTGGCCAGCCGCCGACACTATGTCATAGGGGTCTAGACATTTCCACGTGCCTGCGTAGCCTTCTCACCGCACCGACAACACCACAAGCTCACAATGAACGTTCTACTCCTCCTGAGCCTGCTGCTCTTCATACCGTTTCTCTTCTTCCTCGCATTCCTTGCTGCATCTTCTTGCATGGGCGACGGCTTCCGCGCAAGATTTGCTGGTGTCACATTCAATCCCCGAAACGCATCCTTTGGTCGCAACTACACGCGAGGCTTCGGATCTGGAGCAGGAAGCGCAGGCTGGGAACAAATTGAGATGGAAGACATGCTTGGAGAGGACAGCGACTCGGAATAAACAGCACAAGAAGTATGGCTTGACCGCCTTACAGGGTATCTTCATCTACACACTACCGCCGACGCGCGCCTTCTAGAACTCTAGATCCTGCTTCTTCGGCATCGCACTAGCACCCGCCGCCTCCCTTACAGCCTCCTCCTGCGCCTCAGTGTCGCCTTCCATCGGTGGCAGGCTGAACTTTGCAATCACAAACTTCCGTCTGCTCAATGTAAACGCCATATCCTCGCCCAAGTCTTCTGCTCCACCACCGCCGCCCTTTTCGTGGAACACGGGTAATTTGTGGACGGCAAGCATACCCTGTGGTCGTTCCTCGTCCTTTGTGGTGCCCGCCGATTGTGCAAGTGCTTGCATGCGCGAGTATGGAAACGGAGACAATTCGAGTACGCCGTCTGAGAGGATCTCCATCCAGCGGACCAGCCCGGAGGATCTTGGATACAGGGTTAATGGAAGCGTGACAACGGCGGTCAGACGCGTTTGGTATTGCCGGAGGAGCGCGCGCAGAGCATGGAGAAACTGAAGTATGTAGGTCGGATGGGCCGACGAGGAAGGGTATAGCGCTGGCGAGAGAAGAGAAGGTATCACAACGCGATGTACCGTGTGTGGTGGTGTTGACTCGAGCTGCTGCCGTATGTTTTGCAGAATCGAAGGGAAGGGCGAGGCAGAAGCGCCTGTCGGTGGAGGTATCGGCACATAGTTGATTGCTGTCCCCACCGGGAGCGTGAGACGTTTGGCCAGATCAAAGGTATGGCAGAAGATTGTCTGCTCTTCTGCTGCGTCGCCTTGGTTCGTTGTTCTCTGCGCATTGGGCGAGCCTGTCGCAAACCTCGTCAAAATTGTTCGGAATATAATTTTGCATTCCCAGAATATATACAAGACGCACCTCTAGCACTCTCAAATTGTCCAAGGCCTTCATACCTCCACGCGATCTTCATCTTCTCTGCTCGCTCCTTTCCTTCCCTCCTCTTGTCCGACTTGTCTTCTGATATGCCAGGCAATTCCCTACCCCACACTTCACCCATGCCTACTACATGCACCTTGTGCCCCTGCACCACACCTTCCGCTGCGTAAAACCTGAGCAATGCGCCGGCATAGTCGGTCGTTCCGCTCTCGCCTATGAGTATCGAGTTTCCCAGCGCTAGCCCAGCATGTCCCGCGAGAATGCCATCGAGCGAGGGTGTACCGGTGGATGTGGTGGGGCGGCCATCGATGGGCGAGGGTCGTACGCCGGGGGGCGTTGGCACAGGTTGAGCTACTGCAGGAGAAGAGGGCGAATTCAACGCGTCTTTTCCTGTTGGTGCGCGAGACAGTGCTATGTTGCGCTTGCGAAACGCCATTTTGAGGTGTTTTGAGCTGTGAGTCGCGACTCGAAAATGTTAGAGGGGCTATCGATAAGACAAGTTAGTGCCAGACGTCATCTAGCCCTTGACCCGTCAGCCTTTCGCGAAATGAATCCATGTACTGTGTAATGAAATTGCCGCCAGACTTTGGGGCTTGCATTGCATCTTGTTATCCAACACGAAGCACCTCAGTCCTGGTCTTTGTAGCACCGGTAAGACAATCGAGCCTGCCGCACCTAATCCTGCCGGCTTGGATCAACCTTAGCTAACTAAACAATCATACACTTGAACGAATCTCAACTTCTTGGGCTGACCTGGTTGGTCGTCAAACTACCCTCAGCACCATCCAGTAGGACCATCGCATTCAGGCATTGAACTACCCAGGAATACATTACGCTAAGTCGTATCCGGCTAGAGCATCTCCTTAGTGTCCT
The DNA here is from genome assembly GCF_024291825.1 of Alternaria postmessia. NCBI lineage: Eukaryota > Fungi > Ascomycota > Dothideomycetes > Pleosporales > Pleosporaceae > Alternaria > Alternaria postmessia. The sequence continues at coordinate 96,143 of NW_026260082.1, read as the reverse complement.
TCTCCATCGAGGCCCTTACTCAATGCTCTCGGCACCCCAACGCCAATCTATCTTCACTTCCTCCTGAAGGTCTATTGACATTGAGTCATGGCAGAAGATGGGGATATTGAGTCTGCTTTGATTCCAAGTCTGTATAAGCCATCCGCTTTACTACCAATCGCACAACTCAAAGATCAACTGCTCTACACGATAGAGACGTACCCTGTGACTATTGTTGTCGGCGAAACAGGCAGCGGTAACTTATCCAGATTCAGACAGAATCGAACTCTCGAGCTGATTATATCTAGGCAAAACAACGCAGATACCAAAATTTCTGCTTGAGGCGGGTTGGTGCAATGGCGGCCAGCAGATAGCCATCACCCAGCCCCGGCGGATAGCATGTACCAGTGTAGCTGCAAGAGTGGCAGAGGAACTAGCGACACCGCTCGGCCAGAAAGTCGGATACAGCATCCGGTTCGAAGATGTTACGTCCGCAGCCACAAATGTAAAGTTCGTCACAGATGGGCTGTTACTACGCGAGATGCTCGTCGATCCGCTACTCTCCCGGTACTCCGTTATCATGGTTGACGAAGCACATGAGCGCAGCTTGTCATCCGATATACTGCTGAGTCTCTTGAAGAAAGTACTGGTGAAAAGAGAAGACTTGCGCGTCGTTGTGAGCAGCGCTACACTTGAGGCCGAACGCTTTCTTGACTTCTTCAGTCCCGATCAAGGCGAGAAGGTTCATGGCAAGAGCAAGGAAGAATTCGGATGCATTGTTGGCATCGAAGGACGCACATATCCAGTTGAGATTCAATACTTACAGGAACCAACAAACAACTACGTCGAAGCATCAATCGACACAGTCATCAAGATCCACGAGCATGAGAGCGAAGGTGACATTCTCGTCTTTTTGACAGGGCGCGAGGAAATAGATGACGCGATTGACAAGCTGGGCGACCGTATTGCCGATATGTCTTCGTCTCAGCAAAGACTCATGCCTTTACCTCTCTATGCCGGCCTGCCCACAGAAGACCAGAATCTCATCTTCACAAAGCCACCGCAAAATACGCGACGCGTCATCTTCAGCACCAATATCTCAGAGGCGTCTGTGACCATTGATGGCATCGTCTTCGTGATAGACTCAGGATACGTCAAGCTCCGCGCCTACAACGCCAATATCGGCATCGAAAATCTCGCCGTTGTCCCGGTATCGAAAGCCAGTGCCACACAAAGAGCAGGTCGCGCAGGTCGAACGAGACCGGGCAAGTGCTTTAGACTGTACCCAGAGAGCGTGTATGAAGGCCTGGAGGAAGCCACGTTCCCAGAGCTCGCCCGCTCAAACCTCGCCCCTGTAATCCTGCAGCTTCTTAACTTGGGAATCACAAACGTAGTGCGATTCGACTACCTCTCCCCACCACCATCAGCACTCGTGACACGCGCTCTAGATATGCTGTACTCTCTGGGGGCCTTGGACGCTCACGCTCGGCTTACAAAGCCCTTTGGTATGCGTCTGGCAGAGCTTCCTCTCGAACCAATGCTTGGGCGCGCTGTGTTGAAAGCGGCTGAACCAGAGTTTGGTTGCTTGAGCGAGATGCTCACGATAGCCGCTATGATGACGCTCCAAGGCAACGCCTTTGTATCCCATGATGGGGGAAAGAAACAGCTCGATGCAGCGAGGCGGAAATTTGCCGTAGCAGAGGGTGATCATCTTACACTATACAACGTGTACGAAGCCTTTGTGAAAGCTGGTATGGGCAACACGGCATGGTGCCACTCGAACAGTCTTAATCACAAGTCCCTCGTCAAGGCAGTCAGTGTCCGGAAACAATTGGCTGCCTATCTGGACCGTTTTGGCGTCAAGGAAAATGTTCTCGCATCATCGGGTGTACTGAGAGTTGGTGGCACCCCACTTGCGGAGCGTGTCCGCCGCTGTTTGACTACCGGGTTCTTCGCGCATGCTGCGAGGATGAAGGCAGACGGGACTTTCACCACCGTGGACGGGAAGACGACACTATGGGCTCATCCAAGTTCTGTGTTCTTCACGAGGAAGGCTGATTGGGTTATATACACGGAGATTCAGTCTACAAAAGACAAAATCTACATCAGAGATTTGAGTACAGTGGATATGGACTGGCTGACAGAGTATGCGCCAGAGTACTACAAGATCAAGAACGGCGGTTGATGAGATGGAGAAAAGGAAGAATCTTGCGGGTATCTATCAAAACTAAAGGCATAATTACATAACATCGTGAAATGACTGAGTGTCGCGCCATCACTTGCAAGCTTCCACGAATAACTTGCGCATGCCCTTTAGGAAGCCTGCTAGATCGCGTGTCTCGTTTAGTCTCTCCACAACCGTCTCGACTTCTTCGCGCTCAACCTTGGGCCGCATCTCTAACACTCTGTAGTCGCGTTCGCTAGTGTCTAGCTCAAACCATGCCTCGCGATCCCACTCTCGCTCGTCGACGTTGGTATACACAAACTTGAGTCGATCGTCCTTGCCAAGTCCCTCGATTCTCAATCCCAGATAGTTTTCCCAGAAGTCGAGTTCCGGCTCGTTGTACCGGCTCTGGCCATCAAGGTATCTGCGGTGCTTGAGTTGGGCTTCGCGACGTGCGGAGATGGTCTTTTGCACTTCAGCAATCTGTGTGCGGAGGCTGTCGCGATGCGCTAGGCGCTCGTCGCGCTGGAGGGTAAGGGCGGAGATGGCCTCTTGCATCTCAGATGTTTCTTGGGATTCCTTGGAAAGAGTCTGGCTGTGCTGGGCTGTCTTGAGTTCGAGAATCTCGATGTCGCGCTTCTTCATGCGTTGATCCTCTGCAGTGGAAGTTAGCATACAATCGTCAGCGCCGAGACAAGCCATCTCAACATACCATGGAGTTCTGCAACGTTCATGCGAAACTGGTTGCGTTCTTCGAGCACTCGTCTTCGCCCATTCTCGATAAAGGCGTCAAATCGTGTAGTGAACTGGTTCATGCGACTGCGCAAGTCGTCGAATCCGAAATTGATGCTGGGTAGTTGGTCGGCCATGGACGGCGCATCGTGCGAGGAAGCGCGCATGGTGGTGCTGAGTGAGGGCTCGAAGGTCGTCATGGTGGGTGTGTTATCGCAGGGTACTCTCAGTATTCTGTGGTGTGCAGCGATATGCGATTATGTCGTGGATGCGGTTAGATGACGGTGGTGACGGTTTCGATGGTTGCTCCGTAAACAAACATCCGCGCTAATGCGGTAGGAACAAGAGCGGGGCGCCTGCACGTGCCGACGCGACTTTTGGCGCTAGTGGAACTTTTTGGTTTGTTCACTTTCATCATCGCGTTCGGCATCACCAGGTTTGACAGACATCTTCTCCGCTCCCGCCTACGACCATTTGCTTCCTGTGCCCGAAGTATGAGTTTATACCGCAGCGCTGTTACCGATCGAGAACCTCTACGACAGCCCAATGGCTGACAAATCGCTCAAAGACCTGAACTACGGCCATCCTGGCGTCGCGAGTTATGATTTAGAAAACAGAGGATGGGCCTTTGCTAGGAATTATAAGAAGCGAATCTTCAAGCAGATTCTGATTCCAACGACCTCGTCTTCTACGCGAAATCATGCGACACCTAAAACAGCACCACCGTTCTCTCTAAAAACACCAGTGAACAGGACGAGCATACAGGATGAATTCAGCAATACAGTTCAAGACGACCCCCTGCTCGCTCCGGCTACGGAGATAATTCCGGACCTGGCCTTGGTATCTGCTGCTATCTCTTCCGCGGCTTCGACCTATGACCCTCTCGTCAGTGGCCTTTTATCTTTCGGTTCAATCACGCCCAGGGGTAGAGATGAGGCGTGGCAGATGGCTGCCTTGCCCACCGGGGAGACCGGAAGTATACTGCAGTTGTGTATTTTGGATGACGAAACGCATGGTTGGACAACCGAACCGAGGCCATGGGTACGAGGGCAAACGTTGAAAGCCGCAGAGAGCGCATTCTGGAACGAGGAAGCGGCACCGATACAGCAGGTTTGCTTTGCACGTTCAGAGGAAAAAAGGCCTTTGCTTGCCGTGCGACTTCCCACACGCACTGTTCTATTTCACCCGGACTACGTCCGTCAACCACGCGCTGCCGCAATTTCCCCGTTCTACCGTCTGCCAGCTTCCACCATCCAACCGAACCGCATACTCAGCATACATCAGAACGACACAGGTGGCTTTGCCCATGTCGATGTTGCCTTTAACCCGGACTTTCAATTACAGTTTGCGTTGGTCGACCAAAGCCAAACGTGGAGTGTATGGGATATCGAGCATCGGCTTAGGCTTGGCAGATATTCGGCTTCATGCATGCTCCGCGGAAAGGTCAATGAGTCGGATGACGGAGACACAACTGGCCAAGATGGCTGGGCGAGGGTTCTCTGGGTCGCCGATGTTACGACCTTGATGGTTTGCAATAGGCGCCGCTTGAGCATCGTTAGCATCAGGGGCGGATCTACTTCGTATTTGCCTTGCCAAGAAATATTCAGCGAACGGTCCGCGGACTGGATTCTGGACGTCAAGTTGCATCCAAAAGACCGCAGTAGAGTATTCGTCTTGACCTCTACTCGAATTTCACTGATTGCAGTCACTCCACCGAGTGAGCTCCCGTCAAGTGCCGACGACACAGGCGCTAAGATACTTCTATCATGGCGGCACTATAGGGGCGCTGAAGATTTTACGCTTGGATTGAGTGCGCAAATGCTGGCAGACGATGGTATGTGCCAAGCTCAACCTATGTGAGAGGCCGACTGACAGATGAGCAGAGACGTGCGTGATGATCCATTCTCGTGTCAACAACCTCGTCCAAGTATACAGCTTTGTCGAGCGTGATTCCGGGCTCATTACCGCCCCTGACCCGACTCTGCTAACTCTATGCCTTCCGGACCCAGGGCAGATTACGAACATTTTCATCGAGACAATGGAACAAGGAGAGTTGAGGTCCGAGATTGGCTTTTTCCAACTATTTGTGACGCAGTCTGACTTGAGCGTCCACGAGCTCATTGTATATACCCGGACCTCTACGGCGGACGACAGGATCGAGGATGATTATGCCATTGCGGACTTTGAGCAAAGCACGATAACACGTCCCAGGGATCCCCCAATCAGGTCTCGTAAGATCAACAAAGACGAGGATTTTGTAAGCCCTGACGGACTACCTACAACAGCATTGCCATGCTCGAAAATTGCAGCGCCACAGTCGCATTGGCATGACAATCTGAATGATAGTACTGCGTACGAAACACGAAACAACAGCCTCTTGGGTGAGGTGATGTCGCAGTCCAAGAGCTCAGCAGAGGAGTCTAGCGCGATAGATGCGGTGGCGGTCATGGACCAGGTGAACGAGATGCTGGCAACTGGTGCAGACTTGCCATCTCTACCATTGGGTACTTTGTAAGTGACCCCTGCTCACATCAGGTATAAACTAACATTCACAGGATGGAGTTTACGCGCACGCATTTCGACGTTGCAGATATTGACGAAGCTTCGTCCAACTTCGAAGAGTTGTTTTCTTCCGGATATGAACAAGACACAATGGACGTTCAGCGTATTGCACCTATGTACGTGCTTGGTTTGGCTCACGACAGCGACCCTACGATTTCGGACGTGTACGACACTATACTCCAGACATGGATTGCGCCTCTTCCCACAGAAGTGCCGATCCGCGTTCGTCAACGCTTGGAACGTCTGGCTCGGCGGGTTGCCACGGAACTGATGTTCTCAAGTACTTGTATACGTGATGATCGAAGGCAGGTGTCTGCCTCCAGCACGCAGCATGGACAAAACAAGGGCGGTGGTGTCGCGTTGCCCATCTTGCCATCAAGGCCCAAAGAAAGTGCTTTTTATCCCGTTTCAAACTATCCGATCTCTCAGCCACTACCGACACCACCATACTCATCTATGCCTCCGCCCTCTGTGCTGGGGTCATCTCCGCCAGAAGCGACTCCCACTCCTCCCGCCCTACCCGACCCCCTCAGTCGCCTCAACAAGTATCTCTCGACTTCCAAAGACCCGGCGATAATCCACCCGAATGTGGCTCAAGGTCTCGCGCACTGGCAATTAGGAAGTGATCCTCACGCGTACGATTGGACCAGCCTAGAGCGTGCTCTCCAATCTGAAGATCTTGACGAAGAGAGCCAACTGCAACGCGAAAAAGAACGCAAGAAGAGAGAACGTCGGGAGAAACGCCAACAGCGCGAAAACGAGCTTATGAAGGCCAAGCTTGAGCTCACGAGGAGTAATGCCGTCAGTCAGCCTACCGCGTTCCCTAGAAGCTCTCCAGGACCCATGTTGGGCGGCATGGGGAACAGCAGTCAGGTATCAAGTCAAAGTCAAAGTCAGATCCAGGTACCACCTCATGGCGGCAGCTTCATGATGCCGCAAAGTCAAGTCGAGCGCGGCAAATTTGGAGGGAAGTTGGACAAAAAGAAGAAGAAGAAGGGTAGGATTAGTGGGTTCTAGTCTTGATGGCCTTTGGGCATATACAGAACATGCACTTCCGAAATGATGTCTGATTCGGTGCCGTCATCAGCGCGGAAAGAAGGAAGATCTTCCCCTCAAAGTGGGGTTGGAGGGGTAGCCTCCCCATACCACCAACTACATAGCTTATCCTTACCGCGGATCCGTTCCTAGGTATCAAGTACTTCATCCATCATCTGCGTCCACAAACTATTCCACAATTCCCTCTGAACAACTAAATCAACATGTCAGGTTTCCCATCTCTCCAGCCCGCTTTCACAGTCCGCGTCGACATCGATGCGCCGATGCAAGTTGGAGGCCAGCATGGCGCGCAGCTGGTCATCGTTCCAATGGTTTCCGGTACGGTGAAGAGTGAAGAGGGCTTTGAGCCGAAGTTGGATGGAGAACTACATGGTGTTGGCTACGACTACATTCACAATGATGCCGACGGCGGAAACATGCGCTTGGACGTGAGGAGTCAAGTCAAGTAAGTGGAAGGCTGACAAAATCGCATTAGGCAGAGCATGGGCTAATGGTTGCACAGGAACCACGACGGCACAGTTCTGGCGATGTATTACAAAGGTACTGTGAAGCTCACGCAGGGAGTCGGCAAAGTGCTGTCTGGTGCTCCCGATGCTAAGACAACTGACTATGGCGATTCATTTGTCAACTTCTCTTTCGAGACGGGAAATGAGAAATACAAGGAACTTCAGAATGGAACCTATGTTGCCGCGGGCCATTTCGTAACGGGTGAAGGCAAGCCGGGCGTTGTGGTGGAGTACAAGGTCAGTAAGGTTGTGTACAACGCCAGCCAGGGCAAAATGTAGGAGGTAAGTCTGCTATCGTATCTTTGTTTGATGGGAGTACTGATTTCTCCTAGGGTTACTGTGGGAATATCGCGATCCTCGTACTTACTGACTGTATCAAATGCCTGTATCGGTTCTCCGCTCTCATGTCTTGACCCTCTTTGCTAGTGCGTGCTGAACTACCTTCACCTCGTCTCCTTAAGCCACATCGCAGGATCGCAGACATCTGTGGTTCGTGACTGATATAGAGTAAAATCTCATTCACCTTGACTAAACATTCTTACCTGTATCATTTGCAGCGGGTGGTGCTGTGCGTTTGCCTTAACGCTCTAGATTCGTTACATCCACGACTTACTCTTACTCCCGGTTATACTACGCTCTCTGCACCGTAGTATCGTTGCCATATTCTAGGAGCCAACCAAGAGGTCAGCATCACTGCGTTACGTTTGAGAATCATTGCTAATCTGATGAATCAGACGCCCATTGCAAGCTCACCAGTAGGATGCCTGCGCTGCCGCAGCCTCTGATGGGTTCGGCAAAACGGTACACTGCGGCCATGTTTGATAAGCATTACGAGGATGAAAACTATTTCGGATTCGAGACGCTTGTTGACCCCAATACCTACAACATCCAGGTCAAGGCCTACATGGACAAGAACCGATGTCGTCTTCAAGATTACATGGTCTTAGTCGGCACATACCACACTCACTTCGGACGCCAAAAAGTATGGGCGCGGCCCACGGGCTTGGAGGTCGAGTATTACCACGGCTTGCCGGAAGCGCTCGAACTTGCACGAGTAGATGATCTGTTCGAAAATCGCATCTACTACGTCCCGCCGTTCAGCTACATGTCCACCTCTCAGAACACGCGTATGAAGAAGGAACGTCTTTACGGTATGAAGGTAGTTGAGACAGTTGTCAACGTCGTCTTCCTGAAGCAAGGCTGGCTCGTTCACTTCGAGGTCGACTCTGATACAGATGCGCTGGAAGCTTTCAAGTATGCTTGTATCAACTATGAGCCGAGGAAGACGGAGGCTGCGAACATGGCCAAGGTTAAGAAAGAGAAGGAGGACTTGAATGAGGAGTATCAAGCTCGCGCCTGGGGTCGTCAGAACAATCATCGGGATAGGGGATCATCTTTCTCTCATGCCAACGGCCAGGACAGATGCTCTTCAGGAGGACTACCATCTCCACGCGTTAAGACTGAGCCTACGGATGAGGACAGCAGTCTTTTCCAACCCCCAGCCATTCCGAATCGTGATCCGCAAACCCAAGCCGATTTCCCCACTCGAAAGGGTGGTACACCAACACCCGGTCTTTCACATTCTCCTATACGCCGCCCTCCGGCTCCAATCACTCCACGTCGTAAGTGCATTGATCTGATTCTCACATTTCCAAGCTAATTTATTTGTATCAGGCCGTCAGCCACCCACATATGTGAGTATATCAGCTTTGTCATCCGTAGCAAAGACATCAGTTTCATCGCTAACTCGTGACAGGCTCAGACACAGGCCTACGAGGCTGACCTCCGCACACAACTACAACAAGCAAACCGTGCTCGCGAACAAGATCGTCTACAGCTACAGCAGGCGGAAGAGAGGATCAGAGAGCTTGAGGGCATTCTTATTGCCATGGGTGGATACTAGAGTGGTTGGTGGCTAATTTGAAAGCGATGTTGCTGGAAGGTTCCCATCTGGACGAATTCAGTGCGGTTTGACTGTGCATGATTTCGTCGAGCAATGGGGGAACAGGATAGAAAGATGAACGTTACACTGGACCACTGGGATATTTTCACAGGCGAAGAGAGATAAAAATACTGGAACAGATTGACAGTCGGAAGGATACCAAGTCGAGGAAAAACGTGAAATCAGACTTTCTTCCACACGTGTCAGCAAAATAGTATCTTCAGAGTAGAACATTATGACCGGTGAGTAGTAATGGAGTGAATCCGTGCGGTTGCAAGGATGATGACCATCATGCTTAAATAACCATATCCAGCGACGCCTTCTCATATTGATCGCACTTCGTCTCCAACATCAGCTAGTCGCGGCGGACCGGCCACTTGGATAGACATTAAGATATGCTTTTCTGTTGATGGCAATACTTTTACCTCATTTACATACATAAAAACCCTCAATACTAGGCTGTCATCTCCTTCGCTCCGCTACCCCATCATCCCTGCTCACCTTCACCTTGTTGATAGGATATAGGGCGTTTGCTCCCACTTTAGCGCGTCTCGCGTGAAGTACAGCTTCTCCGCACTGGTGACTCTTTCTACAACAATATTACTTACCCGACTATCTGTCGCTATAATACATGTGAGTTTAAGAGGAGAGCACGTATACGTTCTGGCTTCAACTAACCACTAGACTAGTTCACTACAACGACTCGCACTTCCAACATACGACCCAACCTACCAGCGGAAATGACGTCGAGAAGGAAGTACAATATAGGAGACTTCATTCAGTATGCCACGGGCAAGCTTGCGGCCGAATATGCAGCAATCGCGGACCTAGATACATACAAATTTTCCGAGAAATTCTATCTGGACGAGCGTAACAAGCCTTGTCGGCGACTCATGCTCCTGGTTGGCCATTATTGGAGAAGAAGCAGTGGTCCGCCCGTATGGGCACATGCGACGGGTACTCAAATACGATATTACTCAGGCGAAGGAGTTCAAGTTAATCCATTGATCTTGGATAACTATGGCTTCCGAGTATACTACGATAACCCATTCAACGCCATGAGCGGTGTTCACAACTCCAGTAATTCGAAGTCCCGCATGATCCCGGAGCGCAAGCTTGAGCGAGCTTTGGTGGAATCCGTCATCAACTTTATCTTTCTAGCGAAAGGACAACTGGTCCATGCTCTTGACCTAGAGAGCCCAGATATGTTAGGAAGCTTCAGGCTGGCGTGCAGAAATTTTGCGCAACACCGGAAGAAGCCTAAAATTGCAGGGGAATCTCTAGATAAACAACTTTTGGATATTGAAGCAGAGAACGCAACGATACAAGAGCAGGCCCAATATGCTGGCCACAATGGAGGGAGCGATGAGTTAGTGCTTCAGGATAAAGAGCCAACTTCTACGGTTCCTGCCAAACGCTCCTTTGCAGACCTGGCCGACAGTACATCTGATGATTCATCACAGAGTGAGTCGTACTTGAGTAGCCCATTCTGTACCTGACCAAAGCTGACATTACACTGTAGACTCCAACAAGCGTACAGTCCCATTCGTAAGTAGTACTCGATTTTTTACACCGTTGTGGCCACAGCACAGTCATTCAGGCTAGACAGATCGCTTACTGGTCACTTTAGGAGCACTCCAGCAGCTACGGAACCGAAAAGTACGCCGAATTAGAACTTGAGGTGCAGGCTCTCAAAGCCAAGCTCCAAGAACAGGAAGTCAAACTTCAAGAACAGGAAGCCAAGAACGATGTCATCGAAGCGGAGCTCGCCCGACAAAAGGCCAAGAAGCGAGTACTACGAACGCAGCGTGAGGAATGGAAAGAGAAGTACATCAATCAACAGGCGCTTGCTGAAACTGTTGCCGACAGTGCTAAACAAGAGGAAGAGGATGGAGACTGGAAAGCAATGTTTTTCGAACAAGAGAAAAAGACAGAACACTACAAGCTGAAGTACACTGCCTTGGAAGACGAGAAGGAGCAATGGAAGGTGCGAGCAGCGGAGCAAGAGAAGAAGATTAAAGAACATGAGGCCCAAAGTACCAGCAGAGGAACGGATCTTACACAGGAGAGCGGTGAGAGCCATTACAGTGAACGACATCCCGAACCTATCAGAAACTCAGACAAACACATCGAAGATGAACGCAAACATGTTGAGCAAAAGACCAAAAGGGAGCGAAAAATGCTGGATTTCGTATTGAGAGGCAATATCTTTGTCGAAGGAGCTAAATAATTACGTTGTCTAGCAAGGGACGATGGCAGTTGCCGACGACCACCGAAGAAGAGACTGAACACGGAGTTCCGAGAGTTACTCATAGAGGCATATGATATGGGTGACGATGTGACAAGCCCAGAAGTAAGGAGTCGAATGTACATTGAGGCAGTTAGGCAAATGGACGAGAGGATGAGCAAGAGCGATGTGGTACGAGGAATGAAGAACATGCGGTGTTAAGGTCGGGTGGCGAGAGTTCTTCGATACACATGTAGCACGCTAATAACAGCAGATGTTAGACAAACGATGTCTAGCTTTCGCCCTGTAAATAGTAACTGTCCAACGCCGTCGACCTCCAACGTCTCCTCAGAACCTCAACCCAAGCCCAAGCCTCGGGTGGGTACCCGCTCTACACCCAACTGCGTTGCTTTTCCGCGGCACGGCTTAGCGTACCCTCATGACCGTCCCCTCTCCACTGTTCCTACTGCAGTGTGGCAGCACCCGTCTCCGCGATTGTTGAACGGCGCTCAATCACCCACCACACCACGAGCCAGGTAGGTAACACGATAAGATCGCATGCGGTCAAGCATTGCTTCTGAAGCGACTGGGCCTCAAAAGTGTTGGTCGGATGAGTGTATGCGCAGTACAGTCGTTATCTGGCAGAGATCTATTAGAATCGTACGTTGAACAAGGATCCCCACGTCACGGCCATCAGTACAGTACCAAACATCCTCACCGTTTCATCCGCCGACACCGTGGGGAGAAAGAACGCAAGGCGGCCGTTTGTTAGTCGTATGTCTTAGTGTGGGACACGTTGTGCAGATGAGCTATTGTCCGAACTTAAAATGGCGCTAACTTAAGGGGGTGCGGAAGGTGGATGACGGATGGAAAAGCAATTCTTGGCTGCGTTTGAGCTTTACTGAATGTGATGGCGATTGCAGGAGTTGCGGGCCTGACGCACCCTGGGTTCGAGGCTGTATTGTAGATCTTATCGAATCGATCTCCGGACAGTCGATTGTGAATGTCAAGGTTGTAGTTGTGATGTCTCGGCCAATCTCCGCCAATGACATGTCAGCACACTGCTGCGGTCATCTTTGTTACATATCTGGGTGAACACACGCATAAAGGACGCGATGATTTTGATTGGTGTTGATTACGCGCTATTAAACTTGGTACTAGGATGCAGTCGACGAATGGAGAGTCGAGACTGGGTGCCAGTGAGGCAGGTATCTGAGAATGCAATCAGTCATAAATCGAGACCGCCCTCGCGTCATGCAATGTCGTTATAAATGGAAGAAAAGAAAGAGATGTGTATGAAAACGTATTGGGAACAGCAATGATGACGAGGTGGATGCCGGAGCGAGTCGATACAGGATGCAGATAACCGAGTGTGACAGCGATGCATGGTCGACGGTGGCGCACCCCCACTCGATAAACTCAACCAATAGCATCACATTATACCCTTGAGTCCGCGAAAGCCACCAGTTTTGGAAGACGACGGCTTCTTCTGTTCCTTCTCTTTGACCTTCTTCCCAATGTTCTGCGCGCCACCTGTCTCATAGTCAGTCTCTGATCTTGCAGGCTGTGATACAGATGGCTTACCTCGACCATAGATCCGAACCTCCGATTTCGGTTCTACTTTTTCTTTTCTGTCCTTGTTGGAGCTACCATCGGTATCGGCGGAGAAGCTACTCTGTCCACTAGACTGGGGCGGCTTTGGAGCCTGAAACTGGTTGTGCAGAGAGGCGTCATACGCTGCGGAGAAATCCGGCCCATAGTTTCCGCCAAACCCAGGGTAGGGAGATGGCGCCGTTTGCGACCGTTGCGGCTTTCCGTGTTGTAGTGATTCGAGCCTAGCCGGACGAAGTGGTGAAGGACCCGCACCAGGGCTGTGTACTGACTCCGGGGAACGGTATTCGTAGTATTCTTGCTCTTCGTTTGGGGGAACCTCTGTAGTCGAGAGAGGCGTCAAGTACCTTGAGCTGTAGTTGTTTGCTGTTCGGACGCTGGAGTTGCGACTCATGCGCGACGTGCCGAAATCGACATGGCCAGCCTTGTCTCGGGGGTAGAGCTGTCCCATCTCCGCTTCTCGCTCACCTTCAAGATCGTGGTACTTCATCTGCAGCTCGGTGTACTGCTCAAGGAGACGGTAGTGGGTCTTTTTCAGCTGCTGCATCTTGGCGTTGCTCGCTGCGAGCGTCGAGTCAAGCATCTGCTGAACGGAAGACGGGAGCTGTCCCGGTATACCGGTGCTTCTGTCAGATGTTTGCAAGCGCGACTCTAGCTCCATGATCCGGCGTTCGTAAGCCTTGATCGATCGTTCGCGATCTTGCTCCCGGCTGTTCAAGCGCATGTTTGCAATCTCGAGATCGTTGCGCAGGTCGTTGCGCTCCTGGATGAGGGTGTGCAATTCCTTCCTTTGATCTTCGAACGCTATGATCTTGTCCTGGGCAGACTCGAGCTCTCGTCGAATGTCGCTGTAATCCTCGAGCTCATATTCCAATGCTTTCGTTCGTTGCTGAGCTTTTAGTTGCTCTGCCTCGGCCCTCTCTACAATCTTCTTAAGCTGTTCGTAGTCTGACTGCGTCCTTTGTAATTCATATCGCAGACCGCCTTCGTCACTGTGCCATGTCTTCTCGCTCTCCTTGTATGACCGGACCTTGTTGTTCAGCTCGCTCTCCCATTTCTTGGACTGGCTTCGGCTCGTGAGTGTCTCCTTTTTGAGTTGGGCATACAGCTCGTTGGCCTTGGCGAGTTTGGCCTTTAGCGTCTTGTTGGTGTTGATCAGATTTTGGGTCTCGGCTTCGGCGGTCGCTTCTTTGATATGCTTCCGTTGGAGCTGTCCAATGTGGGCAAGGTGTTGTAATTTGAGATAACGCTCAAAGTTGAGGTCGTTCCGAAGCAGCATAATTTCTCGTTGCAGCGACGCCATGGTGTGGTTCTGGAAGTCACTCTGGCCAGAAGTCTGTCCAGATATCGACTGGGCGAAACTGTCTAGACTGGGTTGCTGCGCTACGAACCGCTGTGCCAACGGGCTAGCCATGTCCGGCTTCTTTGTATCAGTAGTAGGTGGTAGTGTAGGAGAGTCCATCATGTCGCGACCTTTGAGCAAGGGAGAAGCCATCGACTTGATAGACACGGCAGACTTGATTGACTTGCTCCGTGGTACTTCAAAATCTGGGATTTGTGGGGCATCACCCGAAACGTTCATAGTCGACTGAGTGTTTCTCCAGCTTTCGTCTGAGTCATGCACGGTCGTACCATCCTGATCATCCAGTGTGAACTGGGAGGGTATTTCAGGGACAGGCGGTAAAGCTGCGTTGGGTGGGGGACCGGGATCCTCCAATGTCGACGACACGGCAACGCAGAGATCCATGCACTCGACGACGACGTCTGCGGGATCACTCTTCAGCCACCTGTTTTCGCTAAGCTCATCTTCGACTGTGGTAGTGAACATATTGGGGTGCAGCAGATGGACCCGGCGGTAGGGTTCTGTCCGGCTGTGGATGAGGTCCTGATCTAGGTCGAAGTCGCGCGCTCCAGGGAAGTTGAGCGACTTGAGGTACCTCCTCGGCTTGCGCACGAAACTCATAAAGTTGAGCGGGAACAGGCCGTAGAGGAAGGTGAAGTAGTGCATGAGGGTTGGCGGGGGCGAGGCTGGGTAGTCCATGGATGGTTGCACCTGCTCCCAAGCCTGCTCTGAGCTGTCATGGTTTTCCTCGTCTTCTTCTTCGCTGTCGTCGTCGTCGTCGTCGTGCATGTCCATCTCGCCAGCTTTGCCATCGTTGTTCCCCAGCTTGTCCCAACACAATATCCGACAGTAGACAAGGAACATCTTCTCGAGGTGGTGGTCCGAGGTCAGCGCTCCGCATATGTGAGGCAAGAACATGATGAGCACGACGAGGGCCAGCTCGATGACGGTCGACGAGTTGTCGATGAGCAGGCATTTCTCCAGGTTCTGGACGAGGGGCGTTTCGAGAACGAGATGGAGATGCGGCGGCTGGAGGCGGACAAAGGCACTGAGCAGGTTGAGGGCCTGTATGCGATGTTGCTTCTGCACAAGGAGGTCGTCGAGTGTGAGGAGGAGGATCTAGAACAGTCAGCCAAGGCCATGTGCATGTGCATGGTAGAAGAACAACCTTTGGCATCTTGCGCCCAAAGGCGACTAGGACGGCCTCGAGCTCATGGGCGATGAACTCGTTCTCTGGAGACACGGCATCCGAAGGCACCTTGGTCCTCGCCAGGTATGCGTCCAGTATCTTGTTGGTGAAGAGAGCGGACAAGCGGGCGTGCTCTCCATCGTGGTCCTCTCCGGGGTCGTAGACCAAGATGCTCTGCACAAAGGCCCTCGCATCTTCAATCTCGCTCTTCTTGTAGCCTATGCCGTCGATGACCGGTCGCAGGGCCGAGTTCCACCAGGCGGTCAGACGCGCCTCGCCTGTTATCGCGGGCCGAAGCAGTCGCAGAGCTGATAAGAAGGCGCCGCGCTTGTCGGGGCTATTGGCGACATGGCGCAGGTACAGCGCGTGGAGATCATCGTGGAAGCGCTGGGAGTCGTGGTCGTCAATGTCGTCATAGCGCTGGAGGAAGGCGTCTATGGTGGCATAGAGCTCGTCGGGCAGAGGGTCGGGCACGGTCGAGGCAGAGAAGGCGGCATTCAGAGCTTTCAGGGACTCGCGCATAGACCTGCGCGTGTTAGCGGTGCTGCGACCCAGCCAGACGTTGGGGCAGCAGCGTACCCAGACATGATTCTCTCTCGCTGTCTCTCTCCACCTGCCGTGGATGCAGCTGGGCGATGTGGGCGATGCGCAGTCTATAAGGATTACGGATGCAGGAGTAAGCATGTCACTGCCCATGCAGGTCCGGTCTGGGGAGCCAAAGCTTTTTGACAGCGGGAATGCGTGGGGTGACGACAGTGAGGGAGCAGCAGCCAACGGCAGCAGACAGACAGTAGTTCAGTGCCGCGCCTTCAAACACGACCTGATGCTCCTTTTGCGCGCGAGCATGGCCCCATGGATGTGCAGCGCTATTGAGTGAGCCCCGGACATGCGCCAAAACAAATGCTCGTCTCACTGCCGGCGTCCCAAGTGCCTTCAAGCATCCAAGGCCTGTTGGCGTTGATGATGCTAACCCGAGGTGCAGCGCCCAGTCGCGGCTAGGGGGCCGTGCGCCGCAACCCTGCAAGCCACCACAAACGGCCTCGAGGCCACCATGGTTGCTTCTGCCACCCCTGACGACTCGCCATTTGCCCGCTGCCTTCGGCCCATCTCATCATCGCTATGTGTCTGTCTGGCTGTCAATCCATGTGTCTGTGCATGGGACTTGTGCTACTAGACGTCTTCCATCACAACATTTGAACACAGTCAAAAACAACTCATCTCGAACCAACATATCGCGGCGGCTCGTCCGAATCCAGCATGTTGGATTCGCTCGCCCTGAACCCTTGCTGCGCATCCGATTCGACTTGAACAGCCTCCACCACGGCAGTCGCTCGCCGGACTGCCAATCAGACATGCTTCTGAGAGACATTTCCTATGCGAGCCTCTAATCGTCTCGCAACTCGCCCAATAATTACGTGTGTCAGCCATGCCGTTATCTTTCCCCTCGGGTCATACCTCTATATTGAAAAATGTCCCGGCGTGGCGTTTCGCTTTGCTTGGGCACGCTTGGATCAGACAGTACGCTATATGCGGCAGCCCTGCAGCCTCTCCTACCCCAATATCTCACATGTCTGACTGCTGCAAACTCAATACACAGGGTCCCCTCATGCACAAAGCAACTGTGTTTTCTTTGCTCACTAGATTAGCAACAGCCGATCTTTCTCTATCTAAAAGCACGCTAGAATAAACCTTTCCAAGGCCGTCGAGTTGCGCGGGATGCGCCGAAGCGGACCTCCTCTGCCCATACTATCGCCAATTACCGATACCGAGAACACGGTAACCTCGGACCCATGCCGCCATGTGCAGCTCTGCCCCGTACCTCCCTCTTATCGCAACCATCTCCCTCATCCGCCCCATTCCGACTTTTTATTACAATTTCCATCACACCTTCTCTATCAAGATCAGCGAATCTGCCCCGTCGGTTCCTCTTCCGATCGGCTCAAAAGTAGCCCCGTATGCTGGATGCAAACGTGATCGTCCCTGGGTGTCTCGCCCTACGATAGCACCAATCTAGTTGTGATTTGCAAAACTACATGACCTAGACATATACATTACAACCGAGCATCTGATACACACAGAAATTGCGCTGTTAGAGAGTAGAAGATCCATCTGCTCTGACATGACCCACAAAGGCAGGATGACAGCCGGCGATAATCCCTGGCCTGGTGAGCGAATCACCACCAGCTCCAGGGTTGCAAGCTCTGTGTATGATAGCGCTATGTTTCGGCACAATCCAGCCATCGACCTGGAAGAACGACCAAGGCCTTCAAATCATTGTTCAGATGGCAAAGCAGTTATTAGAACAGAAGTATCAGCTAAGCCATGACAAGATCGTCATCATCATCTTGTATTCTTTCGACAAGCGGGAGATGCGCAAGCGTGTGGAGACAGCGGGACTCAGCATCAGGGTATGCACAATTGGTTCTGTCCAGGGTAAGAAGTGTCCCTGTACAAACTGCACATGAGACACGCTCACCGACTTTTACCCACAACATTAGGCCACGAGCGCGATGTTGTCTTCGAGCATTTCCCCGCTACCCACTAAGAAAGCAAGAGCCCTTGGATTTTATGAGCGACGACCAGTGCGTCAACATTGTGGTGAGTAGGTCCAAAGAAGTCATGTCCATCGTGGGATATCACGTGCGGTGGAGCCACCAGAACAGCTTGTTGCTCCTTGGTGAGGTCATCCACAAGCCCATGTGTGTCCCTTGGAAGTCCTAGTGCTTTGCTTCAATGCTGTTGTGGAGATGCGCTGAAATTGGGGCTCCAAGAGTACAATTGTCATATTGACCGGAGAAGTCTGCGGGTATGGCTAGCAAGTCCAGTGGATTTGATTCGTGGAAGATCCAATATCTCTATTTACATGTCTATTTACGCTACGTTTGATATACAATCTGGTCATCGTGCCAGCACCATACCGTGCTAGGTGCTTTGTATGAATGCTATCCGGAATTTGGCGGTGTGAAGACAAGTGATACGTTCGTTATACAACCCATTCCCCCTAGACAAAAAGAGTCTACGAAGGTACACCAACAACCTCAAACTGGTAGTTGCACAGCGGCTTCGAGTCCGTAACCTCAATACTTCCATATCCACCGCCTACCATGGTACTCTCGTCCCAAACCTCCAACTGCACTTTTCCTGGAATCAGCTTCTCGAGCCCGGTGAACTTGAACTTGTTGAAGCCAGGGCGGAGATTCGTCTTGTTCAGCTCCTTGGTGCCGACATTGACAACCGCGACGAGGTTCGTCTTGCCTCCGGGGACGAGCACGACGCCGGACACAGCATCCTCGGCGGCCTTCGCAATGTCTCCCGACTTGGCTACGTCGTCGTCATAGCAGGTACCGCCGACTGTAAGCGTATGGTGCCAGAAAGTGCCCTGAACGGCCTTTCCATTAGTGGGACGCATGTTCGCTGTTGTGCGGTCGCCCCTCTTCCATGCGGCGATGAAGGGTTGGAGAATCTGCCAGTAGCCTGTATGGTCGTAGTCATCCGTGAGAAGCTTCGTCCGGTTGTCCAACGGATCTGAGTGAAGCTTTCCCATGTAGTGACCCTCACCGGCATCGTTCCAGGTCTGGAGCTGTACCATGTCTGGTTGCAAATCGAGTATCTGACCAAACCTGTTCTCAAGGTTATCTTCGCCACGACGGTACCAGTTGTCCTTGTTGCTGAGGTGCTTGTATTGTACTGGCGAAATACCCATCATGAACAGCTTGTTCGCTTTATCGGCGGCGGTCTGGAAAGTACGGTCTGTCGCAGCAGATACGGTGACTTTTCCATCTTGTGTTGCAGGCCATGAATTCCAGTTGAATACGCCATCGAGAGCAGTGCGGCTGTTGAAGAAACTGGTGCTGGGATTGTAGATCTCAGAGAAGCCGGGCACGACTAGCACGTTGCCAACTTTGCCCTTGAACTTGTTCCAGTCGTCATCTGTAAAGTCCTCACCGCCGAAGGTAGACAGGAGAGGCTTGTCGGTATTATCAGACGGGTCTCGCATCTTGAGATAAGAAGAACGAGTGCTGTAACCCTTGAAGTAATCGGCGTAATCCATGGGACTTTTCAAAACGCCATGACCATGGTCAAAAGAAAAGAATAGACTGAAGCCGCCAATGTCGTCGGCATTATTGAACATGTAAGTTACGGTGTCATTGGACCACCACTCGAATTGGTCTGGATTTTGTTAGGAAGGCGTTGAGCTTGCATTCATAAAAGTCTGTACCAAAGTTGAGCGCAAAGCCATCCAAACCAATATTCTTTGCGTCGAGAATATCCTGGCGGACATCGTTATTTTGAAGGCCACCCACCATGTAGTGTGCCACTCTGCGCAAAGATCAGCATACGTAAACGTCCAATACCAGGTGACTTACATCGGCCTGTCGACGACAGAACGTGGTGTAGCCCGACCAGCAACAGCGCTAGCCATAAGGCCGGCGGCGAATGTAGAATCAAACCGCATCTTGGAGCTTCAGATTCTCCTACAAGTACCAAATCAGTGATGTGGTTGACGGTGGGCTAGGTGGTTGTGCCAGTCTACTTTATAGCCTCGATGTCGTATTTCGTAGTGTGCCTCGAAACATGCGTTTGCGTAAGGCCACCGACTACACAGCCCGTGGCAGCCTCGCCGTTCAGAACAGTGGCGGCACGAAATGAAAACTAGGCCTGCCAGCAGGGATGTTCGTTCAGACGGTAGCATCGTGGTCCCGCTGGCTTTCCACTTTATCCGAACAGCCCTCCATGAATATTGCGCGAGGCCTGTCCCGCTCTTCGCGCTGGTTCAGCGATCATTGGCCTACCAACAATTCACCTGTTCCCTAATTGTTCAAGGACGAATTCGCTGATTGCAACGAATGCGAAAAGATTGCAAGGACCATTCCGTGCATCTCCGCAACGCCACGTGCAATTCGGGCCACCAGCTGTGGAGACGCTTAGAGGACCGTGTACGTTGGTAAGGCATCATCGGCATGGTTAGACCGCGATCAATGAGCCGTCTTGCTAGCCTTTTGTTCTAAAAAAACGCGTCGTTGCATGATGTGTTACGCGACGGGCCGCGACGTGGATGAAGAAGGCAGATCAACCCAATCAGATTTGGTACTAACGTTGACGCCTCTTGGTACCTCGGTACTCTCCCGCCTCGCCGTCCTCATCCACTACGGTCCGCTGTAATAATAGGGTCCAGCAAGTCCGCAAGAAGGCCATCAGACCATGATGTCGTGTTTCTACGCGCCAAATGCAAGGCGGGTCGTAAGGGCGCACATAACTCAACAATTGAGCGAGGGGTATTATCCAGAACAACTCTGAACGGTGGTGAATACGAACTCCATCGATCATCAAGACATCATCCCAAGTCGCTTCATTTTTAGATTGATGTGATTTGATCAGCACACGGTAACAATCGTGTCAATTGAATATGCCTACTAGGTTGAGTACGATCATCCAACCTGTGCTATTCCATCAACACAACATCCTTCTTTCACCCTATCGGCCTACTGTTTGTCTCCTCTCTCACCTAGCCCCTCTTTCCCTCCTTGCACCTTCGTCGCGCCTCCAATTCCTGTCGTCCGAGTGGGCTGCGCCTGATGGTCTGGTTGCTTGGCCGGATGATCGTCTCCGCTCTTGTTCTCATCTTTAGAGGCACTAGACTGGTGATCCGTGTTTTGCGTGTCCGAACGCATCTTCGCGTTTGGTGCGGCAGAGGAGTTTTCAGATGGGTCCGGAAGGTTGGAAGCAGGATTCGGCGTGTCCATCAACTTTGCGTGGCTGGGTGTGGTAGTGAAAGCGCGCAATTGGGATGTGATTGGGCGTTGGAAGGCGCGCAGACGAAGGCTGATTGACGACATGGTGGGTATGTTGACGCTTTACGACCTGATGTTATTGCTGAGAATATCTTGAGAGGAATCCACAGGTAAATAGGCTTGAGAATTGAACAATCAACGCCTACAAAGTTTGACAAGTGTCAGAAGCTCGGTTGTTGCAAGACGGATATGTGATGTCATTGTGACCGCTACGGCAGTGGCGAAGATCCGCAATTGCCCCTGGAGTTGCGAGAGCACAACTCGGCATCCCTGAGCTAGTTCTACGCATGCTTCGTGTGCAAACAGAAGACGAAAGGTGCCATGCGAGCAGGTGCCTCGCCATGCCAGCCAGGTGTTGTAGCAACACGTGCTTCATGCATTAGCGTGCCGACTACGCCTCATTGGGCGACGCATTGGGCTCCTTCCGTACTCGAGCTATTCAGAGAGCCTTGGGACGACAAATTGTAACGCCGACAAGGGAGATTGGGAAACCAGACACGCAGTTCGACGTCACACCATCTCGTCTGTTGAGATGCGAGAATTTGTGCTTTTTGGTGATTCGCTCACCGAATGGAGCTTCAGCGAAGAAACGCAAGGCTTCGGGCTTTTTCTTAGGCAACAGTATCAAGACAAAGTACGGATCGTCAACGAAGGTAGGTCTCAGCAAATTCTCTACGATACTTTTCAAATCCTACTTAGACATTGCGTCTACTATTCGTCATCTTCGTGCCGACCGACAAGCATCACCTAAATGGCCATGTCTGATATGTTGCCCGAGATCGTCTTGTACGGCGCTTCTATGACAGAGTGGAGTTTCAGAGAACAGACACAGGGTCTTGGGTGGTTTTTAGAAAAAAAAGTATGGGGGCAAGACGATGGTGGTGAATGAAGGTATTATGCACAGTTCCGTTGGTGTTTGTAGCGAAGTATAGATGAGCTTTAGATCGTATGCTGACTGACAACAGGCAAAGCAGGGTACGCAGCTTAGTTTGCGTTCATGGCCTATATATTGACAAATTCTGTAGTTATACATCGACCCATCTCAAGGATGACTTCACTCGTATAATCCACCGCGCAACGTCCCCAGGCGCGGCACCAACCCTCCTGTTCACAATCTTCATCGGCGCAAACGACGCCGCCATGGTTGGGGAGACGGAGTATGTGCCTTGGCCCATCTTTTCAGCAAACATTCGAGGCTTCCTCGACACCATCCTTAGTGAGGATGCTATGGAAAATACGAAGATTTTGCTGATCACCCCTCCTCCCATTAACGGATCTGTGGTCGAGACTGGAGAGAACAAGTCTGCAAGGGAAATTGAGGACATCAACCAATGGAGAAAGGAAGGCCCAAGGTACAAGACGTACATGAGCAAAAGGAGGTATGCAGATGGTATCATGCAAATTGCGAAAGAGTACGAAAAGACGGGGAGGGTCGTTGGGCTCAATTTCTGGCAAGACCTTGTGCATGCAGTCGTCACAGAAGAGGGATGGCAGTACGATGAGCAGGTACCACCAGGATGCGGTCTGTTAGGCGCCCAGTCGTTCCCAACAGGGTGGTTTACAGATGGGCTGCATCTTGATATCAAGGGATACAGAGTACTGAATAACGCATTGTTGGAGTTAGTGACTGCAAAGTGGCCAGAGCTAGCACCCGAGGCGCTGTAAACCTGTATGCAATCATGCATTCGTTCTACTGGGTATCTGATCCGCTTAAACCACGCTCAACCCCTGTTCAAAGTGTTTCCTGAACCTTTGGGATTCGCCTCTACATACTCATCCCATGCTCGCTGCTTCATCGTCTCTTCGTCTGCTGCAACAAGATCGTCCTCATTTGGCTCAGGCTGCATCTCGGACTGGGGGCCTCCACCCTCTATCATGCCACCTCGGCGCTTCTCTTCTTCTAAGTATTCGTCTATTGTCATTGTCGGTAGACTGTGGTCCGGACGGAAGACGTTCTTCTTCAGGGTTTGGCGGCTGTCCAACAGCGTAAAAGGCCGCATGGGTTTGCCGTCACCGCTCAAGATAGGCCCGGAGTACCGCAGCCCAGCATACTGACCATCCAGGCGCTCAGAATAACCGTCTTTATCTCTACCGTCCTGTCGGCTGTCAGGCGCTTGCTGTGCCTGTCCCTGTGGGGGCGTGGGTGGAGCCAGCGAGATGATGTGCAATTCTTGGGCCATCGACTCCAGCGAAGCAAACGTCTGATGCACCATGAACGCCAGGTTGGTCAGATGCAACTCTCGTACCACTTGCTCATCCTGTTCGGCAAGTTTGGGATTTTGTCGCAGGTACTGTTGTCGCATGTCTTAGCTCCAGATTTGACCCGTAAAAGCAACGTTAGCGTGACAACGTACCTCGAGTTTCCGCTTCAGCTCCTTCTCCTCTCTGAATCGGGAAATCTTTGCGTCCCGTCTCGCTGCGGCATCCCGCGTGTTAGCGGTGGAGAAGTTGCCCTTGTCTTCCGTGTAGGCTTCGAAGAGCTTCGCGTCCGCCTTGCCAAGCACATCATAGGAATCTAGGAGCTTGAGGAATCGCTCATAGTGCCCCCGCGCTCGTAGCAGGTTTTGTTTTCGAAATGATATATCAGTGTTGAAGATCTTTTGTATGAGTTCTGCCATGTGATAGTTTATCGCCATGTATCTAAATGGGTAAGCGAGGGCCATGCGCACGGGATCGTGGGGTGGGTCGGAACACGCACTGTAGATCAGACGACGATATGTCTTCTAGAGTCTCGTTCGGGCTGAACAGCGACACCTGCTCCGATATCTTTAGGCATTCTTCGTAGGTGGCGATGGTCGCGCCGAGGTTTTCCTGGTAGGTGGGACTGTTGGCTTCGTAAGAAGAAGAAAGCTCTTCGCGCGCCCTCTCCGCCTTTAAGAATAGTCCCCGGAGACTTTGCGGTTCGTTCGACATTGTGCAGAGGTTCTGACTGAGGATCGTGACGATGTTGAGGAAATGGTAGTGGGGAGACACGTGAGAGCGTGAGTTGGTGTTGATGAGTCAGCATCGACCCTTCCCAAACCGCGTACCCCGCTATCGCCGCGGGTACACCGCGCACTCCTGAAAGCGGCGGCTTCATGGTGACAGACATTTCTAATGCCAAGTTCTCCCGGCATGTTCAAACGGTCACGACTGCCTGATAGGGGCAGGACGAGCCAATTTGTCTGAGCACCCGTTGTCGGTTACGTGCATCGTTTGCTTGCTCACGGACGCGCAACAGACTGCGCAAATACTGGCAGCGCCCTTGTCCTCGACCGTTAACTGTGTCCATGAGAGTATCTCCTCTCTCTCACCCTCTGAATCTCGTGATAAGCTTCAATTAACCCTTTGGCAACCGACAGTATGGTGGATGCCACAAGCCAATCGTGGGTGACAATCGAAGAGCAACAAGAAGACTACTTCTCGTTCGAGGAGACATTGGCGTCTTCCGATTCTGAAGACGAAGACAATAAATCCAACGAGGCAAGGCGTCAAGATAAGGATGAAGACTCTGATGTAGACGCTGACATTGCGCATGCGCATGGCCCAAACACAACATCAGAGAGGCGCAGAGCGCAGAACGAGATCTTGAGAGCCTTTGCTGCTAACATCAGTTCGCGCTTAACGCAGAAGGAAGTCGACGATGCTGCCGCAAAGACTGCCAACGAAGAGCAGCTTTCGATCCGCGATATCCTGGCAAAACAAGATGGCACCGCTCGCATCACGAACCCACGCGACTACCAAACCGAACTGTTCCAGAGAGCCAAGAGCGAGAACGTGATAGCAGTGCTGGACACGGGCTCCGGCAAGACCCACATCGCAACTCTACTCCTGCGACATGTCCTAGATGGCGAGCTTGAATATCGGGCTGCAGGCGGCATCCCAAGATTGCGTTCTTTCTGGTAGACTCAGTCAACCTCGTCTTCCAACAAGCAAATGTCTTGCGGTGCGGTCTAGACCAGAGTGTAGAGGGTATATGTGGCGCTATGGGTGCATCGCTATGGTCGAAATCGACCTGGGAGAGTCACTTTCAGAGTAACATGGTGATAGTATGTACCGCCGAGGTTCTCGTGCAGTGTATGATGCACTCCTTCATCACCATGGCCCAGATCAATCTCCTCATCTTTGACGAGGCCCATCATGCAAAAGGCAACCACCCCTACGCCCGTCTGATGAAGGACTACTACGTTCATGAACCGAAGCTTTCTAATCGGCCTCGTATCTTTGGGATGACAGCTTCTCCGATCGATACACGAGGGTTATCGATCGATCACATCAGAAACGTCGCGAATGACCTTGAGAAACTACTCCATTCCAAGATAGTCACTACGTCTGAGAGTGTTCTCGCTTCGAACAGTATCAGCAGACCCATCGAGGAGATAGCGGTATATGAACGGCTGCAGGACGAGTGTGAGACGCCCCTCCATCAAAAGATAAAAGCCAAGTTTGGAGATATATCGGCGTTCAAGAAATTGTTCATCGCATCCAAGCACCACGGCTCCGAACTAGGTCGTTGGGCTTCCGACATGTATTGGTCTTTCGCTTTCACTGATGAGCAGAGTCGCAAGCTCGAGGATCGTGAGCACCTTAAGCACAACAAGATTAAGCAAGATGGAGCCGCGCAGGAGTGGGACGCTCAGTCCAAACGCTTACAGGAGGCGGCCACATTTGTACAACAGTTCGACTTCGGTTCGTGCGCCCTTAGCGACGAAGATCTGAGTTCAAAGGTTCTTAAGCTTCGTCATTGGCTCAATCTTTACTATGAGCGCGATGATGGAGCTCGTTGCATCGTCTTCGTCACGCAGCGACAGACCGCTCGCCTGCTTGAGCTCATCTTCTCCCAGATCGGCGGACCAAACCTCCGTTGCAGCGTTCTTGTCGGGGTCAATAATCGTGTAGGCGAGCACAATATCTCCTTACGGAACCAGATTCTGACAGTCGCCAAATTTCGTCGCGGTGAACTGAACTGCCTGTTTGCCACATCCGTAGCAGAGGAGGGACTCGATATTCCACAATGCAACCTTGTGGTACGGTTCGATCTCTACCGCACCATGATAGCATACGTGCAGTCTCGCGGTCGGGCAAGGCATCGTAATTCCAGGTACCTCCATATGGTCGAGGCTGGCAACGAAGATCATCAAAGCCGGGTCCTTGATGTCAAGAGCGACGAAGACACAATGCGAAGGTATTGCAAAGCTCTTCCCCAGGATCGTCAAATCGGCGGAAATGACGTTGACTTGCTATCGTTCGAAGACAAGATGTACCCAAGTTTTGTCACAAAGGCTAGTGCAAAGCTCACTTACCGCTCAAGCTTATCTGTTCTCAATCACTTCGTAGCTACGCTGCCTGGACCTGACAGACAAACAATGCTTCAACCCACCTACGTTGTCAGTCCTGAAGTTAATTACGATGCCCTGGATCCGCAGCGGAGAGGTTTTGTTTGCGAGGTAATGCTACCGGAGCACTCACCTGTGATTTCAGTCACTGGTGACATCCAGAGCAAGAAAGCAACTGCAAAGTGCTCCGCCGCATTCAAGGCATGTCTCAAGTTGTACAACAAAGGCTATCTCAGTGAAAATCTACTCCCTACGACCCATAAGAGCTTACCAGCCGGAACAAATGCATTGCTGGCACTCAGTGAGAAGAAGAAAGGCATGTACTCCATGTTGATCAAGCCAGAGTTCTGGAAGATCGGACGTGGCGTTGCCCCTACGTGTCTTTATCTCACCCTCATCGACCTTGATGCGGGTTTGGATCGACCTCATCAACCCATGGGGCTCCTCACTCGCAATCCCCTCCCGCAAATGCCAAATTTCCCCATCTATCTTACTGATTGCAGGCCCTCTAATGTCATCTCCCAGTCCTCTCAAACTCCGCTATATGTGTCAGCAGAGACGATAGACATCCTCACTGGTTTTACTTTGCGCATATATGAGGACGTCTACAACAAGAAATATGAGAATGATGCTAAGAAGATGTCCTATTGGGTTGTGCCGATACTACCTGGCAAGATGTCTTCTCCGCTATCCGTTACCGCCCTCGATCAGATTCTGGATATGGAACAAGTTCACAGAGTCTACAACGAGCCTATGTGGAGATGGACACCAAAGACTATTTCTAAGGACCTATTAGACCGGTACTTCGTGGACCCTATGAATGGAGGCCGACGCTACTACTCAAACCACCTCGCCACACAGCTCAAGCCACAAGATCCGGTTCCCAAACGTCTACCTCGTAGCGGGCACAAATTCATGGACAGCATCTTGGACTATAGTGACAGCAAATGGGCAAAGAGTAGGGATATCTCAAGGTGGAACCAATCACAGCCTGTTCTTGAGGTCGAAAAGATCCCTTTCCGTCGCAATCACCTCGCACGTGTCGAAGAGAAAGAGAAAGGCGAGCTCGACGACCTCAAGACATACATTTGTCCCGAGCCCCTACATGTCTCTAATGTAAGCATCCAGCGATTCAGCATGTATACAGCAAGTTACTGACGAAGTAGCTCGCAACACCATTCGTAGTCGTGTGCTACGTCCTACCAGCTATCATTCATCGATTCGAGAGCTACCTCATTGCTTTAGACTCCTGCAAAACTCTGGATCTCGATATCAGCCCAGCGCTTGCCTTGGAAGCCCTGACCAAAGACTCTGACAATTCCGAAGAGCATGGCGAGGAAAAGATCAACTTCAAGAGCGGGATGGGCCCGAACTATGAGCGGTTAGTGTTGGACTCGCACATGGAGCTACCCACTGACATAACACAGTCTCGAATTTCTAGGAGATTGTTTCCTCAAGATGGCTACGTCCCTCTCGGTATTTGTACAGCAGCCAGACGAGAACGAGTTTGAATTTCACGTCCGCCGTATGGAAATGCTTTGCAACAAGAATCTGATGGAGACTGCAGTGGGTAAGAAGAAAGTAATTTCTGCAGACGGAACTGAGCTGGACATCCAGCTTTACGGGTACATTCGCACCGACTCTTTCTCACGGTATGTATAAAGCTCTCATCAAGCCCCCCTCAAAGGACTAACTCGTGTAGGCGCACATGGTATCCTGAAGGGCTCAAACTTCTCAAGGGTAAAGGACTGAACAAGACCGAAGACGACTGGCTCAAACTCACGCACAATCTCGGGGATAAGAGTATAGCGGATGTTTGTGAGGCCTTTATTGGTGCTGCTTTCCAACAGCATCACAAGGCCGGACGGTGGAACCCCAGGGACTGGGATGAAGCCGTCAAAGCTGTCAAGCTGTTTGCCAACAGTCGGGATCATCTGATGTCAAAGTGGTCGGACTACTATGACGCGTACCAGAAGCCAAAGTATCAGATCGCGGACGCCACCGCGGCAATGCTCGAAACTGCTCGCAAGATTGAACTGAAGCACCCGTACCACTTCAAGTATCCTCGCTTACTCCGATCGGCCTTCGCTCATCCATCGTACCCATACATGTATGAGAACATACCAAACTATCAGCGTCTGGAATTCCTAGGTAATGTCCCCTTCACGAACCGCATGTTCACACACACTGACTCCTTTCTCACCCTCTAGGTGACTCTCTCCTCGACATGGCTTTCATCATGCATCTCTACTACAAATATCCGGACAAGGACCCCCAGTGGCTCACTGAGCACAAGACGCCCATGGTGTCCAACAAGTTCTTAGGCGCCGTGTGTGTCAAGCTGGGCTGGCATGTTCATATCAAACAGAATACTGCTATCCTGAGCTCCCAGATCCGCCAGTACGTCTTGGAGGCCGAGGAAGCAGAGAGGGAAGCAGGTGGTGCTGTCGACTATTGGGTAACCATCAGCGAACCACCCAAGTGTCTGGCTGATGTAATCGAGGCATATACTGCAGCCATCTTCGTAGATGCGGAGTTTGACTTCAGCGTCGTACAGGATTTCTTCGACATGCATCTCAAGCCCTTCTTCGAGGACATGACGCTCGGGACCTATGAGAACTTCGCTTCCAACCATCCAACCACGCGTCTCAGTCGCCTCCTTTCCATCGCCTTTGGCTGCAGCGAGTGGCGCATGGCCGCCATGGAGACGGACACGCTCATCCCTGGTAAAGGCAAGGCCATCGCTGCTATGATCATGATCCACGGGAAGGTCGTCTTCCATACCTTGGGCCAGAGCGGGCGATATGCACGTGTCAGGGCGAGCCATACAGCATTGGAGAAGTTGGATGGGCTTCCACCGTATGAGTTCCGGAAGAGGTATGGTTGTGATTGCGTGTACGAGGGAGAGGGTGAGGGCGAGCAGGATGAATCAGTATTGAAGGCGAAGGCAGAGCGGATGAAGGAAGCTATAGGTCTGAGTATTTAAACCATTGGGGCGAACATGTGATTGGTTGAGACGACTGCTGAGCATTACAGCCTCATATAGGTTGCATGACCAGTGGCTCTGCATGCCCTCTTCTCTGTGGCAGCTGCACGGTACCTACTCATTGAAAAAAGGCATCAAGAATGTTTGAAAACTTTGAGCCAGCAGTCATACTTCTTGCAAGCAGCGTGTGGACATCCAAAACGATTCTGATCAAAACTTAGATCAAAGATAACACCACATTCCGCGTTTGAATTGATGAACGCGAACCAGCCAACACCACCAGGGCACGTATTGCGAAGCACAGCTGGAGGAGACCTTCGCAGTTGGCAGTGTATAAAGGGTATATTCATCCTAACTTTGTACAAGAATAACAGCGTCATTAGTTCCTCCAGTCATTCAAACTCGTACTTCATAAAATCGCAAATAATAACTCCCAGAATGGAAGTGGATCTTTAAGACTTCTTCCACTCCACATCCGTCGCAAACTCCAAATTCGAGCGCATCTAGCCCGACCATACACATGTGTGGACACTACAAAAATAGTGCACATACGAAAACAGCGATCAGAGCTGCGGTACAGCTGGAACCAATTTGCGAGGCGGCTCCTTTCGTCTCCGAGGGCTGTGCAGCGTCCCCGGTTTGGCTCGGGTTGCCGCCGCTGGAGCTTGGAGTGCCACTAGGGCTCGTGTTCTCGCCGCCAGGTGTGTTAGACCCATCGTCCGATACAACATTGAGCGACAAATCATTGATTTGCTGACCGTTGCTGCCGTAGACAGCCTGCTTGACGTTTCGGTCGCCAATGTCCACCAGTGCGCCCTTCTGTGGGTTCTCGATACCATTGTCAATGAGGTCCTGGCACCCAGGGCAGACGGCCGGGATCGTGAAGTTTTTGCTAAAATCTTGCGCGGATATGAGGCTCGCGTCGCACTCGGGGGCTTGGATCTCGGTGGACTGAGGATTGGCTTGCTCAAGAGAGCTGACGTTAAGCTGGTTGAATTGGTTTTGGAGGTTGTCATAGTCCTTGAGAAGCTTGACGGAGCCGTCTTGGTCAATATCGACTAG
Source organism: Alternaria postmessia (assembly GCF_024291825.1). NCBI lineage: Eukaryota > Fungi > Ascomycota > Dothideomycetes > Pleosporales > Pleosporaceae > Alternaria > Alternaria postmessia. The sequence goes on along the minus strand of NW_026260082.1, from coordinate 65,678 downwards.
ACCGTAGTTCGCTTCCTCTTGGGAGTACTCGTATACGAGGCCGCCAGAGAGTGCTCGCATCTGGTCTCCGTAAAGTGCTTGAACCTCGTCGAAGTCACGGGGAGTAACACGATTGCAGCCATATTCACTGTAGAAGACAGGAATGGCAGAACTGTTGAACATGGCGACCAAGCTATCGTAGCCGGAAGTCTGGTAGTTGTCGCCATTGCACCAGCTGTAGGAGTTGAGACCAAAGAAGTCAGAGGACGATGCATCCTCGTCGTGTACACACTGCATGTACGCCCAGGTGTCTTGCAGGATCTCGCGGACGTCTGCAGCAGAGTAGCCGACTGGGATGGTGCGGTCGGCGTGGTTCTTGATGTAGTTCTTCATGTCACGCTGAACAGCCTGTATTCTCGTTAGCCTGGAAGACTGGTGAAGGTAGCTAGTCGTCCAAACGTACCCGGATGTACTGTGGGTTAAACTCCGCAGTGGAGAGGTCGTTCATGACCTCGTTTGCAGAGAAGAAACCCAAGGTGTTAGGGAAGCCCTTGAAGTTCTCGACGATACCAAACGCACGGGTAAGGTAATCGCTGTTGTAGGAAGTCCATGGTGCCTCGCGGTTGATGCTCTCTCCTGGCAAGGGCGAGTTGACATCAAGAATCATGTAGATGCCGGCGGCATTGAAGATTGAGGCGCATTTTGAGTGGTCAAGCGAAGGGTCGAGATTGTAGACACGGATCGTGTTCACACCCAGCTTCTGCATAAGGGTAGCATCTCGCAGACAGACATCGGCATTTGTGAGAGCGTCCTCGCTGTTCGAGGGCTGGTACGCTCCTTGACCTCCAGGTTGGTAGTCAACACCAACAATCATCAATCGCTTGTTCGTGACGGTGTCGACAAAGTCCTGTCCGCGGACTTCCACTGGATGGACGGCATACGCAATCGTTGAAAAGAGCGCGGGGAGCAGCGCGACCGCGCGAGTGAACTAGAAAGATGACTTTAGCGTTGTTCCAGGTGCAGGGAACATGGGTTTTATGCTCGAGAGACATGAGACGTACAGAAGGCATTTCAACAAACGACTGTTACGACAACGACCGTAAAACGAGAGACCTGGGAATCTTCGGGCGATTGCAGCGACTGCTGGCAAGCCTTATAATCCTTCGGTTATCTGCTCGTGTTGGTATCGCAATGTTATGCACCAAGACTAGTTGCAGTGGACCTTGGCCGCGGAGGAGCAGCTAAGACGGATCGCTTGCCGGCTGCTGTACTGTGATTCGAGCGTGAAAAACGAACGACATGCATACAGCTAGACCGCTGGGGAAAGATAGGGCCAAAAGTGACAAAAGTGGGCGCAGAGGAAGAGAGGGACAGGGAGCCAGGAAGCAGAGACATGTCTGCTTCCTGTCAATTGCAAGCAGGCAGTGGCTGTTGGACGTGATGCTTTGGGAAGGTGTGCTTACTGCTTCAGCCTATCTCGGTAGTGATTACTTCCACGATAGCAGGAACGGGATGACCTCAAGACGTGCGCCGCTGCCATTGCCAACGCGACCCGCGCAGAAAGCTCTGAAGGCGTCTAATCTAGCGTGCTCCGAGTGGGCCATGAACATGTCCTGGCTTTACCGATGAGCTTGTCTCTTCTTGTTCCAAGGTTCTTGCCCAAAGTAACAGGAACATGTCCCATTTGCGAGCCGTGTTCGACTTTTGGAGTAGGATCATGACGCCATTCTCCAAACAGATGGCAGGGATTGCTGCACCCCAGCCACTTTCTGCATTTGCGCGCCAATCATCGCATCTAAACTCCGATATGCATCTTGGCAATGTTTACTGCACATGCGGGACAGATAAACGTGGCGCGCATAATACTCGAGGACAGCTCGCTACAAGAATGCTGGCAGATCAATCACACATCATCTCTCGCCGTTCAGCGTCAGGCCTCATAATCAACGCAGACTCATTCATGGAAGGATGCGAACATTGGTTCTGTGAATGTCGTTGGCAGAGATAATCTCTGCACTCGGGCTCAACGTCTATTTAGTCCTACAGGTGGACACATGCGGGTCCTCTTAGCCGCATATTTGGTTCCAAGATCCACATGCCTGAGCTTGTCGTGCCCCGGCGGTTGTGGAAGCCGAAGGTATGCATTTTGAGAACGCCATGTGAGCAAGATCATGTTCCGGATACGTCCAGGAGCCTACTCGACCAGCAATAGCTAGGATCAGCCGAAGACGATATCCTGTCGGCCGTTGGGTGCAAGTGGCTTGACGGTTATCTGACTTTTAGGGTTGAGCCTACGACGCTGAAAGCGTTATAGCCGGCTCTCTCGCGCTGCCGCTCATCCTGTCATGTCCACATCCCGTGTCTTTCTCTTCAGCCCGCTCTCACTTTCCTCGATCTGGCCTTGAAATTTGGTTTGGAGCGCTTCTAGCAAGACCTCTTTGACCACCGCGAGACTGCCCACAGCCGCGTGAGTGGCTCCCTCAATCAAAGCATCAGGATCGGAGCCCACATCTCCCTTCATCCATATCTCTGTGATCTCGTCTCTTGAAGCCAGGTAGCCGACTACACATGCAGCGACAACTTCCCTGTGCTCTGCTGGACAGGGGTCGAGTATCCTAGCCAGCTCTTGCTGTTGTGTGGAGCTGGGGTTCCGTGTTATTGCGGCGACACCTCCACACACTACATCCACGCAATCTATGCCGGCGTCTGTTATGGCCGCGCTCGCGACTGTTATGCACCCTGCCAACACATTCAAGAGACCCCATCCGCTTCCAGTTGCGTTTCCTTCACTGGCGGAGTCACCCCACCAGCCGTCCTCGTCACCTTCCAGGATGGTGACCACTACTTCGACTCCGCTCTTAGGCCATCTCTCTCCGATGATGACACCCCGTAGTGCAGTCTCCAGGTGAACACCCAAATCGCGCTCTGCCGAATCCCGAATATAGCCTCGTCTTTGACGTGTTGCGAACGGGGCGAACTTGACCGTGGTCGTGAGAAGGAGCGATGGACTGAATGGCGCGCTGCGGGGGAGAGGCTTTGGGCCTTGGATAGAAGCAGTGATCTTGAGTGACGAAGTCGGTGGGATGAGTGTCGATTTGGTCGTAGGGGAGGACGAAGGTATCTCAAGGTAGGCAGAGCCCGATGCGGAAGGTATAATGGATGTTTGGAGAACTGTTGTAATGCTTAGAAATGGAACGTACAAGGATGGTATACCAAACGACAGGAAGTGCGCAAATCTCTCGGAGAAGCTCAAAATACCCTGAGTACGCGTAAACAGAGACTATGAAGCTGTTTGGGCACTTACAGATCCTGCGAAGCTCATTCGCGCCTCTTGACCTTGTCGGTCTCAACTTCTCCAGATACTGCGGTTCTCTAATCGTTCGCGCAAACACAGACGCACTAGTTCCACCACTAGGCGCATTGTTTCGTCTTCTGTCAGCGTTCATCGTGCTTGTATCTGCGTCGTGTTGAACGCGCTGTACTTGCGGATGATTTCATGGTGTTCAGAAAAGTGGATGACTAAGCACGGACCCGCCAAGATTTCGGGACCCTCAAGTTCAATTTTCCTGCGCGTCTGGTTCAACTTTCTTTCCTTACCTCACACCCGCGCTCAAGGTACGTTAACACACTCCCACCCAATCCTCTCCCTTTCATTGATGATACCCTTGAAAAAGTTCTTGCGATCTCAGATGAGCTATGAACACATGCACCACCCTCTGATCTCACACTTGAAGCTTCTGCTTTTGCACAAGACTTTGCGACTGTAGCTAACCTCAGTCTAGATACAGCTCAGGATCGAAGCGTATCGCGCGAGAGGACTGCTCTCCTCAGCGGCCTAAGCATCTCATTGTTGAGGCGGCCGCAAGGTGTGAGCACATGGGCGTACGATGTAGCCGCCAGCATGCCTCCCAACACCACATCTGTCGCTAACCTGCAGCGTCTCGAAGCACATACTGATCAATGGTAAGTCCTCATCTTTTTCTCTGTACATGCCTTATATGATGATCGTATTATTTCAGTTCTGCTACTGAATCTCTTTGAAGAAAATTTATACCGCTTACCTTTGTCTGATATAACTCTGCACTCTCAGCTCTTCACTTCAATCGTTGAAGAACACTGCTGACATTGCAACCAGATACCCATCCCAGCCGCTCGCTCTGCATGCCTGCATATGGTAAGCACCCCGACTCCCAACCCGTTCGCAAGGAGGAAAACTAGTCTATCCATTCAACGACATCTGTCGCCGGGTCACCCTCCCGCACCCTACCAGTCTCGGCTGGAATGACGGGTTGTGGAGTTGCACTGTTGGCTTGTCCAACGCCGCGTGATTGTGGTCTTTGAGCCAAAAGTCGTAGCAATCCGTCTTGGGCTGCTGCGACCTGAGGCCAGGCGATGGGGGATGATTTAACACGGCTGTCTGAGCGCAACATCTGTTTAAAACATGACGATATGGCTGTTTGAACATTGCTAACAGCACCCAGATTGTTACGAAGGACATGTATTCGTGTAGTCCGCATTCTGTTTAGATCATGGTAGATAGGAATCTCTAAATATATTCACCCAATTTTTCAGTCATGACACCTTGTGCACGTGCAGTCGTTTGCAACCCGCTGAAGTACTGTCTATACTGGGTGTCCCTTTGGTAGTGGAACAACGCGTATGCAATATGGAGAATACGAATGTCTAAACTTACTTCCGTTGAGGTACTGATTCGATTCGCTGCTTGGGCGGAGATAGCTACTCCTGCACATCATTGCTATACCAGTCTGAAACGGCCATACTACGTGGCTTGGCTTAGCCTCACACCTCGTGAACCTTGCAAAGTGTCAGCACTCGAACGACAACCATCGTGCATCTCGTCAGCCTCGCGCGTCGAGTCGATTGATTCGGCCATATCCGTTGCAGACGCCACTTAGCCATCAGCATCCCCGTCTGGACGTCACCGTGGCCTTAGCGAACAAATCCTTGGCCAAGCCCTACAACGGAGGTTACCAGAGACGCGCAGCACCCCCGAACGCACGCGATCCGCCATCTAAACGCCTGTATCGGATCATCCTACGTCGCAATTACTCTCGGGAGCGGCAATTCATCTTACTCGGACGCAGCAAGGACTGGGAGGCAGTACTTTGTTCAACGACTTGGTGATCTGGCGGGTCTTCGGTGACCGGGGGTCTCCAAGGGAGCAATTGACATCTGGCGCCCAACTCTCTGAATGTTGCCTTTACATTCATCGTCGAAAGGGAAGATGCACCGCCATGCCTTTTCCAACGGGGCGTATCCCTCGCAAGGAGGGGGTACCTTCTCCATCCAACCTCACAAGTACGTTCACCACCTACGACCCATGGCGCAACTATCGCGCAGCATCTCAACCCGCGTCTCCGTTACGACTACGACTCAAACAATCGTGTTGCTAACCTCTAGTGCACCTCTAGATTCCAGCCGCGATCACAGCCTGCGCTCAGGCGGCGGAGAACACTGATACAGCGCTTGCTGCTTGTCGGTTCGCTGTTCTTTACCGCCCTATTCTTCTTCTTCCCTGACCTGCGACCAAACCTGGGTTCCGGACCCCTCAGCTTGATCTCCTCGAACGACGATGCGCAGCTTGAGACCGTGCGATACTACGATTTGAACAACGTGCAAGGAACGGCGAGGGGATGGGAAAGGGAGGAGCGCATTCTGTTGTGCGCTCCTTTGCGAGACGCGGCTCCGCATCTGCCCATGTTCTTTGGCCATTTGCAGAACCTCACATACCCCCACAACCTCATCGATTTGGCTTTCCTCGTTGGAGATTCCAAGGATAACACCATCTCACTCTTGACGGAGAAGTTGGAGGAGCTACAGGCCAATCCCGACCCCAAGCAGCAGTTTGGCGAGATCTCGATCATGGAGAAGGATTTTGGACAAAAGGTTAACCAAGATGTTGAGAGTCGACACGGTTTCGCCGCACAGGCTGGCCGCCGAAAGTCAATGGCACAAGCGCGAAACTGGCTGCTAAGCGCTGCTCTGCGGCCAACACACAGCTGGGTATACTGGAGAGATGTGGACGTGGAGACTGCTCCGTTCACTATTCTGGAAGATCTCATGCGACACAACAAGGATGTCATCGTCCCAAGTATGTACAATGATACATGACGAAAATATAAATTGCTGACCTGTCACTCAGATGTCTGGCGACCACTTCCGGACTGGCTTGGCGGCGAACAGCCATACGACCTGAACTCCTGGCAAGAATCTGAGACTGCCCTCGCCCTCGCCGACACTCTCGACGAGGATGCAGTCATTGTAGAAGGTTACGCAGAGTACGCCACTTGGCGCCCGCATTTGGCCTACCTCCGCGACCCCTACGGTGACCCAGACATGGAGATGGAAATTGATGGTGTTGGTGGTGTTAGCATTCTTGCGAAAGCCAAGGTTTTCCGCTCTGGTGTCCACTTCCCTGCATTCAGTTTTGAGAAGCACGCTGAGACAGAAGGATTCGGCAAGGTAAGCTACGACGTTCGTACCTTGCTGCAGCGCTAACATATTGCAGATGGCCAAGCGCATGAAGTTTTCCGTGGTCGGTCTTCCCCACTACACTATCTGGCATCTTTACGAACCCAGTGTCGACGACATCCGACACATGGAGGAAATGGAGAAGGAGCGCAAGGCCAAGGAGGCTGAGGAAGAAGCGAAGAAGGCCAAGGAGGCTAAGATCAAGGACAATTTTGATGAAAAGAAGAGCGACTGGGAGAAAGAGAAGGCAGCCGTCCAAGACATGGTTCAGCAAGCAAAGAACGAGGAAAAGGCGGCCGCTGAGAAGAAGAAGCAACAAGAAGCGGCAGCAAAAGAGGAGCCGCCCAAGGCAGACACCAAGGAGGAGAAGCCAGCTGATAAGAAGGAGGGCGATCAATCATAGTTGTCGCAGTATTCCAGTAATTTCAAGGGTGTGAGACCTAGGTCCGCGCCTGTTTGCAACCCTATAGTGGAACGAAGCACTACAGCAACGACAGTAACGACTTGGGCAGACTGGGCGCAGATCTGGACCTTTACTTCTTTCGATCCACTGTGTGCTTTGTGTTGGAGCCTAAAGACTTGAGGCAGCAACGTTTCGCCGAGCCGGTCTCCGAAGGTGGCATTGGAAGCGTGTCTTTTCCTGCTTGGAGGGCGTTTGAAGACTATTTGGAGGAATGTATACATTAGATAGCAGCTTTGCATCAGGGGCGTTGTAGGCTCGACAGTAGATGAGCATTGCGTTTGTGTGTAACAACATCGAGAAACATTACAGAATTCCTACCAAGATCGTGACTATGGCCTGCCGTGTGTTTCGTCATGGACGTGTGACGCTGGCTGGACCCCTGGCCTCAGCACCTCCGAAACTCCGCTAGAGCTAAGCCGCCAAATGTTCGAATGGTACAAACGACGTCTCTATCCGCCGTGCAGTACTTGAGGACAGATATTCGAGGTAATCGCTTCTTCTGCATCTCGCAAATTTGGGTTCTGTCTTCATCACTAGGCGGCAGCAATTGGAAGCATGCGTGTCATCTTTCAAGTCGACTGAACTAGACATATAGCTGTCCATGTGCCCTCCACCTTGAAGACACCCTGTCGCGCACCACATTCCTGTCGCATACACTTCCATACCCCGAATCCTTCAGCACCATGTCGAGCACAGATGGCGACGACCACGTCGCGTCCACACTTCAAGAGACAATTGTGGACCTGGATCCACGGCCCATTACCGTCGCAGTCAACCCAGTAGCTCTGGTGGTCACAGAATGCATTACCGTCACGTCGGCGATGCGAAAGCATGCCCGCTGGGCGCACTCTTCAGTCGCAGCTATACTGGGCAGCTCCTCGAACAAGACGCCAGCCGTCCAACGACGCGACCGCACAGGACAAGGCATCATAAGCGCAGGAGAGCAAGAGGAAGCCGTACCGAGCAGATGGGGCCTACGCGGGAAGAAGGGCAAGAGCATGCAGGACAACCCCCTCATGTCTGCATTTGCGCGCCTGAGGAATGATCTGAAGGGCTGCAAAGGTGAAGATGGCAGTCCGGACAGAACACAAGCCAAGCTAATGCGACACCAGATATCCGGACCTTCGATACCCCCTCTATGCTCCATCCCTTTCTGCAGGTCATCCGATCTTCATCCACCTCCGCGCCCATAACCTCGCTTGCCCTCATTGCGATCACCAAGTTCCTGTCGTACGGCATAATTGGCCATGACTCTCCACGTCTACCAGAAGCTATGCAACAGCTCTCCTCTGCCATCACCCACTGCCGATTCGAGGCCAGCGATTCGGCCGCCGACGAGATTGTGCTCCTTCGCATACTCAGGCTTATGGAGGTCATGATATCAGGTCGAGGCGGAGAAGTACTGGGCGACGAAAGTGTGTGCGAGATGATGGAGACAGGCTTGAGCATGTGCTGCCAAGCGAGACTATCGGAGCTGCTGCGACGCTCGGCGGAGATTGCCATGGTCTCCATGTGTCAAGTCATATTTCGGAGACTGAAAACGCTGGAGATCGAATCGCCAGATGAACTTGACGCCATGGACGAGGAGCTGGAAGGACAGGACGACCAAGAGGGCCTGAGAATGGATCCAACAGCAAATGGCGAGGGAGACTCTGCACAGCACAAGGTTGAAGCCCTCCAGCAGCCAATTGACCCAGAAAAAGGCCATGAGGACAATGACAGTGCCGGAAACCCAGCGAGCAGTACCCTAGATCTCCCAGCAACGGCCGAGGATGGCCAGCCGCAAGCCCCCCTCGAGATCAAGCCTTATTCGTTGCCTTCCATAAGAGAGCTTTTCAGAGTTCTGGTCGATCTATTGGATCCGCATGATCGTCAACACACTGACACGATGCGCGTCATGGCGTTGCGCATCGTGGACGTCGCTCTCGAAGTCGCTGGACCGTCGATAGCGAGTCATCCCAGTCTGGCGAATCTGGCCAAGGACACTTTGTGCAGGCACATTTTCCAGCTCGTCAGGTCAGACAACATGGCCATATTGAACGAATCTTTGAGAGTCGCAGGTACGTTGCTGGCGACATGCAGAAACGTCCTCAAGCTGCAGCAAGAGCTCTACCTCTCATACCTGGTCGCTTGTCTTTTTCCACGGGTGGAGATACCAGTCGAGCCCGGCATTGAGCCTTCATTATATGAAGGTGTCCCGCATGCGCCCAGCCTCATCAAGCAGCCACCACAGCAGAATAGCAGCTCTAGTGGCCGTTCAACTCCAGTACCTGTCAAAGATCGCCAGAAGCTAGGACTAGAAGGAGGTGCACGAAAGCCAGATGCCCGAGAAGCCATGATAGAAAACCTAGGTGGCTTGGTCCGGATTCCTTCCTACATGGCTGAACTCTTCGTCAACTATGACTGTGAAATTGACCGTGGGGACGTCTGTATGGACATAGTTGGACTCCTCTCAAGAAACGCTTTTCCAGACTCTGCGACATGGAGCACCGTTAATGTACCTCCGCTATGTCTGGACGCTCTTCTCGGTTTTGTGCAGTCGATGGCAGATCGCCTGGACGATGAACCGGTAACAGAAGGCTATCCTAGTGCCGAGTCGCTGCGCAAGCAGCGAGCACTTAAGGCTGTCATCATCCGTGGTGCAACCAAGTTTAATGAGAAGCCCAAGGCTGGCATCGCCTATCTTGCATCTCAAGGCATCATTCGAGACCCTGACGATCCTCAATGTATCGCTGAGTTCGTCAAGGGTACTACAAGAGTTGACAAGAAGGTACTGGGAGAGTTTATATCCAAGAAAGGAAACGAGGCGGTATTGAGTGCTTTCATCGATTTGTTCGATTTCACAGGACAGCGAATTGATGAAGCTCTTCGACAGCTCCTACACGCGTTCCGTCTCCCTGGTGAATCAGCCTTGATCGAGCGAATTCTGTCCGAGTTCTCCGAGAAATATTTCAAAATGGCGAAGCCAGAAGGCATTGCCAACCACGATGCTATTTACATCCTCACCTACGCTGTCATCATGTTGAACACTGATCAGCATAATCCCAACATGAAGCAAAAGCGAATGCAGTTTGAAGACTTCCGAAAGAACGTCCGCGGCGTCAACGACGGCAAGGACTTTGACCCTGAGTTCTTGCAGGGAATCTATGAATCCATCAAGAACCGGGAGATCATATTACCGGAAGAGCATAGTGACCGAAATGCATATGACCACGCGTGGAAGGAGTTATTGGTCAAGTGTCAGTCGACCTCGGATATCGTCATCTGCGATACCAACATTTTCGACGCGGACATGTTTGCTGCAACATGGAAGCCAATCATCGCGACATTGTCTTACGTCTTCATGTCCGCCACTGACGATGCTGTCTTCTCACGCGTTGTTCAGGGCTTCGACCAGTGCGCGCAGATTGCTGCCAAGTACGAACTGACTGATGCTCTCGACCGTATCATTTCGTGTTTGTCATACATCAGCACACTCGCTCCCGATGTCCCACCAAGCACTTCACTCAATACGGAAGTCCAAGCCGATAAAAAGAGCGTCATGGTCAGCGAGACTGCTGTGCGATTCGGCCGTGACGGCAGGGCGCAACTGGCAACGGTGGTTTTGTTCCAGGTCATTAAGGGTAATGAGGCATCGATAAGAGATGGATGGCAACATGTAAGACTGTCAACCCTTTTTCAGCATATCGCTAACACTCTTAGCTCATTCGCATCATGGTGAATCTATTCGTCAACTCGCTGATACCCCCATACTTCCTCTCCTTTCAGAAGACGCTTGCTCTAGCACCGATACCACTCCAGAATCCTGCGCAAGTGATTGACCGCGCAGAGCGTCCGGCGGATACTGGCATCTTCTCGGCACTGACATCCTACGTCTCGAGCTTCGCCAACGACGAGCCTCCGGAGCCATCAGACCAAGAGATCAAATACACGCTGTGCACCGTGGATACTGTCAAGGAGTGTCATTTTGAAGATATTCTTGCAAACATCAGCCAACTACCTGTGGAGTCTCTGCGATCGCTTCTGGCCTCACTACTTGAGCATCTCCCCGAAGATGGCTCGCCCAGGGTTATCGTTGTGAAGCCTGAGATACCTGGCGCAAGTCCGCGGACGACTGGCCCGAAGCAGAAGGGTAAAGGCCCGCTCTACGACCCAAGCCTTGTCTTTGTGCTCGAACTAGCCACCGTTCTAGCTCTCAGAGACGAAGAGACGGTCAGGGAGCTCGCCAAGGATGTGACAGATGCTTTGACGTCTGTCATTCGAGACGCTCCTAAACACCATTATGTGGTCATTGCGCGATCGGTGTACTATCTGCTAAGCCTTTTGAAAGCTAGCAATGTAAGTCTCGATGCCTCCCCATGTGATTTATATACTGATGGAATTAGGACTACGATTTCATCCGTGCCCCAGTCCTCATGCACACATTCTCAAGCTTCAACGATGCTCTCCTGCATGAGTGCGCTCAGCCAATCTTGAAGGGACTGACAGACTGCTGCAAAGGCCCCAATGCCCTTCGTAGTGAACTTGCAGGCTCACCAGACTTCTGGACCATTCTCAACAGGCTTGCAAGCGTGCCTGATGCTGCTGGGGACGTTTTCCAGCTTGTCGAAGATCTTACCACTTCGCCTCAACCCGGCATCACTGCTGACAATTACGAAGCTGCGATTGCGCTTCTCAACGAGTTCGCAACTGCAGCCCAAGTAGGTGCTCGAGAAGAGCAGCTACATGACCAGGCTGCACGACGCAACAAGGGACAGAAGCCCAAGAAGCTTGAGAATAGTGAGATAGTTGTACGCGGCAGCACCGCTATGAGCATCGTCTTCCAGCTTTCCAGCAGAGTGCCGAATTTCATCGAGCAGTCTCACCTCGAAACGACTGAAGGTAGAAGGAATGCACATCTCGCTCAGCTTCGAAATGCTAACATACTTCCAGCATGGACGGCCTACTGGTCACCCATCCTCAAGACCCTCGCGCATCAATGTCTCAACCCTTGCCGATCGTTGCGCCAACAAGCCTTCTCTTCACTCCAACGCACACTTCTTTCCAACGATCTCGCTTCCCCCGAACATCGAGAATGGACCGCGATCTTCAGCGAGGTCTTGATCCCACTCATCACCCAGCTTCTTAAACCAGAAGTCTATCAGTCTGATCCACTAGGTATGAGCGAAACTCGGGTCCGAGCCGCTACGCTGCTGAGCAAGGTATTCCTCCATTACCTGGTGCTGCTTGATGGTTTGTCTGGTGAAGAGAAGGAGGACGGAGAGAAGAGCCTGTCTTTCGAAGAGTTATGGATTACGATTGTGGGAATAATGGACCGCCTGGGCAACAGCGGACAGGGCGACATGGAAGAAGCTGTCGCCGAGAATCTTAAGAACATGCTTCTGGTACTCAGCAATGGCGGGTACCTTGCGCCACCCGACGAAAACCCTGAACGAGAGGACCTCTGGCATGAGACCTGGAAGCGCATCAATCGCTTCCAACCCAGCCTTTTCGCTGAGTTGTTCCCCGATGAAGCTGGGAAGCGTGCAAGACAGCGACCTAGCAAGGATGAAAGAGCGCCAAAGAGTGAGCCTGTCATCGATGGTAGGGAGATGGATGTTGCCGAGAGGAAAAAGGGCGGCAGCAGTAGTAATGAAGACACGGTGGATGGTAGTGACGAGGCCGAGGAAGACCAGGAGAAGGTCACAGAGAAGGAAGGCTAGCAGCTACTTCAGTATGCAGGGACCTGAAGATCGGGCGCGTGAGTGTAGCATTATCGTCAAGTCAAAGCATAAATGGATTCAGAAGTAATGAAGACGACAATATGACGCTACGCACGTTTCACTTTCTCATCCATCGCTCGTCATCACGTTCACGCTAAGGTTTGGTAACAGTTGCTTTACTGGCATCTGTCAAGGTTCCCAGACTCAAAAAGAGACCTGGAGACCACTCCGCTAGCCCATGTCCCACCGGCTTCGCGACAATCGTCAAGCACATTGGGCATATTATCCATGTTATAGCGTCAATCGAAAGGCTTCTGATTTGAATGTCTTTAGATCTGATTGTGCATACCCTTCTAGACTGTAGCGAAAAAACGAACAGCTTCATATAGCACATGGTATATACAACCGTGTCCTGTGCATAGGCAGAATGTCTCTGCTCGACGAGACAACGCCTTGACACCAGATTGCACCAAGATCCCCTCTCTAATATACTACAAAGAAAGGTGCTTCGTGGCCCATAAAACTCCAAGCCGAAAGATCAACGCCGTCGTCAATAAAGCCGTTCACTCATCAAGTTTGCTCATCCCCTTTCCTCTCTTCGGACTGCTGGCGCGGCTTTTTATTCTCTCCCTGCTATACGTCCGGCTCAGCTCGAATGCGCTCGGAGGACCCAGTCCCAAACCGGTGCCCTCCCTGACAACATCTCCCGCGGTCGTCGTGCCGAAATAACTTGGTCCGCCGGGAACAGGTTCAGTCTTGATCTGCGGCGTCGCCCAACCACTCGTCCTGCCTACTTTGGACCCCTCAGAAGAATCCGAGAGTTCGTTATCTGATGAGTCCAGATAGGTCTCCTCAAGTTCGAATTCGTTTGCCGCATCCCCATCTTCCAAGTCAACACGTTCGTAAGGTTGCTGAGTGTGAGACGAGGCGCCGCCTAAGCCAAAAAGTTTAGCTGGAAAGCCGCGACCGCGACGGCGATGAAGAGGGTCTTTGCCCTGCTTGCTCTTGAAGAGTCTGCCGATGTACTGCTTGGCTGTGTTCCTCTTCTCTTTGCCAAGTATGAGGCAGAAGATGAAAATGAAGATGAATATCATGATGAAAAAGCCGGGTATACGCTGTGGGTGCTCGACGAAAAGACGGTGCCAGTCGCTGTCTGATTCGTACTCTCTAGGCACGCCACCGGGATATTGGAAGTCTGATGGTATTCCCGGGACATTGGAGCCAAAGCCTACTGCCAGCGCTTTTTCGGAGGGTAGTGGAACCTCGCTCGAAGCATAAAGGACCATCTTTCCGAGGGTCCAGCTGACTTCCACGTCGTTGATCTTGTTGACTGCTTGGAACGGGTCCAGAAACCCCTTTGTCTTTGCGTTGTCGATGACAGCTTTGGTGGTGTTTTGGCCACCTTTCATGTCTTCGATACCAACTCGAGGGACGCCGATTCCATCGTGAAGCATATTGATGACCCAGGAAGCTTTGAAGCAGACATCCCGTGCCTTCTCCTCGTCGACTTTATGACCCCACTTTTCCTTCTTGATACCCTTTTCTATGCTCTTCCAGTCTTGACTACAGAACTCGTCCACTCGCTCCTGGTATGTTTTGAGATCGTAGGCCTTGTCCTTGTGTCCGTGTTCGAAAATCTCATGCGTAGTATGCCAGTATTCGGATACGCCTACGAAGTGGTTCACGTTGAAGTCGATGGCAGGAACATGCTGACCGTTGAACAAACACGGCGAGTCTTTACACTCTTTCTCTTTCTCCAACAACGGGAACGTCCGGTGCAAGCATTCCGCGAACTGGCCCGTACCAATCAATTTCGCCGCGGTCTTCTGTTTCGGCTTATCGTCGTCATCGTCGTCGTCGTCCAAGTCAATGATCTTGCCATCTTTTGTAACCTCTACCTCGAGATCTGCTGGTAGGCAAGGATCAGGTAGCTCAGTCTCCGCGCTCGACTCCAATAAAGCCTTGATATATCGCTCTCTCGCTTGATTGACGCCAAATCCCAACCAAGTTGTCACAAAGACCTTGTACTCTAGCGGTGTACCATCAATCGTTCGTAGTCGCATGAGCGTCAAATCGTTCGCGTGCTTTTCCGCTTCGGTTGCATTTGGGGCGAAGGCGATCTGAGCCGATGCGCCTCCCATGTCCAGAAATCCATACGTATTGTGTCCCTTGCCATGATCGTGTTCCTTTGGCTGGTCAAATCCGCCGAGCAGGTAATTCGCCGCTATCCAGCCATACAGACCCTCTGTCTCTCCTGGAATGACCTGCACGTGCACATCGCAATCGGGCAGTTGAAACTGAGTGGTAGCGCGCGCAAACTCACAGACTTCCTTCAACACTTCTTTCCGTTGTCGCTCAGGGAGTATGCGCATGCCCGCTGTCGCAAGCAGGAATAGAGGCGTGTTCGGGACTTCTTCAAGGGGCACATGCTTGAGCGCGTGGCTGAGGAGTTTGTCGAGGTGTTCGGATCCGACATCGTGAGGGTGTTCGCCGAAAGTTGAGATACCTGTCCCACCTCCCGTCAGACGACTGTTGGTCAGAGTCCTCTCTCGCCCACATACCTGGATGTATCTTCTTCGTCCACTTCTTGTCGGTTTCTATGACAGGCAGGCTGTGTAGTTGTGCATCGCTGGCCTTCTTGCGAGCTGCGTCGCTATTGAGCCATCGGTAAACATGGACGCGCGTCCCCTATGATATGGTTAGCTGGGACCCTGCGATAACTGCACACCGACTGTTTGGAAAACTTACAGAGGACCCAGCATCCAGGACAACACCATATCTCCCTGTTCACCATATAGTGTCAGCGTGCGAGCTGTGTGGAGGGCATAGGGCTGCATATGGGTGGTTGCGTACACTTTCCCATCGAGAGAGTCAGGATCCGAGGACGGCTATCTAGCAATGCGCATGCGGAAAGCAACAGTGGGTATTACAAGAGATATGTCGGAAGAGGGCGGTAGCGGCGCGGCCGGAATCGAACAGGTGCTTTGCGTAAAACGAGCGACGTGAAGGAGGGGAGTAGTTAGTGATGGCGGATAAGTAAAGGTTGAGACTTGGACCCTGGCAGCTGGCGGCGCCGCTTCCAGAAGGCGCATGGATCAGCGTCCCGCGCCCGCTGCGACGTTTTATGGGGCGGAACAAATGTGCGAGCGGCCAGTTACCGGTCGTTTATGACGTGAGCCTCTGCCTTTCGACGCGATCGTCGTTTTCACTCTCGCGCAAGAACCACGTTTCACTTGTTGTTATTCACAACGGTGGTCCTGACAAGTTGTAGGAGCGCTGAGTGGTACTCGTAGGTGCATACTCGACCGGCTCCGGTACGGTTGTCACCCAAGGTTTTGATAGCTAAATACTCCGTATCGCGCCACATAAGTGCAGGGGCGGCTATAAGAAGGATCAACAGTGTCGTGCATGAACATGCCCAGCGCTTCAAAGTGACTATGACGTATCAGCATCCTATGTGCTATGTCCATGTGACAGTTAAGTGTTAGATCTTGATTAGGTGTCAACCAGAGTGAATGGAGAATGCAAGCTAGCATCGCATAGGTAAACTCAGGGCCGTGGCTCTGCTCAATCATGCAAGAACGACGCTAAGTCCCGATTCGCATTGGCAAAAATATGGTATGGCCAACAGAATGACAAAAAGAAATGATCGCATGTGACCTCGAGGCGATTTGAACGCCTAACCTTCAGGATGCTCCAGAGGAACTGGAATCTGACGCGCTACCATTGCGCCACGAAGCCGGTCTTGCTGATTTGAAATATGAGCAAAATATCTGCAATATAATAGCCATTGACTAATTACTGTCTAGCTATAGCTGCCAGGGTTGCTCATCACTTGTCAGCCAGTGCGTGTGGGGCAGCCCACCTTCGAAAACCCTTTGTCTGGAATACCATCTTCATGTATCGCGGCTAGTTATCGGCATGCAGGCACATAGCTATGTTCGACTATTAAGCATCTTTTAAGCTTAACATCCGATTATTCCTAATCCTCAAGCAAGAATCTCAAGAACGCTTTGGCAATGACTACTCCGTCATGGTGATTCCCGACCCTCGCCAGTGCATCCTTTGCCTGCTCGTCTTCAAAAATACCCTGCTCCGCCCTCATCTTGACCAAGTAGCTTACGATAGGCTCGGTGAACTCAGGATGTCCTTGCACAGAGATGAGCTTGCCCTTTTTGTACATGCCCTGCACCAAACACCGTGGTGATCCACCCAGTTTCTCCACGCCTTCCGGATACTCGAAGACAATGTCTTTATGCATTTGGTGGATTGCCTGTGACTTTTAGCATGACAGGTTGTAATCGTCTGGGTCTGGAAGACATACCAAGGTATCCTGTTGGAAGATCTCTTTGCCTTTTGCGGTGAGTTGTACTGGCAGCACCGAGATTTCCCATCCATTGTCGCTGCGTCCAACTTTGACCCCTGCAGCTCTTCCAAGAATTTGGTGACCAAAGCAAACACCGATGATACGAATCCGATCTTGCTTCAACAGTCTCTCCGTGAACTCGACCAGCTTTAGAATCCACGGGTCGTTGTCGAAGGAGTTGTGTTCTGCGCCACATCAGCCACGCTCTTCAACATTGCTTTTTCGGGTAATACATACTCGAGCCCGAGATCAGTACGGCATCTACATTTTCCAAGTCTGGATATTCCTGCGCTGTGACTACATCAAATGCGCTCAATTCGAGATCTTGCTTCGGCGATAAGCCCAGTTCCGTGGCTGCGGTTTCCAATAGCGTTGTGAAGATACGGTCATATCTGCCGTACTTCTCGACAACCGCGGCTGGCGGCGTGTCGCATTCGAGGATAGCTATTCTAAGAGGTGTCTTCATGTTTCTGGATGTCTACGATTCGAGTTGCAAAGAGCGAGATAACGCCGTCTTTGATAACGGGAAAGTGACGGCGAATTCGGGAGCACTAGCGTGATTCGGCTCGTTGGCACCTGCACTACGAAAGCTTGTCAGCTCTGGCTCTTCCTGGCTCTCCCTGGTTTCATCTTCGCTATCCCAATCCCAGCGGCGGCGTGAATCTGAGACTCAAAGACGAATCACGCGTGATTCAAAGACAACTGACATCTGCTGTTATGTCATCGTCCGCATCCGAGCGAACACCGCTTCTTCGCTCCGATTCGGCAAACCACCGGGACGACTCTCATCTAATTACCGACAATGCAATCACGACTGCAGAGGTAGCGGAACAGGGGGAGGGCGCTGCACCTCAGTTTCCAGCATCAGAAACCAGGAAAAACAGTTTGCGTGCTCCATCGCTCAAGCCTAATGATGATGGGCCCGATATCGCGCACGAAGCAGAGAGCCTAGTCAAGTTTCAGAAAGATGGAAAACTTGAAGGCGTTGGGGTGTGGAAATTTAGACTGGTGTTTGGTGGCATTCTGCTCGGGTACTTTGTGAGTTCTGGAAAGGTATCGAAATACCAATACTGACTGTATACTGTCAGATTGCCATGTTTGATTCTACTTTGATGGCATCAAGTCATCCAGTCATCACATCGTACTTTCATGCGTCAAACTCAGCGTCTTGGTTATCGACGGCCTTCTTGCTTACATCAACATCGCTTCAACCACTAATGGGTCGACTCTCAGATACTGTTGGCCGTCGACCGTTGTACCTGGCTGGTCTCGTTGTCCTTGCGGCGACGACCGCATGGTGCGCTCTTGCGCAGACTATCGGTAGCTTCATCGCGGCGCGAGCTCTCTGTGGCATCGGCGCGGCCGGAGTACTGTCAATGGGTAACATCATGACCAACGATCTAGTCAGTATCGAAGTCCGAGGCACTTACCAGGCCTACATCAACCTCTTCTATGGAGGCGGCTCCGCTTGTGGGGCAGCTTTTGGCGGCGTGCTTTGCGACAAATTAGGATGGCGGATGACTTTTGCTGTACAAATCCCTGTCCTAGTGTTGCTCTTGGTCAATGCCATATTCACGACGCCATCATCTCTAGGTCCAAACCTGGCCAAGCGCTACGGCTTAGGTCTAAAGGATGGTCTCAAGGGATTCGACGTCGCTGGATCCATGCTACTGACTGTCTCCGTCGCGTTCCTCATTCTAGGTTTGAACCTTGGTGGCAACATATATCCATGGAAACATTGGGTCGTTATTACTTCGCTCGTGGTAGCAACAGTGACGGGTGCCATTCTTGTCAAAGTTGAATCGAAGGCTTCGCGAGCAGTCATGCCTCTGCCTATGTTGTTCAGCAGACCCCGAGGCAACCTCGTTTTCAACAATTTCTTCGCTCAGGTGGGAATGAACACCATCTTGTTCAACGCCCCGCTGTACTTCCAAGCTGTTGAGCTTGAGACAGCTTCGGTGTCCGGGTTTCGCCTTGCAGGCCCTTCTGTTGCCCTCACTATATGCGGCGTCTCCGCAGGCTTCATCATGACCGCCACCGGGCGCATGAAATGGCTGATTGTAGTTGGCTCCCTCTCCATGCTGTTGGGAGCTTTATGCCTTTCTTTGATGTGGGATGGGATACCAAAATGGCTTGCCACGATTTTTCTGGTTCCTTCGAGTATTGGTCAAGGCTTGAGCTTCCCAGCAACGAGCCTTGCAGTCCTTGCGACAAGCACACAGGAGGATCAGGCGGTAATGACCAGCACACTCATCTTATGGCGTAGCTTGGGTATCGTGATGGGTGTCTCACTGAGTAGTCTCATCTTACAGAATGCTTTGACATCACACCTTGAGAGCCTGGTGTCCGGTCATAACAAGACTAGAGTACGCATTGCCCTATTTCGAAAGCTTGAGCAGTAACGCTGTGCTGTTATCCTGATCAAAACTGTTCGATGCTAACCTGTCGAAATAGATCATACAACGTGTTCGTAAATCGGTCCGCAGCATTGTCGACCTAGATCCCAAGCATCAGAGTCAAGGTTCGTCTCACTCGCATTCTGTAACGTTTTACACTCGTAGTCACGTCCACAGTCTACTTCTAGCTGGGATTGACACTAACTTCATTTCTAGTGATCGAGGCATATAGCCGTAGCCTGCGCTTGGTCTTTATTTCGGCAATCGTCATGTTTATAATTGTCAATTTGCTAGTAATCGCAATCGACTTACCACAGCTGAAGAAAAAAGCATCTTCAGATGACGAAGATGAATGAGGGGAGGAATCAGCGGCTTAGTAGAACAATGGATTCTATATCACGGTGAAGCTCAAATACATTCGTGTACACTAGGATATGACTTGTGCACCTATAACTTCCACTTGGCGAACCACTCCAGAATGAACGGGGTAGCGTCCCATGTTGTAGGTCCGTTCCTCAGTGTGTCGAATGGTTCACCTTGGGCCTTGCGACTAGGCCATCCGTGACCAAATCCCTGGATAGCTCTGTGAACAACAACATCTTTGACACCATTGCACTGCCATCGTCGCTCTGTAACCTTGTCGCTGGCTATGTTCACAGCTCGAGGGTTGCTCAAGCAGTTATCATGCTTCGCCCAACCCTCAACCCAGTTCAAAACCGGAATAGAAGCTGGTGGCGGATTGTTGTTGCCATCGTACGCAACCACGCTATCGTTCAGCCCATGCAGATTCATGTAGGGAAGTGCTCGTCCCTGCAGGTTTGGAAGACATCCTCCCTGAAATAGCGGCTCCGTAAGACTTGCGTCCGGGTAAAATGCGCCCGCCACTGTTGCAAAGGCCGCAAATCGTTTGTTGAGCTTTGGATCGCACATCAGAAGTCCAGTCAGTCCACCACCGTTAGAAAGACCAGCAGCGTATATACGGCTTTCATCGATGCAGAGCGTGGATGTGAGATGTGAAAGGAGTTCATCAACAAAGATTCTGTCGTCAATCACTGAAGATGTAGGAGCCAGCGGGTCTCCAAGCCATTGCACCTAAACCATATGATTAGATCCATTGATTGCTGATCTTGACGAGAAATATCGATTCGAATAACTTACACCGGGGGCCTGAACATTCATGCCCTCTGGATAGACCACAATGGTATTCGGATTGAAAGCCGGAGTTGACAGCTCGCTGATCACTTCCATGCTCCTGGCTGGCTGCTGCTGACCATGGAAAGCAATTACCAGCGGCGCAGCTTTCTTGTTTGTGGCATCGAACGATGATGGCAGGTGGATAATGTATTGACGCTCGGTTGTTTTGCCAATGACGGATTTCGAGGACAGAGTCACATTGGTGGTAGATTTACCTGGCGTGAGTCCCGATGGTAGGACGCTTCCACAGCCAGAGCTGGCTGCGAGCGCAATGGGACAAAGAGCATACAGAACAAGCGTGAGAGTGTGCATGACTGCGATGGTGTGATGCGAATAACAGATCGGCGTGAAACAAACTACTGGATCATCATGCTGTATACTTATACAAAGCCCCTATACACGATTAGAAGATTCACGGTGTAGAGTAACGCCGTACGAGATGACACGGCGCTACAAGTCGGCCCGTTAAGCCATCAATTTGCAAAGACTGTCAGCAGCGTCAATGCTTCTTCGGCCCGGTTTACCAGCGGTCCAGCGAGCACCGAAGCCCGAAGCCCGGGGTTCAGAAGGACCAGAATTGCTACAGACCTGAAGCGTTGCATACGAATCCTATGTAAGTAGTAGAGGGGCTTTCTCGCTCCCTTAGCGGAGCGTAGCTTTATCTATCTCTTTATACTTATTTGTTGTAATTGTTATTACTCTACTTACAGAGTTTCTAAGGTTGTAATACATAAAGTAAAGTATATAATAGAGAAAGTTTGACTAAACTTACTAGGAATTAGCTATAACTATAATTATAGTAATTATAGAGATTAATCTTTAGGTATAGTAGTTATAGTATAGCTTAGGCTCTGCTCTTACAATAGTTAAATAGTAAAGTCTAATATAATATAGAAAGACTTAAAGGTAATAATATTTAGAACTTAAAAGAAACTTATTTTAAGAGGTTTAACAACTTATTATCTTTTCTAAGCTACTTTCTACTAAACTAACTACTACTACTACTACTACTACTACTACTACTACTACTACTACTACTACTACTACTACTACAACTACTACTACTAGTAGCTAGTTTTTATATTATTTAATATATTTATATTTAGTAAATTAAACTATAGAATTTTAATAATAAACTTTAGTTTTTACTTAAACCTAAAAGAATTCTTTTTTATAATATATTGTTAAGATAAAATTATATAAAATATCTAATAATAAGCTATATTACTACCATAAAGTAAAAAGCTAATATTTAGTTTTTATTAGTATAGTTCTTTATACATTACATATTAGTATTAACTAATCTTAAAATAATAAAAAGTAGAAGATATTAAGCTTTATAAAAATCTAATAGCTTTATAACTACTATATTTTTATTTTATTAAGTAGCTAAAGGCTTCTACTTCTATAAGTATATTAATATTCTATTATAATTTTATAAAACACTATATAATAGTATTAAATTTCTTTAGATTTAAAGTGTAGGGTAGACTACTATTAATTTAATTAACGTGCTAGTAACAAGACACAAGTATAGTACTATTAGGTTCTACTATATTATACTATACTAGAAGTATATCCCTAAATACTTAGCATTACTATACATAGCTATATTTATACTTATCTAAAGGTTTTATTAATTATAACTAAAGCTATAAGTATTACATAGATTTAAAAAGCTACTATAGAGCTCTAAATAAGTACTATTTTATTCTCTTAGTATATATAAGCTTTTACTTTTGTAAGTGTACTACTATTCTATTATAATTCTAGAAATACTAGCTAGTTTAAGTACTCTATCTTATACTTATAATCTAAAATAAATTTATAGTAAAAAGTAGTTTTCTTTCTTAGTAGAATATAGTTATAATAATCTATACTTAAGCTTTATATTATACTTTTTTAATCTATTAGTAGTGCAGGCGTTATATAATAATATAAAATAGTATTATACTATAGTATAAAAAATACTTAAAAGAAAGGTTAACTTACTTTAATTAGCTATATTAAATATTATTAAGTTACCTGTCTTACCTAAGCTAATACTACAGAATAGAGTAGATGTAAAAAACAATAACGCTTACGTATTCTTATAGTTTAGTAAAAAGTTAATATTCTTTAATTTATTATTAGTTCTAATTATAGCTATCTAGAAAAGAACTTTAAGTAACTTCTAGTAAAGCTGTTAAACTTAAAAGAAGAGAGCTTATTAGACTACAAGGTTGTAATATTGTTATTACTAAGTTATATTAAGGAAATAGACTATAGTATTAGAAAGAGAGCTTATAAGATTTTATGATATAAAACCTAATAAGTAGCTCTTAAAAGTTTATAATATACTTATGCTTCTAGAACTATTAGCGCTAAATATTACCTTTATATCTGTAATTATATCTATAATTAAAATTATAGTTATTAAACTTTATCCCTAAGTCTATTCCTTTAAAATAGCTATTACTTATTATAAGTTCTACTTGTTTACTATTTTTTAAATAGTACTAAAGCTTTATAAGTACTTTATATACTTAGAAAGATAAAATAAGCAAAGACTATTTTAAATTAACATTAGGTATATCTCTAAAGTATAGAAGAAATTAATACTAGTAGCTCTTTTTAGGATTAACGCTTATAAGCTTATGTTTTAATAAGTACTAGCTAAAGCTACTAAAATTAAATATACTATATTACTTATAAAGTAGTAGAAATATAGTAGTTTATAATAAGAGTTATCCTACTTCTACTTATTGAAGTCTAAAGCTAATAACTTAAAGCTATAAAAGAAAGAATATATTAAAAATATATATATAGCTAAAAAAAAATAGTATATAGTTCTAGTTTTTCTTAAGCTTTAGAAAGTAAGTTAAGTATTTTTTTTAATTACGTTAAATAAAGCTACTTTACTATTATAAGCGTTTTTTATTTTTATATCTATCCTTAACTTTATCTTCCTATTATATAACTTTATTAAACTAGCTAACTAATTATACGTATATATATATATAAAGCTTTAGAGATAGTATATCTAAGTAATTTAAATACTACTTATAAATAAATAGTAGAAGGATAGTCTTAGACAGAAAAAGAAAAATAGAAATAGTATTACAAACTGAGATAGTTAAGCTATTATTTAGCTAAGCGTGTTAAGCAGAAAAAACTAGCAATAATAATAATAATAACTATAGATATTACGCTAATAGCTGCTTATTAATATAGTGTAAGGCGTAACTATAAGTAATAGTGCTTACTTTACGTTACAAAAGATAGTAGGAGATAGCTTATATATTTAGATTATAAGTGTAGGTTATAAAAGAATTAATCTTTACCTCTTTCTATAGAGTAAGGCGCGCCTTATAAGTAGGTTTAGCGCTTACTTGATTTTTTAAAAAAAATATATACTTTAAGTCCTTATAATATGTAGCTAGAATTTACTTAGTTTTAGTATAACCTACTTTAAAGGTAACTTTAGTTACTAAGTATAAGCTTATAAATATTTAGTTAGTTTATTTAAGTTAAGCTTAAGAGAGCTTATAAGTAAGTTTAGTAAAAGACTATTTAAACTTAAACTTCTTTATATTAGTAATATTTCTATACTAGCTAGAATAGATTTAAGTTAAAAAGTTAAAGCTTTTACTTATACTTATAGTATTAGTGCTTACGTTAATAATATAGTAATAGCTATAGTATATATATAAATACTACTATGAGATCTTTAGGTAGTGTTAGTAATAGCTATTATAGTAAGTATATTATATTATAGTAAAGTTATAGTAGTTTATTATAAAAGTATAAAAAGTTAGCATTTTACTATTAGTAAAAAGGGTTATTTAAGTTAGGCTTAGCTACTTTAATTTTCCTTAATAACACTATAATACTATATAATAAAGTTATAACGTAATAATATATAATATAAGAATACTATAAGCTCTATTCTTAAAGCTTAAAGAGAAATAAAGTAAACTACTTAATAAAACTAAGATAATAAGTTTATAATAGAATAGTAATATACTTACTAGAGTTAAAGTATTAAGTTACTAAAAATTAAGATTATTATTCTATTTATAATAGCTCTATTACTACTAATCTCTTTATAAAGATAAGAAGAATAATAATAATACTAAGTATAGCTTTTAGCGCTTAAAGCTTAAGCTTTTTATATTATACTATTAGAGTTACTAGTAATACTATATAAGTTTGTTCTTAATACATCTATATTAATTTTATAAGTACTAGCTATCTTTTCTACCTAACAAGCTTAGTTAGATAATAGCTTAACTATATTAGTCTCTAGTACTACTTCTATCTCTTTGTCTCTATTTTTCTATTATCTACTTATTAGTTATATCTTACTTACTTATATAAGCTATTTTTATAAAGACTTTAATTAATATATATATAATTACTTAGCTAGTTTAATTACTATATTTAAGAGAAAGATAAGAATAAATATAAAAATAGAGATAAAGACAAGAATAATAGAAGTTATAATAGCATAGTAGCTTTATTAATGGATAATTAGAAGAGTACTTAATTTTAATTTTTAATAGTAAAAATCTATATAAACTATATATAATTACCTACAAAGGCGCTTATAGGATATGCTATTTCTTCCTAATATATCTTACTAGCTTAGCTTTAGCTTAAAACTTCATTAGGTAGAAATATAATATTTCTTATTTAAAAAAACTACGTTCTAGCGTTATATTAAGTAGTAAAGTTTAGCGTTAAGCTATTATTTATAATAATTGCTACTATTATAGCTTTATTACTACTAATCACTTTGCGTAAAGATTATAACAATACTAAGTGTAGCGCTTAACGCTTAGCGCTTAGAGCTTAGACTCTTTATATTATATTTCTAGAATTATTAACAATGCTAGATTATATTATTACTAATATATTAATATTAATATTATTACAAGAGGCTTCTTCTTTTTCTTCTAATTTAATACATTTTACTACATAACTTAACTATACTAATCTATTACAACTTTATATTTTTTGTCTTTATATTTTTTTTTAAAGCTACTTATATATACTCTTCTAAAGCTATATACCTAAATATAAGTAGTTAACTAATTTATCTAAGTTATTAAAGAATTAAGTAGTAAAAAAATTAAAGATAAAAAGAACTTATAATAGTAGACTAGCTTTATTTATATATATAAGAGAAAATACTTAACTTAGTCTTAGAAAGCTAATAAAGATATAAAATAAAGGCTATTTTACTAAGTATTATATACTTTTTATAAGTATACTTATTTTTATTTAGTAAAGTAATCTATATAAAACTTTATAGTGTAGAAGTTTCTTATCTTTTAATAAAAGTTAGCTAATTGTATAGTCTCTTACTGTATTAGAAAAAGCTAGATTAGTAGTAGTAAGGTCTAGCTACGCGTATTATACTAGATAGTAATAATTATATAGTTTTAGATTAGAAGTTTACTAAAATAATTAAAAGAAAAACAACTTAATTAGTAGACTACTAGTAGATTATCTTACAAACCTTTCTTAATAAAATATAGTAGAGCTATACTACTTAGTAGTAAATAGACTTGTAAGTTATTTTAAGTATAGTTAGTACTACGTGTATATATAAGATTACAATAGCTATAGTTCTAAAAGAGAAAGCTATTATTTAAGAAAAATAGGCTATTATCTTAAAAGAAGAAGCTATTATTATAGAAAAAGTAAAGCTAAGAGTAGTAGAAAATATCTAACTTGAATTTAGAATATTAAAAAGTTTTCTTTATAATAATTACCCTGTTATTATACTAACTAAAAGGAAATTACTAGCTCTTATAATAATAACTAAGTACTTACTACTTTTTAATAAAGTACTTATTAGTTTTTATAACTATAATTTATATATTTAAGTATATATTTAATATTTACTAAGATTTAAATTCTGTAGTTTAAAACTCTAGTTGCCTGCTATTAACTAAACTTATCTCTAGCGAAACTATACTCTTCTTCTAATATTAAGCTTTATAGTAACTATCTAGAGCTAATAGCTCTATAGTAGCTCTCTAGAACTATATAAGATTTATAGCTTTAGTTGTAATATATAAAATTTCTAGATAAGTATATATATAGCTATATATAGTAAAGCTAAGTAAGTGTTTAGAAACACACTGCTACTACAATATAATATAGTATAACTTAACAGCGTTGTACCTACGTCTTACTACTAGCACGTCTATTATATTAATTAAGAACTTAGTAATAATAATAGTATTATAAAACTAAAATCTAAGAATCTTTTGTCTATTAAGATTTAATAGACTTAAAAAAAACTAATTAAAGTTCTTTTATAGTCCTCTACTATATAAAAACAATTATAACTACTACTAAAGTAAGGAATATTAAATCTTGCTACTTAACTATAATAAGATATAATATTATTATTCTTTAGGCTTACTTATAGTTTATAGCATTAATCTAGGTAGAATTAGTAGCTAAATATACGTAATATAGCTAACTATACTTAATTAAATACTTTCTATAAAAGGTTTATATTTATATAATCTTATAAGTAATAATATAAGTACTATTTTTTTTAAGTGTGTAGAGGCTTCTACCTTTGCAAGCATACTGCTATTCTGTTATAATTCTATAATATACTAGCCATATTAAGTAGTTTACCCTGTACTTATAATCTATAATAAATTAAAACTATAAAGTAGTTTTTTTTTTTTTTTTTAGGAGAACGTAGTTATAGTAATTTAAACTTAAGCTCTATATTATATCTTTTAAATCTATTAGTAGCGCAGGCGTTATAACTACATAATATTATCCTAGTAAAGTAAAAACTACTTAGAAAAACTATTTAATTGCTTTAATTAGCTGCGTTATGTATAGTATACTTACTTATCTTACTTAGACTATTACTATAGAATCTAGATAATACTAACGTTTGCGTAGTCTTATATTTTAGTAGAGAGCCTAAATATTCCTTAGTTTATTATTAGTTATAATTATAGTTGTTAAAAAAAGAGAATTGTAGAAGGATTTAAGTAAACTGTAACAGGCCTATTTATAAGTCTGCTAAAGTTGCTAGATTTATTAGATTACCTTTGAGTATAGATTTGTGTAGTATACTAAGAGGCGGTAGTAGGTGCCTAGTTATAATTATAAGAGCTAGTAATTTCCTCCTAACTATTATAATAAGCAGGTAATTATTCTACAGAGACACCTCTTAATTTTATATATCTAAGTTATATATCTTTTACTACTTTTGACTTTTCTTTTCTTATAATAATAACTTTTTCTTCTAGAACAATAGCCTCTTTCTCTAGAACAATAGCTATAATAAAACTTATATATATATGTAGTACTAACTACGTCTAAAACAACTTTAAGGCGTATATACTACTAAGTAGTATAGCGCTACTGTATTCTATTAAAGCAAATCTTTAATAGAATTAACTAGTAGTTTACTAATTAAGTTTTTTTTTTTTAACTATTTTAGTAAGCTTTTAACTTAAAGCTATATTATTACTACTATCTAGTATAATAAGCTTAGCTAGAACTCTTTACTACTAAACTAGGTATTTTTATTTTAGTAAAAAGTTATAAAGTTAGCCTAACTCTATATAGAAGTAAGAAATTTTTATATAATAAAGTTCTATTCTACTAACTTTACTACTTAGAAAGAGGCTTACTTATAAAATGTATATAATACTTAGTAAAATAGTCTTAAGTTTATATCTTTCTTAACTCTTTAAGACTAAGTTAAGTATTTTTTTTATAGTAATAAATAACTTAAAGCTAAGCTACTGTTATAAATCTTTCTTATTTACTACTACGTTAACTTTTTTACTTACTTTCTTATTTTTGTTATCCTTTTAAGTAAATTAATTAAATTAGCTAACTAATTGCGCGCGCGTATATAGCTTTAGATAGTAGAAAATAGGAATCTTAAAGTAGTAATAAATCAATATAGTTAAGTTATTTAGTAAGGCGTATTAAGTTAGTAAAGAAAGACCTAGTCTCTAATATTAAAATTTATATAAATGTATTAGTAATAATGTAATATAGTACTATCTATAATACTAAAAATATAATGTAAAAAGTCTAAGCTTATAGTGTTAGGCGCTACGCCTAGTATTGTTGTCTTTATACCTATTACTACAAAGTAAAAAAATTAGTAGTATTAAAGCTAAAATAGATATAAGTACTAGAATTTTAGGGAATTTAAGATAAATCTCTAGTTTAAACTACTATAACTACGTTTTGCTAAAGAAAACAACTACTTTCTAGTATTGATTTAGTATAGATTATAAGCAAAGAGTAATATAGCTAATATAGCTAGAGTTATAAGATTTAAATAGAATAGTAGTATGCTTATAAGAGTAATAACTTTTAGAACGCTATAAAAAAAAGGATTTAGGAAATTGTAAAGCTTTCTATAACTAAGTGCTTTATATTTATAACATAGCTATATATAATAAACTATTATATATCTAAGATAAGATATTAGAGTTTGAAAATGATTCTAGAATATTTATAAGTATATTTTAACATTATCTATAGTTCTAAGTCTATAGTTTAGAACTCTAGTTACTAACTATAAACTATAGTTACTACTTAAATAACTTTACTCTATTTCTAGACTTAAGCTTTATAGCAACTATCTAGAGCTTAATAGTAGTTCTCTAAGACTATATAATATTTTAAGCTCTAGCTATTACTTAATTAAGCTTCTAAATAAGTATATATATAGCTATATATAGTAAAGCTAAGTAGATATTTAAGAATAAACTTCTACTATAAATTAATATAATATAACTAAGTAGTATTCTGTCTGCGTTTTGTTACTAGTATATCTATTAATTTATCTTTGTTCTTTCTACATCTTAAAGTTTCTACTTTTATACGTATATTAGTATTCTATTGTAACTCTATAATCTTAGTTATATTAAACACTTTACTCTATAGTTATAATTTATTATAATAAGAACTATAAAGTAGTTTTTTTCTCTTTAGTAGAATCTAGTCCTAGTATTTTGAACTTAAGCACTATATTACATCTTCTAAATCTTCTAGTAGCGTAAGTATTATAATTACAAAAAGTTGTTTTAGTATAAAGTTTAACGTTAGAATGACTAAAAAAAAAACGTTGACCTACTATAATTATCTATAATAAATATACTTTAGCTACTTATCCTACTAGAGCTATTACTATAGAACTAATTAGACTTGATATAACATTTATCTAATTCTCTATCTTAGTAGAGATTAAATCTATTATTAGTTATATTTATACCTATTTAGAAGACAACTATAGAAGAACTTAAGTAAACTATAATATAATTGTCTATTAGTATTTTAGAATTCTAAAGGATAGTAGGTACTTAGATATTATTCTAAGAGCTAGTAATTTCTTTCTTACTATTGTAGTACGATTGTAGTTATTTTATAAAAGACTTTTTCGAATTCTATTCTTATTTTCTATATATTTTATAATACTATAATCTTTACTTATAATAATAGCCTCTTCTTTTATAACAACAGCCTCTTCTTTTATAATAATAGCCTTTTCTTTTATAATAATAGCCATTTCTTTTATAGTACTAGCCTCGTCTTCTATAATAATAGCCTCCTGTTCTAAAATTATAGTCTCTTCTTATAAAATAATAGCTCTAATAATATTATATATGCGCGTAATATTAAAATTACTTAGTAAAAATATCAGCTCTATTAACTAATTAGTAGTGCGCTGCTTTTATAAACTATTAAAGCGAATTTCTAAAAGAATAAATATAAAGAAAGTATATCTATTATATTTCTAAGTTATAGTCTATTAGTAAACTTTGTTCCTTAAGTATAAACTAAATTAAAGTTATCTATCACAGCTTTATTACTACTAATTTTTTTGCATAAGAACAATAACAATACTAAGCGTAGCGCTTAGCGTAAGAGCTTAGGCCTTTTATATTACACTATTAGAATTATGTATAATACTATATTACTTTATTACTAATATATTTATATTAATATTATAAGTACTAGCTATTTTATCTTTCCGCCTAATACGCTTAAAAGAATAACAGCTTAACTATACTAGTTTCTAATACTGCTTCTATTCTTTTATATCTATTCTTCTGCCTTATTTATTGTATCTAACTTACTTATATAAGCTATCTCTAAAGCCTTCTTAATCAATATACGTACGTAATTAGTTAGTTAATTTAATAAATTTATTTAAGAAGAGTATAAAGACGTATAAATAAGAATAAGAAGAAGTTATAATAGTAAAGTAGCTTTATTTACAGGTAATTAAAGAAATGTTTAACCTAATTCTAAAAAGTTAAGAAGAATATAAACTATATACTATCTTACTAAGAATATACTTTTTATAAGTTTATATTCTTTTAAGTATCAAAATAGCTAGAGTAAGACTTTACAGAGTAGAGGTTTCTTATTTTCTTATAAAAGTAGCCTAACTTTATAGTCTTCTATAGTAATAAAAAGAGCTTAGCTAATAGTAAGTCTTAGGTAAGCTTCTTACACTAGATAGCGCTAATAATAATATTTAGAATTAGAAGCCTACTAAGGTAGTTAAAAAAGACTTAGTTAGTATACTATACACGTAATTTAATAAAGATTTACCCTAATATTTTATAGTAGTAGAATACTACTAAAGAGTAGATAGAGCTAAAGGTTATACTATAGAGCGCGTTTAGTAATACGCAGTTACGTAAGTCTATTATAGCTATTATTCTAGAAAAGAAGAAGAGGCTATTATTGTAGAAAAGCAAAAATATAGTAAAGGTAGCAGAGGATACGTATGTGAGGAGCAGTTTGGCAGGCACTGAGATATCGGTATAGGCTTGTATTGAGACGAATCCTTAAGGAGCTATCAAGCCTCTCAGAGGGATAATATATATCTACGTCACGTGATCGTGGCTGGTGTGGGCCGACGGTGCCCCGAAGGGTTCCCGGTGGCTTACCAGTCTGTGGCTGGAATCCTGTGATGATGGAACATCGTGACAACGTAACTTAAATATAAAATATTAGAATACCTTTTCTAGAATAATTATACGCCTATTATTAAAGTTAGAAGAAAATTACTAGCTCTTATAATAATAACTAAGTACTTACTAGCTCTTATAGCTTTAATAAGCTTAAGAATAGACTTATTATAGTTTACTTAAACTCTTCTATAGTCCTCTTTTAGATAGCTATAGTTATAACTAATAATAAATTAAAATATATTAAACCTCTTTACTAAAATTTAGAAATACGCAATCTTATTATTCTTTATATAGACTTATATTCTATAGTACTATTTTAAGCAAGATAGGCAACAAAGCAAACGTAATATAGCTAATTAGAGCGGGTTAACGTCTTTCTAGGTATTTTTAACTTTATATTAGAACGTTTTACCTTATTATATATAATTATAACGCCTGCGCTACTAATAGATTTAAAAGATATAATATAAAGGTTAAATTTAAATTACTGTAACTACGTTCTGCTAAAGAAAAAAAACTGCTTTTTATTATTGATTTGTTATAGATTATAAGCATAGGGTAAAGTGCTTTAAATAGCTAATATTATAGGATTAAAACAGAATAGCAGCATGCTTATAAACGTAGAAGCCTCTAGACACTAAATAAAAAAATTATAAAAAATTAAAGTTATCTCTAATATAAAATACAACGTTTTTCTACAATAGATTAAAAAGCTATAGCTAGAGCTTATAATATATAGTAGAAGAAAATAGTACTTAATTTATAGTTCTTATAACTTCGTAGATATAGATAAAGTGTTAGTGTAGTTACTTATAGACAAAGGTATTTATTATTATACTTCTTTGAAATTTAAATTATACTGTTATAGCTATACTTATTATTAACTTAAATTAATAAATAGAAGTACTTAATATACTCTATACGTCTATGTAAGCTTGAAAAGCTTTAGTTATTATATATATAACTAGGTTAACTAGATATAAGTAAAAAATAGTAGTATAACAATAATAAAAAGAACTAAATCTAGTATTAGAGAGTAATATATTAAAGTTATTATTTGCTTTAGTGTATCGAAGTAGTAGCTACTTAGTTAGTTCTATTAATATTATTATAGATTTAGAGATACTATAAATAGTATAATATACTATAATATATAACTCTAATAGTAGAATATATACGACTAGACTTATGTTTATTCTAGCTCGCATAAAGATAGTGCTAATAAAAAGAACTTTAAGAATAAACAGTTCTTTACTAAGCTTATTTTTTAAGCTCTTCTAAGCTTAACCTAAATAAGTTGACTAACTATATATAAGCTTATACTTAGTAGTTAAAGTAACCCTTAAAGCAGTCTACACTAAGCTTAACTTAATTCTTGCTATTTAATAGGTAGCTGTTGTTATTATAGCTGTAGTTATTATTATTATAATTATTATTGTTATTAAGCTAACTATAGGGCCCTCTATAACTAGGTGCTCTACACCTATAATATATTCTTATATAATAACTTTCTATGTATTAAAGATAAGATATTAGAGTATTAAATTTTATAGAAAGATAATAAAGTCTATATTTAACTGATTTCTAAGATTTAAATTCTATGATTAAAAACTCTAGTTACCTACTATTAACTATAGTTACTTCTAGCAAAACTATACTCTTTTACTAATATTAAGGTTTATAGGAACTACTTAAAGCTAAAAGCTCTATAGTAGTCTTTTAAAATTATATAAAATTTATAGCTCTAGTTATAACTAATAAAACTTCTTAATAAGTCTATATATAGCTATATATAGTAAAGCTAGATAGGTGCTTAGGAATATACTTCAACTGCAACATAATATAGTGTAACTTTATAGCGTTGTGCCTGCGTTTTATTACTAGCACGTTAATTATTTAATACTATAAAGTAGTTCTTTTTTCTTTAGCAGAACGTAGTTATAATTATCTAAACTTGAGCTATATATTATATTTTTTAACTCTATTAGTAGCGTAAGCATAATAGTGATAATATAGAACTTTAGTATAGAGTAATAAAGAACTAAAGAAGATAATTAACGTACTCTATTTAGCTATTGTATTCATATATAGTATCCTATCTTACTTTAAATAGTACTTCAAAATTTAAACTTAATCTAAGAATAGTAGTAATTTTTTCTTTTTAGATATTTCAGTAGAAAGCTTAAATGCTTTTTAATCTATTATTACTTATAATAATAGCTGTTTAGAAGTAGTAATTAGAATCTTAAAGTAAACTATAATAGAAATATTTAAACAATTATATATAGGTCTGTAAAAGTTATAAATTATAATAGAACTTATTTATCTTAATAAGAGCTATTTATCTCTTTTTAAGAATTAAGATAAATAGACAATTAATTTAAAGAAAAGTATTATAGTTTTTATGTTTAACTTCTATGTTATCTAATATTTTTATTATATTTTTACTTTTTTTATAGTAATAGCCTTCTTTCTTCAAATAATAGCTATTATAAGCTTATATAACTACGTATTACTAAATATACTCTATAGTAAAACCTCTATCTTTATCTACTACTAAGTAGTGTAGTTCTGCTATAAACAATTAAAGTAAATTCTTATTTAACTAAGTATATATAAAACTACCTAAGTTCCTCTTAAGTACTTTACTAAGCTTCTAGTTCTAACTATTAATACTTATACTATCTTATATAATAAGTTTACTTAGTACCTACTACTAGCTAGGCTCTTTTTATTACTATCTAAGATTTGAGAGTTTACTTATTTTTATAAAGCAAAAAAGAAACTATTATATAAAAAGTCTTACTTTACTTATTTCTACTTCTAAATATATCTATTGTTAACCTAAACTATATTAAATACCCTTAAGTAAGTAGGATATAAGCTACGTTTTTATATAAGATAGTATATAGTATTATAACTAAATAAGCTCTAGTATTAAATAGAGTTTTATTCTTATTATTTAGTAGATATATACTGAATACAGTTATAATATACTAATATAAATATAGTTATTGTTCCTAGTATATACAGATAGAGCTTATAGTTTATTAATCTTATCTAATAGTATATTACTATACTATTAAATATAATTGTATATTATCGTTCTTAGTCGAAACTATGTATCTACACTTATTTATTTATTTAGTACTTAGTAGCTTTTACTTAAAGAAGTATACTACTAAAGTATAATATTTTTATATTCTAAGATATAGTACGTACTTTACTATGTACTTATTGTTTCTATAGAAACAATACTATAGAGTAGCCTTTCCTTTTTCTATAGAAAAGAGTTTTTATAATCTATATTAATGCTATATATTATATTTTCTAAGCTTACTACTAGCGTATATATTATAGTCTAAGATTTATTTATATAAAGCAAAAGGTATTTAAGAAAATCCTTAATCTAGTATAAGTAAGTATATTATATATAGCGTAGTTCTCTACTATATATACGCTAACACTATAAAACTAAAGAAACTTAAAATAAGTAAGAGAATATTAAATTATATCCATATTTTATATAGTTAAAAAATAAAGTACTTTATTATTTCTTATATTGCTATTAGGTATTGCTATATCTATCTAGAAAAAGGATATAAGAGATTTTTAGTAAATACCTAATAAGCCTAATATTCGTAATAAAAGAGAGTTTTTTCTCTAATAGTGTAATAAGACTATTATTAGTAAATTATATATTTAAATATATACTAGTACTTCGAAAGACCTTAGAAGACCTTTTAATGTAAGACTTAGGATATAGACACTAAAAGGAATAAAATACAACTATACGTATACAATTAATAGCGCTAGGTATTATTAGTATATTTATAGTTAATTATTAAACCTATTCTAAATTAATTACTACTATCAAATATAATATATATGTATACTCTATAAAAATAGCTATTACCTTTAACACTAACCTTTTACTTCTAGACAATAAGCTACTATAGTTAAACTATAATAAACTATACTTATTATTATAGCTATTGCTAAAACTACCTAGAGATTAGGCAGAAGCAGTAGTAGTATTATTGCGCGTATTATAGCAATTACTTTATTATAGAGGTATAGACTAGTACTAATAAAATTATAGTTAAAATTATAATTACTATTACTACTAAGTAGCTAAAAATACCTATAGCTTAGTAGTAGTTCTATTATCTAAGCTTCTAAAATAACTATATTACTTACGCAGTTACTAAAGTTCTTTATTACTATTATTTTCAAGCTATTTAAGTTACTAAATTAAATTTTTACTACTTTATTAGTATCTTTAACTGCTACTTATTATACCTGTTCTGAAACTTAGATAATAGTATAAATAAAGTTAAGCTAGGTAATAAATAAACTATTAAAGACGTCTTTAAGGTATTAATTCTACTTATTAGTTCTTACGTTATAAGTAATATCTATATTATCTAAATGCTATACTTATTTGTTCTTAGTATAATTAAAGGCTTTCTCTTATAGACTTATATCTATTCTAGCTAGTATAGAGATAGTACTAATAAAAAGAAGTTAAAGTTAAAATATGTTTTACTAAGCTTACTTTTAAGCTTTTTAAAGCTTAACCTAGATAGGCTAACTAGCTATATATAAGCTTATACTTTGTAATTAAGATTACTTTTAAAGGAGTTTATACTAAAAAAGGTTAATTCTTACTATCTTAGTAATCTGCTATTAGCGTAGTATCTCTAGTTATAATTGTTATAATAATTATTATTATTATTATTACTAAAGGGGCTGTAAACGTCTCTATAACTAAGCTCTCTATACTTATAATATAGTTAGAAGTAACAACTTACTATATATTAAAGATATTAAGCCTAAGTACAACTATTATACTTAATATTAGAGTATAGAAGTTAAGACAAAAATATTAAAGTTTATATTTATATATTTTCTAAGATTTAAGTTCTGTATTTTAAAACTCTAATTACTTACTATAAGCTATAGTTACGTTTAGCAAAACTATACTCTTCTTATAAAATTAAGCTTTATTATAACTACTTAAAGCTAAAAGCTCTATAGTAGGTTTTCAAAATTATATAAGATCCATAGCTTTAGTTATAATTAATAAAACTTCTTATTAAGTATATATATAGCTATATATAGTAAAGCTAAGTGTTTAGAAATATACTTCTACTATAATATAATAAAGTGTATCTTAATAGTAGTATACTTACGTCTTATTACTAGCACGTTAAGTAAATTAATAATTCTAATACTAGAATATAAAAGAGCGTAATCGCTAAGTTATACATATAGTGTAAGTATTATCTTTATGCTTATAAAGAATTTAAGATTATTTAAGCTATACTAGATTTAGACTTAAATATACTAAGATTTTCTTTTACGCTATAAATTTACTATTTAACTTCTAGACAATAGAGTATTATAGTATTTTTATCTTAAAATAGTATTTAAAGTTACTTCTTTTAAAAACTATACTTTTGTTCTATAGAACTAGCAAGATTTCTAGTATACTAAGTATATTACTTCTTATCCTTTACCTATAACAAACTTATTTTAATAACTTGTTTATTTTGTCCTTATTTGTTTTGAATAATATATAGTTATAGAAATTTAATTAAAGCTTAGATTCTACTTTGTAAAGTTTAATTATTCTATACACTTTTTAATATTAAGAATACTAGAAGTTTAATATTAGCGAATAGTAATATATATTCATAAAATCTTACTCTGTTAGAAAAAGGAATAATACATTTACTTTAGCTAGTTCTATTACTTAGGCTAGAATAATTTATTATAGAATTGTAGAAAAAGAATAATAATTAAATAGATTTTGTATTTTCAAAGAAAGTTAATTGTTTTAAGATTATAGTAAATGTCCTAGATAAAGCTATTAGACTAAAACGTATACAAAGCTCTTAAGTAGCTGTCAAAGGAGTATTAACTTTCTAGACATTACTTAGAATAAGATAAAGGTATAATATTATTATTTTCTAGCTCTGATAAAAATAGTCTATTAATACTACTATGTATATACATTAAAAGATTAATTAAACTATATATAATATACTCTAATATAACTTCTAGTACAAACCTTGCTCTTATATAGTAATTTGTAATTACATAAAACTACTATATATCTATTACTTCTAATGTTTTTATAGGTATAACAATAAAAGATCTAAGAGTAGTAGCCTACACTTAATTATCTGTATTAGAATCTTAGTATACCTATCGTTTCCTACGTATAGAATATATATAATAGTAGATTATATTACTAAATTAAGACGAATTTTGATACTAGAAACTTACGTATAATATTCTATATTTATACAGTCTATTAGGTAACTTAACTATACTAGTATTAATTAGTATTGAAATCTCTCTACTTTTTACTTTCTAAGAATAGTAACATAAACTATACTACGTTCTAGACTATGTTACGCGTATTTAACTAATTACTCTGCTAATTTATATATTTCTAAGCAAAATAAGAAGAAATAAAAAAAAGTAAGTTAAGTTATAAACGATATAGTATTCGTACAAAGGGCTTAGAATAGTAAGTTAGTCTTAAGTTATTTATAATTATTAGAATAAATATAAAACTTAGTTTTATAGAGTTATAAAAAGCCTTAACTTTATACTACTAATTCTAGCTATACAAGTGTTTATAAATTATAGTATCTTCTAAAGCTATTTAGTTATTAGCTTCTAATATCTAGTTTAATAAAGCGTAGTATATTCTTTTATAGAATTTTATGTTCTACTATTTTTCTAAGAAGTAAAATATAACCTTTAATTTTAGGCTTAGTAACTAGTATATAGTAACTAAGCTTCTAGTATGTAGTATTAGTAG
This sequence comes from Alternaria postmessia, assembly GCF_024291825.1. Taxonomy (NCBI): domain Eukaryota; kingdom Fungi; phylum Ascomycota; class Dothideomycetes; order Pleosporales; family Pleosporaceae; genus Alternaria; species Alternaria postmessia. The sequence continues at coordinate 27,272 of NW_026260082.1, read as the reverse complement.
TAACTACTAGTAGCACGGCTTTCTTTAAGTGTAAAAAGAGCTTAATACAAACTTATATACTATTTTAAAAATTTATATTTAAATACTGCTAGTAGAGTTACAATACTATATAAGAGGTAGCTTACTTACAAAACTGAATTAAAAAGTAGATATAGAAAAAAGCTATAAGTATATTTATAAATGTATTTACAAGATAATTATAAGTATTATAGTAGTACTTATATTAACTATCTCTTAAAGAGATAAATAAGATATATATTTTTAAAGTCTACTTGTTGACTATTATATTATATGATTTTAAGGCTCTTTCTTTTAGTAGTATATTTAATCTTAATAATATAATCTAATATTAAGAATAGTATTTATATTAACTTCTTAGCTCTTTTGATTTAAATCTAATAGACTTACTAGATGTAAAATAATAGCCTATAGAATTTCTACTTAAAGTAGCTAGAAGAAAAACTAATAATAAATTAATTAGGATTAGAAATCTATACTAAAAGATATAGATATATAAAAGTTATTAATATTAATAGTTTCTAGTACTAGTCTAAGCAAGATAAGAATATATACTATATAAAACACAGTTAATAAGAGTTATCTAATATTTATTCTAAGCATCTTTTGTTTTATACTAAATTTATACTTTATATTTATAATACTTTTATAATAGGTAACTTTAAAAGAAGAAAGTTCTTAAAGTATAATATAGTCTTATTTACTCTAAAGAAAAAAAAAGAGCTAAAAAACTTAAAATAAAAGTAGTAATAAAGATTATTATTATATAGTTCTTGAAAGGTTCTAGTTATAATTATTAGTAGGATTCCTTTAAGATCTAGCAGTCTCTACTAAGAGACAAAACTCTAGATTACTATTGTTTTACACTATATAAATATATAAATTCTTTTAATTTTTGTATATAGTACTTCAATACTTATAAAAACTTTTTTAGATTTTTTATTAGTAATTCTTTTTATTAACTATAAGAAAATATACTGTTAGAGCTATGTCTATTAAATAGAGAATAAAAAAAGAAAGGTTTTACTACTTTACTAAGAGAGAAACTTTATACAATTTACTAGCTTTAGATTATAGTAAGCTAAAGTAAGCTAAAGCAAAGTATAAAAGAGTTTGAATCTTAAGTTACTAGGAAGATACCTTTAATAGCTACTTAGAATAACTCTAATAGGTATAAGCTATTTACTAAAGGTATAGATTACAACTAGAAGGTTATAATCTAGTGTAATTAGCTTAGCTAGTAGATAGTAGTTTACTATTAGCGCCTAAGTACTAAAATTTATAGTATAAAGTAAAATATCTTCTTACAAAACAACTTTGCACTATTATAGCTGTATTGCTACTAATCTCTTTACATAAGAATAATAACAATATAGAGCGTAGCGTTTAGTATTAAAGCTTAGAACTTTTGTAATAAATAATAAGTATTATATATAATACTATATTACTTTATTTTTAATATATCTAGATTACTATTATAAGTACTAGCTATTTTGTCTTTCTACCTAATGCACTTAGAAGGATAACAGCTTAACTATAGTAGTCTTTTATACTACTTCTATTATTAATTTAATTAACATGCTAGTAATAAGACGCAGGCACAACGCTATTAAGTTATACTATAGTGTATTATAGTAGAAGTGTGTTCCTAAACACTTACTTAGGTTTACTATATATAGCTATATATATACTTATTTAGTAGTTTTATTAATTATAACTAAAGCTATAAATCTTACATAGTTTTAGAGAGCTACTATAGAGCTCTTAGCTCTAGATAGTTACTATAAAGCTTAATATTAAAAGAAGAGTGTAGTTTTGCTAGAGGTAACTATAGTTAATAGTAGGTAACTAAGGTTTTAAACTATAGAATTTAAATCTTAAAAAGTATTTAAATATAAACTACTTAAATATTCTTCTCTTAAATTCTACACTCTAATATCTTATCTTTAATATACTAAAAGTTATTACATATAACTATATTATAGGCATAGAGCGCCTTATTATAGAAGGCCCTATAGTTAGCTTAATAATAATAATAATAATAATAATAATAATAATAATAATAATAACTACAGCTACTATGCTAACAGCTAGCTATTAATATAGTAAGAATTAAGTTAGGCTTAGTATAAACTACTTTAAAAGTAACTTTAATTACTAAGTATAAGCTTATATGTAGCTAGTTAGCTTATATAAGTTAAGCCTAGAAGAGCTTAAGAGTAAGCTTAGTAAGAGCCTATTTAAACTTAAACTTCTTTTTATTAGTACTATTTTTATACTAGCTAAGATAGATATACGTCTAGAAGATAAAGCCTTTACCTTTACTTAAGATATATAAGTACAGTAGTTATATAATATAGTTATAGCTTATAGCGTAAAAACTAATAAGTAGAATAAATACTTTAAAGACGTTCTTAATAGTCTATTTAATAGCTAGCTAAACTTTATCTATACTATTATCTAAGTTCTAGAATAGTTATAATAGAAGGTAGGTATAACGTCTGTGCGCAGTCAACGAGCCAGTTCAGTCAACGAGCCACTTTTACTAGTAAAAAGCGCTTTTTATAAGCTATATATCTAAGTAAGTAGAAGAGATAAAATGTAACTTTATATACATAAAATACAGAGAAAGAAGAGCTCTATAAGATAAGAAGAAAAGATTCTTATTTTTTCTTCTATCTATTAAGTTATTTAGCTTATTAAAATATAGTAGTAAATCTAACTTTCTAGATAATAAAGATAATATTAAACTTTTTTTATATTTAAAAAGAGAAAAACTTCTATATTAGTAATATTAAAAAAGATTTAAAATATCTTAGTTATTAAAAAGGTTATTAAAGAATAAAGCTTTTTTAAGTTTTAAAAAACGTTTTTTCTAAATAACTTCTTAACTAGCTTATTTATTAAAACATCTCTAATACTAAAGTTAAAGAGAAATAAAAGCTTTACTTTATAGATCTTAAAAGTAGCTATATTAAAGTACCTATTTTTAGACTTTCTAAGTAAAAAAGCTTATATTAAAGAAATCAAGAAAAGTAAAATTATAGATCTATAGAACTTATTAATCTTTATACCTTTAGTATTAAGCTTTTTTTATAATAGTTAAGCGTTAAAGAGTTATTCTCTATATAAAAGTCTAAAAAAGTTGATTTTCCCACCAAAAAGTGGCTCGTTGACTGCACTGGCTCGTTGACTGCACTGGCTCGTTGACTGCGCACCGACTGTAGATACTAATCTAGTAGTAGATAATTAATGTAGTAACTTACACAGCTTAAAAGATAATAATAAAGAAATCTAATAAGCGAGTAACTAATATAGTCACCTTAGATAATAGAACTACTAAGCTATAAGTATTTATAGCTACTTAGTAGCAATAGTAATTATAATTGTAATTATAATTGTAATTATAATTGTAATTGTAATTGTAATTATAATTGTAATTGTAATTGTAATAGCACTAGTGCTGCTTGCGTTTGTAACAAAGTAATTGCTGTAATATATATAATAATGCTAATACTTAATCTCTAGGTAGTGTTAGCGATACCTATAATAATAAGTATATCTTATTGTAGTGCGAGGCAGCTTGTTGTGCAAGAGCAAAAAGAGACGTTTAAGTATACTAGATTAAGGCTTAGCTACTTAAAATCTATTTAATAACACTATAATATTATGCAATAACGCGACAACGCAATAATACGTAATATAGAAATACTATAGGCCTTGTCCCTAAGGCTTAAGGGAAATATACTACTTCTATTATTCTATTTCTATTTTTTTAAATCTATTCTTCTAGTTACTATTTATTTGTTATGTCTAACTTACTTATATCTCTAAAGCTTTCTTGATTTTTATAGGCAAGCGTAAATAATTAGCTATTATATATAACATATGTAAGAGACAAATAAATAACAATTATATTAGTAAAGTAGCTTAATTAATAAGTAATCAAAGATATATATAACTAAGTTTTAGATAGTTTAGGAAAAATATACTATATACTATATTAGAAAGGATATACTATTTATAAGTATATATTTTTACATATACTAGAATAGCTAAAGTAAAACATTTTAAAGTAAATAACCTTAAGCTTACTATAAAAACAAGCTAGCTCTATAGTCTTCTATAGTAATAGCAAAAGCTTAGCTAATAGTAAGTTTTAAGTAAAGTTAAAGTAAGTTTATTATAATAAGGATATAAATAATTTTTTTTTATTTAGCGTTCTAAAGGCTTCCACTTTTACAAGCGTATTGCTATTTTGTTATAGTTCTATAATCTTAGCTATATTAAGCATATTACCCTTTGCTTATAATCTATAGTAAATTAATACTAAAAAGTAGTTTTTTTTACGATTTAGTAGAACGTAGTTATACCAATTTAAACTAGAGCTATATATTATATCCTTCAAATTATAGTAGTATAATATATTATAAGTTACTAGCGCGTTGAAATTATACGTAATCTTGTACCTATAATATTACCTACTACGTTATACAGCTATAGACTTTTTAAAATAGTGTTAAGATAAGCTATATTACGTATGTTTAGCTACCTATCTTATCTAGACTAATACTATAGAATATAGATAAGTTTAAAGACTAATAATATTTGTATATCTCTATAGTTTAGAAAAGAGTTATTATTTCTTAATTTATTATTAGTTATAATTATAGCTGTTTAAAAGAGGACTGTAAGAGACTTTAAAGTAACTTCTAGTAAGTCTATTAAACTTAAAAGAAGTAAGCTTATTAGACTATAGCGTTATAGTATTATTATTACTAAGTTATATTAGAGAGATAAACTATAGTACTTAGAGAGAGCCTATAAAACTTTAAAATATAAGACTTAACTAGCAGACGCTTAAAAGTATATAGTATACTTATATCTCTAAGATTATTAGCGCTAGATATTACTATTATATCTATAATTAGTTTACAATTATATCTATAATTATATTCTTAGTTATTGACTATTATACTCAAGTCTACCTTTTTAAGATAGCTGTTACTTATAGCAATTTCTACTCTAATACTTTCTTTAATATAGTAATAATACTTTACTAGTACTTTATATACTTAAGAGTATAAAATACTAATATAACGCTTACAATCTATATTTACTATCTTCTAGATCTATAGAAAAACCTAATGCTAGTAAATCTAGTTAGACTTCTAGCTTATATGCTTTTTTATACGCTACTACTAGCTAAAGCTATTAAGAAAGAATATAACTTATAAACTACTAAGTAATAAAAATTTAATTATCTATAATAGAAGTTAATATATTTCTACGTAATTATATTTAAAACTAATAACCTATAGCTATTAAAGAAAGAATATCTTAAAAACCTTTATATAGTAGAGAAAAATAGCTTATAGTTTAAGTTCTTCATAAATCTTCAAAACTAAGTTAAACATTTATTTAATTACCTTTAAATAAAGCTGCTTTACTGTTATAAGTTCTTCTTATTCTTATTTTTATCTTTATCTTTATATTTATCCTCTTTCTAAACAAATTAATCAAATTAACTAATTATATATACGTATATAAATTAAGAAAGCTTTAGAGATAGCTTATATTAGCAAGGTTGATATAAATAATAGATAAATAGTTAAAGAATAGAGATTGAAAAATAGTAGTATTAGAGACTAGTATAGTTAAGCTATTGTCTATTAAAGCGTGTTAGGCAAAAAAAGATAAGTAGTACTTATAATATTAATATAGACGTATTAGTAATAAGGTAATATTGTATTATATGTAATTCTAATAGTATAATATAAAAGGCCTAAGCTCTAAGCGCTAAACGTTAAGCGCTACGCCTAGCATTATTATTATTTTTATACAAAGAAATTAGTAGTAATAAAGCTGTAATAGAAGAATACAAATTACAATACTTTTAGTTAACAACTTACTAAAGTAGTTAAAATAGACTTAAGAAGTTTTTTATATACTTCTCCTTATAAAGATTTACTTTAATAATTTATAGTATTTCTATACTACTAAGCAGTAGATAAAGCTAAATGTTATACTATATAATATATTTAGTAATACTAAGTTGTATAACTCTAAATTACAGCTATAATTTTAGAAGAACAAGTAATTATTATAGTAAGAGTAAGAGTATAGTAAAAATAGTAAAGAGTATATAACTAGAATAGAATTGTTGATATATATTCTTTCTAATATCTACTTAGTTATTATAATAGTTAAGAAGAAATTACTAGATCTTATACTAATAACTATAACGTCTATAAACTTATAGATAGAAATATATAGAAATCTTATATAGTCTGCTTGCATTCTTTAATAATCTCCTCTAGATAGCTATAATTATAACAACAAATAATTTAAAAAATACTTATCTACTTTCCTAATTTATAGACATACTTGATTATTATTACTATTAAAATAGACTTATACCTTATAGTACTAACTTAAGTAAAATAAGTAGGTAAGTATAGATATACATATATGTGTCTTTGATTTAGCGTCTAAAGGCTTCTAACTTTGTAAGCATACTATAATTCTATTATAATCCTATAATCTTAGCTGTATTAAGCACTTAACCTTAGCTAAATATATATAACATAGCTAATAAAAGTTTATTAATAGTTTTTCAAGTATTTCAAACCTAATAATAATTTAAATCAATTAATTATAACACTTCTGCGAATAATAGATTATAAATATATAATATAAAAGTTAAGTTAAAACTACTATAACTTTGTTCTACTAAAGAAAAGTACTACTTTCTATTATTAATTTATTATAGATTATAAGTACAGAGTAAAAGTACTTAAAATAGCTAGTACCATAGATTAGTATAGTATAGTAGTATAATTCTAAGGTGTAAGCTTCTACACACTAAGAGAAAAACTTTAAAACTAAAACCTTTACTAAACTTCTAAGTTAGTATTTTAAATTAACTTATTTTAGCTACTAACTTTAAGGTAATCTCTATTACAGCTATTGTAGAGATAACTATAGTTAATAGTAGGTAACTAAAAGTTTAAACTATAGTATCTAATCTTTAATAGATATTTGAATATTAACTTAAATATTCTTTTCTTAACTTCTATACTTAAATATTAAGTACTATAGATATACTTCGGCTTATTATCTTTAATATATAGTAAGTTATTACTTCTAACTATATTTTAGGTATAAAGCGCTTAGTAATAGAGTGCTTTACAACCCTCTTAATATTAATAGTAATAGTAATAATTGTAATTAATATAATAACTACAACTAAGACAGTAACTACTAAATAATATAGTAATAATTAAGTTATTTCTAATAAAGACTACTTTAATAGTAGTCCTAAGTACTTAGTCTAAGCTTATATATAATTATTTGACTTATCTAGGTTAAGCTTAAAAAGGCTTAAAAGTAGGCTTAGTAAGTAACTATCTTACTTAAAAGCTTTTTTTATTAGTACTACTCCTATACAAGTTAGAAAAGAAATAAGTTAAGTAGATAAGGACTTTACTCTTATCTAAGATAAATAAGTATAGTAGCTATATAGTTTATATATAGCTAGTACTGTGCTAACTTATAAGTAAAGTAAGTACTTTAAGAACGTATTTAATAGTCTATATAATAGTTAGCTAGATTTAATGTCTAGAGTTATCTAAGTTCTAGACTAAGTATAATAGAAAGTAGTTGCAAATACGTATTAAACACTAATAGACTAGTAGATAATTAATTTAGCAACTTAAATAACTTAAAGAATAGTAATAAAGGAACGTAGGCGCGTAACTAATATAGCTACCTTAGATAATAGAACTACTACTAAGCTATAAGTATATATAGCTACTAAGTAGTAATACTAATTAGAAGTATAATAACACTTATAATAGCACTAGTGCTTTATAACAAAGTAATCGCTACAATACGCGCAATAGTACTATTATAACTACTACTTAATCTTTAGGTAATGTTAGCAATGGCTATAATCACAGCTATATCTTATTTAAATGTAACTATAGCAGCTTATTATATAGAAGTAGAAAGCTAGTATCTTAGTATTAATTTAAAGAGACGTTTAAGTACGCTAGGTTTAGGCTTAGCTAGTTAAAGTTTCTTTAAAAATATATTATAATATTATAAAATACTATAACAACGTAATAATATGTAATATAGAAATACTATAGGCCTTGTTCCTACGGTCTAGAATAAGTATACTAAGTCTAATAGCTAACTACTATAGAAAGTATAAAGGAATTAAAAGATAATTTAAAGAACAGAACTAAGACCTAATAGCAAGACTTAAAGGATAGATAGTTTATGAACTTTATAAAGTTTATATAACAAGTATCTTATAATAAGCTTTAAATGTCTTCCTAAGTACTATGTTAACTTTTTCTATAATAACTTAATAATAATTATAATACTATTATTAATATTACTTAGTCTTATAAGCTTTTTATTCTAATCTTATACGCTTACTAAACGTAAATTCAAAGTCTTTCGTAGTCTCTATTTTAACTACTATAAGTATAGCTACCTCTAGATTAGAGGATAGTAAGATTCTAATATAGACTATTTAACTATAAAAGCTTAAATATAATTAGTATACTAAATTAATAGTATGTATATTAGTAGCTACGAATTTATACGAAATATACATGTTTAGGCAGATTTGCGTTTCTATATATAATATTAAATTTATACTAAATTCTATATCTCGCGTCTAAAGGCTTTTACTTCTATAAGAGTCCTACTATCTTACTATAATACTAAGATCCTAGCTTTGTTAACTTTTAGTCTATAGTTATAACTTATAATAAATTAAGAAATTAAAGTAGTTCTTTTATCATTACTATAATTTAGTTATAGTTATTTAAGCTTACTCTCTATATACAAACTTCTAGATTTATTAGCATTGTAGAAATTCTAAAGATATAGTATTACTATAGTATAAGGTAAGAATTACAAAAACAAACTATAGATATTTCTTAGTTAGCTTTATTATATTTTTTATAGTTATTTATCTTCTTAATATTCGTGTTATAAGATTTTTTTGTATTTAAAGAATAATAATATTTATATATATTTTTATTTGAGTAAGAAGCCTAAAAATTCCTTTATTTATAATTAGTTATGATACTAGCTATCTAATTGAAATTATTAGAAACTTTTTGTTAGTAATAATTAGTCTATTTAGAGGTCTTTCGAGTTTATAATAAGTAGTAGTACTTAGTTTGTATTATAGAAGCTAGGAACTTTATTTTAACTTTTATAAAGGATATGTAATTACTCTATATAAGATATTCTTATATCTTATATTAAAGCTATGGCTCTTCTAGTACTTTTACTATATTCTTATAACAAAAATAAAAGCCTATTCTTTTAAAATAATAACTTTTACAAATCTATATTAGAGTATATAAGGAGGATCTTTATATAGGTAAGTGTATAAAAAACTATTTAACTCTTTGTTAAGCACCTAAGTAGACTTCTAACTCTAATTACTATTATTACAACTATCTACTATAATAAGCTTACTTAAAGCTACTACTAGCTAAGCTTTTTCTTATTATAATAAAGAATTATAGAGTTAGCTTACTTTTATTAAAGTATTTAAAGGTTTTTCCTAATAAAATCTTACTTTAGCTACTATTCTAGTAAGGTAAATATTTACTTATAGATAGTAGAGTTTTAGTAACATAGTATATAGTTTATATCTTTTCTAAGTTCTTAAGTTTAAGACATATTTTTTGTTACTTAATTATTAATAAAGCTACTGTACTACTATAGATTTCTTTTTTATATTGTAATCTTTATTTTTCTCTTACGTATATACAATACATTAGCTAACTACTTATATTTATATATAGAGATAAAGAAGATCTTAAAGATATAAGTAAATAAAATATGACTAATAAGTAAATAGTAGAAGCTAGCAATAGAACTAAAGAAGTAATAATAGATATTAGTATAGCTAAGTTATCTAGCAAGGCGTATGAGGTTAGAGGAGAAAAAAGCAGCCTCTAATAGTAATCTAAGTTAGTATTATCTATAATTCTAAATATATAATATAAAAGGTCTAAGCCTATAACAGCATTATTACTAGTAAGTTCTTTTAATAGATATAAAGATAATTACAATACTAGGCGTAGCGCTTAACGCTTAACGTTTAGCGCTAAGAGCTTATCAAACCTTTTATATTACATTTTAAAAATTTTAGACAATACTATACTACCTTATTAATAATATTTCTTTATTAATATTAATATTAGAGACTAGCTTTTTTTTTTCTAGGTACATACTGCGTGTAAAGAATTATATTAATAATTATTTATAATACGCTCTGCTAGATAGCTTATCTATACTAGTCTATTACTACTTAAAATATTCTACCTTCTACTACCTAAAGCTATATATACTCTCTTAAAGCTTTATGCGCGCGTTTAGTTAGTCAGCTAATTTAGTTAATTTATTTAAGAAGAGAATAAAGACAAAAAGATAAGTAAAGAAGTAGACGTAGTAGTAGATAAAAAAGACAGTAGCTTAGCTTTAAGCTGTTTATAAGTATAAGAGAAAATACTTAACTTATTTTTAGAAAGTTAGGAAATATATAAACTAAAAGCTATTTTACTAAGTAATATATACATATTTTATAAGTATTCTTTTTATTAAGTAGTAACGTTTTTAAAATAAAACTCTATTATATAAAAGTCTTTTATCTTTCAATAAAAGTAGGCTATCTCTATAGCTTTCTACTAGAATATAAATAGCCAAGCTAGTATAAAGACTTTTAGCTAAGCTTAATATACTAGTTAGTGATAATAATATAGCTCTAAGTTAAAAGCTTATTAAGATAGTTAAAAAAGACTTAATTAGTAGACTACTAATAAATTATCTTAAAAGTCTCTCTTCATAGAATATAGTATTGCTATACTACTTAGTAGTATATAAGCCTAAAAGTTATTTTAAGCGTATTTAGTACTACGCGTATATATAAGTCTATAGTAGATATTATTCTTAAAAAAAAAAGCTATTATATAAGAAAAAGAGGCTATTATTATAGAATAGTAAAGATAAAGTAGTAGAAGATAGGTAACTTAAATATAAAATATTAAAAGGTTTTTTCTAGAATAATAAAACTTATATATAATGGTTAGAAGGAAATTTCTAGCTCTTATTATAATAACTTTATACTTAGTTTTATAACGTTATATTATTAGTAATAAAAAATAATATTATAATTTTATTACTAATAAGATAAGCTTTCTATTAAGCTCTTAAGTTGCTTTATTCTTATAGTTTATTTATAGTATTTCTAGATTACTACTTTTATACTATTAAGTAGTTCTTAATATACTTATAAATCATATAAATTCTTTTAAAGTCTGATTACTTTAAAGCTAGCTATACTATAGTATAAGTAACTTATAGATATTAATACTTAACTTCTTACTACGTTTCTATAATATAGGTCTTTACTCTAACTTAAGTAGTCTAAGCTAAAGTAAAGCTAAAAGCTAAAGTAAGCTAATATCTTAACTTTTAGTAAACTTATATAATTTCTAAGCTTATAATATTATAGAACCTAAGTTTAAACTATTATAGTAGCTCTTTATAAAAAGAAAAAAAGAAAATAACTTTTTATTCTTCTTTATTTATAGATTTGGAGTGTATAATATAGTACTTACTAGTACTAAGTATATAGACCTATAACAGGATAGCAATATACTCATAAGAGTATTAGCTTTTAGACTCTTAATAAAAAAAGATAAAAGTCTAAGTATTTATTACTAAGCGTTAAGCGTTAGGCTTTTTTCTATTATTATTTTTATATAAAGAGATTAGTAGAATCAAAGCTATAATAGAAACTTACACAGAAATATATCTTACTCTAAAACTTTGTAATATTAACGCTACTAGTATATCTATAAGATATGATATAAATATTATAATTATATCCCTATAACTACGTTTTAAGAAAGAAAAGAGAACTTATTCTAAGTACTAATTAATAATAAATTATTAGTATAGAGTAAAGTGCTTCTTCTAATAAATGCTACTAAGATATCTAACAGTATTAATATACTTCTAAAAGTAAAGTCTTAAGATAAAAAGTATAAGAACAACTTTATAACTATTCTTTTTAATTATCTTATTTAGTATCTATACTCTTAGTATACTCTTCTATATTTTTTACAAAGTTAAGAAGTAGAGCTTGTAGTAGTATTCTACTATATATTAATAAGTTATCTTGTTATTATATTATATAATCTCTTAACTCTAAATTGTAAATAGCCTTTTTTAATACAAATAGCTACTTTTTTACTTTAGTAACTTATTCCACTAAAGTTACTTTTAGCTTACTTTAGCTTACTATAAAGCTAGCTAGTAGTATTAAGTTATTAGTAATAGTTAGGTAGTAAGGATTTATACTTTGTATTAGTTTTTGTTAGTATATAGTAGCTCTACTCCTTTGCTATATTTTTATTTTTCGATCTACTGTATACTGTAATAGAATGTATTTATTACTATATAAGATACTAGAATTAAAGAAGCTTTTATAACTAGTTTTATTATATATACTATAGTTGATATGTTATTATTAGCGCTAGTAGTGCTAGTAATATTAATATTAAATCTGTAACTATAGCTCTTACTACACAGCTATTAATACTTATAGTTTACTTATACTTTTATTATAGTTTGTGCATTTAAAAGTAATATACTTACTGCTAATTTGTTTTTAGTACTTCTTAAGCTATTAAATTGTTAAAGAAACTACTTATTACTTTATTAGTATCTACTACGTGTTAATAAGTACGATATAATATATGTAACTACAAAACACATTAGAGTATAGATAAAATCTAGCTAGGAATTAAGGAATTCTAAGAAAAGATTATTCTCTAGTATTGTTAATTTTACTTAGAACTTTATAATTTACTAGCTAGTATAAAATAAGTTTTAATACAAAGATCTTAAAAGATAAATCATTCTTTACTAAACTAATCTTTTAGCTCTTTAAAGCTTATCTAAAGTAAAACTAGTACTTATAAGAACTTATACTTTATACTTAAAGCTATTTCCTACAATATATAACCTAAATTATTATACTTTTCTATAATGTCTTTATAACTTCTACTTTTTGTTTAGTATTATATATAGAAGTTGTATATATATTTAATATAGAGTTATACAGAACTAGATATAATAGGTATGTTATAGTATCTTAATAACAACATGCCTTTTTTAAGTATATCTCTTCTAAGTAAAGAAATACTAAAAGTAACACTTTATATATAAGATATTTTTTATTTATATATAGAAGTTAGCTAACTTTATTGTCTTTTCTAGTAGAAGATATAGCTAATCTTATAGTATTTATAGTATTTATTAAAGATTTAAAGCGTACTCTAATACCTAAGCTAGGTCTTATTAGTGTCCTCTAAACTGTAGTTTATAAAAGTTAACCTTTAATTATCTATAATAGTAGACAGAGTAAAAAGCTAGGTTATTAAGTGTTATTACTATTACGTACTCTTTCTCTATCTAGCGTCGAGAGACTTTTACGTTTACAAGCATATTGCTATTATATTATTATATTGTATTTGTAGCTGTACTAAGTACTTTACTTTATGTATATAATGTATAATACATTCATACTATAGAGTAGGTTTTTTCTATCTAATAAAACAAAGTTATAGTACTATAAACTTATTAGAAGCGTAGGTATTGAAATTATAAAATATAATTCTAGTACACGATAGAAAAAACCTAGAAAAACTATTAACTTACTTTAACTATGTATATTTAGTTGCCTATATATACTTAGCCTAATACTTTAGAACTAAGTAAGTTTAAAATTATCTTTTTATGTTTTCTAAGTTAAGTAGTAAAGAGCCTTAACAATCTTTGATTATTAGTTATTATAGTAGCTATACAGAAGTAATTAGTAAATAACTTAACTAGAGTATAATAAGTCTATAAACAGATATATAAATATTATAAGAGTTAAGAGCTTATTAGTCTATAAAGTTATAGTATTAATATTATTAAGTTATATTAGAGAGATAGATTATAGTACTTAGAGAGGGAGCCTAAAAGATATTATAATAGAATAGTTAATCAGTAGACACTTAGATATATATAACTTATCCATCTCTTTAGTACTATTAGTCTAAAGTATTACTATAATATCTAGAATTACGTCTCAAAACATATGTATAAAAATACATATAGCTATCTATTATAGTTACTCTTTTATTAACTTACGTAGAATTACTGTAGTCTATAGTAAATTTTATAAAGACGCAATCTATAATACAGTACTATTTTTTTTTATTATAAGTCAAAAAGCTAATACTCTTATAAGTATATTGCTATCCTGTTATAGGTCTATATACTTTGTACTAGTAAGTGCTATATTATACACTCTGAATCTATAAATAAAGAAGAATTAAAAGTTATTTTCTTTTTCTCTTTTTATAAAGAGCTTCTATAATAGTTTAAACTTAGGTTCTATAATATTATAAGCTTAGAAATTATATACGTTTTCTAAAGGTTAAGACTACTATTAGCTTACTTTAGCTTCTAGCTCTGCTTTAGCCTAGACTGCTTAAGTTAGAGTAAAAGACTACTATATTATAAAAAGGTAGTAGAAAGTTAAGTATTAACATCTATAAGTTACTTATACTATACTATAGCTAGCTTAAAAGTAATTAGATTTTAGAAGACTTTATATATTCTATAACTATATTAGAAACTACTTAGAACTATAAAGGTAGTAATTTAGAAATAACTTAAAAAAACTATAGAAAAGTAACTTAGTAGCCTAATAGAAAGCTTTTTTTATTAAATCTTAGAATTATGATATTATTTTTTCTTACTAATAATATAATGTTATAGAGCTAAGTATGTAGTTATTATAATAAAAGCTAGTAATTTCTCTCTAACTATTATAATAAGAGTATAATTATTTTAGAGAAGACCTTTTAATATTTATATTTAAGTTGTATATTCTCTACTACTTTATTTTTACTTTTCTATAAAAATAGCCTCTTCTTCTATCTTTTAAGTATATCTACTACTAAGTAGTATAGTGCTACTATATTCTATTAAGAAAGATCTTTAAGAGAATTAACTAGTAGTTTACTAATTAAGTTTTCTTAAACTATCTTAGTAGGCTTCTAACTTAAAGCTATATTATTACTATCTAGTATAATAAGCTTAGTTAGAACTCTCTACTACTAGACTAGCCTTTCCTATTATAGTAGAAGGTTATAGAGTTAGCTTAACTCTATTAAAAAATAAGAAACTTTTACATAACAAAATTCTATTTTAATGACTTTACTACTTAGAAAAAGGTATACTTATAAAATGTATATAATACTTAGTAAGATAGCTTTTAGTTTATATCTTTCTTAGCTCTCTAAAACTAAGTTAGATATTTCTTCTTATATCTATAAATAACTTAAAGTAGACCTACTATTATGACTTCTTTTTATTTACTTTATTTATCTTCTTATTCTTCTCTAAAATATATTAACTAATTAACTAACTAACTTATTGCGCGCGTGTATACTGCTTTAAAAGAGTATACGTAGGCAGCTTTAGATAGTTAAAGGTAGAGAGATTTAAGCAGTAAAAGATTAGTATAGTTAAGTTATTTAGTAGAGTATATTAGGTTAGAAAAAAATAAGGTAGTTTCTAATAATAATATTAATATTAATATATTAGTAATAACGTAATATAGTATTATCTATAATTCTAAAAATATAACGTAAAAGGTCTAAGCTCTAAGCGCTAAGTGTTAAGCGCTACGCTTAGCATTGTTATTGTTCTTATATAAAGAAGTTAGTAGTAATAAAGCTTTAATAGTGATATAGTACTATAAGTTATAATTTTACTACTAGCTAATAAAAATAGAGTCTAAGTTACTTCTTAAGTTTATTCTAGCTTTATTTTAAAGCTATATAGAAACACGCTACTAGAAATTACTATTAGTATTATATACTACTAGCTTAGTTACTATTTACTTAAGACTAAAAATAATACTTAATACTATAATTTATAACTTAAATAGATAGCAGAATATTATATTCTATAAAAAGATATATATTATACTTTAACAAAATAAAGTTAAAAGCTAATAACTTATAGCTATAGAGAATAGTGTATTTTATAAACGCTTATATAGCTAGAATTAATAGTAAGTTGTTTTAGTTTTTTGTAAATCTATACAAGTAAGTTAGCTATATTCTTAATTACTAATAGTAAAAGCTTTACTATAATAGATTTTTCTTATTTTTATTCTTCTCTTAAGTTAATTAATTTAGGTACATAATTCTACGTATATAGAAATATAGAACCTTTAGAGATAGCTTTTATGAGTAAGTTAGATTTAACTTAATAGTAGATAGTAAAAGAACAGAGATAGAAGAATAGAAGTATTTTTAAAGACTACTATAGTTAAGCTGTTATTTTTCTAAATATATTAGCTAGAAAGACAAAATAGCTAGTACTTATAATACTAATATAGATATTTTATTAATAACAAAGTAATCTAATATTATACGTAATTATAATACTTTAATATAAAGGGCCTAAGCTCTAAGCACTAAGCGCTAAGTTTAGCGCTGTTGTTTTTTTTTAAAAATATTAAAGAGATTAGTAGTTATAAAGCTGTAATAGAGTATTACGTAGTAGTTTAATACAACTTGCTATTACTTTAGAGATACGCTATAGCTATAGCAGAAGTAAAGATAAAAGAAGAGTAGTTAAAGATACATAACTACTAACTACTATTAGATATATTTGTTTATATAATTGACTTTCTTTTGTTATAGTAAAAACAGAACTATTTGTTGATTAATACGCAGGAATCTTATTCTAGGTTAATAATTAAGCTATCAAACTTAAGTTAAATTTATAAATATTTTTTTAAATAGCTATAATTAAAACTAATAAAAAGCTATAAAGTATTAAAGCTTTGTTAAGTAGTTGATAATAGCTAAATTGCATTACTCTGTTAGATAAATTATGTTGTATACTATTAGGCTAAGTCGATACTCTAAATCTACCGCTAATTAGTAGAAGTTCCTTTTTTGTAAATATGTATTTTCTTCGATTTAGTGTCTAGAGGCTTCTACTATAATAGGTATACTACTATTTTATTATAATCTTTTAAGATAATCTATAATAAGGTATTTACTATATGAGTAGAATACATATTATAACAATACTATAAGGTTCTTTTTTATACTATAGTAAAATTAGTTATAGTAGTTTAGAGTGTAGCTTTGTATAATATACTTTAATTATAGTATTATATTATACTAGAAGTTACTAATATATCTTAGATATAGATAAATTAGTACCTGTAATACAACCTAATATATTATATCAGGCTGAACCTCTTATATTAGGTATAAACTTAGATTGCTTACTTATTTAATATAGCTTCTTAGTGTTTATTCTACTTGTATTATTGATTTAAAATATAGAGATATTAAACAGGTAGAAATACAACGTATTTCAGAGCTTATAATATAGCCTTTGAAATAGAACTTAATCTATTATATGTTATGTTTGTAGCTATCTAAAAAGAAATTTTAAAAGGCGATTAATTTATCTTTTATAAGCTTATTTAAGATCTAAAAAAGCTTATTAGATTAGAGTTACAATGTTTTTATTTTCTAGTTATACTAAAAAACAGATAATAGTACCTTAAAAGATAGCTTAAGAGATTTTAATATACAAGAACTAATAAGCAGTCTTTCTTAAGGTGTAGAATCTACCTTTTTCTTAAAGCTATTAAAGCTAGATATTACTATTATTTTTATACTTATATCTATATATATATATAGATATAGTTATAAATATATATATAGCTATTACTTATTCTTTTTAGTAATTAGAGACAGAGCCTATAATAATTCTATACTACGTATAGTTATATTATAACGTAGTGTTACAATATTATACTATTTTCAAACACGAAGTAGCTAAGCGTAAATCTAACGTACAAGAATATCTTTATTTACTAATCCTAAGACACTAATATTTTACTTTTTTACAGCAGAATTTCTATTACAGCTTTATTACTACTAATTTCCTTGCTAGTATAAGAACAACAATAATACTAAGTGTAGCGCTTAGAGCTTAGGCCTTTTATATTATACTATTAGAATTGCGTATAATATAATATTACGTTATTACTAATATATCTACATTAATGTTATAAGTTCTAGCTATCTCTTTAACTTAATACAGTTAATTAGACAACAGCTTAACTATACTAGTCTCTAATACTACTTTTATTCTTTTATATATATATTTCTATTATCTACTTATTAATTATAGCTAACTTACTTATACAAGCTATCTCTAAAGCTTGCTTAACTTATATACGTACGCGTAATTAGTTAATTTAATTAGTTTATCTAAAAGAAGAAGAATATCAGAATAGATATTAAGATAAAAAAACTTACAATAGTAAAGCAGCTTTATTCAAGAGTAATTAAGATAATACTTATCTAAATTTCAAAAATTTAACGAAAAACTTAAACTACAAGCTTTTTTCTTAGCTATATAGGCGATTTTAAGATATTTTCTTTCTTCTATAGCTATAAGTAATTACTTCTCAACTTTATTTTATAGAAGTATAATGACTTCTAGGTTAAATAACTACATTTTTACTACTTAGTATATAATAATTTTTGTCTTTCTTAAATAGCTTTAGCTAGTAGTAATATATTAAGTAGCTTAGAAGTTAGAGGTTCAAATATTATTACTAGTATTAAGTTCTTTTATTAGTCTAAAATAAAGTTAAAATAGATTTAAGGTATTCTTTTAGTATTTTAGACTTCTAAGTATATAAATTACTAGTATAGTATTATTACTATATTAAAAATAGTATTAGAGTAGAAATTACTATAAGTAGTAGCTATTCTAGAAAAGTAGACTTAAGTGTAATAGTTAACAACTATAAATATAGTTATAAATAAAGATTTAATTATAAATATAATAGCAATACCTAATAATAATTTTAGAAGTATAGGTATATCATATACGCTTAAGAGTCTACTCTTTAAGTTTAATACTTAGGTATATTATAAAAATTTATAAGCTCTCTCTTTAGGTGCTATAGTCTATTTACCTAATTTAACTTAGAAATAATAATATTACAACGCTATAGTGTAATAAGCTTTTCTTTTTAAATTTAATAGCTTTATTTAGAGTTACTTGAAAGTTTTCTCCTTTAGTCTCCTTCTAGATAGCTATAATTTTAACTAATAATAAACTAAAGAAAGTTAACTTTCTCCTAAACTATAGAAATGCGTAAACGTTATTAGCTTTTAAATCTACCTATATTCTATAATTACAGCCTAGGTAAGATAGGTAGCTAAATATATCTAATATAGCTAATCTTAATATTATCTTTAGAAGTCTCTACACCTTATAATAACAGAAGTAATATTACAGGTACTAGATTACGTTTAGTTAAAACGCGCTAGTAACTTATAATATAATCTAGTACTAAGATTTAAAGGATACAATATAAAGCTTTAGACTAGATTGCTGTAAAAATCTTTTGTAAAAATAAAAACTACTTTCTAGTATTAATCTATTACAAACTATAAGTAATAGTTTAGATACTTAATACAGCTAAAATTACAAGATTATAATAAAGTAGTAGTATGCTTACAGAAGTAGAAGCCTTTAGACGCTTTATAAAAACAAAATAAAATAGAATGCCTTATAATTAAGAGTATAAGTAGTATTACTATATATATTATAGTAATTGCTTTGTTTTATATATATAAGCTGATTATTCTATAGTTTGTAGTACTACTAAGTGTTTTAAATCGTATATAGCTTACTAGTATCTCTATTATATAAAGTAATTATATAAAGTACGCGTCTAAATTTCTATATAATTATATTATAAGCTATTTATGTTACTACTTCTTTTATTAACTACTTTATTACTATTTATAACGTAATTATAACTACTATTTACTTTATATATCAACAAAGTTAGATAATATTCTAGACAAAATGTATATGCCTAATATATAGACTAGTAAAGACGTTCTTAGAGTACTTACTTTACTTATTAGTTTATCCGCTACTTACTATATATTTTGTATAATTACTATACTAATTTGTTTTAAGTAAGAGTAAAGCAGTTATCTACTTAACTTATATTTACTCTAGCTATTATAAGTATAGTCCTAATACAAAAAGCTTTTAAAAAGAATAATTACTTACTAAGATTACTCTAAAGCTTTTTTAGTCTTAATCTAGATAGATTTTATAATTATATATAGGCTTAGACCTAGTTGTAAAAGTTACTCTTAAGGTAGTCTATATTAATAATTAGTTAACTGTTCCTATATTAATTAGTATTAACTATACCTATCTTCTAGACTTAAGCTTTATAGCTACTATCTAGAGCTCTATAGTAGCTCTCTAAAACTCTATATAATTTATTGCTTTAGCTGCATTTAATAGAACTTTTAAATAAGTATAGATATAGCTATATATAGTAAAGCTAAGTAAGTGTTTAGGAATATACTTATACCATAATAAAATATAGTAAAACTTAATAGCGTTGTATCTACGTCTATATACTAGCATACCTATGATATTAATAGTATTTACTATTATAGTTATTATTATAGCTGCTAATATTATTATTCCTATTAAGAAGACTGTAAGTCTCTACATTACTATATGTTTAATACTTAATATATAGCTATATGTTATTACTCCCTATAAATATAAAAATAAGATATAGTAGTAAAAATATTAAAAACAGAATATTTAAGTTAGTGTTTACGTATCTTTAGAAACTTATATATTATAGTTTAAATTCTAATTACGTTAACTTCCTTATACTTATTAGTACTTATTTATAATTAAACTATAAAATTTTAACTAATCTATTTTATTATACTATAATCTATTAAAGCTTTATTACTACTAATTTCTTAGTATAAGAATAATAATAGTGCTAAACTCTGCGCTTAGCGCTTAGCGCTTACCGCTTAGTGCTTAGGCCCTCAATATTATACTATTAGAACTACGTATAATACTATATTACTTTATTATTAATATATTTATAATAACATTATAAGTACTAGCTAGCTTGATCTATCTATATAGTAAATAACTTAACTATACTAGTCCTTAATACTACTTCTGTTGTTCTATCTCTATTCTACTACTATCTACTTATTAGTTTTCTCTAACTTGTTTATATCTCTAAAGCTTTATTAGATTATATACACGTAAGTAAGTAGCTAGCTAGTTTAATAAAATTGTTTAAGAGGAGGATACGTATAAAAGTATAGATAATAATAGAAGTATAAGTAAGAGTATAACTAGAAAAGAAAAGAACTTAGAATAGTAAAGTAGCTTTACTTATAAGTAACTAAAATAACATTTAACTTATTCTTTGAAGCTTAGAAGAGACTTAAATTATATACTATATACCTTAGCTATATAAATATCTTTAGAGTATTTTTCTCTTATAGCTTTAAATTACTAGCTTCTAATATTATTATTTAGAAGCGTAATAATTTTTATTATAAACTACTATATTTTTACTACCTTATAACTAATAAAGTACATTTTTCTCTAATAAATTTAGCTACTAGTAATAGATAAGTAAGCTTGTAAGCTAAAAGCTTTAAAGGAATTACTAGTATTTAAATCTCTTATAGGCTTACAATATACTAAATATAGATTTAGAGCGTTATTTTAGTTTTTCATTTTTAAGTATATAAACTACTAGTAAATTAGTATTACTATAACAAACATAGTATTAGAATTAAAACTAGTATATGTAATAGCTATTCTAAAGAAGTAGACTTAGATATAACAATAAATAACTAAGAATTTAGTTATAGATATAGTTATAGTTTAATTATAGATATAATAGTAATACTTAGTCTTTTTAATTCTAGAAGGGTATAGTTATAGTATATTCTTTTTAGTATCTACTTATTAAGTTTTATATTATAAAGTTTTATAGGCTCTTTCTAAGAACTATAGTTTATCTCTCTAAGATAGCTTAGTAACAAAAATATTATAATACTACAGTTTAATAACTTCTATCTTTTTTTATTATTATTATTAAGTGTCTAGAGACTTTTACCTTTGCAAGTATACTACTATTCTATTATAATCCTATAATATTACCTATTCAAAGCACTCTACTCTATACTTAGTATCTATAACAAATTAATAATAAAAAGCAGTTTTTTTTCTTTAGTAGAATATAGTTACAGTAATTTAAACTTAACTTTTATATTATATCTTCTAAATCTCTTAGTAGCATAAGCGTTATAATTATAAAACATTATTATAGTGTAAAGTAAGGAATACTTAGAAAAACTATTAATCTACTTTAGTTACGTGTATTTAGTTGCCTATCTTACTTAGATTAATACTATAGAACTAAGTAGATATAACTCTTAAGAAAAGATAATATTTACGTATTCTCTACGCTAACTTATAGAGAGCCTTAATATTCTTTAATATATTATTAGTTTTAATAGCTGCTGTTTAGAAGCTATTATTTAAAGATTTAAGTAAACTATAATAAACTTATCTATAAGTCTATTAAAGTTATAAAATATAGTAGTACTTAGTTATAATTATAAAAGCTAGTAATATCTCTTTAACTATTATAATAAGCGTAAAATTATTCTAAAGAAAATATTTCTATATTTTATTTTTAAGTCGCGTAGTTGCTACTACCTTTACTATATCCTTTTTCTTTTACAATAATAGCCTGTTCTTCTATAATTATAGCCTCCTCTTCTAGAAAATAGCCGTAATAAATTTATATAACTGCGTATTACTAAACACACTCTATTGTATAAACTTTAGCTTTATTTACTCTTAGGTAGTATACTACTACTATAAATTATTAAGGCAAACTCTTTTAAAGTTAAGTATATAGAAGATTAACTAAGTTTTTTTTAAGTACCTTAGTAGGCTTCTAATTCTGGCTATTATTATTTAAGCTGTTTAGTATAATAAGCTTACTTTAGACTTACTACTAGCTAAGCTTTTTCTATTACTATAAAAGACTACAGAGTTAGCTTACTTTTTTAAAGAAATAAGAAACCTCTACTTTATAATATTTTGCTTTAGCTATCTTAATACTTAAAAAAATATATACTTATATAGAGTATATTCTAAGTTACATAGTATATAGTTTATATTCTTTATAACTCTTTAGAATTAAGTTTAAAATCTCTCTAATTACTTATAAATAAAGCTGCTTAATAGTTATAAATTTTCTTTATTTTTAGTTACGTTCTAATTCTCCTCTTAAATAAATTTATTAAATTAGCTAAGTAATTACGTATTTATATATATTAGAAAGACTTTAGTAGCAGTATATATAAGCTATAGTAAGTTAGATAGAAGTAATAAAAAGATAGTAGAAGTTAAAAATAAAAAAATAGAAGTAGTAATAAATTAGTATAGTTAAGTTTTCTAGCAAGGCGTGTGAAATTAGAAGAGAAGAAAGCAGTATCTAATAATAATATTAATATTAATATATTAGTAATAACGTAGTATAATATTATCTATAATTCTAAAAATATAATATTGAAGGTCTAAGCGCTAAGCGCTAAGCGTTAAGCACTACGCTTAGTATTGTTATTATACTTATACAAAGAAATTAGTTATAAAAAAGCTGTAATAGTAGTACTTATCATATTATATATATATAAACTTTGTATACAAAGCAACAACTTAGCTTAGTTAGCTGTTTTATATATATATAGTTGTCTATCTTATTTAGACTAGTACTATAGAATATAGATAGTAATAGTATTTGCGTATTCTTATAGTTTAGTAGAAAGCCTTATTTATCATTCCTTAATCTGATATTAGATATAATTATAGCTATTAAAAAAGAGACTTTAGAAAGCTTAGATTATTAGACTAAGTTAGAGTTAATATAATCTAGAGCTTACTTCTAAGTAACTTATAGTCAATCTATTAAACTTAAAATAGAAGTGCTTATTAAACCTTAGTTATAATATTTTTATTGCTATTATTATTATTAGGTTATATTAAAAAGATAAACTATAGTACTTAGAGAGAGAGACTAAAAGACTTTATAATATAATAGTTAAGAAGTAGACTCTTAGAACTATATAACTTACTTATCTTTTTAGTACTATTAGCGCTAAATATTACTACTATATCTATTATTACGTCTATAAATATATTTATAGCTATCTTTTAAACTTACTCTTTTATTAGCTTTTTTAAAAAAGCTACTTTCTATAGTAAATTCTATAAAGACGCTATCTTTAATATAGTTCTATAAATTATAATTTTACTACTAGCTTATAAAAAATAAGATATAAGTTACTTCTTAAGTTTATATTATCTTTATTCTAAAGCTAAATAGAAACGTACTGCTAGTAATTACTACTAGTTTAACGTACTACTAGCTTAGTAACTACTTACTATAAGCTAAAGCTAATAGTAAAGGCTATAATCTATTCCCCAACACAATAGGAAAATAGTATATTACGTCTCTACGTAATAAAATTAAGAGCTAATAGATTAAAGCTATAAAAAATAGTATATCTTGTAAACGCCTATATAGCTAAGATTAGTAGTTGCTAGTTTTAATCTTTTATAGACTTATAGAAGTAAGTTAAGTATCTCTTTGATTATTAGTAAATAAAGCTTTACTATTATAAGTTTTTTCTATTTTTATCCTTCTGTTATATAAATCAATTAAATTAGCTAACTAATTACGTATATATATATAAATTAAAAAAGATTCAGAGAAAGTATATATAAGCAATTAAAATAATAACTATTAAATCGATAGTAGAGAAATAGTCTTAGATAGAGATAAAAAAATAAAAGTAGTATTATAGACTAGTATAGGTAAGCTATTGTTTAGCTAGATATATTAGAATAGTACTAACTTAAAGGACTAGCTAGTACTTAGAATATTAATCTAGATATATTAGTAAAAGAGTAGTATAGTTATACGTAATTCTAATAGTATAATATAAAAAGCCTAAACTCTAAACGCTATACTTAGTGTTATTATTATTCTTATATAAGGAAATTAGTAGTACTAAACCTATAATAGATACTATCTCTAATATAGTAATAATACTTTACTAGTACTGTATATATATTAGAGTATAACATACTAAAAGAATACTCTAAACTTATATTTACTATATTCTAGACTTATAAAAGAGCTTAATACTAGTAATTCTTTCAGAACTACTAGCTTATAAGCTTACTTATCTATTTTTAGTAGCTAAAGATCTTTTAAAGGAATATAATTTATTACTTATAAGGTAGTAGGAACGTAGTTATTTATTATGAAACCTATTATACTTTTATATAATAAAGTTAAAAGTAGATAATTTATAGCTATAAAAGAGAGAATATCTTAAAAAGACTTTTATAGCTAAGAAAAATAGTATATACTTTTATTCTTTCTTATACTCTAAAAAGTAAGTAATGTTTATCTTTATTTATCTATAAATAAAGCTACTTTACTATTATAAGTAGTTTTAATTTTTATTAAATTTTGTATTTTTACATTTGTTATTTTCGTTTATATAAAGTAATTAAATTAGTTAACTAATTCTACACGCGTATACAAATTCAACAAGCTTTAGAAAAAGTAAATAGTAACTTAGATATAACTAATAAGTAGATAATAAGGAAATAGAAGTAGTATAACGTACTAGCTTAATTAAGTTATTATCTAAATAAGCTTATTAAGTAGATAAAACAGCTTATACTTATAATATCGTTTTTCTTGTATTAAGCGTTTAGAAGCATCTCTTTTTGCAAGTTTACTACTATTTTATTATATTCTAGTAATCTTAGCAATATCAAGTAATTTACCTTTTGCTTATAATCTATAACTAAATTATCTTAAAAAGTAGTTTTCTCTTTTTATTTGTATTCTTTAGTAAAGTATAGTTATTATTATTTAGATATAAGCTCTATATAATATTTTCTAAATAATAGTACTATATTACGTTGAAGGCTACTAGTATTTATAATTATAGAATATTATTTTAGTATAAAGTAAAAAATATATAAAAAAACTATTAACTTCTTTTAATTAGCTATGTTATACGTAGTTTAGTTACTTATTTTATATAAACTAAAACTATAGAACTTAGTAAACTTAAGATAATACTTATATATTCCTATAATTTTATAGAAAGCTTTGATATTCTTTAATTTATTATTAGTTATAATTAGAGCTATCTAAAAGAGAACTTTTAGTAACTTTTAGTAAGTTTATTAAACTTAGAAGAAAAAAGCTTATTACAGTATAGTAATAATATTATTATAATTTTATTATATTAAAAAAAATAGACTATAGTACTTAAAAAGAAAAAAAGCTTAAAAACTTTATAATTTAAAATCTAATAACTAGACTTTTAAAAGTATATAACTTACTTATTTTCTTAAGATTATCAGCGTTAGATATTACTATTATATCTACTATTATATTTATAATTATACTTTACTATTATAATTAATTTAAGCTACTGTTTACGTAACTACTTATATAAACTACTATTACTTTTAGCAATCTAAGAGTAAATTTACAACTTTTTTAATAGTTTATAAAGTAAAGTTCTAGTACTAGCTAGTAAATAGTATTTTCTTCTAAATATATACTAAACTTAGAGAAGAACTTAATACTAGTAATTATTCTTAGTATTATAGTTTATAAGAATTATAAATTATTATTATAAACTATAGCTTAACACTATACTTTATTACTAAAGAAAATACAAAAATATATTTTCTTTTAATAAAAGATATTACGTTTCTATATAATAAAGTAAAAGAATAGAGCTAGTAACTTAAACTAGTAGAAGATAGCGTATTTGAAAAACTCGTATATAGTTAACTATATATAGTTATTATCTTTTTTAAGTCTTTAGAATTAAATTAAGTATATCTATAATTACTTATAAATAAACCTTTTCTACTACTATAAATCTTTTTTATTTTTACTTTTATTTTTATTTTCTTTTTAATTGAATTAGCTAACTAATTTTATATATATATATATATATAAATTAAGAAAGCTTTAGAAATAGTATATGTAAGTAACTTAATGTTACAAGGTAACAAGGAGTTGCTTCCTTTTGTTATGCAGGCCGCAGGAAGGAAGACCATCGGGATAGCCGCGATGGAAGGTCGCTGATCCAAGGCGGGGCCTGGGATCACGTGACGTGCCATCA